>NW_027507685.1:165138240-165738240 GCF_037356315.1 Lithobates pipiens | reverse complement strand
TTCTTGATAATACATCACGGGACACAGGAGCTTCATTACATAGTGGGATGTCCCATAGCAATGCTCAGGTTGAGGGGAGGGAGACACAGACCATAAACATAGACCGCCAGGGACCTGAGGACCTAAACTGCAGCCTGCAGTACACTGCGCCCGAAGGCGATATCCTCTTGCCCTCTGACATCCACCTGATAGAATCTGGTGAATGTGTGGACTGATGACCAAGTCGCAGCCTTACAGATCTGAGCCAGGGAGGCCTGGTGATGCACTGCCCAAGAGGCACTGACAGCCCTAGTAGAGTGCGCTTTCACCTGAAAAGGAGGAATCTTCCCCTTTAAGCTATAGGCCTGAGAAATAACTTGTCTGATCCACCTTGAGAGAGTGGACTTTGATGCTGCCTGACCCCTCCTAGGGCCTTCCGGCAGAATAAATAAACAGTCAGTTTTCCTTATCTGAGCAGTTGCTTGAAGATAAAGACTGATTGCTCTAACCACATCTAAAGTGTGTAAAGACTTTTCCTCTATGGACTGAGGGTTCGGAAAAAAGGATGGTAGGATTATATCCTGATTCAGATGGAAACCCAAAACCACCTTAGGTAGAAAGGACCCGTTGGGACGCATAACCACCCGGTCCTTATGGATAATTAAATACGGCTCTTTACTGGAAAGAGCTGCCAATTCTGATACTCTTCTAGCCGTGGATATGGCTACTAAGAAGACCAGCTTTTTAGTCAAGAGAGCTAAAGAAGCCAGATGCAAAGGTTCAAATGGTTGGCCCTGTAAGGCCGAGAGAACCAAATTCAGATCCCATGGGCATACCGGAGGTTTAACTGGCGGTTTTATCCGCATAGCCCCCTGGATAAAAGCCCGTACTAGGGAATGTGATACAAGAGGTTTTTGAAAAAATACTGACAGGGCCGAAATCTGCACCTTGATAGTGCTTATGGCCAAATTCATTTCTAGGCCTGACTGGAGAAAGGCCAAGATTCTGTTAATGACATACTTTCTAGGATGCCACCTCCTGAGTTCACACCAGGAAACATATGTCCTCCAGATTTTGTAATAAATACGCCTGGAGGCCGGCTTTCTGGCATTGACCAGAGTAGAAAGGACTGGCCCCGAAAGGCCACGGTCTCTCAGAATGTGGGTCTCAGCAGCCAGACCGTCAAATTCAGACTGCGTAAAGCAGGATGGTAGATTGGACCCTGTGAGAGCAGATCTGGCCAGAGAGGGAGGGTCCATGGCCTGCCCACTGCCAACTTCATGATTTCTGCAAACCATGGTCGCCTGGGCCAAGCTGAGGCCACCAAAAGGACCGACTTCGACTCCCTCTTGACCCTTCCCAGGAACCGCGATAGCAGCGGGCTCGGGGGGAAGGCATAGATCAGATTGTACTGATCCCAGGGAACCGTCAGAGCGTCTGACCCCTGGGCAAGCGCATCTCTTGTCCTTGACACAAACTTGTCCAGTTTCCTGTTGAATCTGGATGCAAACAGATCCACGTCTGGAGTGCCCCACTTGTGACATATGTTCTGAAACAAGTCGGGGTGCAGGGCCCATTCTCCTGGGCATAACTGCTGGCGGCTGAGAAAATCCGCCTGCCAATTCTCCACTCCTGGGATGAAGACTGCAGAAAGACACGGAACATGTTCTTCTGCCCAGACAAGTATGCGATTCACCTCCTTTTGGGCCACCAGACTTCTGGTACCGCCCTGGTGATTGATGTAAGCCACTGCGGGGGCATTGTCGGACTGAATCCGAACCGGGAAACCTCGCAGTCTGTAAGACCACTCTATGAGTGCCATGTAAACTGCCCGAATCTCCAAGATATTTATGGGCAGCAGACTTTCGGTCGCAGACCATTTCCCCTGCGAGCACGTTCCCTCCAATACAGCTCCCCAGCCTGTCAGGCTGGCATCCGTTGTAACAATCTTCCATGAGAGGGGAAGAAAAGTTTTGCCTTTCAGCAAATTCCTGGTTTGTAACCACCAGACAAGACTTTTGCGTGTCCCGGGGGATAAACGCATAGGAAGATCCAGGGATTGGGGCTTCCTGTTCCAAACCGCAAGGATGCATCTTTGCAGAGGCCTTGAGTGGAACTGGGCGAATGGGACGGCCTCGAATGAGGCGACCATCTTTCCCAATAGTCTCATACACAACCGAATGGAGGAAGATCTTCTGCCTAGAATCAGACGCACCAGCTCTCCAATGGCCAAGGCCTTTAGCCTTGGAAGAAACACTCTGCCCTGAGCGGTGTCGATAATCAAACCCAGGTAATCCAACCTGGTGGTCGGTTGTAGGGACGACTTTTCTAGGTTTATAATCCAACCTAGGCGCTCTAGATGTTCTAGCGTCCTGGTGACGCTGCGACTTAGGCACGCTGCAGTTCTCTCTACGAGAAGCAAGTCGTCTAGGTAAGCCATGACGGCTATGCCCTGAACTCTTAAGATTGCTAAGAGAGGGTCCAGAATCTTCGTGAAGACTCGAGGGGCCGTAGCCAGCCCGAACGGCAAAGCCACAAATTGAAAATGGCGCCGCTCTACCGCGAACCTTAGAAACTTCTGGTGTGCGGGAAATATTGGCACATGGAGATATGCATCTTTGATATCTATTGATGCCATGAATTCTCCCCCTTGCAGGGAGGAGACCACAGTGCGCATTGACTGCATCCGGAAGGTCTGGATGTGTAAAAACCAGTTTAGGTCTCTCAGATCCAGGATAGGTCTGACACTTCCGTTTGGTTTTGGAACGGTGAAGAGATTTGAATAAAACCCTGAACCCTGATCTTTCTGGCTCACTTCTACTATCACACCCTGGGATAGTAACTGATCTAAGGCCAGGAATAGCGGTTTCTGCTTTACTGGATCCTTGGGGATCCTTGACCTTAGGAAACGAGAAGGTGGAATCTCCTGAAACTCTAGCCTGTAGCCCAGAGATACTGAAGAGATCACCCACTTGTCTCGAATCTCTTCCCGCCAGGCGCCTGCAAACTGCAGGAGCCTTCCCCCCACTCTGCCGAGCGGGGGCGCCCCTTCACAAGGAGGTTTTGGGGGTCTGCTTGGCAGGCTTTCGCCCCCAAGTCTTTTTCTGTCCCTGGGCTCGGCCTTGAGGCTTTCTAGCAGAGGAGGGCTGAGAAGGCCGTCGCCACTGTTTAGAGCTTGATGCTTCGGGAGAGAGAGCACGCCTAAATGAAGGACGTTTGCTCTTTTTGACTGGAAGGAGAGTAGACTTACCTCCTGAAATATTTTGGACGAATTTATCGAATTCTTCCCCAAACAAACGCTCCCCTTTAAACGGGAACCCAGTCAAATGCTTTTTGCATGACAGCTCAGCAGCCCAATTCTTTAGCCATAGGGCCCTTCGCATGTGAACCAACATGAGGGACAAACGCGATGCTTGTTGGACAGAATCCAAAATCGCATCAATTATGAAACACAAGATGTGAGGCATCTCTGCATAATTTTCTACTTCCTCACTGGGAAGGAGTCCAAACATCTGTTTAACCTGTTCCTTGAGGAACTGACACAACCCCACGGCTGCGACTGTAGGCTGCACCACAGCGCCAGCCATGGAAAAGGAGGCTTTTAATAAGGTCTCCAGCCTTTTGTCAGTTGGATCCTTAAATACCTGCGCATTATCCAAAGGACAAGTTAGGTTTTTATTCACACAAGAAACAGCCGCATCGACAGATGGGACCCCCCACTTCTTGGTGAAACTTTCCTCCACAGGATAATGCATGGAAAACCTTTTGGGAGGAGTAAACAGTTTATTGGGATGTCCCCAATCCTCATACATCAATTTATCCATTAAAGGATGAATTGGGAAGGAACAAGCAGTCTGTGGGGCTTTCCTGACTCCCAGGGAAGAGACAGAGGATGTAGCGACTTCAGCAGCCGGCATTCTGAATGTGGTACGCACCAATTCAGTATAATACTGCACCTGCTTTCTGAGTGCCTGGGAGGAGGGGACTATCTCCTCTTCCTCTGACTCATCCGACCGCTCATGATCCCTATCCAAAGATAGGGATCCCTCCTCATTTTCAGAACAACTATCTGAGAGAGGGATTTCAGCAGAGGGAGGGGATCTACCCCTTTTCCTGCTATCTTTTAGGGAAGCAGAAATAAAATTCATGATCCTCCCTTCAAAACCCTCCAATGTAGCCCTAAGGGAGTCCTCAGTGACATAGACCAGGGCTGCGACATTAGGAGAGGCTGCAAAGCCTGAAAGGGGCACCGACTCGTCTTGAGAGGCAGGCTCCAGTCTTGCAGAGGGGGATGGTAATTTACAGGCACTTTTGGAACCCCTGGACCTAGGCGGTGACTTGCCAGTGCTCTTATTACCTCCCCCTGAGACCCTCTTACGAGGAGACATAGTACTAAGCTACAAAGCAGAGGTACTAGTACAAATGCGATCACTGTTGCGCTTAAAGTCTCACAATAAATCAATATATGCTTAAACTGCACAACCTGATGCTGAGTAGGTGTCTTAAGGTTTGCCTGGATCCAATCCCCATGGATGCTTACAGCCCACAGCTCCTGTGTCTCCAGTTACAGTCCCCTGACGCTCTGGGCTTTTTAAAACTGCCGCCTGGCGCCTGCGCAGTACAGCGCCGTGCACACTAACGTGCACGGCTCGCAACCACACCCCCCACCCTCCATTAGGCCGGGAGCGCGCCCAGCGTGCGTGCACGCGCCCGTGCTCGTGCACGAGGACCGCGGAATCCGGGGGGGGGGAAGGAGAACCCAAAGGGAGCAACGTGGGACCCCTGACCTGCGTGGGACCCCTTTTTACCTTTATCTGTGGCAGGAACTGTAATGGAGACGTGAGTAGCTGGAGAACCAGGCTTTCACTGAGCGTGTTTGTATTGAAAGGCATGTAAGTATGCATCAGGCTGCTCTTACTCCCTCTAGTGGTGGAAACCAGGTAAGACATACAACTACTCAAAATTAGGAAATCCATTCATATACTTAAATATACAGGATGACTTCCCTTACCTGTCCCCGCCACAGGAATTGCTGATATCAGACCAATTCCAGCCTTCACCCATCACGGCGGGTATTGTTAGCCAACCTTCAGGTATATCTGGGGCTCTTACGAAAATATCCTCCCACCTGGGCCATGTAGAAAGCTCTGCCAGAAACTTTTGGGCGCTCTGAGTAAACAGTACCCCAAGTCTGGTTTTCCCAGAGCCCAGTGTTCCAATGGAGAGGACTTACAGGCAAAACCTCGCTTCTTCGGCAGACGAGGCCCGGGTACCATACCATCTTGGGAGTCAAATATCGGCCCGAGGTATGGATCCGGTTTGTTGTAGCCCTTCGGCCCTCGCAGGGACCTGCATAGAGCTAAGTTTTACGTGACCATCAACCAGACACTGGCGAAAAAACGGAGGTGCCTCCCAGATGGGAGGGGTTATATAGGGGAGGAATTCTCTTTAATTAGGGTCAACCAGTGTCCAATCACCAGAGGTGCCTATATAACCCACTATGTAATGAAGCTTCTGTGTCCCGTGATGTATGATCAAGAAAAAGCCTGATTTGACAGAACGGAAGTGTGCTGCACGGGTAATGAAGGTGAGATTGCTGTGGAGGGAAAAGGGGAGGAAGGGGGGTTGAGTGTGCAGAGAGAGTAGAGACTGAAGTTGTGGATGTTCTGCAGAGGTCAGAACTGGGGGATTAGATTGTGTAAAGTGAGAGTTGTGAGCAGGGTAAATGTGTACAGGGTCAAGAGTGCTGGGGTGCAGAGATGGATGATGGGGGGTTCATTGTAGAGAGTAAGAGCTGTAGATGGGGGTGCAGAGGTGAAATGTGGAGGGTTGTAGGCTGTGGATGGGAGTGCAGAGGTGATTGTGGACTGGGTGTGTAAGCTGTGGATGGGGGTGTGCAGAGGTGACATGTTGATAGAGGTTAAAAGGGGAATTGTGGATGGGGGAGGGAACTGCGCATGGTAATGTGAATTGTAAAATGTGGGGGCAGAGGGTTGAGATGGCTGTGGATGGAGGGTGGGTGTAGAGGAGGGAGAGGGTGAGCTGTGAGGGGGTAGGTGAACTGTGGAGAGGGTGAGCTGTGAGGGGAGAGGTGAACTTTGGAGAGGGTGAGCTGTGAGGGGGGGGGGACAAACTGTGGAGAGGGGGGAGAGGGTGAGCTGTGAGGGGGTAGGTGAACTGTGGAGAGGGTGAGCTGTGAGGGGGTAGACAAACTGTGGAGAGGGAGGAGAGGGTGAGCTGTGAGGGGGTAGGTGAGCTGTGGAGAGGGTGAGCTGTGAGGGGGTAGGTGAACTGTGGAGAGGGTGAGCTGTGAGGGGGAGGTGAACTGTGGAGAGGGGGGAAAGGGTGAACTGGGAGGTAGGTGAACTGTGGAGAGGGTGAGCCGTGAGGGGGTAGGTGAACTGTGGAGAGACTGAGCTGTGAGGGGGTAGGTGAACTATGGTGAGGGTGAGCTGTGAGGGGAGAGGTGAACTGTGGAGAGGGGGGAGAGGGTGAGGGGGTAGGTGAACTGTGGAGAGGATGAGCTGTGAGGGGGAGGTGAACTGTGGAGAGGGGGGAGAGAGTGAGCTGTGAGGGGGTAGGTGAACTGTGGAGAGGGTGAGCTGTGAGGGGGGAGGAGAACTATGGAGAGGGTGAAGAGTGTGAGCTGTGAGAGGGTAGGTGAACTGTGGAGAGGGTGAGCTGTGAGGGTGGAGGTGAACTGTGGAGAAGGGGGAGAGGGTGAGCTGTGAGAGGGTGGGTGAACTGTGGAGAGGGTGAGCTGTGAGGGGGAGGTGAACTGTGGAGAGGGGGGAGAGGATGAGCTGTGAGGGGGTAGGTGAACTGGGGGGAGGTGTTAGGGGGGATGAACTGTGGAGAGGGGGTAGAGCTGTGGGGGGAGGGGGTGAACTGAGAAGAGAAGGTAAGCTTTGCATGGAGGGAAAGGTAACCTGTGTGTGTGTGTGGGAGTGAGCTGTGGACAGGGAGGGAGAAGGTAAAGAACACTTTACGTCTCTTTCCCAAGGAATGGCGGTATTGGGGGCGGGAATAGGGTCGGGGGTGAGGGGGCGGGGAGTTGACTGGGGAGCGCGGGTTCCTGCACCTATTCTCTGAGAAAAAGGCCCTGGTTGTGGCACCACCACCACCACCACCAAGGGCACAATTTTTCTGCCCCTGTTCAACAGAGGCATGTAATTACAATTCTTGATATAATATTTCATAGCAGGGCCCGTTCCAGCACCCACCAAGAGTAACTGTGATGGCTTACAGTGTTCTGGTACTACCAAAACCTAATGCTGCGTACACACGAACAGACTATCTGGCGGACTTAGTCAGGCGGACAAACCGCCGGACTTTGAATTGGAGGTCCGCCGGACTTTCTGAATGAGCGGACCTGCCCACACATGACTGGAATTTTCCAGCGGACTAGGGGGGAGTCCGCCGGACTTTTGAAATGAACGGACTTGCCCACACATGGAGGAAAGTCCGTTCATTTTGAACGTGGCTCCAGGTAGACGGGACTAGCAAAGGAAGTCAATGTCGCCGCCTTCGTCACCTGGTATGGACTTAAAGGGGAAGTCCTACGCCGAAAAAAATGCGCGGGGGTCCCCCCAAAGTCCATATCAGACCCTTATCCGAGCACACAGCCTGGCCGGTCAGAAAAGGGGGTGGGGAGGAGCGAGGGTCCCCCTCCTGAGCCGTACCATGTACCCCTACCCATTCACCTGGTAAAAAAATTGTAAAGAAAAAAGCACAACACATGTTTTTAAAATAACTTATTGCACAGCTCTGGTGGTCTTCTGTCTTGGGGGGTCTTCTCCAGACCCTGACAACCAACAGCCAGGGTTGTCTGGAAGGGGACAAGGTGCTTTGGGGTGGGGGGGGCGTCTGGTACAGCTCAGGAGGGGGGAGCGCTCGCTCATCCCCACCCCCTTTCCTGACCGGCCGGGCTGCGTGCTCGGATAAGGGTCTACTATGGACTTTGGGGGGACCCCCAAGCTGTTTTTTTTGGCGTAGGGCTTCCCCTTTAAGTCCATACCAGGTGACGGGGCCAGCGAGGTGTCAATCTCGCCGCCGAAGGCGGCAACATTGACTTCCTTCGCTAGTTCTGTCTACCTGGAGCCACGTTCAAAATTAACAGACTTTCCTCTGTGTGTGGGCAAGTCCATTCATTTCAAAAGTCCGGCGGACTAGAGCATAGGCGACTGGATTGTCCGCCGGACGGCCGAGTCCAACGGACAACTTTGAATCTAAACTTCTTTCAAAGTCCGCCGGACTTTTTGAAAGAAAAAGTCAGCCGGAGCCCACACATGGGCGGATTGTCTGGTGGACTCTGGCCCAAATTTCTGCAGAGTAGGGATGAGCTTCGTGTTCGAGTCGAACGTACGTTCGACTCGAACATTGGCTGTTCGTCCGTTCGGCGAAGTCCGAACATTTTGGTCCGTTCGTGCCAAATTCGTGTGGCGCTCACGGCCCACAATGCACTGCGATGGCGCAGTGCATTGCTGGCTCATGATTGGCCAAGCATGCACTGTGACCCCACATGCTTGGCCAATCGCAGCGCCAGCAGCGAGGAGAGCCATGATTGGCCACAGGCAGGATGCCTGTGGCCAATCATAGCTCAGGCTGTGTAGAGCACGCCCCACACTATATAAGGCCGCCAGCGCGGCGGCCTTGTGTAGTGTGTTGGCGTCTGAAGCAGTGGGTGTTCTGTGTACCTTCAACACAGTACACACCGATCGTTTTCGGCCGATTTTCTATCTTGCTGTTGTGTAGTGGTTATTGTCTGCGTGCCCTAACCGCAGTATACACTGCTATATTCACCTCACCTATATAGCTAGTGATCTATCCTTTATAATAGAGCTTGCAGTCAGTAGTGTTAGGAGTGCGTGCTGTCTGCGTGCTCTGTACCCAGTAGTGTTAGGAGATAGTGCGTGCTGTCTGCGTGCTCTGTACCCAGTACATACCGCTATATCCACCTACATAGCTGTTCTCTATTTGAGCCCACTTGCCATCTGCAGGAGTTATTGGAAGTTGTGTGTGCCTCCAGCACAGCACAGTATACATCTGTATATACCCCTTTATCTCTGGTGTTCTATAATAAAGGCATCTGCAGGAGTTAGTGGGTGTTGTGTGCCTCTAGCACAATATACACTACCCAACTGCTTTTTTACCCAACTCCCTTCAGGCCATTACCATGTCTGGAAGGCCAGCAAGGAGAGGCAGACAGGTGCGAGACGATAAAAGAGGGCAAGCAGGCTCTGTGTCTAGAGACAACAGTGCTGGTCGTGGACGTGGTGCATTGTCATCAGCACGTGGCCATGGGACACGCTTGTCCTTCTTTTTGGCAGCTGGACATGTTGAACCGCAACATGCCAACGACTTGGTAGAGTGGATGACCAAGCCCTCTTCATCCTCCTCATCCTCTCTCACCCAGTCTCAGGGTACTAGCAAAGCAGCTGCCAACGCATCGTCTTCCCTCCTCTCAATGTCATCATCAGTGACTCCTTCCCTAGACCCACCACGTCCTCCTGAGGAGTCTCCTGAACTCTTTGAGCACAGTGTTGGGTACATGCTCCAGGAGGATGCCCAGTGTTTTGTGGGCTCTGATGATGACACTCAGCTAGAGGAAGGCAGTAGCGTGAGCGCAGAGAGAGGGGATGCTCAAGAAGGACAGCAATCTGGCAGTCATGTTCCACAAGCTGCAGCATACTGCCAGGTTTGCTACAGCGATGAAGAGGGAAGGGATGATGAGGGCACTGACTCCACGTGGGTGCCTGGAAGGAGGGAGGAGGAGGAGGAGGAGGAGGAGGAGGAGGAGGCACATGTCCAACGAGGCAGGATGCCCTCCGGGGGCCAGCTTAGGGGCAGCACACCGACTGAATCACACCGCAGAGCTCCGCCTGTGCAGAGCGCTGCCTCTGTGCGTTATTCTAAAAGTTCTTTGGTGTGGGCCTTTTTTGAGACGAGTGCATCAGATCGCACCGCTGCTATTTGCAACATATGTCTCAAGCGTATCTCACGTGGCCAAAACATCAGCCGCTTGGGCACCACATGCTTGACCAGACATATGTTGACCTGCCATGCAGCTCCTTGGCAAGCGTACATCAAAGACCCACACCAAAGAACAAAGGGGACCTCTCCTTGCTCCTCATCAGCTGGCATCTCCAACCCCACTAGACCTTCAGTCCTCTCTGAAACCTGCTCTGAGAGGTATGAAGGTGTAGAATTAGGTGTGTCACAGCCAAGTGCTTCCGGGAACTCTGCTAGCGGTACACCCACGTCCGATTATAGCAGGCAAATGTCCCTGCCCCAGCTGCTGGACCGGCGGAAGAAGTTCACTCCCAGCCATCCACATGCCCAGCGGTTGAATGCTAGCTTGGCTAAATTGCTAGCACTTCAACTGCTGCCTTTTCAGTTGGTAGACTCGGCCCCCTTCCGTGAGTTTGTACAATGTGCGGTTCCTCAGTGGCAGGTCCCCAAACGCCACTTTTTCTCACGGAAGGCGATTCCGGCTCTCTACCGGCATGTGGAAGGCAATGTCCTTGCCTCGCTGGACAGGGCGGTCAGCGGTAAGGTGCATATTACCTCTGACTCATGGTCCAGCAGGCATGGACAGGGACGTTACCTGTCTTTCACGGCCCATTGGGTCACTCTTCTGGCAGCTGGGAAGGATGCAGGACAAGGTGCAGTAGTGTTGGAGGTTGTTCCGCCACCACGCCTCCAAAATGCTACTATTGGTTGTGACACACCTCTCTCCTCCACCCCCTCCTCTTCTTCTTCCTCCATGGCCTCTTCCAGTGCTCTGTCCTTAGAACCAGCGGTGCTTCGTAGGCGTTCCAGGGGCTACGCAAGTACGCAGGCAAAACGATGCCATGCCGTGCTTGCGCTGGTTTGTTTGGGGGACAGGAGCCACACTGGGGCGGATGTTTTGTCAGCTCTGCAGGGGCAGGCCGAGAGGTGGTTGACGCCACGCCAGCTTAAGCCAGGAATGGTGGTTTGTGACAATGGCACCAACCTCCTCTCCGCCCTCCGACAGGGACAACTGACCCATGTGCCCTGTGTAGCTCACGTTCTTAACCTGGTGGTGCAGCGGTTCTTGGGCAGGTACCCCGGCTTACAGGATGTCCTGAAGCAGGCCAGGAAAGTCTGTGTGCATTTCCGCCGATCATTTAATGCCTATGCTCGGCTGGCTGAGCTCCAAAAGGAGTTGAACCTGCCCAAGAACCGCCTTATATGTGACATGCCCACCAGATGGAACTCAACATTGGCCATGCTGCAGCGGCTGCACACGCAGCAGAGGGCCATCAATGAGTACCTGTGCGACTACTGCACCAGGAGAGAGCTCGGTTTTTCCTCACCACGCCAGTGGGGCATGATCAGGGATGCATGCACTGTCCTGTCACCGTTTGAGGAGGCCACAAGGATGGTGAGCAGTGACAGTGCATGCATCAGTGACACTGTACCTCTTGTCCACCTCTTGGAGCATACGCTGCGTGGAATAATGGACAGGGCACTTGAGGCAGAACAGAGGCAGGAAGAGGAGGACTTCCTTGCCTCTCAAGGCCCCCTTTATCCAGACAGTGTTCCAGGAAGAGGATGAGGAGGAGGAAGAGGAGGAGGAGGATGATTGTGTCAGCATGGAGGTGGAGGCTGGCACTCAGCATCAGCAGCAGCAGCAGCAGCAGCAGCAGTCTTGTAGGGATGATTTACAGTCCCAAGAAACACGTGGACTTGTACGTGGCTGGGAGGAGGTAGCTGCGGATCATGTTGTCCTTAGTGACCCAGAGGACTCCGGACCGAATGCCTCAGCTAACCTACGCTGCATGGCCTCCCTGATCCTGCAAAGCCTGCGGAAGGATCCTCGTATTCTTCGGATCAAGGAGAGGGACTATTACTGGCTGGCCACTCTCCTTGATCCACGGTACAAGGGTAAGGTTGCCGACCTTATCTTGCCATCGCAGAGGGAGCAGAGGATGAGACATCTCCGGGAGGCCTTGCAGAAAGGTCTGTGCAACGCGTTCCCAGAGACTGGGAGGTTACAAACTCCTGGTCCTGGACAACGTGTTGCTGAGGCATCGGTCAGAAGGAGCGGTGGAGAAGGTGGCCGTCTGACTGATGCTTTCAGACAATTTTTTAGTCCGCTGCCCCAAGGTATGATCGGTTCCAGCACCCATCGCCAGCGTCTGATTTACATGGTGCAGGAATACCTAGGGGCAAGGTCAGACTTGGACATCTTTCCCACCGAAAATCCTCTGGCTTACTGGGTCTTGAGGATGGATCACTGGCCAGAGCTTGCACAGTATGCAATTGAGCTACTGGCCTGTCCTGCATCCAGCGTTCTTTCGGAACGCACCTTCAGTGCTGCTGGTGGCTTTGTTACCGATCACAGGGTGCGCCTGTCCACCGAATCAGTTGATCGACTGACCTTCATCAAGATGAATCAGTCTTGGATCACCCACAGCTACCAAGCACCTGAAGCTGATGTAACAGAATAATTTTTTTTGAAATATCACATCCCTTCAAGACTGCCTATGCTGATGCTGAGTGACTGTCCTGTTATGTTGATTGTCTATCCTCTTCCTCCTCCGCTGATATGTTGGAAGAACATTTCTGGTTCTGGGTGATGCCTAAGGCCCAATTTTTCTGCCCCTGTTTAACAGGGGCGTTTAAGTACAATTTTTGATGCAATGCTTTGCAGCAGGGCTAATTCCTGCAATCAAACAAGAGTATATGGCAGAGGTTGCAGTGTGGTGGCACCAGCACCAGTGCCTAAGGCCCAATTTTTCTGCCCCTGTTTAACAGGGGCATTTAAGTACAATTTTTGATGCAATGCTTTGCAGCAGGGCTAATTCCTGCAATAAAACTAGAGTATATGGCAGAGGTTGCAGTGTGGTGGCACCAGCACCAGTGCCTAAGGCCCAATTTTTCTGCCCCTGTTTAACAGGGATATGTAATTACAATTCTTGATATAATATTTCACAGGAGGGCCCCTTCCTGTGCCCACCCAGAGTAACGGTGAGGACTTATAGTGTTGTGGCACCAGCACCACAACCACCAAAGGTCAATTTTTCTACCACTGTTCAACAATGGCATGTAATTACAATTCTTGATATAAACGTTCACAGCAGGGCGCTTCAGCGCCCACCAAGAGTCACTTTGAGGGCTTACAATGTTGTGGCAAAACCAACACCTTGTTCCGCCATTTCTGCAGAGCATATAGGGCAGGCCCCTACTTTCAAACATCCAATTTACAAACATCTCCTACTTGCAAACGGAAAGAGACAACAGCAAGTGAGATGAAAAAAGATGGACGACAAAACAAATTATACAGGGGTGATAACCCTTCCCTATGTTTTCCAAAAAGCTTAAAAATAGTTTTTTTGACTGGAGCTACACTTTAAAAATGTACCAGTTGAAAATTACAAACAGATTCAACTTAACACAACAAACCTACACAGTCCCTGTCTTGTTTGCACCGCCTGTATACTGCTGTTCTGAGTATATAGGGCCTGGGGGCCACACGCATTTCCTTTTTTTAATATGGGTACAGGGTTCCCCTTAATATGCGTACAAGACCCAAATAGGCTGGTAATGGGCAGGGAGAGCTACCCATGCCATTTTTCTCAATGATTTTCAACCATATTGCGGGAACCAGATATAACATTAAAAATGCAAGCAGTTTTAAATGGTGTTATTTCCGTTTAATGTCATTTTGTGCAGGGACTGTTCTAAACACGGGAAACACGTGGCACTTCACAGGCATAATACAGACACCCCCCAGGCACCATATTTAAAGGAATATTTCACTTTTTTTCACTTTAATCGTCATTAAAATCACTGCTCCCGCCAAAACTGCCATTTTTAAAAACATTTTAGGCATTGACCCATGTCCCCTGGGGCAGGAGCCAGGTCCCCAAACCATTTTTAGGACAGTATCTTGCATATTAGCCGTTAAAAATAGCACTTTTCATTTCGAACGTTCGAGTCCCATAGACTTCAATGGGGTTCTAACGTTCGTACGAATTTGGGGTTCGTTCGAAAGTTCTGGTGCGAACCGAACTGGGGGGTGTTCGGCTCATCCCTACTGCAGAGTGTATAGGGCAGGCCGTATAGTATATACATGCGGTCCCTTACCTTCAAACATCCGACTTACAAACGACTCCTACTTACAAACGGAGGAAGATAACAGGAAGTGAGAGGAAATCTATCCCTGTAAGAGTTAATGTGGGAAAAGGGTGTTGCCTCCACTGATGCTTTATCACCAATCCTTGTTTCTCCAAAGACCCCAAATTTTCAAAATCCAATTGTCATTGGGACAGAAAGTGAGGTGAAATTTTCTAAACGGGGCACAGACAGCAAAACAAATGTTACAGGGGTGATGATAACCCTTCCCTATGTTATCCCAAAAGCTTAAAAATAGATTTTTTGGCTCGAGCTACACACAAAAATATACCTGTTCCAGATTACAAACAGATTCAATTTAAGAACAAACCTACAGTCCCTATCTTGTTTGTAATCCGGGGACCGCCCATATACTGCTGTTCAGAGTAAATAGGGCCTGGGGGCCCCACGCTTTTCCTTTTTTAAATTTGGGTGTGGGGTTCCCCTTAATATCCATACAAGACCAAAAGGGTCTGGTAATGGGCTGGGGGGTTACTCATGCCGTTTTTCTCAATAATTTTCATCCATATTGCCGGGACCAACATTACATTACAGCCGCAAGCAGTTTTAAATGACTTTTATTCCTTTAGAAATGTCATTTTGTGCAGGGACTGTTCTAAACATGGGAAACACATGCCACTTTACAGGCAGGCATACTATAGACACCCCCCAGGTACAATATTTAAAGGAATATTTCACTTTTTTCACTTTAAGCATGATTAAAATCACCAAAAAAACGTCAGTTTTTAAAACTTTCTTTTGTATTGATACATGTCCCCTGGGGCAGGACCCGGGTCCCCAAACCCTTTTTAGGACAATAACTTGCATAGTAGCCTTTAAAATTTGCACTTTTGATTTCTCACGTTCGAGTCCCATAGACTTTAACGGTGTTCGAATGTTTGCGCAAACCTTCGATCCGTTCACATGTTCTGGATGCGAACCAAACCGGTGGGTGTTCACCTCATCCCTAATCATGGACATATAAACTCAACTGACTTTGCCTATATTAAGTACAAACAAAGGAAACAAATAACTTGAACAGAGATAGGAATGCTGTTAATTTTTAATGATTCTTTAGTTATACTAATGTATATATTTTTTTCTTTTCAAGCTAGTTTAAAAACACCCATAACTTTACCCCCTCATTGCAGTGCGATAATGTGCATTGTGTTAAGGTAGTCAAATCATTATCAATGCGCTGCCAACACATCATCATGGTTGCTTGTGGTGCACTGCAGGGTGGTTGTGCATTGCCATGCATTGTGGAAACACAGTAATGCAAGCAACACACACTTGTGAATGGGCTCTAAGCCCCTGTACACACGGTCGGAAATTCAAACGGAAAGGGTCAGATCGGATCATGTTGTCAGATAATCCGACTGTGTGTGGGCTACATCAGACTTTTTCCGCCGGAATGTCCGACCAACAAAGTTTGAGAGCTGAATATAAAATTTTCCAACAACATGATCCGATCAGACTTTGTCCAATCGTTTGTAGAGAATTCCAATCGGACAAAGTGCCATGCATGCTCAGATCAAATTACAAGACCAAAGCTATTGGCTACTAGCTGCAACGCAGTCCATTCATAACGAACGAACATCATCATGTTCTGAAGGTTCGGATTTTCCGACAATTTTTTTTTTTTTTTTGATTTTCAAAGAGCTTTATTGAAAATGCTGAATAAAATACAGATTAAGACATGGAAAATTACGGACAAAACATAGGTAAGATATAATGTCCATAAACAACAACAACAAAGAGCATATAGCTCGAACAAGCGCACAAAGTAGAGGGATTATTCCAGTTCCTCAAGATGGAAGGGAACTGGAAGGGGGGAAGGGAGGGATAGGGGAAGGAAGGAAGAAGTGAGAGGGATGGATACCAGTATGGGATCGAGATTAGTATGTAGTTAGTGAGCTGTGTTGCCTGTCTCCGTGTCATTCTTATCGCAGTGGGTTCAGGGTACTCTAAGGGAGAGTAGATCAGGAAGATTACCTCTACACGGAGGTTATCACCGGGGGGTAAAAGTTATGTTGATTTTCCGACAATTTTGTCCGACCGTGTGTATGCAACACCAGTTTCGGACAAAATCAGTCGGAAAAAATCAGATGGGTTTTGTTGTCGGAATGTCCGACCGTGTGTACAAGGGCTTAGAGACCTATTTAAAAGGCCTTTTCCAAAATGAATTTTCTGTAGTTTCTTTCCAGTGAAAATATCACCAGGCTTATAATTATGAAGATTTTAAAGGTGATTCTGTTAAGAACCAAAATAACGCTGAAAGATTAATTTTTTTACTTTGTTCTATAGTGAGAAACATCTTTTATTATTTCATGTGACATCACATTACTTGTAATAAACTTCAAGATCAGCTATCGGGTGGAGGTATCGGCAGGATGTTCTAAGCCAATTCATATTTGCATAGACATGTCCCATAGAATGATATTTCCCAAGAGCCATATCTCTATACAAGAGTATGTGATCAGGCTCTGGTTAGTTAAGACATTAGTCATTGTTAAACATGGTTTTGTTGAGAAAGAATCAGTGTATGCTTGTGAAGAGGGACAGAGAGGGCAGGGATAGGTGGAATTCTGTAACCCAGCAGCTTCCAGTGCAGAAGACATTGTTGAAAGTAAATTAGGAGCACACTGGATTTCTGGTAGAATTATCAGCTACGTTTTCTGTACTTGCAGAGTTTTTAGGATAAAACATCAGGAAATGTGCATTACAATGTACTACATATTTTGCTTACACATTTGTAGCCTCCTTTTTTTAAATTATAGTGAAAATTAGCTACAGAAATCTTTCAGAATGCTGGCAACTACAACAAGCTAGCTGTCAGGATCCATAATGGGTTCAAAGTGTCTATAATGGCAGCCTTATAACATGTCATTTTTGATGAAAATGTAAGGCAGAGCCCACACTTGTGATACTATCACTTAACCACTTCCATACAGGGCATTTTCACCCCCTTCCTGCCCAGGCCAATTTTCAGCTCTGTCACACTTTGAATGACAATTGCGCGGTCATGCAACGTTGTACTCAAATTAAATTTTGATCATTTTTTTCCCCCACAAATAGAGCTTTCTTTTGGTGGTATTTGATCACTTCTGTGTTTGTTTTTTATTTTTTGCGCTATGAACAAATAAAGGGTGTCAATTTTGGAAAAAAAAAACACAATATTTATTACTTTTTGCTATAATAAATATTCAATAAAAAAAAAAACTTTCTTCAGTTTAGGCCGATATGTATTCTTCTACATATTTTTGGTAAAAAAATCCCAATAAGCCCTTGTACACACGGTCGGAGAATCCGTCGGAATGTGTCCTATCGGACTGTGTTGTCGGATAATCCGACTGTGTGTGGTATGCATCGGACTTATTCCGTCGGAATATCCGTCGAACCCAATTTTCCAACTTGTTGGAAATATTTTCCGACCAACTGGTTCGATCGGATCATGTGTAGAGAATTTTGATCGGACCAAGTGCCACGCATGCTCAGATCAAATTCCTACATCAAAGATATTGGCTACTAGCCTGAACGTAGTCCCATCGTAACAAAATTACGTCATCACGTTCTGAATGATCGGATTTTTCGACAACTTAGTCCGACCGTGTGTATGCAACAGTTTCGGACAAGATCCGACGGACAAAATCCGATGGATTTGGTTGTCGAAATCTCCGACCGTGTGTACAGGGGCTAAGTGTATATTGATTGGTTTGTGCAAAAGTTATAGCGTCTACAAAATGGGGGATAGATTTGTCATTTTTATTTTTTTTACTACTACATTGATCTGTGATTTTTATCGTGACTGTGACATTGTGGCGGACAGATTCGATACTTTTGACACTATTTTGGGATCATTCACATTTATAAAGTGATCGTGCTATAGAAAATGCACCAATTACTGTATAAATGTGACTGGCAGCGAAGGGGTTAACACTAGGGGGCACTGCAGGGCTTAAATGTGTGTCTTAGGGAGTGAATCTAACTGCGGGGGAGGGGACTGATAAGGGGAGGAGACCGATCAGTGTTTCTCTGTACAAGGAACATCTGATCAGTTCTCCTCTCTCCTGACAGGACATGGATCTGTGTGTTTTGTTCTGTTACCGGGCAATCACGCATGCCCGGCAGACATCGCGGCCGCCGGGCACGTGCACCGCATCCCAAGAGATGCAGCGCACGCCCCCTCTCCACAATGCTGGGAAACAGAGGACGTCATATGACGCCCACCCGGAGGGAGGAACAGTTCCTGCCACCATCATTTTACAATATGGCGGCATGGAACTGATTAAGCCGCCCAGCCCAGAGGATCTCTGCCTTCGTCATAGTCAACATCACAGAGACGCTCTCCTGCATTCCTGTTAAAAGATATGCTTGGCTGACATCCCTTCTGGCTCCAGATCCTGCTTGCTGTTTTACTATGCTCATTTCCAGCTCCCTGACGTTTGGCTTTTCTGACTATTTGTTCCAGTTCCTGAACTCTGACTATGTTTTGACTACGTTTGTTCTATTTACTTTTATTATTAAACAAATGTGATTTAACTGTACTTCTGTCTTGGATCCGATTTCATGGTTTCTGACAGGATCATACCGTTCTGATGAGCCTTTGATTTGGGCACTGGTGTGGGAGCACAAAGTGTGTTGTTTTTTTCCCTTGAAGTTTTCTACACATATGAAGATTATTTCATATTTAATTCACAGTGGACTCATTTTTTTTTTGAGTGAACATTCTACTATAGACACACACTATTTAATATTACCATTTTGTTTCCAATGGTGTGCTAGCTGCTAGTATAGTGATACTACCCTTTTAGCGCAATATTTAGTTTTACGTTAAACCTAATAGGTTGTCAGCATCAGAGCTTGGAGAGGGAGGCAGAAGAATGACCCGTGAGATTTCTTACACGTAGTAACAACCATCAATCACTCCATGACTAAATCCACAGAGACAAATCTGGAACTCCGGATCCTCTCCCACAACGTACAGGGTCTCAACTCCCCAGTAAATATACGCAAAATAATGCAACAGCTACATACACTGAAGGCAGATGTAGCATTGCTTCAAGAGACACATTTCCCTGCTAACTATAAACCCTCGTTCCTTCACAAAAGCTTCACTCACTTCCACTTAACAAATGCAGACAACAAAACGAGAGGGGTGCTTTTCAAATAAAATACACTTTTCACATTCTAAAACCATTAAGGACCCTGATGGCCAATACATTCTAGTTAACGGAACAATTAATGAGGGACTTATACGCTTATTTGCTATTATGCCCCAAACACACCAAGATAAATTATTTGATAATGTTCTTAGAACAGCAATAAAGGGTAGATACAGGTGTATATTGTGCTGGAGGCACACAACACCCACTAACTCTCGCAGATGCCTTTATTATAGAACACCAGAGATAAAGGGGTATACTGTAATGGAGTCACACAACACCCACTAAGCCCTGCAGATGGCTCTATTAGAGAACAGCAATAAAGGGTAGATACAGGTGTATATTGTGCTGGAGGCACAAAACACCCACTAACTCCTGCAGATGCCTTTATTATAGAACACCAGAGATAAAGGGGTATATACAGATGTATACTGTGCTGTGCTGGAGGCACACACAACTTCCAATAACTCCTGCAGATGGCAGATGGCTCAAATAGAGAAGAGCTATGTAGGTGGATATAGCGGTGTGTACTGGGTACAGAGCACGCAAACAGCACACACAAGCTCCTAACACTACTGACTGCAAGCTCTATTATAAAATATAGATCACTAGCTATATAGGTGAGGTGAATATAGCAGTGTATACTGTGGTCAGGGCACGCAGACAACAACCACTACAGAAGAGCAAGATCGAAAATCGGCCGATAACGATCGGTGTTTACTGTGTTGAAGGTACACAGAACACCCACTAACTGCTTCAGACGCCAACACACTACACAAGGCCGCCGCGCTGGCGGCCTTATATATAGTGTGGGGCATGTACTACACAGCCTGAGCTATGATTGGCCACAGGCATCCTGCCTGTGGCCAATCATGGCTCTCCTCGCTGCTGGCGCTGTGATTGGCCAAGCATGCGGGGTCACAGTGCATGCTTGGCCAATCATGAGCCAGCGATGCACTGCGATGACGCAGTGCATTGTGGGCCATGAGCGCCACACGAATTTGGCGCGAACGGCCCATAATGTTCGGAATTCACCGAATGGGCGAACAGCCGATGTTCGAGTCGAACGTATGTTCGACTCGAACACGAAGCTCATCCCTAATTACGGCTAATGGAAGATTTCCTTTTGCTCAGTAAGCACCACAAACACAACCCCACCAGACAGCCTGGCAAACTCAACTCGGCTCGAGTTAGTCTAAACCTCTCCCTCACCACCTCAGCAGAAAAACACGTGAGATGGACAGGGGCATGCTTTTACTATCAAAAAGCTCCAAACCAGGAAAAGACACGAGCGAGGTCGGTAATTACCGCCCTATCTCGTTAATTAATAACGACCTTAAAATTATGACAAAAAACCTAGCAACCAGGATGTCAGGCTTTATAGCTAGCTACATACACAGGGATCAGGTGGGCTTCATCCTGGGGAGACAATGACCGGACCAAATTCGGAGGGCAATTGATCTGATTTCCTATCTGCAGTCCCAATTAGACAGGGGCGCCATTCAGGAAGGCTACCTGTTGTCATTGGATCTGCAGAGGGCCTTCAATTCAGTGTCATGGCCCTATCTATTTGATATTGTGGACGCTGGGGGTTTGTAGCTGGATTTCTCAGAATAATACACACCCTTTTTCTTTATCGTACATCATAGGACACAGAGCACCATAGTAATCACTATGTGGGTATATAGGCACCTTCAGGGGAATGACACTGGTATACCTAATACAGGAAGTTCACTCCCTATATAACTCCTCCTCCTTCCAGGAGTACCTCAGTTTTTTTGCCAGTGTCTAAGGTGTTGGTCACAAGTGAAGATGTACTCTGAAGAGCTCCAAAGCTGGAGGGATCCCTGCTGGATTTAAACAGCCTCCGTAGACCGGATCCATCCAAAGAGCCACTGAGGCCAAGTTGGATGGTACCCGGGCCTCGTATAGGAAGCACAAGGTTTTGCCTGTAACGCCTTGTAGGGCTGGACCCCAGGACCCAGGACTTTTTTGGTTATGCTACATTACATAAAGTTTTTCCTTAGGGTTTCAAGGAAGTGGAACCCCTATAATAGGGACCCGGGCCTTGAAGGGTTGCTAACGCAGCCCAGCATGATGGGGGAAGTTTGGATCTGTCTGTTACAGCAGTATCCTGCAGCGAGGAAAAGGTAAGGGAAGAAGCCTAGCAACTGTGAAAACTCCACCTATGCTTTTTTCTTACATAAGTAAAAGGTTGTCATGCCTAAAGTCTCCACTAGAGGGAATTAATTTCATACCTTAGTATATTGCTTCTCAGTCAGCTCAGAAGTCCCAGCTAAACAGCACATCTGTGGCCGCAGCAAGCCAGGGGGATCCTCATCCAGTACATTTTCCCCCCTGGGGGAAGGGAGGTACAACTGTAGGCTTTGTATTATTTTTTTCCCAAAGAAACTTCTTGTCTCCCCAACCCTCCCTTCCCTCTCCTCTTGCTAAAGGAGCGTGTCTATGCCGTCCGTGCGTGCACAGATTATGGCTATACATACAGATTATACAGAGGAGGGGACATGTTAATTACAGAAGGGGCGTGGCTTAAGGGGTGCAGCGCCGTGTGCAGGACATAAGTTCACGAGGAGCACACAGCACAGGCGCTGGGGACAAGAGACAGAGGCTTCACAGCTAACAGCTGCAGCCTGACACACAGGACACAGGAGCGCCGGGGTCACGTTGATGCAGGCATTTCCAGTACAGGAAATAACATTTTTGTAGAACACTAAAGCTGAACTTTATTAGAATTTTGCTAGACTATTTGCTCAGCAAGCTTCCTTTTTCTAGGGATTCTGCTTTTGTGCTCAGCACTATGGCTCCCAAAAACATACCACAGAGGTACCAAAAATTCCACCCCCAGTGCTGGGAACTCCAGTCGTGCCTCCGCACTGTCATCCTCTCCTGAGATAACAGAGATGGCAAGCCAGGGTGAGTCATTGGGGCTAATTGGTGGTGCAGCTGCTTCCCACACTTCAGCCCCTGTATATGTGACTGAAGATGCGTTTTCCTCGGCCCTGCAGGGCCTAAAAGGAAGATTAGTGACTTTAATCACATCCTCTATCCAAAAGAATAGAAAGCGTGTTAGATCCCCCTCCCCCACCTTAGACCCCTTAGCAATGGAACAGTGGGTAGAGGAGGAGGTGTTACCCTCAGGCAATCAGGAAGAAAGGCAAACAGATTACTCCTCTGCGGAGGAAACAATGGTAGATGAACCTTTTTCAGCCTCGCAATCTGAGAAATTGCTTATACAATCTCTTATGAGATGGTTTGTGCCTCTTTCGAGCTACCCCTAGCAGAGCCAGCTGAAAGTTATGTTTCTTATTAAGGTTCCTTAAAACCTTCACAGCCTTTTCATGCGTTTCCTGTACATGCATTACTAGAAAAGCTTATTTATACAGAATGGGATCACCCTTTTAAGCATTTTCTCCCTCCAAAGAGATTCACAACAATCTATCTCATGGAGGAGAAATTCACCAAAAGATGGAATGTACCGGCAGTTGACGCTGCGATTTCCAGTGTGAATAATAGTCTAACTTGCCCAGTAGACAATGCACAAATGCTTAAAGATCCAACAGATAAAAGGTTGGAATTTCTGTTAAAATCCTCTTTTCTTGATCATACATCACGGGACACAGGAGCTTCATTACATAGTGGGTTATATAGACACCTCTGGTGATTGGACACTGGTTAACCCCAATTAAGGAGAATTCCTCCCCTATATAACCCCTATATAGAACCTCAGTTCTTTCGCCAGTGTATATGGTGGTTGGTCACGTAAAACATGTGCTATGAAGAAAGCTCTGTGCAGGTCCCTGCGGGGGCCTAAGGGCTACAACAAACCGGATCCATATCTCGGGCCGATATTTGACTCCCAAGATGATATAGTACCCGGGCCTCGTCAGCTGAAGAAATGAGGTTTGGCCTGTAAGTCCTCTCCTATTGGAAGACTGGGCTCTGGGAAAACCAGACTTGGTGTACTGTTTACACAGAGCGCACGAAAGTTTCTGGCAGAGTCTTTTACATGGTCCAGGTAGGAGGCTCTTCTGAGAAAGAGCCCCAGATAAACCTGAAGGTTGGCTAACACTGCCCGCCGTGATGGGTGAAGGCTGGAATTTGTCTGTTTCAGCAATTCCTGCGGCGAGGACAGGTAAGGGAAGTTATCCCTATATATATATAATTATATGATGGATTTCTTCATTTTGAGTAGTTGTATGTCTTACATGGTTTCCACCACTAAAGGGAGTAAGAGCAGCCTGATGCATACTTACATGCCTTTCAGTACACACGTTCAGTGAAGCCTGGTTCTCCAGCTGTCTCACATCTCCACTGCAGTCCCTGCCACAATAGAGGTAATACAGGGGTCCCACGTAGTCTTGGGGTCCCACGCAGCTCCGATGGAGTTTCCCTTTCCCCTCCTGGATTCCGCGGTCCTCGTGCAGGCACGCGTGCGCATGCACGCACGCTGGGCGCGCTCCCGGCCTAATGGAGGAGGGGGGAGTGTGGTTGTGAGCCGTGCACGTCAGTGTGCATGGCGCTGTACTGCGCAGGCGCCAGGCGGCAGTTTTAAAAAGCCCAGGGCGTCAGGGGGCTGTAAGTGGAGACACAGAAGCTGTGGGCAGTAAGCATCCCAGGGAATTGGATCCAGGCAAACCTTAGACACCTACTCAGCATCAGGTTGTGCAGTTTAAGCATATATATTTATTGTGAGACTTTAAACACAACAGTGATTGCACTTTGTACTAGAACCTCTGCTTTGTAGCTTAGGACTAGGTCTCCTCGTAAGAGGGTCTCAGGGGGAGGTAACAAGAGCACTGGTAAATCACCGCCTAGGTCCAGGGGTTCTAAAAGTGCCTGTAAATTACCATCCCCCCCTGCAAGACTGGAGCCAGCCTCTCAGGATGAGTCAGTGCCCCTGTCAGGTTGTGCAGCCTCTCCTAATGTGTCAGCCCTGGTATATGTCACTGAGGACTCCTTTAGGGCTACATTGGAGGGTTTTGAAGGGAGAATAATGAATTTTATTTCTGCTTCCCTGAAAGATAGCAGGAAAAGGGGTAGATCCCCTCCCTCTGCTGAGATTCCTCTCTCAGATGATTCTTCTGACAATGAGGAGAGATCTCTGTCTTGGGACAGGGATCTTGAGCAGTCGGAGGAATCAGAGGAAGAGGAGAGAATCCCCTCCTCCCAGGCGCTCAGAAAACAGATGCGGTATTATACTGAATTGGTGCGTACCACATTCAGAATGCCTGCTGCTGAAGTCGCTACGTCCTCTGTTTCTTCCCTGGCAGTCAGGAAAGCCCCACAGACTGCCTATTCCTTCCCAATTCATCCCTTAATGGATAGATTGTTGTATGAGGATTGGGGACATCCCGATAAACTGTTTGCTCCTCCTAAAACGTTTTCTATGCATTATCCTCTGGAGGAAAGTTTCACCAAGGAGTGGGGGGTCCCATCTGTTGATGTGGCTGTTTCTTGCGTGAATAAAAACTTGACTTGTCCCTTAGGATAATGCGCAGGTATTTAAAGATCCAACTGATAAGAAGCTGGAAACCTTATTAAAAGCCTCCTTTTCCATGACTGGCGCTGTAGTGCAACCTACAGTCGCAGCCGTGGGGTTGTGTCAGTTCCTCAAGGAACAGGTTAAACAGATGCTTGGGCTCCTTCCCAGTAGAGAATTATGCAGAAATACCTCATATTCTGTGTTTCATGATTGATACGATTTTGGATTCTTTCCAACAAGCATCACGTTTATCTCTCCTGTTGGTACACATGCGAAGGGCCCTATGGCTAAAGAATTCGACAGCTGAGCGGTCATGCAAGAAGCATTTGATTGGGTTCCCGTTTAAAGGGAAACGTTTGTTTGGAGAAGAATTAGACAAATTCGTCCAAAAAATTTGAGGGGGTAAATCTACTCTCCTTCCAGTCAAAAGGAGCAAACGTCCTTCATTTAGGCGTGCTCTCTCTTCCGAAACATCAAGCTCTAAGCAGTGGCGACAGCCTTCTCAACCCTCCTCTACAGGAAAGGCTCAGGGCCGGGCCCAGGGGCACAAAAAGACTTGGGGGGCGAAAGTCTGCCAAACAGAGCCCAAAAGCTTCCTTGTGAAGGGGCGCCCCCGCTCGGCAGAGTGGGGGGAAGGCTCCTACAGTTTGCAGGAGCCTGGCGGGAAGAGATCCGGGACAAGTGGGTGATCTCTTCGGTATCTCTGGGCAACAGGCTAGAGTTTCAGGAGATTCCACCTTCTCGCTTTCTAAGGTCAAGGATCCCCAGGGACCCAGTAAAGCAAAGACCGCTATTTCTGGCCTTAGATCACTTACTATCCCAGGGGGTGATAGTGGAAGTGGACCCAAAAGAACAGGGTTCAGGGTTTTACTCAAATCTCTTCACCGTTCCGAAGCCAAATGGAAGTGTCAGACCTATCCTAGATCTGAAAGATCTGAACCGGTTTTTACGCATCCGGTCCTTCGGAATGCAGTCAATCCGCACTGTGGTCTCCTCCCTGCAAGGGGGAGAGTTTATGGCATCAATAGACATCAAGGATGCATATCTCCATGTGCCAATTTTTCCCGCACACCAAAAATTTCTAAGGTTCGCGGTAGAGCGGCGCCATTTTCAATATGTGGCCTTGCCGTTCGGGCTTGCTATGGCCCCTCGAGTCTTCACAAAGATTCTGGACCCTCTCTTGGCAAACCTAAGAGCTCAGGGTATAGCCGTCATGGCTTATCTAGACGATTTGCTTCTCATGGAGAAAACAGTAGCGTTCCTGAACCACAGCGTTACCAGAACGCTAGAACACCTGAAACGCCTAGGTTGGATTATAAACCTAGAAAAGTCGTCCCTACAGCCTGCCACCAGGTTGGAATACCTGGGTATGATCATCAACACCGCTCAGGGCAAGGTGTTTCTTCCAAGGCCAAAAGCCTTGGCCATTGGGGATCTGGTGCGCCTAATTCTGGGCAGGAGATCTTCCGCCATTCGATTGTGCATGAAACTGTTAGGGAAAATGGTCGCCTCCTATGAGGCCATCCCATTCTCCCAGTTCCACTCAAGGCCTCTGCAAAGATGCATCCTTGCGGCTTGGAACAGGAAGCCCCAATCCTTGGATCTTCCTATGCGTCTATCCCCAGGGACACGCAAGAGTCTCATCTGGTGGTTACAAACCAAGAATTTGCTGAAGGGCAAAACTTTTCTTCCTCTTCCATGGAAGATTATCACGACAGATGCCAGCCTGCAGGCTAGGGAGCAGTGTTGGAGGAGACGTGCTCGCAGGGGAAATGGTCTGTGATCGAGAAGCTATTGCCCATAAATGTCTTGGAGATCCGGGCAGTTTATATGGCTCTCATAAAGTGGTCTTACAGACTACGAGGTCTCCCTGTTCGGGTTCAGTCCGACTATGCCACAGCAGTGGCTTATATCAATCACAAAGGCGGTACCAGGAGTCTGGTTTGCGCAAAAAGAGGGGAATCGCATACTTGTCTGGGCAGAAAAGCATGTTCCATGTCTTTCTGCAGTCTTCATTCCAGGAGTGGAAAATTGGCAGGCGGATTTTCTGAGCCGCCAGCAGTTGTGCCCAGGAGAATGGGCTCTGCACCCCGAAGTGTTTCGAAACATATGTCACAGGTGGGGTACTCCAGACGTAGATCTGTTTGCATCCAGGTTCAACAGGAAACTGGACAATTTTGTGTCAAGGACAAGAGATACACTTGCTCAGGGGTCAGATGCTCTGACAGTTCCCTGGAATCAGTACAATCTGATCTATGCCTTCCCCCTGAGCCCGCTTCTGTCGCGGTTCCTGGGAAGAGTCAAGAGGGAGACAAAATCCTTTTGGTGGCCCCGGCTTGGCCCAGGCGACTGTGGTACGCAGAGATCATGAAGTTGGCCGTAGGCAGGCCATGGATCCTCCCTCTCCGGCCAGATCTGCTCTCACAGGGTCCAATTTACCATCCTGCTTTACACAGTCTGAATTTGATGGTTTGGCTGCTGAGACCCACATTCTGAGAGACCATGGCCTTTCGGGGCCAGTCCTTTCTACTCTGGTCAATGCCAGAAAGCCGGCTTCCAGGCTTATTTATTACAAAATCTAGAGAGCATATGTTTCCTGGTGTGAACTCAGGAAATGGCATCCTAGAAAGTATGTCATTAGCAGGATCTTGGCCTTTCTCCAGTCAGACCTAGAAATGAATTCGGCCATAAGCACTATGAAGGTGCAGATTTCAGCCCTGTCAGTGTTTTTTTAGAAGCCACTTGCATCGCATTCCCTGGTGCGGGCTTTCATCCAGGGGGCCATGCGGATAAGACTGCCAGTCAAACCTCCGGTATGCCCATGGGATCTGAATTTGGTTCTCTCGGCTTTGCAGGGGCAACCATTTGAACCTTTGCATCTGGCTTCATTAGTTCTCCTGACTAAAAAATTGGTTTTCTTGGTAGCCATATCCACGGCTAGAAGAGTATCAGAGCTAGCAGCTCTTTCCAGCAAGGAGCCGTATCTAATTATTCATAAGGACCGGGTGGTCATGCGTCCCAACAGGTCCTTTCTACCTAAGGTGGTTTCGGGATTCCAT
The DNA here is from genome assembly GCF_037356315.1 of Lithobates pipiens. Lineage (NCBI taxonomy): Eukaryota > Metazoa > Chordata > Amphibia > Anura > Ranidae > Lithobates > Lithobates pipiens. Next base: position 165,710,392 of record NW_027507685.1, on the reverse strand, counting down.
TTGAATCAAGTCGTAATCCTACCATGCTTTTTTCCGGACCCACAGTCCGCAGAAGAAGAATCTTTGCACACTTTGGATGTGGTTAGAGCAATCAGTATATATCTTCAAGCAACTGCTCAGATAAGGAAAACTGATTGCTTGTTTATTTTGCCGGAAGGCCCTAGGAAGGGCCAGGCGGCGTCAAAATCCACTCTCTCAAGGTGGATTAGACAGGTTATTTCTCAAGCCTATAGTGTTAAAGGGAAAATCCCTCCTTTTCGAGTGAAAGCGCACTCTACTAAGGCTGTAAGTGCTTCTTGGGCAGTGCATCACCAGGCTTCCCTGGCTAAGATCTGTAAGGCTGCAACTTGGTCATCAGTCCACACATTCACCTGATTCTATCAGGTGGATATCAGAGGGCAAGAGGATATTGCCTTCGGGCGCAGTGTACTGCAGGCTGCAGTTTAGGTCCTCCGGTCCCTGGCGGTCTATAATTATGATCTGTGTCTCTCTCCCCTCAATCTGAGCATTGCTTTGGGACATCCCACTATGTAATGAAACTCCTGTGTCCCGTGATGTATGATCAAGAAAATGGGATTTTTATATACAGCTTACCTGTAAAATCCTTTTCTTGAGAGTACATCACGGGACACAGGGCTCCCGCCCCTCTTGGGTTTTACGTGGTTTCTTATTGCTTTGCTACAAAACGGAGGTGCCTCCCATATGGGAGGGGTTATATAGGGGAGGAATTCTCCTTAATTGGGGTTAACCAGTGTCCAATCACCAGAGGTGCCTATATAACCCACTATGTAATGAAGCTTCTGTGTCCCGTGATGTCCTCTCAAGAAAAGGATTTTACAGGTAAGCTGTATATAAAAAATCCCATTTTTCTTTGACAGATGCTGTTACTCAGCCTGCAGTTGCTGCAATGGGCATCTGCCAGTCCCTAAAGTACCAGTTCAGACAGGCCCTTAAGGAGGTCCCTGCACAACAGGCCTGCGATTTGGCTGAACTACCAAAGGTACTATGTTTTGCCATAGATGCCATGAAAGATTCACCAGGCGTCCTGCCTTGCGCTTGTGCTAGTACACATGCATAGGACCCTGTGGTTAAAAAATTGGTCAGCAAAAGCACCTTGCAAAAGGCTTCTGACTAGTTTCCCTTTTCATGGGGATCGACTATTTGGGGGGGATTTGGACAAATACATCCAAACGATTTCTAGTGGGAAGAGTACTCTTTTGCTAGTCAAAAGAAAGTATAAACGTCCTTCATTTAAACAGACTCTTTCCCCTGCGCCAGGGGCATCCGCCTCTAGGATACAAACCAGAGTTCTGGGAGTTTCCACCATCTCGTTTTTGAGATCAAACGTTCCCAAAGATCTGGGGAAAAGGCAATCTCTGTTTCAAGCATTAGACCGATTACTGGCTCAGGGGGTGATCATACAGATCCCCACAGAAGAGCAAGGTTTGGGGTTTTATTCAAACCTCTTTATGGTACCAAAACCGAATGGGGTTGTCAGACCCATTCTAGATCTAAAGAATCAAAATCAGTTCCTGAAGAACCGCTCCTTTTGCATGGAGTCGATCAGGTCAGTAGTTTCTGTCCTACAAGGAGGAGAACTTCTGGCATCTATCAACATCAGGGATGCATATCTGGATGTCCCTATATTTCCCGCTCACCAAAGGTTTCTGCGGTTCGAAGTAGAACAGCAGCATTTTCAGTCTGTAGCCATGCCCTTTGGGCTAGCCACAACACCCTGGGTGTTCACAAAATCGCTGGCCCCACCTCTAGCCAGGTTAAGGGCACAGGGCATAACAGTATTGGCGTACCTCGATGATCTATCGGTGGCTCATTTGGAGCAAGGTGTATGCATTATTACTAATTACCTGAAAAATCTGGGTTGGATTCTCAACCTAGAGAAGTCTTCCTTAAAAGAGCTAAAAAAAAGCTAGAGTATTTGGGTCTGATCAAAGATACAGCCCAGAAAAAGGTGTTCTTGCCTCAGTCAAAAATCAACTCCATAAGAGAGCTGGTGTGGATTTTCAGGTCGAAAAGAGATCCCTCCATTCACCTTTGCATGAGGCTGTTAGGAAAGATGGTAGCTTCATTCAAAGCTGTTCCTTATGCCCAGTTCCATTCGAGACTCTTGCAAAACAGTATCCCGTCTGCTTGGAACAAAATGATCCAAGCTTTAGACTTGATAATGCGGCTGTCCTCAAGGGTGTTCCAAAGCCTCAGTTGGTGGTTACTAACCCAGAATCTGCTGAAAGGAAAATCCTTCAGACCAGTTATATGGAAAGTGGTAACGTCAGACGCCAGCCTTTCAGGCTGGGGAGCAGTACTAGAGAAGGCATCTGTCCAGGGACAGTGGTCAAGAACCCAAAGAGCCTTGCCCATCAATATCCTAGAGATTCGGGCAGTGCTTTTGTCTCTGAAGGCCTGGACTTCCACGTTACGGGATTGTCCTGTCAGGATCCAATCCAACAATGCCACAGCAGTGGCCTATATCAATCACCAAGGGGGCACCAAGAGTCTTACAGCACAGACAGAGGTGAACCATATTGTAACTTGGGCAGAAAGGAATGTTCCGTGCCTATCGGCAGTCTTGATTGAGGGAATTGGCAGGCGGACTACCTGAGTCACCAGCAGTTATTCCCGGGGCAATGGTCTCTTCACCCCAACATTTTTTTTTGCTCTTTGCCAAAGATGGGGGACTCTGGACATAGATCTTCTCGCGTCCAGATTCAGCATGAAGTTAGGCAACTTTGTGTCCAGGACAAGGGATCTACTCACATGCGGAACTGATGCGTTGGTGACCCTGTGGCATCATTTGTCACTGATCTATGCAATTCCCCCTATTCAGTTGCTGCCTCAACGTCTTTGCAGGATTAAGCTGGAAAGAAAGCTGGTAATTCTGGTAGCACCAGCATGGCCCAGAAGGTCGTGGTATGCAGAAATCGTAAAGATGGCCGTGGAGGATCCATGGTTCCCACCACTAAGGGAAGACCTAATCTCACAGATGCCGATATTCCATCCAACCTTTAAGAATGCTAACTTTAACAGCTTGGTTATTGAAACCCACATTCTGAAGAAATGTGGGCTTTCCGGGTCAGTTATCTTTACCTTGATTAATGCAAGGGTGCTATTTTCCAGAACTATATATTATCGAGTCTGGAGGGCATATGTTTCCTAGTGTGAATCCAAGGGTTAGCACCCTCGGAGGTATATCATAGGCAGAATTCTTGCCTTTCTACAATTAGGGGTAGAGATGAAGTTGGCCTTGAGTACTATTAAGGGCCAAGTCTCAGCTTTATTGGTCTTATTTCAAAGACCGCTTACTACACATTCTTTAGTCTGGGGTTTTATGCAAGGGGTGATGTGGATTAATCCGCCAGTTAGATCACCTTTAAACCCTGGGGACTTGAACTTAGTTTTGTCAGTGTTACAAAAACAGCCATTTGAACCAATACAACATATTCCCTTAGTCCTTCTGACAAGGAAGTTGGTGTTCTTGGCTGCTATATCCTCAGCAAGGAGGGTTTCGGTATTGGCTGCTTTTTCTTGTAAAGAGATAGAAAGGAAAGAAAAAATCGCGCTACAGTAATGTGATAAAAAAGAATCAATTTAAGTCAGTGCAGCAGTTCTATTATATACCAAAGTATAAATTAGAGTGAAATAAAACCAAAAGAACCGTGCTCTTCTCAAAAACACCCAATATATGGACACACACCTCACCCCCTGAGACCACAGTCCCAGCCGAGAGGCTATGTATATAAGAGAATATAAAGTGCAACCCAATTAAACATTTATAATAGATACTGATTCTGGGATATTGGAATCAGTATCTATAATAAATGTTTAATTGGGTTGCACTTTATATTCTCTTATATACATAGCCTCTCGGCTGGGACTGTGGTCTCAGGGGGTGAGGTGTGTGTCCATATATTGGGTGTTTTTGAGAAGAGCGCGGTTCTTTTGGTTTTATTTCTTTCTTGTAAAGAGCCATACTTGTTTATTCATGAGGACAGAGTGGTGTTGCACCCTCGTCCAGACTTTTTGCCAAAAGTCATCTCAGGTCTTCACCTGAACCAAGATATTGTTCTGCCATCGTTTTTTCCAAAACCATGTTCCAGGAAAGAAAAGTCACTACATTGTCTTGATGTGGTGAGAGCGGTCAAAGTCTATTTAAAGATGACTGCTTAGATTTGGAAGACTGATGTCTTATTTATTCTGCCAGAAGGTCCTAAGAAAGGACAGGCAGCGTTGAAATCCACTGTCGCTAAGTGGATTTGGCCGGTTATAATTCAGACTTATGATTTAAGGATTAAGATTACACCTTTTCAAGTTAAAGCACACTCTACCAGGTTGGTTAGTGCTTCTTGGGCAGTGCATCACCAGGCCTCTATGGCTCAGATCAGCAAGGCCTCAACTTGGTCTTCAGTAGGGATGAGCTTCGTGTTTGCCCGTTCGGCGAATTCCGAACATTATGGGCCGTTCGCGCCAAATTCGTGTAGCGCTCACGGCCCACAATGCACTGCGTCATCGCAGTGCATTGCTGGCTCATGATTGGCCAAGCATGCATTGTGACCCCGCATGCTTGGCCAATCACAGCGCCAGCAGCGAGGAGAGCCATGATTGGCCACAGGCAGGATGCCTGTGGCCAATCATAGCTCAGGCTGTGTAGTACACGCCCCACACTATATAAGACCACCAGCGCGGCGGCCTTGTGTAGTGTGTTGGCGTCTGAAGCAGTTAGTGGGTGTTCTGTGTACCTTCAACACAGTATACACCGATCGTTATCGGACGATTTTCGATCTTGCTCTTCTGTAGTGGTTGTTGTCTGCGTGCCCTGACCGCAGTATACACCGCTATATTCACCTCACCTATATAGCTAGTGATCTATCTTTTATAATAGAGCTTGTAGTCAATAGTGTTAGGAGCTTGTGCGTGCTGTCTGCGTGCTCTGTACCCAGTACACGCCGCTTTATTCACCTACATAGCTCTTCTCTATTTGAGCCATCTGCCATCTGCAGGAGTTATTGGAAGTTGTGTGTGCCTCCAGCACAGCACAGTATACATCTGTATATACCCCTTTATCTCTGATGTTCTATAATAAAGGCATCTGCAGGAGTTAGTGGGTGTTTTGTGCCTCCAGCACAATATACACCTGTATCTACCCTTTATTGCTGTTCTCTAATAGAGCCATCTGCAGGGCTTAGTGGGTGTTCTGTGCCTCCAGTACAGTATACCCCTTTATCTCTGGTGTTCTATAATAAAGGCATCTGCAGGAGTTAGTGGGTGTTGTGTGCCTCCAGCACAATATACACCTGTATCTACCCTTTATTGCTGTTCTCTAATAGAGCCATCTGCAGGGCTTAGTGGGTGTTGTGTGCCTCCAGTACAGTATACCCCTTTATCTCTGGTGTTCTATAATAAAGGCATCTGCAGGAGTTAGTGAGTGTTGTGTGCCTCCAGCACAATATACACCTGTATCTACCCTTTATTGCTGTTCTCTAATAGAGCCATCTGCAGGGCTTAGTGGGTGTTGTGTGCCTCCAGTACAGTATACCCCTTTATCTCTGGTGTTCTATAATAAAGGCATCTGCAGGAGTTAGTGGGTGTTGTGTGCCTCCAGCACAATATACACTACCCAACTGCTGTTTTACCCAATTCCCTTCAGGCCATTACCATGTCTGGAAGGCCAGCAAGGAGAGGCAGACAGGCGCGAGCTGATAAAAGAGGGCAAGCAGGCTCTGTGTCTAGAGACAACAGTGCTGGTCGTGGACGCGGTGCATTGTCATCAGCACGTGGCCATGGGACACGCTTGTCCTTCTTTTCGGCAGCTGGACATGTTAAACCACAACATGCCAACGACTTGGTAGAGTGTATGACCAAGCCCTCTTCATCCTCCTCATCCTCTCTCACCCAGTCTCAGGGTACTAGCAAAGCAGCTGCCAACGCATCGTCTTCCCTCCTCTCAATGTCATCATCAGTGACTCCTTCCCTAGACCCACCACGTCCTCCTGAGGAGTCTCCTGAACTCTTTGAGCACAGTGTTGGGTACATGCTCCAGGAGGATGTCCAGTGTTTTTTAGGCTCTGATGATGACACTCAGCTAGAGGAAGGCAGTAGCGTGAATGCAGAGAGAGGGGATGCTCAAGAAGGACAGCAAACTGGCAGTCACGTTCCACAAGCTGCAGCATATTGCCAGGTTTGCTACAGCGATGAAGAGGGAGGGGATGATGAGGGCACTGACTCCACATGGGTGCCTGTTAGGAGAGAGGAGGAGGAGGAGGAGGCACATGTCCAACGAGGCAGGATGCCCTCCGGGGGCCAGCTTAGGGGCAGCACACCGACTGAATCACACCGCAGAGCTCCGCCTGTGCAGGGCGCTGCCTCTGTGCGTTATTCTAAAAGTTCTTTGGTGTGGGCCTTTTTTGAGATGAGTGCATCAGATCGCACCGCTGCTATTTGCAACATATGTCTCAAGCGTATCTCGCGTGGCCAAAACATCAGCCGCTTGGGCACCACATGCTTGACCAGACATATGTTGACCTGCCATGCAGCTCGTTGGCAAGCGTACCTCAAAGACCCACACCAAAGAACAAAGCCGACCTCTCCTTGCTCCTCATCAGCTGGCATCTCCAACCCCACTAGACCTTCAGTCCTCTCTAAAACCTGCTCTGAGAGGAATGAAGGTGTAGAATTAGGTGTGTCACAGCCAAGTGCTTCTGGCACTCTGCTAGCAGTACACCCACGTCCGATTATAGCAGGCAAATGTCCCTGCCCCAGCTGCTGGACCGGCGAAAGAAGTTCACTCCCAGCCATCCACATGCCCAGTGGTTGAATGCTAGCTTGGCTAAATTGCTAGCACTTCAACTGCTGCCTTTTCAGTTGGTAGACTCGGCCCCCTTCCGTGAGTTTGTACAATGTGCGGTTCCTCAGTGGCAGGTCCCCAAACGCCACTTTTTCTCACGGAAGGCGATTCCGGGTCTCTACCGGCATGTGGAAGGCAATGTCCTTGCCTCGCTGGACAGGGCGGTCAGCGGTAAGGTGCATATTACCGCTGACCCATGGTCCAGCAGGCATGGACAGGGACGTTACCTGTCTTTCACGGCCCATTGGGTCACTCTTCTGGCAGCTGGGAAGGATGCAGGATAAGGTGCAGTAGTGTTGGAGGTTGTTCCGCCACCACGCCTCCAAAATGCTACTATTGGTTGTGACACACCTCTCTACTCCACCCCCTCCTCTTCTTCTTCCTCCATGGCCTCTTCCAGTGCTCTGTCCTCAGAACCAGCGGTGCTCCGCAGGCGTTCCAGAGGCTACGCAAGTACGCAGGCAAAACGATGCCATGCCGTGCTTGCGCTGGTTTGTTTGGGGGACAGGAGCCACACTGGGGCGGATGTTTTGTCAGCTCTGCAGGTGCAGGCCGAGAGGTGGTTGACGCCATGCCAGCTTAAGCCAGGAATGGTGGTTTGCGACAATGGCACCAACCTCCTCTCCGCCCTCCGACAGGGACAACTGACCCATGTGCCCTGTGTAGCTCACATCCTTAACCTGGTGGTGCAGCGGTTCTTGGGCAGGTACCCGGGCTTACAGGATGTCCTAAAGCAGGCCAGGAAAGTCTGTGTGCATTTCAGCTGATCATTTAATGCCTGTGCTCGGCTGGCTGAGCTCCAAAAGGAGTTGAACCTGCCCAAGAACCGCCTTATATGTGACATGCCCACCAGGTGGAACTCAACGTTGGCCATGCTGCAGCGGCTGCACATGCAGCAGAGGGCCATCAATGAGTACCTGTGCAACTACGGCACCAGGATAGGGTCAGGGGAGCTCGGTTTTTTCTCACCACGCCAGTGGGGCATGATCAGGGATGCATGCACTGTCCTGTCACCATTTGAGGAGGCCACAAGGATGGTGAGCAGTGACAGTGCATGCATCAGTGACACTGTACCTCTTGTCCACCTCTTGGAGCATACGCTGCATGGAATAATGGACAGGGCACTTGAGGCAGAACAGAGGCAGGAAGAGGAGGACTTCCTTGCCTCTCAAGGCCCCCTTTATCCAGACAGTGTTCCTGCTGTGCCACCCATCACACAGGAAGAGGAAGAGGAGGAGGAGGATGATTGTGTCAGCATGGAGGTGGAGGCTGGTACTCAGCATCAGCAGCAGCAGCAGTCTTGTAGGGATGATTTACAGTCCCAAGAAACACGTGGACTTGTATGTGGCTGGGAGGAGGTAGCTGCGGATCATGTTGTCCTTAGTGACCCAGAGGACTCCGGACCGAATGCCTCAGCTAACCTACGCTGCATGGCCTCCCTGATCCTGCAAAGCCTGCGGAAGGATCTTCGTATTCTTCGGATCAAGGAGAGGGACCATAACTGGCTGGCCACTCTCCTTGATCCACGGTACAAGGGTAAGGTTGCCGACCTTATCTTGCCATCGCAGAGGGAGCAGAGGATGAGACATCTCTGGGAGGCCTTGCAGAAAGGTCTGTGCAACGCGTTCCCAGAGACTGGGAGGTTACAAACTCCTGGTCCTGGACAACGGGTTGCTGAGGCATCGGTCAGAAGGAGCGGTGGAGAAGGTGGCCGTCTGACTGATGCTTTCAGACAATTTTTTAGTCCGCAGCCCCAAGGAATGATCGGTTCCAGCAACCATCGCCAGCATCTGATTTACATGGTGCAGGAATACCTAGGGGCAAGGTCAGACTTGGACACCTTTCCCACCGAAAATCCTCTGGCTTACTGGGTCTTGAGGATGGATCACTGGCCAGAGCTTGCACAGTATGCAATTGAGCTACTGGCCTGTCCTGCATCCAGCGTTCTTTCGGAACGCACCTTCAGTGCTGCTGGTGGCTTTGTTACCGATCACAGGGTGCGCCTGTCCACCGAATCAGTTGATCGACTGACCTTCATCAAGATGAATCAGTCTTGGATCACCCACAGCTACCAAGCACCTGAAGCTGATGTAACCGAGTAATTTTTTTTGAAATATCACATCCCTTCAAGACTGCCTATGCTGATGCTGAGTGACTGTCCTGTTATGTTGATTGTCTATCCGCTTCCTCCTCCGCTGATATGTTGGAAGAACGTTTCTGGTTCTGGGTGATGCCATCAGCCCAATTTTTATGCCCCTGTTTAACAGGGGCGTTTAATTACAATTTTTGATGCAATGCTTTGCAGCAGGGCTAATTCCTGCAATAAAACTAGAGTATATGGGAGAGGTTGCAATGTCGTGGTACCAGCACCAGTGCCTAAGGCCCAATTTTTCTGCCCCTGTTTAACAGGGGCGTTTAATTACAATTTTTGATGCAATGCTTTGCAGCAGGGCTAATTCCTGCAATAAAAATAGAGTATATGGGAGAGGTTGCAGTGTGGTGGCACCAGCACCAGTGCCTAAGGCCCAATTTTTCTGCCCCTGTTTAACAGGGGCGTTTAAGTACAATTTTTGATGCAATGCTTTGCAGCAGGGCTAATTCCTGCAATAAAACTAGAGTATATGGGAGAGGTTGCAGTGTGGTGGCACCAGCACCAGTGCCTAAGGCCCAATTTTTCTGCCCCTGTTTAACAGGGGCGTTTAATTACAATTTTTGATGCAATGTTTTGCAGCAGGGCTAATTACTGCAATAAAAATAGAGTATATGGGAGAGGTTGCAGTGTCGTGGCACAAGCACCAGTGCCTAAGGCCCAATTTTTCTGCCCCTGTTTAACAGGGACATGTAATTACAATTCTTGATATAATATTTCACAGGAGGGCCCGTTCCTGTGCCCACCCAGAGTAACTGTGAGGACTTATAGTGTTGTGGCACCAGCACCACAACCACCAAAGGTCAATTTTTCTACCACTGTTCAACAATGGCATGTAATTACAATTCTTGATATAATCGTTCACAGCAGGGTGCTCCAGCGCCCACCAAGAGTCACTTTGAGGGCTTACAATGTTGTGGCAAAACCAACACCTTGTTCCGCCATTTCTGCAGAGCATATAGGGCAGGCCCCTACTTTCAAACATCCAACTTACAAACATCTCCTACTTGCAAACGGAAGGAGACAACAGCAAGTGAGATGAAAAAAGATGGACGACAAAACAAATTATACAGGGGTGATAACCCTTCCCTATGTTTTCCAAAAAGCTTAAAAATAGTTTTTTTGACTGGAGCTACACTTTAAAAATGTACCAGTTGAAAATTACAAACAGATTCAACTGAACACAACAAACCTACACAGTCCCTGTCTTGTTTGCACCGCCTGTATACTGCTGTTCTGAGTATATAGGGCCTGGGGGCCACATGCATTTCCTTTTTTTAATATGGGTACGGGGTTCCCCTTAATATGCGTACAAGACCCAAAGGGTAATGGGCAGGGAGGGCTACCCATGCCATTTTTCTCAATGATTTTCAACCATATTGCAGGAACAAGATATAACATTAAAACCGCAAGCAGCTTTAAATGACATTATTTCCGTTAAATGTCATTTTGTGCAGGGACTGTTCTAAACACGGGAAACACGTGGCACTTCACAGGCATACTACAGACACCCCCCAGGCACCATATTTAAAGGAATATTTCACTTTTTTTTCACTTTAATCGTCATTAAAATCAGTGCTCCCGCCAAAACGACCATTTTTAAAAACATTTTAGGCATTGACCCATGTCCCCTGGGGCAGGAGCCAGGTCCCCAAACCCTTTTTAGGACAGTATCTTGCATATTATCCGTTAAAATTAGCACTTTTAATTTTGAACGTTCGAGTCCCATAGACTTCAATGGGGTTCTAAAGTTCGTACGAATTTGGGGTCCGTTCGAAAGTTCTGGTGCGAACCGAACCGGGGGGTGTTCGGCTCATCCCTAGTCTTCAGTACATACATTCACCAAATGTTATCAGGTGGATGTAAGAAGGCATGAGGATATTGCCTTCGGGCACAGTGTGCTGCAGGCAGCAGTATAAGTCCTCAAGTCTGGGGGTGCCCTATGGGTTGTCTCTCCCTCCCTTCAAATAGCATTGGTATGGGACGTCCCACATAGTGATTACTATGGTGCTCTGTGTCCCATGATGTACGATAAAGAAAAATAGGATTTTTATATACAGCTTACCTGTAAAATCCTTTTCTTGAGAGTACATCACGGGACACAGGAGCTCATTACATAGCGGGTTATATAGTCACCTCTGATGAATGGACACTGGTTAACCCCAATTAAGGAGAATTCCTCCCCTATATAACCCCTCCCATACGGGAGGCACCTCAGTTTTGTAGCAAAGCAATAGGAAACCACGTAAAACCTAAGAGGGGCGGGAGCCCTATGTCCCGTGATGTACTCTCAAGAAAAGGATTTTACAGGTAAGCTGTATATAAAAATCCTATTTTCTTGATCATACATCACGGGACACAGGAGTTTCATTACATAGTGGGATGTCCCAAAGCAATGCTCAGATTGAGGGGAGGGAGACACAGATCATAAATATAGACCGCCATGGGCCGGAGGACCTAAACTGCAGCCTGCAGTACACTGCGCCCAAAGGCGATATCCTCTTGCCCTCTGACATCCACCTGATAGAATCTGGTGAATGTGTGGACTGATGACCAAGTTGCAGCCTTACAGATCTGAGCCAGGGAGGCCTGGTGATGCACTGCCCAAGAAGCACTTACAGCCCTAGTAGAGTGCGCTTTCACTCGAAAAGGAGGAATCTTCCCTTTAACACTATAGGCTTGAGAAATAACCTGGGGGCGCCCCTTCACAAGGAAGCTTTTGGGCTCTGCTTGGCAGGCTTCCGCCCCCAAGTTTTTTTCTGCCCTTGGGCCCGGCCCTGAGCCTTTCCTGTAGAGGAGGGTTGAGAAGGCCTTCGCCACTGCTTAGAGCTTGATGCTCCGGGAGAGAGAGAACGCCTAAATGACAGACGTTTGCTCTTTTTGACTGGAAGGAGAGTAGATTTACCCCCTGAAATTTTTTGGACGAATTTGTCTAATTCTTCTCCAAACAGACGTTCCCCTTTAAACGGGAACCCAATCAAATGCTTCTTGCACGATAGCTCAGCTGCCTAATTCTTTAGCCATAGGGCCCTTCGCATGTGTACCAACAGGAGAGATAAACGAGATGCTTGTTGGACAGAATCCAAAATCGCATCAATCATGAAACAGAATTTGAGGTATTTCTGCATAATTCTCCACTTCCTCACTGGGAAGGAGGCCAAGCTCCGCTTAACCTGTTCCTTGAGGAACTGACACAACCCCACGGCTGCGACTGTAGGTTGCACTACAGCGCCAGTCATGGAAAAGGAGGCTTTTAATAAGGTTTCCAACCTCTTATCAGTTGGATCTTTAAATACCTGAGCATTATCCAACGGACAGGTCAGGTTTTTATTCACACAAGAAACAGCTGCATCAACAGATGGGACCCCCCTATTTCTTGGTGAAACTTTCCTCCAGAGGATAATGCGTAGAAAACCTTTTAGGAGGAGTAAATAGTTTATCGGGATGTCCCCAATCCTCATACATCAATTTATCTATTAAGGGATGAATTGGGAAGGAAAAAGCAGCCTGTGGGATTTTCCTGACTCCTAGGGAAGAAACAGAGGATGCAGCGACTTCAGCAGCAGGCATTCTGAATGTGGTACGCACCAATTCAGTATAATACTGCACCTGTTTTCTGAGCGCCTGGGAGGAGGGGACTCTCTCCTCTTCCTCTGATTCCTCCGACTGCTCAAGGTCCCTGTCCCAAGATAGGGATCTCTCCTCATTGTCAGAAGAATCATCTGAGAGAGGAATCTCAGCAGAGGGAGGGGATCTACCCCTTTTCCTGCTATCTTTCAGGGAAGCAGAAATAAAATTCATGATTCTCCCTTCAAAACCCTCCAATGTAGCCCTAAGGGAGTCCTCAGTGACATATACCGGGGCTGGGACATTAGGAGAGGCTGCAAAACCTGACAGGGGCACTGACTCGTCCTATGAGGCTGGCTCCAGTCTTGCAGGGGGGGATGGTAACTTACAGGCATTTTTAGAACCCCTGGACCAAGGCGTGATTTACCAGTGCCCTTGTTACCTCCCCCTGAGACCCTCTTATGAGGAGACATAGTCCTAAGCTACAAAGCAGAGGTACTAGTACAAAGTGCAATCACTGTTGTGCTAAAAGTCTCCCAATACCATATATATGCTTAATACTGCACAACCTGATGCTGAGTAGGTGTCTAAGGTTTGCCTGGATCCAATCCCCTGGGATGCTTACTGCTCACAGCTCCTGTGTCTCTCACTTACAGTCCCCTGACGCTCTGGGCTTTTAAAAACTGCCGCCTGGCGCCTGCGCAGTACAGCGCCCTGCACACCAACGTGCACGGCTCACAACCACACTCCGCCAGAATCCAAGGGGGGAAAAGGAGCCTCATCAGAGCTGCGTGGGACCCCCAGACTATGAGGGACCCTTGTATTACCTTGTTGTGGCAGGGACTGCAGTGGAGATGTGAGACCTCTGGAGAACCAGGCTTCACTGAGCGTGTGTACTGAAAGGCATGTAAGTATGCATCAGGCTGCTCTTACTCCCTCTAGTGGTGGAAACCAGGTAAGACATACAACTACTCAAAATGAAGATATCCATCATATAATTATATATAGGATTAACTTCCCTTACCTGTCCTCGCCGCAGGAATTGCTGAAACAGACAAATTCCAGCCTTCACCCATCACGGCGGGCAGTGTTAGCCAACCTTCAGGTTTATCTGGGGCTCTTTCTCAGAAGAGCCTGCTACCTGGACCTTGTAAAAGACTCTGCCAGAAACTTTTGTGCGCTCTGTGTAAACAGTACACCAAGTCTGGTTTTCCCAGAGCCCAGTCTTCCAATAGGAGAGGACTTACAGGCCAAACCTCGTTTCTTCGGCTGATGAGGCCCGGTACCATACCATCTTGGGAGTCAAATATCGGCCCGAGATATGGATCCAGTTTGTTGTAGCCCTTAGGCCCCCGCAGGGACCTGCACAGAGCTTTCTTCATAGCACATGTTTTACGTGACCAACCACCATAGACACTGGCGAAAAAACTGAGGTGCCTCCCATATGGGAGGGGTTATATAGGGGAGGAATTCTCCTTAATTGGGGTTAACCAGTGTCCAATCACCAGAAGTGACTATATAACCCACTATGTAATGAGCTCCTGTGTCCTGTGATGTATGATCAAGAAATCTGATTTTTATAACAGCTTACCTGTAATATCCTTTTCTTGGAGTACATCATGGGATAGGTCCCTACCCTCTTTTTGGGGTTTAGATATATTGATTTGCTACAAAAACTGAGATACTCCTGGAAGGAGGGGGGGTTATATAGGGGGTGAACTTCCTGTATTGGGTATACCAGTGTCCATCACCTGAAGGTGCATATATACCCACATAGTGATTACTATGGTGCTCTGTGTCCCACAATGTACTCCAAGAAAATTATTTTACAGGTAAGCTGTTATAAAAATCCTATTATTCCACCCCTAGGTGTGATTAATGGGTCACTACTGTGTCCTTTGACATTCACAAAGGAACCAGACAAGGGTGTCCTCTATCGCCATTGATTTTCGCAATATCGATCAAAACAACGGCCATGAGAGCGAATACGACCGTTAAAGGGATTCAATGCGGCCAAGAGGAACATATGGATGCCCTCTTCGCCGACGACATGTTGTTATTCCTGACCTCTCGCTGATCTCCACCCCCAACATGTTCTGACTACTCTGGACTTTGGGACCGTTTCGGGTCTTCAATTCAACATGACTAAATCAGTAATCCATAAAGAGGAAGTAAACCCTGATGAGTTTACTTCCTCTTTCATTCCCTGCAAAGGCAAAGCATAATGGACTACTATGCATCGCATAGTAGCCCATTATGTGTCACTTACCTGACACAGGAGCCAGCGAAGTCGCCACTGTCCCCTGTAGTCCGCCGCATCCATCTTGTTGGTGGGGTCTCGCAGCTCCGCCGCTGTCATTCGGCGAAGCCGCGATGACGTCACTCCCGCGCATGCGCACGGGAGCCGACACGCGCGCCAGCTCCGTCGCTGAGAATGCCGCGCTTAGTGCGCCTGCGCGCCGCCGTCTACGGCGCATGCGCCGTAGACGGCGGTGCCCGTTTTCGGGCAAATATCTCCTAAACCATATAGGTTTAGGAGATATTGCTTGGACCTACAGGTAAGCCTTAATCTAGGCTTACCTGTAGGTCAAAGTGGTTTGTAAGGGTTTACAACCACTTTAACATATCGGTACTAACAAAATGAATAGACCAACTCAAACAACACTTCACCTTCACTTGGGCAGGAGATGCAATCCTCTATCTTGGAATCAAACTGGCTAAATGCATTGGCAACCTATACGCCGCCAACTATCCCCCCATGTTCCGTTCATTAGAGGCAGATCTAACTAAATGGTCGAAGGAGGGGCTTGTCCTGGCTAGGCAGACTGAACGCAGTCAAAATTACATTATTACCTCATCTTCTATATCTCTTCCGTTCCCTCCCTATCCCTATAAAAAAAACTATCTTGACGAAACTTCAATGTAAGTTTATTGGATTTGTCTGGGGAGACCGGGGTCACCAGTTTGCGAGAGATATCCTACTCCGACTTAAAACTCAGGGTGGTCTTGGCCTCCTGAACTTATGACTTATGACTACATTATTACCAGGCAGCACAACTAGCCCAGTTTTCCGCTATATACTCTAAGAGCCTCAGGCCTGACTGGGTCTCCCTGGAGAGGCAGGTAGTCCCCCATTATACACTCGACATCTTAGTCTGGAGACCGGCAAAACATGGACCTGTCATATTAGCTCCCATGTTATCTCACTCCTTGGCTCTTTATGATCAGCTACATGAACATGCACAACTGATATCACCCTTGAGGCCCCTCACGCATCTATTGCATAATCCTGATATACATGTGTTCCATTGGTGGCTGAACAAAGGTCTTTTCAGAACTTCTTTACACCTAACGGCCCTATTTCACTGAGCCATTGCCTGAGCTAGACATGCCAACCTCAGAAAAATTCAGACTTTCACAGATCAGGCACTTTCTCCACACACTTTGTACTGACAAATTGAACATTCCCAAAGCCACTATATACGAACAAAGGTGTTCAAATATAGGACCTCAAAAGGGAGGGATCTCCACTATTTATGCTTCCCTGGCAGATAGGACGCACTCTCTGGCATATGTTCGATCTTGGGAGACAGATCTCAAATAATCCAGCTGGACCCTGACACATGGTTTCAAGCCTTCTGCAGATCATCTAAAGGTATCTTAAACGTCGCTCCGATTGAAGCTAATATTAAAGTTTTCACAGCATGGTACTATGTCCCTGCCACACTTTCTAAGATATTTCCAGATGCCTCCCCCCCTGCTACATAGGCTGCGGACATATAGGCACGATGCTTCATATATGGTGGACTTGCCCCCGTATAAGAAGCTATTGGAATAAATTCCTCCATTTACTACGAAAGGTCACTGAGACCACAATCCCTCAACACCCCACATATACAACACTGCTAAGAACACACAACAACTTATCTTCTTTATGTGTTAGGGAGCCAAGATTACATTAGCGAAAGCCTGGAAACACCAACAGTGTCAATCTCGCCTGCCAAGCGAAAAAATGTCCTGGATCATGACACAGGGACGAACGGTTGCAAAACTGTGGGACATGGTCCAGCGATTTGAGGGGGTTTGGGAACCATGAGCCACACATATCAAGATCCCGCTTTAAACAGGCCACCTACAAACATGAAGGAATCCCCAAAGAGACCACACTTATTGACTCTGTATCCTATCTTGTCCCCTCCTCCTCTCTTCCCCCACTTTTTCTATTCTCTCTTTCTTATGGTATCTACCAACAAATACGAGTTTGACAGGTCATAGCTCTACAGAAGGCTCCTCATGGAACAATATAATATTTTTGTTAGTCTACCCAGAGCAGGGAACAGTTGATCACATTTGGTCTAGCCCGACTGAGTGGGACCCCTCGGCCCAACCCCAGGGGGTGCAACGGCCCGGGAGACAGCCGGTTTGTGCATTTCCCTGGAGGTGAAGAGGGGTGAGGGGTGGGATGCTCCACTGAACAGGGTCCAAGAGCTCTCTCACTCGACAGTGAGCACCCATGGGGTGGAGTGATGACCTAGGCGACCTGCTTATGGTGTCATCCTAGTCAAATTTAATTAATTAAGACCAATATCCGAGAAATACTCGGGTAGCACATCAAGTTTGGCAGCGGTCATGAGGGCTTAGAACTCTTATTAATCATACATATCTAGAGGAGCCAACTGTACTCGCCACCACACATTAGACATGTGCGATTTGTTTCGTACGAATCTCAAATTCGTACGAATTTCCCAAAATTTGTACGTTCGGGAGGATCCGAAATACGAATTGCCGTGCGTCCGAATTCTGTACGCAATAAGAATTTTTGTTTACGAATTTCGGATTTCGGATCAGTTGTCGTCGCATTGACATTGACATTATGCTTATTATGAGGGGCTCCCACCATCCCTGTGCTATGCTGACTTCCTCCTGGGGCTGCTTATTATGAGGGGCTCCCACCATCCCTGTGCTGTGCTGACTTCCTCCTGGGGCTGTATCTCTGCTGTGCATATTATGAGGGGCTCCCACCATCCCACCAAGTCAGCATAGCACAGGGATAGTGGGAGCCCCTCATAATAAGCAGCCCCAGGAGGAAGTCAGCACAGCACAGGGATGGTGGGAGCCCCTCATAATAAGCAGCCCCAGGAGGAAGTCAGCATAGCACAGGGATGGTGGGAGCCCCTCATAATAAGCAGCCCCAGGAGGAAGTCAGCACAGCACAGGGATGGTGGGAGCCCCTCATAATAAGCAGCCCCAGGAGGAAGTCAGCACAGCACAGGGATGGTGGGAGCCCCTCATAATAAGCAGCCCCAGGAGGAAGTCAGCATAGCACAGGGATGGTGGGAGCCCCTCATAATAAGCAGCCCCAGCAGGAAGTCAGCATAGCACAGGGATGGTGGGAGCCCCTCATAATATGCACAGCAGAGGTACAGTCCCAGGAGGAAGTCAGCACAGGGATGGTGGGAGCCCCTCATAATAAGAAGCCCCAGGAGGAAGTCAGCATAGCACAGGGATGGTGGGAGCCCCTCATAATAAGCAGCCCCAGGAGGAAGTCAGCACAGCACAGGGATGGTGGAAGCCCCTCATAATAAGCAGCCCCAGGAGGAAGTCAGCACAGCACAGGGATGGTGGGAGTCCCTCATAATAAGCAGCCCCAGCAGGAAGTCAGCATAGCACAAGGATGATGGGAGCCCCTCATAATATGCACAGCAGAGGTACAGCCCCAGGAGGAAGTCAGCACAGCACAGGGATGGTGGGATCCCCTCATAATAAGCAGCCCCAGGAGGAGCAGGCGCAAACTGGACCAGCGGTGCATGGCAGACAATCCGCTTCTCTCTTTCTCATCTAATGAAACTTCGTATTTCGGATAGGAAATTCTTCAACGGAATTTCGTATTTCGGATAAAAACCAAACTTCCATCAGCATCGACTGTCATATTGAGGTATATTTTTGCCTTTAAATTCATCGTAAAGAATGTTCGTACACGTTTAACGAACCTAACGACAATTCATATTTCGTACGAAATGAAACGGAATTTCGGACACGAAATGCGAAGTACGAATTAATTTTAATATGAATAGAAACGGAACAGAACAAAACGAATTTATTGACGGCACCCATGTCTACCACACATACATGCTAGGAGTGATCCCACTTTGGGGACCACCATGCTTTACGACAAAGTGTTTTTTTTTCCCATTATCACCCTGGTTTTAGCCCCTTACTATAATTACTAAATTACATGATGGGCATATTTCATAGTAATTATTGAGTTAAAATTGGAAAATATGTATGTGCCTTAATAATTTAGTCTCCCTGTTTGAGATATCATCTTTTTTTTTTTTTTTTTTTTTTATTCATTACTCTTGTTTGGCTGGGTTGGCCTGCAAGGGGATACTTTATATGGATTGTTCTTGTCATGATTGCTCTACAAAACTTAAATAAAAATATTGAAAAGGGATATATGGTTAAATGAGTGAAATAGTTTCGGAGTGTTGTACCATCTAGTTAGGCACTTATAATTCATTTCGGCTGTTTTACTGTCTATTGCCGAACAGTGTGTTAATCTCAATATTTATTTTTTTTGTTCCAAAAGTCTTTTATTGAAGAATATAGAAAACAGAGTAAACAAAGAAAAGAAGTACAATTAAGCCAAAACACGGAGTATAATGGTGTTTTAACATTAGTAAGAAATGTAAATGGCAAATAAACATAACTTGAAGTTCGACAGGATGCATATACATAGCTATTAAATATCAATGCAAGAGCTTAGTACACATCCTCCCGAAACGTATCTTTCAAGAAAGCTTATCTGGAAATCAATTGTAAGGGGAGACTATGACTATTAAGAAACAAACAGTAGGTAGCCGGATTTCACACAAGTTATAAGTAGCAGTACTAAAGGGGCTAAATGGATCAGGAAGGCTAAAGGTAGGGTCTAATTAGGGGGATTGGATCCATTCAAGTGGGAAGAGAGTATAATCTCAATATTTTACTTATTGTGTCTTTATCCCTCTGTGTTCCTAGTTCCTTTTCCCATTTTTTGATATATGGCGGGATCTCCAGCTCTCCCAACGACATCAACAATCCATACATCCTGGATACAATTCCTTTAGAATTGTCTGTTATACAACATCGCTCCAACATGGTCAGCTCCTCTCCAGATCTTATTGGTTGAGGTAAGCTGCCAATAAAATGGGCCAGCTGGAGATACCGCCATTCATCCATTACTATTAGGCCCTTATGTGCTAATTCCCTAAGTGTTATGAGTTTCCCTTCTTTCATAATATCTTTTATTTGTATTTTTTCTTTTTTTATTCAGTTACCTCCTATTTCCTTTTTCCCCGGGGGAAAAAAAATCATTTTTCTTCAGTGCTATAAACGGTGAATTATAGTGTCCATTTAATTTTTTATAAACCCTGTCCCAAATTTTAAATGCTATTCGTGTCAACTCATTTGTGTTCGCATCCAAAACCCTACATTTTGGAGGATTCCACACTATTTTACCTAAATGTGCCTTACTATATGTGTATTCTAGGTGTATCCACCTTTTCTCCTTTCCTTTCTCACCCACCCATTCGACAATTCTAGACAGCACTATTGCCTTGTAGTAGTTGTATATATCCGGGACTGCAAGTCCCCCTCGCTTTTTTCCCTGTTTTAATATTGAATAGGGAATCCTTGTTTTTTTATTCTTCCATATAAATTTAAGCAATAAGGATTTCAACTTTGAAAAATAACAAGCAGGGATTTCGATCGGCATCATCTGAAATTTATACAAGATCTTTGGGAGGATAAACATCTTTAATGCGTTTATTTGTCCCAACCAAGATAATGGTCTATTACCAATGCCTTCTAAGTTCTTTTTTGATTTTGTTTAATAGTGGGATGTAATTTAGTTGGTATATCTTCTTTAAGGTATTTGCCAGTTTTATTCCTAAATATTTCAAATCTTTTCTCCATGTATATTTGCATTGTTTTTGGATCTGTTGTACTTCTTGTTTACTAAGGTTGATGTTCAAAATGTCAGATTTTATTTGATTAATTTTAAAATTCAACATTTTGCCATAATATTCCAGGGCCTTATTTAACTTAGGTAATGTGTTCTTAGGGTTGCTAATATAGAACAATACATCATCTGCAAAGGCAGCCAATTTATGTACCTCTTTCCCCACTTCAATTCCTGTAATTTCCGGATTATTTTGAATTGTAGTGATGGACGAACTTCCGATGGGACGTTTCGCGAACCGCAAACGCGGCCGATAGTTCGCAAACCGTAATGTTCACGGCGGGCCCCATTGACTTCAATGGAAGGCGAACTTTACAAACCTACAGGTCATATTTGCAGCCACAAAATAATTACTAGCTGTGCACACATAGTCCCACCACATGGCCAATGACATAACACATGTATGAGGTGAATCTGGGATCGACAACTACAAGCATTATTTTTTTATATGTGAAATTGTGACAATTCAGGACTGTGTAGCGCATGAAGGCAATGGAGGAGAGGGAAGGTCAGGGTAGGCAAAGAAGAGGGTGCAGGAGATGATCACCAGCACTGTGAAATAGAGCACTGACACCTGCACCGTGATAGAGTGATCTGACACCAGCACCGTGATAGAGAGCACTGACATCAGCAGCGTGACATACAGCAATGACACCTGCACCATGATAGAGTGATCTGACACCAGCACCGTGATAGAGAGCACTGATATCAGCAGCGTGACATAAAGCACTGACACCAGCACCGTGATATGCTGCACTGACACCAGCACTGTGATATACAGCACTGACACCTGCACCGTAAGCAGCCCCAGGAGGAAGTCAGCATAGCACAGGGATGGTGGGAGCCCCTCATAATGAGCAAAGCACAGGGATGGTGGGAGCCCCTCATAATATGCACAGCAGAGGAACAGCCCCAGGAGTAAATCAGCATAGCACAGGGATGGTGGGAGCCCCTCATAATAAGCAGCCCCAGGAGGAAGTCAGCACAGCACAGGGATGGTGGGAGCCCCTCATAATATGCACAGCAGAGGTACAGCCCCAGGAGTAAGTCAGCATAGCACAGGGATGGTGGGAGCCCCTCATAATAAGCAGCCCCAGGAGGAAGTCAGCACAGCACAGAGATGGTGGGAGCCCCTCATAATATGCACAGTAGAGGTACAGCCCCAGGAGTAAGTCCGCATAGCACAGGGATGGTGGGAGCCCCTCATAATAAGCAGCCCCAGGAGGAAGTCAGCACAGCACAGGGATGGTGGGAGCCCCTCATAATAAGCAGCCCCAGGAGAAATATGACACCGCTCAACCTCTTCAAACAGGAGGGTACAGGCATATAGTATGGTGTGCTTTTTTTGTACAAGGAAGTGAGCCAAATGAAGAAAGAAGGTCTGTGTGCTCGATTAAAAAAACTGTTTATAGACATATACATGGACTACTGGTCACATGTGTTGAATTCCTCCGAGATCCATGCCTCATTCATTTTTAGAAATGTGAGGTAGTTAACACTGTCGTGAGCTAGGCGAGTACGCTTATGGGTCACGATCCTCCCTGCTGCGCTGAACGTCCTTTCGGACAGGACACTGGAGGAGGGGCAAGCCAACAGTTCGATTGCAAATTGGGAAAGCTCTGGCCAGAGGTCAAGCCTGCCCACCCAGTAGTCCAGGGGTTCATCACTCCTCAGAGCGTCCACATCGGCCGTTAACCCGATGTAGTCGGACACCTGACGGTCTAGGCGTTCCCTGATGCTGGATCCGGATGACACCTGTCGATGGGTCGGCTGAAAGAATGACCTCATATCCGAAGTCACCAACACATCTTCAAACCGGCCTCTTCTTGCAGGCGCTGTTGGATTGGTACCCGCAACTCCTTCTCTGGGAGTGGGAATTGCTCCTCTGCCAGCGCACACAAAAGCAGAATGCAGCATTTCTCGGTGCAAGGCCTGGAAGTGCTCCATTCTGACAGCCCTCTGTGACGGCGGTAACATTTCCACCATTTTGTGTTTGTACCGGGGATCTAAGTACGTTGCCACCCAGTACTGGTCCTTGACCCTTATGCTTTTTATACGGGGGTCTCTATTAAAACACTGGAGCATGAAGGCCCCCATTTGCACTAAACTGGAAGCGGTGTGGAGGCCTGGCTCCTGCTCATCATCCAGGATAATGTCGTCCTCTTAATTCTCCTCTCCCCATCCACGCACAACAGGGATCCCAGAAAGGTTTAAAGCATGCTCTTCTTGCTCCTCCTCATCCGCCCTGGCACCATCCTCCTCTGACTCCTCTTCAGACTCCTGTTGTTGACTTGTCTCAGATAGAGTAGCCACCCCTGGGAATTCATCCAGCATTGCGACTTCCTCATCTTCCCGCTCCTACTCCTCCACAGCTTGATCAATGACACGACGCAATGCACGCTCCATAAAGAAGGCATAAGGTACCATGTCACTGATGGCGCCATGGCTGCGACTGACCAGTTTGGTGATCTCCTCAAATGTCCGCAGAAGTCTGCATGCGTCGCGCATGAGCAGCCACTGGCGCTGTGAAAAAAACCCCAGCTCCCCAGAACCTGTTCTGCCGCAGAGTTCATACAGGTAAACGTTAACTGCACGTTTCTGCTGGAGCAGCCTATCAAGCATATAGAAGGTTGAGTTCCATCGCGTCGGGCAATCGCAAATAAGACGTCTGACCGGCAGATTGTGTCGCCGCTGAATGTCAGCAAGGCGAGCCATGGCCGTGTAAGATCTTCTGAAATGGGCAGAGATTTTCCTTGCCTGCCGCAAGATGTCCTGGACCCCAGGGTATTTGACAACGAAGCAACGACCAAGTTTAAAACATGTGTCATGCATGGCACGTGCGTAATTTTGCCCTGTTTCAATGCGCTAAGCAGATTGGCACCGTTGTCACACACCACTTTACCAACTGTCAAATTGAGCGATGTTAGCCACTGATCTGCCTGTGAATGCAAAGCTGAAAGGAGTGCCGGGCCAGTGTGGCTCTTGGCTTCCAGGCACAACAGATGCAGCACGGCATGGCAACATCTCACCTGGCATGTCGAATAGGTTCCGGGGAGCTTGGGCCGCGCAGCCGAAGAGACGCTAGCAGCGGAAAAGGAGGAGTCAGCCGAGGAGGAGAGAGAGGAGGATGGAGTAAGAGGAGGAGGAGAAGAAGAGCTAGGCCTGCATGCAATCCGTGGCGGTAGAACCAAATGTACACGGGTGCTACAGGTTACATGCTTGACGGCCGTCAGAAGGTTCACCCAGTGGGCAGTAAAAGCGATATACCTTCCCTGCCCGTGTTTGCTAGACCACATGTCTGTGATAAGATGTATCTTGGTACCGACACTGTGTGCCAGAGATACATTCACTTGCCGCTGAACATGGCCATATAGCTCTGGGATGCCCTTCTCTGAGAAATACTTCCTTCCTGAGACCTTCCATTGTGGTGTTCCAATGGCCACAAATTTTCGAAAGGCCTCCGAGTCCACCAGTTTATATGGCAGTAGTTGGCGGGCTATCAGTTCTGACAAGCCAGCCGTCAACCGTTGGGCAAGAGGGTTATCCGGCGTCATCATTTTTTTACGCTTGAACATTAGGCCCACGGAAGCCTGCCTTTTTGCAGAAAAACGTGAGCTTGGCGTGATGGAAGGTGGAGTGGAGGACAATTGTGAGGAGAGAGGAGAAGTAGAAGACGAGGCTGGATGGTGAGAGCCTGGAGTGTGGCTTTGTGTGTTCCATTGCTCCCACTGGGCTCGGTGATGGCTGCTCATGTGCCTTTTTAAGGTGGTCGTCCCCAGGTGAGTGTTGGGCTTACCGCGACTAATGCGTCGACTGCAAAGATTGCAGATGGCAACGCTATTGTCAGCAGCGGACACGTTAAAAAAAGCCCACACTGTGGAGCCATGTGCCGATGTCCTGGGAGCGCTAGATGTGACCGTACATGGTCGATGACTCGCTCCTGATACATTTGCAGTCTGCTTTGTCCCTCCTGTGCAATGTAAGTTATTCCTGCTTCTCCTCCCTATCTGCTGGTCCATATCTCCCTCTGAACTCCCCTCCTCTTCCTCTCTTGTGGGCACCCACGTGACATCACTAGACACGTCATCATCGACGTCACCTTCCCCACCGCTATAAGTAGAGATCTCGGAGTAGGCAGCAACAGTGGGGACCAACCTCCTCCTTGGGCTGATCTGGGTACTGTCGTCAGACTGCTGAGTGGCAGTTGTTGCTACCTCCTCTTCCTGATCCAATACCAAGAGTGGCTGCGCATCAGAAATGTCTTGATATGGATGGGAAAATAATTCCTGTGACTCAAGCGGAAGGTATGGGGTGGTGGTGGTGGTGGTGTTGTTGGTGGTGTTGTTGGTGGTAGTGTCTTTGGGGGTGCACATAGCAGACAGTGAAGAAGAGGGTGCAGATCGAGAGGATGAGGAGGGTGCAGAAGAGTAAGGCTGAGTGAGCCACTCAACCAAGTCTGGTGCGTCCTTTAAAGTAATTGAACGCACCTTCTGCAACTTCCCACTTTGGCTCAAGCCTGTTGCTCCTGCCCTACCTCTACCACCCCTGCGGAAGGGCCTGCCTCTTCCTCTGTCTGTCATTTTTTAAATGACCCTGTGACAAAACTCTCAGTCCCTATACTGATAAAGGACTACTGTAGCAGAAGGGCAGCAGTCAGAAGTAGTGCACCTCAACCCTATGTATTGTGGACCTATACCAGTCCTTAAGGAATAGCAGACTGTACCTCACTCAACCCTATGTACTGTAGTACCCTATACCTTACCAGTCCTTATAAGGACCTTTGTGGAACAAGTAGGTTGTGA
Source organism: Lithobates pipiens (assembly GCF_037356315.1). Classification (NCBI taxonomy): domain Eukaryota; kingdom Metazoa; phylum Chordata; class Amphibia; order Anura; family Ranidae; genus Lithobates; species Lithobates pipiens. The sequence goes on along the minus strand of NW_027507685.1, from coordinate 165,685,016 downwards.
ATGATTAGCAGACTTACCTCAGTCCCTATACTGATAAAGGACTACTGCAGCAGTAGGGCAGCAGTCAGCAGTAGTGCACCTCAACCCTATGTATTGTGGACCTATACCAGTCCTTAAGGAATAGCAGACTGTACCTCACTCAACCCTATGTACTGTAGTACCCTAGACCTTACCAGTCCTTATAAGGACCTTTGTGGAACAAGTAGGTTGTGAATGATTAGCAGACTATACCTCAGTCCCTATACTGATAAAGGACTACTGCAGCAGTAGTGCAGCAGTCAGCAGTAGTGCACCTCAACCCTATGTATTGTGGACCTATACCAGTCCTTAAGGAATAGCAGACTGTACCTCACTCAACCCTATGTACTATAGTACCCTAGACCTTACCAGTCCTTATAAGGACCTTTGTGGAACAAGTAGGTTGTGAATGATTAGCAAACTGTACCTCAGTCCCTATACTGATAAAGGACTACTGCAGCAGTAGGGCAGCAGTCAGCAGTAGTGCACCTCAGCCCTATGTATTGTGGACCTATACCAGTCCTTAAGGAATAGCAGACTGTACCTCACTCAACCCTATGTACTGTAGTACCCTAGACCTTACCAGTCCTTATAAGGACCTTTGTGGAACAAGTAGGTTGTGAATGATTAGCAGACTGTACCTCAGTCCCTATACTGATAAAGGACTACTGAAGCAGAAGGGCAGCAGTCAAGTATAATATTCTTTCTATATTTGGAAGAAAGAATATTATACGTATACAAGCCTATTACCATACCAGTCCTGAATAGAACCTTTGTGGACCTAATAGTAACAGCTACTGATTAAACTGACTGTCCCTCACTGCCTCACACACAGCTTCCTGCCTGTCCCTATTTAAACTGACAAAACAGAGGCTGCTGGAACAATAACTTGAATAGCACTTTTGTAGACCTATTAGTAACAGCTAATGATTAAACTGACTGTCCCTGCAGCACACAGCGTCCTGTCCCTCTCTCTACACTGACAAAAGACAGGCTGCTGCAAAAATCAGTAGCACAGCAGTGCCTCAAACCTATATCCTGAACTACACCTAAGACCTATACCAGTCCTGAAAAGAACTTTTGTGGACCAAATAGCTAGCGATTTGGGTCACTGCAGTCTCTCCCTACTCCACACAGCAACCTCTCCCTATAGTGACAGAAGAAAGAATGTAAAATGGCCGCCGGATCGGGTCTATTTATAAGTTAGGGGGAATGTCCAAGTGTCCATGTGCTGTAATGTCTCAATTGGCTGTTCTGTACCCCATGATGGATGTGTCATCATAGGTCAAAGTTCTTTTACACAGTAAACATGGAAGTCCACTGGGCGAACGGCAGCAATAGTCCGCCGATCGGGCGGATGGCGAACAGCCGAAATTCACAGCGAAACGACTGCCGGGCGAACCGTTCGGCCATCCCTATTTGGGACATCCCATACAGTAATTACTGTGGCTCTGTGTCCTGTGATGATTCTGATGAATCATTTCTGGTTACACATGTATTGCTTTGCTACAAAACTGAGGTACTCCCAGTAAGGGGAGGGGTTATATGGGGAATGGAACTTTCTGTCTAGGGTGTACCAGTGTCCATCACCTGAAGGTGCCATATAACCGATACAGTAATTACTGTGGCTCTGTGTCTCGTGATGTATTTCAAGAAAAGGATTTTACAGGTAAGCTAGTAAAATCCCTTACGGAAATGGTCTGCTCTGCCTTAAACTTGACCTTGACAGAGTCAGCCGAAAGGCCCATTTCTTCACTAGGTTTGCTAAAGCCCCCACAGGCTTTTCACACCTTTCCTGTTCATCAGTTGCTGGAACAGCTTATATATGCTGATTGGGTTCACCAATATAAGCATTTTCTCCCTCCTACAAAATGTTCAACTTTTTGTCCTATAGAAGAGAAATTTACCAGGAAATAGAGTATTCCAGAAGTGGATGCTGCTATCTCCTCTGTGAATAAAAACCTGACTTGTCTTGTAGACAATGCTCAGTTGTTCAGGGATCCAACAGATAAAAGGCTAGAGTCTTTACTGAAGACTTATTTTGCTATGGCAGGCGCGGTAACTCAGCCTGATGTTGTGGCAATAGGCATTTGTCAATCCCTAAAAGACCAGCTGAAACAGGTTCTTAGAGATATTTCAGTTCAGCAGGCCGAGATTTAGCTGAACTGCCTAGGGTGTTTTGCAATTGACGCTATTAAAGATTCTATTCATCAGGCTTCTCGCCTTACACTACTATTGGTGCATATGCGTAGGATCTTGTGGCTGAAAAATTGGTCAGCTGAGGTGCCATGCAAAAAACTCTTGGCTGGATTTCCGTTTCACGGTGAATGGCTGTTTGGAGACGACTTGGATAAATATATCCAAAAGATTTCAAGCGGAAAAAGTACCTTGTTACCAGTTAAACTAAGCAATAAGCGCCCCTCGTTTAAACAAGCCTCCTCTAGAGGGGCCAGGAGCAACTGCCACTGGCAGTCGCGATGGCCTCCACCATCAGGTTCAAGAGGTAAAACTCAAGGTCATGCTCAGGGACAAAAGAAGCCCTGGAGGAGAAAACTACAAAGCACAATCCCTGTTCCTGGCATTAGACCAACTGTTATCTCAAGGGGTCATCATGGCGATCCCTGTGGAAGAACAGGGTTTGGGTTTTTATTCAAACCTTTTCATGGTGCCAAAACCAAATGGAGATGTCAGGCCCATCTTAGACCTCCTAGGTCTAAATCAGTTCCTGAATATCTGATCATTTCGCATGGAGTCGATCTGGTCAGTAGTTTCCATCCTAAAAAGAGGGAAACTTCTGAGGTCAATGGACATCAAGGATGCATATCTGCATGTACCTATTTTTCCTGCTCACAAGAAATTTCTGTGATTCCAGGTAGAAGGACACCATTTTTAGTTTGTAGCCTTGCCCTTCGGCCTAACTACTGCACCCCGGGTTTTTACAAATGTTATGGCCCCACCTCTGGGCATAACGGTTATAGCATACCAAGACAGCTTGTTACTAGTACACCGGTCAGTTGCACGCTTGGACCAAAGTGTGGTCAGCCCAGTCAGCTACCTGGAATACCTAGGTTGGATTCTCAACCTAGAGAAATCTTCCTTAAAGCCACTAAGAAGGCTAGAGTACTTATGTCTGTTAAGTCTGGTAAGTATTTTTGCCCCAAGCAAAAATCAGTGCTATAAGGGATCTGGTTCAGGTGGGGTAGGACAAAGAAGAATCCCTCTATTTGTGTTTGCATGAGGTTATAAAGGAAGTTGGTGGCCTCATTTAAGGCTGTTCCTTATGCCCAGTTTCATTTGAGACTGTTGCAAAACAGTATACTAACTGCTTGGAACAAAAAGGTCCAAGCTCTAGATTTCCCAATGTATCTGACTCCAAAGGTACGTCAGAGCCTCAATTGGTGGTGTATGACCAAGAATCTGCAGAAGGGGAAATCCTTCATACCAGTCACCTGGAAGGTGGTAACAACAGATGTCAGCCTTTTGGGTTGGGGAGCAGTCCTGGAAGAAGCGTCTGCCCAAGGAAGATGGTCCACGACCGAGAAAAACTTCCCCGTCAACATTCCAGAGATTCGGGCGGCACGCTTGACTCTGGAGGCCTGGTCCTTCAGGTTGCAGAATTGTCCTGTCAGGATCCAATCCGACAATGCCACAGCAGTGGCTTACATCCATCACCAGGGGGTACCAGAAGTCATGCAGCCCAGAGGGAGGTAAATCATATCCTAGCCTGGGCAGAGAAACATGTACCTTGCCTATCGGCAATCTTCATTCTAGGAATAGAAAATTGGTAAGCAGATTTCTTAAGTCGCCAGCAGTTGTTTCTGGTGGGGATGGTATCTTCATCCCGACATCTTCCGGGATAAATGTCAAATATGTTGGACCCCAGATGTAGATCTATTGGCATCCAGGTTCAACAAAAGGCTGGACAACTTTGTGTTGAGGACAAGAGATCCACTCGCTTGCGGGTCAGATGCGTTGGTGACCCCGTGGGATCAGTTTTCACTGATTTATGCATTCCCTCCTGTTCAGCTGCTACCTCATCTTCTTCAAAGAATCAGGAAAGAAGGGAAGCCAGTGATTCTTGTAGCCCCGGCATGGCCCAGAAGATTCTGGTATGCGGAGATCATAAGCATGGCAGTTTGGGTCCCATGGACCCTCCCGCCCTGTCCAGATCTGCTATTGCAGGTACCAGTATTCCATCCTACCTTACAAATGCTAAATTTAACGGTTTGACTATTGAAAGCCACATTCTGAAGAATAGGGGTCTTTCAGGGTCAGTAATGTCTACCCTGATTAATGCTAGGAAGTCATCTACCAGAGTCATATATTATAGATTCCGGAGAGCATATGACGCCTGGTATGAATCCAAAGGTTGGCTCGCTTCTCATTCCTTGTTCAGGACTTTTATACAGAGGGTCTCTCGGCTTAATCCGTCAGGTCACCATTATGTCCTTGGGATTTGAACTTGGTTTTGTCGGGATTGCAAAAAGAGACATTTGAGCCAATACTATCTATTCCCTTGGTCCTTTTGACAAGGAAAATAGGATTTTTATATATAGCTTACCTGTAAAATCCTTTTCTTGAGAGTACATCACGGGACACAGGAGCTTCATTACATAGTGGGTTATATAGGCACCTCTGGTGATTGGACACTGGTTAACCCCCAATTAAGGAGAATTCCTCCCCTGTATAACCCCTCCCATATGGGAGGCACCTCAGTTTTGTAGCAAAGCAATAGGAAACCACGTAAAACCCAAGAGGGGCGGGAGCCCTATGTCCCGTGATGTACTCTCAAGAAAAGGATTTTACAGGTAAGCTGTATATAAAAATCCTATTTTCTTGATCATACATCACGGGACACAGGAGTTTCATTACATAGTGGGATGTCCCAAAGCAATGCTCAGATTGAGGGGAGGGAGACACAGATCATAAATATAGACCGCCATGGGCCGGAGGACCTAAACTGCAGCCTGCAGTACACTGCGCCCAAAGGCGATATCCTCTTGCCCTCTGACATCCACCTGATAGAATCTGGTGAATGTGTGGACTGATGACCAAGTTGCAGCCTTACAGATCTGAGCCAGGGAAGCCTGGTGATGCACTGCCCAAGAAGCACTTACAGCCCTAGTTGAGTGCACTTTCACTTGAAAAGGAGGGATCTTCCTTTTAACACTATAGGCCTGAGAAATAATCTGTCTAATCCACCTCGAGAGAGTGGATTTTGATGCCGCCTGGCCCTTCCTAGGGCATTCCGGCAAAATAAATAAGCAATCAGTTTTCCTTATCTGAGCAGTTGCCTGAAGATAGATACTGATCGCCCTTACCACATCCAAAGGGTGCAAAGATTCCTCTTCTGCGGACTGTGGGTCCGGAAAAAAGGATGGTAGGATTACATCTTGATTCAAATGGAATCCTGAAACCAGTTGGGACGCATTACCACCCGGTCCTTATGAATAATTAGATATGGCTCTTTGCTGGAGAGAGCTGCTAGTTCTGACACTCTTCTAGCCGTGGATATGGCTACCAAGAAAAAATATTTTTTAGTCAAAAGAACTAAAGAAGCCTGATGCAAAGGTTCAAAAGGTTGCCCCTGCAAAGCCGAGATAACCAAATTCAGATCCCATGGGAATACCGGAGGTTTGACTGGCGGCCTTATCCGCATAGCCCCCTGGATGAAAGCCCGCACCAGGGAATGCGATGCAAGTGGCTTCTGAAAAAACACTGACAAGGCCGAAATCTGCACCTTGATAGTGCTTACGGCCAAATTCATTTCTAGGCCTGACTGGAGGAAGGCCTAGATCCTGTTAATGACATACTTTCTAGGATGCCATTCCCTGAGTTCACACCAGGAAACATATGCCCGCCAGATTTTGTAGTAAATAAGCCTGGAGGCCGGCTTTCTGGCATTGACCAGAGTAGAAAGGACTGGCCCCCGAAAGCCCACGGTCTCTCAGAATGTGGGTCTCAGCAGCCAAACCGTCAAATTCAGACTGTGTAAAGCAGGATGGTAAATTGGACCCTGTGAGAGCATATCTGGCCAGAGAGGGAGGATCCACGGCCTGCCTACTGCCAACTTCATGATCCCTGCGTACCACGGTCGCCTGGGCCAAGCCGGGGGTACCAAAAGAACCAACTTTGTTTCCCTCTTGACTCTTCCCAGGAACCGCGACAGAAGCGGGCATGGGGGGAAGGCATAAATCAAATTGTACTGATCCCAGGGAACTGTCAGAGCATCCGACCCCTGAGCGAGTGTATCTCTTGTCCTTGACACAAATTTGTCCAGTTTTCTGTTGAACCTGGACGCAAACAGATCTACGTCTGGATTACCCCACCTGCGACATATGTTCCGAAACACGTCGGGGTGCAGAGCCCATTCTCCTGGGCACAACTGCTGGTGGCTCAGAAAATCCGCCTGCCAATTTTCCACTCCTGGAATGAAGACTGCAGAAAAGCATGGAACATGCCTTTCTGCCCAGACAAGTATGCGATTCACCTCTTTTTGCGCAAACCAGACTCCTGGTACCGCCCTGGTGATTGATATAGGCCACTGCTGTGGCATTGTCGGACTGAACCCGAACAGGGAGACCCCGTAGTCTGAAAGACCAGTTTATGAGAGCCATATAAACTGCCCAGATCTCCAAGACATTTATGGGCAATAGCTTCTCGATTGCAGACCATTTCCCCTGCGAGCACATCTCCTCCAACACTGCTCCCCAGCCTGTCAGGCTGGCATCAGTCGTAATAATTTTCCATGGAAGAGGAAGAAAAGTTTTGCCTTTCAGCAAATTCTTGGTTTGTAACCACCAAACGAGACTCTTGCGTGTCCCTGGGGATAGACGCATAGGAAGATCCAAGGACTGGGGCTTCCTGTTCCAAGACGCAAGGATGCATCTTTGCAGAGCCCTTGAGTGGAACTGGGTGAATGGAACGGCCTCGAAGGAGGCGACCATTTTCCCTAACAGTCTCATGCACAACCGAATGGGGGAAGATCTTCTGCCCAGAATTTGGCGCACCAGATCCCCAATGGCCAAGACTTTTGGCCTTGGTAGAAACACCTTGCCCTGAGCGGTGTCGATAACCATACCCAGGTATTCCAACCTGGTAGCAGGCTGTAGGGACGACTTTTCTAGGTTTATAATCCAACCTAGGCGTTTCAGGTGTTCTAGCGTTCTGGTAACACTGTGGTTCAGGATCGCTACTGTTTTCTCTATGAGAAGCAAATCATCTAGATAAGCCATGACGGCTATACCCTGAGCTCTTAGGTTTGCCAAGAGAGGGTCCAGAATCTTTGTGAAGACTCGAGGGGCCGTAGCGAGCCCGAACGGCAAGGCCACAAATTGAAAATGGCGCCACTCTACCGTGAACCTTAGATACTTTTGGTGTGCGGAAAAAATTATTCTTCCCGCCAGGCTTCCGCAAACTGCAGGAGCCTTCCCCCCACGCGGCCGACCGGGGGCGCCCCTTCACAAGGAAGCTTTTGGGCTCTGCTTGGCAGGCTTCCGCCCCCAGGATTTCTTCTGCCCCTGGGCCCGGCCTTGAGCCTTTCCTGTAGAGGGAGGTTGAGAAGGCCATCGCCACTGCTTAGAGCTTGATGCTCCGGGAGAGAGAGAACGCCTAAATGATGGACGTTTGATCCTTTTGACTGGAAGGAGAGTAGATTTACCCCCTGAAATTTTTTGGACGAATTTGTCTAATTCTTCTCCAAACAAACGTTCCCCTTTAAACGGGAACCCAATCAAATGCTTCTTGCATGATAGCTCAGCTGCCCAATTCTTTAGCCATAGGGCCCTTCGCATGTGTACCAACAGGAGAGACAAACGAGATGCTTGTTGGACAGAATCCAAAATCGCATCAATCATGAAACACAGAATTTGAGGTATTTCTGCATAATTCTCCACTTCCTCACTGGGAAGGAGCCCAAGCATCTGCTTAACCTGTTCCTTGAGGAACTGACACAACCCCACAGCTGCGACTGTAGGTTGCACTACAGCGCCAGTCATGGAAAAGGAGGCTTTCAATAATGTTTCCAGCTTCTTATCAGTTGGATCTTTAAATACCTGAGCATTATCCAAAGGACAGGTCAGGTTTCTATTCACGCAAGAAACAGCCGCATCGACAGATGGGACCCCCCATTTCTTGGTGAAACTTTCCTCCGGAGGATAAAGCATAGAAAACCTTTTAGGAGGAGCAAACAGTTTATCGGGATGTCCCCAATCCTCATACAACAATTTATCCATTAAGGGATGAATTGGAAAGGAAAAGGCAGTCTGTGGGATTTTCCTGACCCCCAGGGAAGAAACAGAGGACGTAGCGACCTCAGCAGCAGGCATTCTGAATGTGGTACGCACCAATTCAGTATAATATTGCACCTGTTTTCTGAGCGCCTGGGAGGAGGGGACTCTCTCCTCTTCCTCTGATTCATCCGACTGCTCAAGATCCCTGTCCCAAGACAGGGATCTCTCCTCATTGTCAGAAGTGTCATCTGAAAGAGGAATCTCAGCAGAGGGAGGGGATCTACCCCTTTTCCTGCTATCTTTCAGGGAAGCTGAAATAAAATTCATGATTCTCCCTTTAAAACCCTCCAATGTAGCCCTAAGGGAGTCCTCAGTGACGTATACCGGGGCTGAGACATTAGGAGAGGCTGCAAAACCTGACAGGGGCACTGACTCATCCTGTGAGGCTGGCTCCAGTCTTACAGGGGGGGGGGATGGTAACTTACAGGCATTTTTAGAACCCCTGGACCTAGGCGGTGATTTACCAGTGCCCTTTTTACCTCTCCCTGAGACCCTCTTACGAGGAGACATAGTCCTAAGCTACAAAGCAGAGGTACTAATACAAAGTGCAATCTCTGTTGTGCTTAAAGTCTCACAATAATTATATATGCTTAAACTGCACAACCTGATGCTGAGTAGGTGTCTGTCTTAGGTTTGCCTGGATCCAATCCCTTGGGATGCTTACTGCCCACAGCTCCTGTGTCTCCACTTACAGCCCCCTGATGCTCTGAGCTTTTTAAAACTGCCGCCTGGCAGCTGCGCAGTACAGCGCCGTGCACGCCGACGTGCACAGCTCGCAACCACACTCCCCCCTCCTTCATTAGCACAGGAGCGCACTCGGCGCACGTGCACGAGGATCGCCGGTATCCAGGGGGGAAGGGAATCGCCATCGGAGCTGCGTGGGACCCCCAGACTACGTGGGACCCATTGTGGCAGAGATTGCAGTGGAGACGTGAGTCATCTGGGAGAACCAGGCTTCACTGAGCGTGTGTATCTGAAAGGCATGTAAGTATGCATCAGGCTGCTCTTACTCCCTCTAGTGGTGGAAACCAGGTAAGACATACAACTACTCAATGAAGAAATCCATAATATAATTTATATAGGATTAACGTCCCTTACCTGTCCTCGCCGCAGGAATTGCTGAAAACAGACAGATTCCAGCCTTCACCCATCATGGCGGGCAGAGTTGTGCCAACCTTCAGGTTTTTTTTTGGGGTTCATTCTCAGAAGAACCTCCTACCTGGACCTTGTAAAAGACTCTGCCAGAAACTTTCGTGCCACTATGTAAATAGTACACCAAGTCTGGTTTTCCACCATAGACACTGGCGAAAAAACTGAGGTGCCTCCCATATGGGAGGGGTTATATAGAGGAGGAATTCTCCTTAATTGGGGGTTAACCAGTGTCCAATCACCAGAGGTGCATATATAACCCACTATGTAATGAAGCTCCTCTGTCCCGTGATGTATGATCAAGAAATTAGTGTTTCTGATTGCGATATCCTCTGCAAGAAGGGTATCAGAATTAGCTGCTCTTTCATGTAAAGAGCCATGTTTAATTATCCACAATAAACAGTGGTGTTGCGGCCTCATCCAGCTTTTTTGCCTAAAGTGGTGTCAGATTTTCATCTCAACCAGGATATTATCCTTCCTTCACTTTTTTCAGAACCTCATTCTGGGCTAGAAAAGTCACACATTCCCTTGATGTAGTGAGAGCAATTAAAGTCTATTTAAAGGCAACTGCTCAGATTCGGAAAACACATGTTTTATTTGTTTTGCCAGACGGTCCTAAGAAAGGACAGGCAGCATCAAAAACTACTATTTCTAGATGGGTTAGGTAAATTATCATTCAGGCTTATTGTTTGAATTGGAGGATTTCACCCTTTAAGATCAAAGCACACTCAACCAAAGCAGTTAGTGCTTCTTGGGCAGTGCATCACCGGGCCTCTATGGCTCAGATCTGCAAGGCCGCAACCTGTTCTTCAGTCCATACGTTTACTAGATTCTATCAGGTGGATGTGAAAAGACATGAGGATACCGCCTTTGGGCACAGTGTGCTACAGGCTGCAGTATAGGTCCTCAAGTCTGATGGCGTCCTGCTTATGTGTGTCTCCCTCCCCTCAGGTGGCATTGCTTTGAGACATCCCATACAGTTATTACTATGGCCCTGTGTCCCGCGATGTACGATAAAGAAAATAGGATTTTTATAACAGCTTACTTGTAAAATCCTTTTCTTGAAGTACATCATGGGATACTGAGATCCCTCCCCTCTTTGGAATATCTGTATATTGCTTGGCTACAAAACCCAGTGTGGGAGGGGTTATATAGGGAGGCAGCTTCCTGTCTTGGACGTATCAGTGTCTATCACCTAAAGATGGCTACATAGCCACATAGTTATTACTGTGGCTCTATGTCTGTGATGTACTTCAATAAAAGGATTTTATAGGTAATCTGTTGTAAAAATCCTATTTTTTGCCTCCCATATGCATCATTTTAAATTTGTATACATTAAACCTCATTTGCCATGTAGTTGTCCACCCCATTAATGTGTTTAGATCTTCTTTCAAAGTTTCCACATCCTGCAAAGAAATGATTGCCCTGCTTAGCTTAGTATTGTCTGCAAATACCACGTTTGAGCTGTTTATCACATCCTCCAGGTCATTTATGAATAAATTTAATAGGATTGGTCCTAGGCCAGAACCCTGGGTGACCCCATTTTCCACACCGGACCGTTCCGAGTACTCCCCATTTATCTCTACCCTCTGAACGTGCCCCTGCAGCCTGTTTTCAATCCATGTACTCCCCCTTTGGTCCATACAGACAGACCTCAGTTTGTACAGTAAAACTTTATGGGGAACTTTATCAAATGCCTTTGCAAAATTCAGATACACCACGTCTACAGGCCTTCCTTTATCTAGATGGCTGCTCGTCTCCTCTAGAAGATTAAAAGATTGGTTTGGCAAGAACAAATCTTCATGAATCCATGCTGATTTCTGCTAATGATACCATTTTCCTTACTAAAATGTTGTATATAATCCCTTCTCATCCCCTCCAAGAGTTTACAAACTATTGACACTGAGCTAAATGGTCTGGAGTTCCCAGGGTTATGTCTTGGTCCTTTTTTAAATATTGGTGCTACATTGGCTTTTCTCCAATCAGCTGGTACCATTCCAGTCAGTAGACTCTTCATAAAAATTAGGAACAATGGTCTGACAATTACTTGACTGAGTTCCTTAAGGACCCTCAGGTGCAAGCCATCTGGGCCCGGTGACTTATTAATGTTACGTTTTTCAAATCTATCCCTAATTCTATCCTCTTTAAGTCATGAGGGTGCTTCCTGTGATGTGTCATGAGGATAAACCAAGCAGTTTTGGTTACTGATTTTACTGAAGTGTAATTTTAATAAATTAAATGTATCAATAAACACAAATAGCTGAATCAGCATTTACTGAGATAAATATCCATCTTCCACATCACCATAAAATTGCTTCAAAAGACACCAGTAATGCTGTGAAACTCTTTGCCATCAAATGAGCAAATAGAACACTCAGCAGATGGATTGACTGCCAAATTGTAAGCAGCATGAATGCTCACTTCACTGAGGCAGATGGTTAGCCTCAGATCTCCCTGGTATCCAAGATTCATACAGAACAAAATATCACAGCACACACATGCAAAAAAGACATTTACCTCCTGCAAGGCTTATTTAAAAACACCTAGACATTTTCAAAAATCATTATCAAAAAATATTGGAATTTGATCACACTATATTGCTATATGGTACTTAAGACCACTTACTGCGACAAAGTACCCCATGATTATTGGGCCCTACACTATCCATAGACCGGGAGATCCTGCTTCTCTGAACCATGGGAGCAATATACTCCTCTATATGGGAGAACTAGAGGTCTCCACCCATGACACAGGTGGACACTAATGAGAGGCACTGATGAGGGAGTGGGGTGCTCCTCACCCAAAAGGGTTTGGTCAGAATACATACAATAGACAAACAAGATATTTGGGGGGCACACCCTAAAAGATGCATCAAAGATGGTGCAGCCATAAGACGAGTATGATCTTATGGCTGCACCATCTTTAATGCATCTTTTAGGGTGTTCCCCCCAAATATCAAGATTAATACAGGTCTCCACTTGTTTAAAGAAATCATTCTGTATCCTCCACTTTTGGTTTGACATGCACTAATGCATTGATATAAGCACACTGTACAACATGGATGAAAATATAATTCATAGAGTAGTACTTATTTAAATAAAAGCAGCTTATTACAAGCATCAGCGTGGCAAATATGAACAAGATAAAAAGACAAAAAACACCACCGAGCACTCACATTTCTCGCCACCACACCACAGAGCCATGTGGTGCCTGACGTCACGCCACCGCATTTTTCCTTTGTGTGGCAGCGAGGAATGTGAACGCTTGCTTTTTATGCCTTTTTACCTTGCCTATGTATGCCATATTTGATGTGTTAGGACAAAAATGAAATCATGTGACAAGGTGCTCCCAAAAAAAGTGAAGAAAATGAGCACCAAGAGTAGCTGACTGTCACATGGTGAAAAGAAAAAATGAAAAAAACAATATTTTCACCATGTGATAGCTACTCTTAGTGCCCATTTTCTTCACTTTTTACCTCTGACAAAGCTCTAATTAAAGAGTGAAACATGTTAGGTTAGGATGTTTTTATTTTGGGAGCACCTTATGACATGATTTCATTTTTGTCCTGACACATTCTTTTTCCACTCTTTTTTCATTTTTGTGGGGTGAGATATGCCTTGTGTCAATGCAGTCTTCATTATCAGAGAAGCTTTTTTGTGGATATGGTGAAATATGAGGCTTGTCCATTAGTGGTGGTTTATGACCACATGGGTGAGTGTACCCATATTACATATCTGAGGGATAGATAATTTCATGGGGCGGAAGACAGATAGTCCATGACCCCATTGAGACAATATTTACTAGTATGCTTTCTCTTTTTCCTGTTCATCTCATTTTTATTTGTGCCAATATATGGGAAGAGAGACAGATGTTCTCCATCTCTTCGGTTGGCATTGGTGAATATATCTTGAGTTAACATGTCCTCTAAATTGGCCTGGAGCCTTTACAATTGATTGTAAGTGGATTTAATTACCCTCATACTGTCTACATGTGCATATCTAGAGCCATCTCACCATTTAACTTGGTAGATGCAAATATTACCACAGAAATAAAACTTTGGTTCATATATAGTGGCATTAACCTCACCCTATAGGAATATCTGTTATAGTCATTCACATACTTTTTATGATTTCAGATAAGATGCCTTTTGGTGCGTAGGGAAGTGTGCCCTTGTCGACTTTTATGTTTATGTATATGCAGAGGTGTAGCTTGGCAGAGCTCCTTTCCCATCCCAACACTGTATACACACACACTACACAGGGCTGAAATCCCATTCCTTTACACACAGTCTGTCAGTCTTCATAGGGTGTATCTGGCTTTTATGTTGCCCTTTTGACCTGTGAAATTCTCTGGTCGGACGGCAGTGTAGTTGTGATTTTAGCCCTGTGGATGAGGAACAATATAGAGTGCTGTAATGGGAAAGGAGCTCAGCAGCCGGGCATAGCATGCAGGGTGGAAGGGGTGGTCAGGGGGCTTTGGGAGGGGGGCAACTTAGATCTGGGAGGGCAAAGCCACGTGACACAAAATCTGGAGCCTGAAGCCCTTCAGCCCCCCATCCCCCTCCAGAGGAGCCGTTAAGGGTTTTGTTTTTAGCAATTTCTGAAAGTTTCTCTGTCAGTTCTGGTAGGTGTTGGGGGAAGGTCACCTCCCAGAGATTTGTGTCTTTTCCCCAGTTGTCAGGGAAGTGGGGTAAGTAGACATCCCCGGGTGGGGGGGAACAGAGAATCCCAGCTGGTGACTAGGAGACAATGAGCAGTGCCATACCTCACGAGAGACATCAGTCCTATCATGGTTACAAGATGACACTCTCCTCCTCTTGCTTCGCTGAGCTTGGTTATCATTCCATGTTGCCAGCACACAGCGCAGACACTTCCCCATCCTGGGATGTTCTCACCTCGTACTCCTCTCCATTCAGGAAATGGCTTACAGCTTCTCCCCAGCCAATGGGAACAGAGGGGTGTGGACTGTGGAAGGCAAAGTAGAAGCCCAGTACTGCAGCATGGCTCTGGAGCCCTAGGATAGATTGGAGCTGGATTTTGTGGAGGATATGATAATATGATAGGGAGGCTGCATGGGCCCCCTGGAGCTAGGGACGGGGTTGTGATTGTGACCCCTGAAACCCCTTATGCTATGCCCATGTGTGTATGTTTACTATTAATGCTGCAATTATGTATTCGATTATATGATGATGTGGTAGTGTATTATACTTTTATTGTTAGCAGCTAAAATATTGTTCCTTTTTGAGTGCTGATTGAATTTTTTTTCTGTTTCAATAGTAATGAAGATCTTACCCTCAGACAGTCAGGGGCAAGGACCAATGAGGTGATAGAGATAATTGCTACTGATTGGCTATGCCTACTGGCCCATTATAGAAGTGCCCAGGAGTACCCAGCACCAGGATGTATGTCTATTATAACAGAAATACTACTTCTCAGCCTAACATCATACAGTCACGCACAAGAGGGAAAAGCTATTTTTATGTATAAATAAAAATGGAGCAATTAGTCATAGGCTTACCTAAATTTTACTTCCCATATAGTAACAGAAACATCAGCGTATTAGCACCTGCTATAGGCTTGTACTGATAAGCCACATGTTTCATATCATAAATAGTTTGTACTCCGGAGTTGCACAACAAAGGAGAAAAAAAAAAGCTGCTCACCTTAAGATTGAAATATGTGGATCAGTGTCACTGTTTGAACATCCAACTGTAACTTATCTACTAAACAAACAAATGGGCCAGAGATTACTATTTGAAGTCCACCCCAATATATTACTACCAATACCATAGCAGGGTCCCGTTTACCTTACATACATCAACCAGCTCAAAAAGGCCTATCCACAGAGTAGCCTCACATCAAATGCCTCCAATGTTATGGCACTTAAATATACCAGGGTTCCTCTGAAGGCTGCCCATCAGGTCGCAGGCAGC
This sequence comes from Lithobates pipiens, assembly GCF_037356315.1. NCBI lineage: Eukaryota > Metazoa > Chordata > Amphibia > Anura > Ranidae > Lithobates > Lithobates pipiens. The sequence continues at coordinate 165,669,626 of NW_027507685.1, read as the reverse complement.
ATCAATCAGACCACAGATGTGTCGGTGGCATGTTGCTCTGCTGTCTGGCTGCCATGTTGGCAAATCATTGGAACCCCTTTGTTTTCTGGTAGATTATTTTGTTTTTGTAATGGGGACTGTTTATGGTGATCTGTGTGGAGCTGCCCCTCACCTCTTTAGATTTGCTTTTGCTTTTGCTGTTCCTGTTCCTGTGGAAGCGCATCATGTTTGGCTCACCCTCTTGTGCCATGACCAGACTTGACTAATTTTCTGGATTTGCGCAACTTCCGGGTTGTGCATTTGCAGTCTGGCACCATCTTGGTACACCTTAGTTGTGAGGGAGAGGAGAGGCCGGACAACATGCCACGGACACATATGTGGTCTGCCTGTGGCCTGGTGGGCAGCCCTCAAAGGGACCCTGAGATATTTAAGCGCCATAAAATTGGGGATAATTAATGTGAGGCTGTTCTGTGGACACATAGGCATTTTTGAGCTGGTTGATGTGTATAAGGTAAAGGGAAACTCCTCTTCTCAGAACCTCTGTAGATCAGACGACAAAATCTGTGAAATATGTGACACAGCAGTGCCTACTCACTCAGGTTGAACTGGATGGACTGGTGTCTTTATTCAACCTTACTGACTATGTGACTATGTGACTATGTGACTCACAGAGCATAGTCAGTATGTATCACAGAACTTAAAGCAGAACTTCAGTAATTTTTTCAACTTTCCATCTATTAAATCTTTTGCCCTTGTTTTAACTTTGGATAGTAAAACGTTTTTTTTTTTTGCCAGTAAATACCCTATACAGCCCACTTCCTGTTTCTTGTCTGGTAAAAAACCTAGGCTTATGACATCATACACCACTCTCTCTCTCACTCTTCAGCTGCCCACAATTAAATTGGATACAGCCAGACTCAGTGGCGGGAGATTTCTGCAACATATTTGGCAAGTATAGAATCACAGTATATATAAAATACTATGCAAAGTGGTTGTAGGGAAGCTTCAGAATGGCAGAGATGTTTTTTATTACAAATTATGTGAGCAGACTGCAGTTCCTGTTCAAGGAAGTAAATGTGTGGGTATCATCACAAAGTAAGTTTAAAGGCTTCAAGATCATTTATTTTAAAAGGAGTAGGCTACAAATAGTTGAAAATCAGTGTTAAAATTATTTTACATTTTGATCACAGAAACAATTTAAACTTCTGGAATCAAGTTGACTACAAAATCACCATATGCGCTTTCACTACCAAAAATAAATAATGTATTTATTATTTATGCATAATACATAAAAAAGCACAGAATATTAACGATACAGCATGTACTAATTCTCTGCTGAACCCAAAAAAATATTATATGAGAAGATATAAGAATTTTATTGTGTAGCAAAAATTTCAAAAAGTAATGTCATTTTTAGTTCTCCTTTCCATGTAATATATTTATATAGTTGTTTGTTTTATGTCCTTTTTTCACTTGAGTTCATGTTCTTAGATAGAGATGAGCTTTCTGTTTGGGTCAAACATGAGTTCGACTCAAACATTGGCTGTTCGCCCGTTCGACATTATGGGCCGTTTGCACCAAATTCTAACGCCGCGTACCGGTGATAATGCACTGTGGGAGCGCAGTGCATTGCTGTATGATGATTGGCCAAAGCATGCACAATGAAGGCATGCTTTGGCCAATCGCAGCACCCTCAGCTAAGAGAGCCATAATTGGCCAAAGGCAGGGTGCCTTTTGCCAATCACGGCTCAGGGGGATGCCCACGCCCCACACTATATAATGCTGCTTGCACGTCGGCCCCGTGTAGTGTTCTGCTGGCGTGGATGGAGAGAGAGTGTTATTTAGATTGAGCAGGCAGGCAGATGAAAGAAAAAAGGCACCTCTAAGTGCAGAATTAAAACTTTTAATATCCCCAAACAAGATTAAAAACACTTAAAGAATCAAGGATAAGAAGAGGCATAACATGGATGTACGGAGTAGGGGGCCTGGCATCAGGAGGTCCCAGTGTCATCACAGCTTTCCAGGAATAATGATATGCAGCAGCAGAAGGTCCCAGGATATCCAGCAGATGAACACCCCAGGCTCTGGGAACACTGGTGAAGCAATTGAGTCAGCATAGAGCATGAATCCTGGAAATGGCTTCAGTGGGAGGGGACGACAACCAGCTTGGAGTACAAACAGGAAATATGTCATCAAAATGGGACACGTTTCAGAACTACTGATTGGTTCTTTCTTCAAGCCAATGACAATAGGTTTGTAGAAGCTAAGCTTCCTCTAGTCTATGGGTGGAGCTGTGGGTGGGACGGCGAAGAGGGAAGAAAAACAATGCTGCAGCAGCCCAGGAAGTAGTATGATCCATGGGTATAGAACTGCACAGTAAACATGAAGACAGCATGGGATACAGCTGCCAGGAACCATGAAACCGACTGAGACAGAAATACAATCAAATCACACTTGTTTATTAATAAAAAATAAAAAGGTAAATAGAAAAAAGCATAGTCAAGCAAGCCAGAGTCCAGTAGCCAGATCAGGTAGTCAGCCAGTCCAAAGTTCATAAACCAGATTGGGTAATCAGCCAGTCCAGAAGTCAGGGATCCAAGGACAGCAACTGCAGGCAGGATAAGAAGCCAGGAGGGATGTCAGCAAGCCAGTCTTGAAACAAACAGCAGGAGATGGTTCCTTGAGATGTGACCACGCGAAGGCAAAGGAAAGAGTGAGCTGGAAGGCTTTAAATAGGCAGTTCAGACGAGCATCATCGGGAACAGCTGGTAACTGTGGAAAGAGAAGAGAGCTGGCAATTAGCCGACAGCTGAGCGGCCAGCCCAGAGGAGGAAGGGCTAAGCCAGCCCTGACAACAGCCCACACAGGAAAAATGGCAAGACAAATACAGGACATTACAAAAGTACATATAAGGGCAGGAACTTAAAATCAATGGAAAAATATAAAATAGAACAAAATGGTCAAACCGTACATTGCTCCTCAATAGCAGGTAGCACTAAGGGGGAGCTGATGGAATATTTCATACATCCACGTTATGCCTCTTCTTATCCTTGATTCTGTAAGTGTTTTAATCTTGTTTGGGGATATTAAAAGTTTTAATTCTGCACTCAGAGGCGCCTTTTTTCTTTCATCTGTTTTCTATTATAGATTGCTCCCCTCTGAGTGCAGCCCTAAGTGTTTGAAGACCACTTCATCCGTCCAATAAAGACACTATCTGCCTGGTCCTGACATTCTGAGCGCCCTTGACATACGTTTTAGGCAGGTTATTCAGTTAGACAAAATGAATAGGGGGTGCTTATTATGAAACCCTCTGGTCATGAGAGTTGAGAAAGTGAAAATAAAAAAAATTAAAAAATTAATATTAATATAGTATACGAGTGAAAAAGCACCAGCCTGCCTACTTAAACAGTGACAAATTCATCTGACTGGCTCAATTAGTCCACAATGCAAACAAATTGTATCTACTTAAAACAAAAACAGCAATCCTGTGTACATAAACACACACATTAACCAGTCCTCAGAAATGTGGTTGTGGGGGGCGTGGCTACCGCGCGCTGGTGGATGGCAGCTTAGGTGCAGAGCTCCGCTCCAGCGACGGGACTTTAGAAGCATTGTGGACTCCCTGGCCGGCGAAAATATACCTCCACACTCCGGATCACCCTCTCGTCCTCCAGGGATGTCGCCGAAGAGGAGAGGGACCGGGCAGCCCAAGAAACTGCCGGATTTCTTCCCGCCCGCGGCCCGCGAATCCAGCCAAGATGGCGCCGGCGGCAGCACGCGCTCTTCCCCGGCTCCTTCCTCGGCCTCCTCCGGGAGCCCAGCGCCCCTGGACAGACAGGGAAGGCGCTCACCAGGGACGTCCACGCCGATCAGCAGCAGCCCAGCGAAGTCCAGGCCCAGACTCTCAGGGGAAGCACTGCAGGTGAGCGCTGAGCAAAACTCCTCCGCTGACACTAGAGAGCTGCATGACTTTATAGCAGAGTTCCCTGCCACCAACCAGCCTGTATCTGAATCCACCATGCGGGACATGTTAGTTTCCCTGCGGGCCTCACTCCACAAGGACTTTATGCAATGTGTCAGTAATTTCAAGGCTGAAGTGGGGGCACTGGGAGGCAGACTAGATCATGTGGAGCAAAAGATGGGGGACTTTGCCGTTGCGCATAATACTTTAGTTGATGCACACAATGATCAAGTTGAGGACATTGCGTGGATTAAATCCAAGATGGCCGACCTGGAAGACAGGTCCAGGCGCAATAACGTGAAAGTCAGAGGGATCCCGGAGACCATCCTCCCCACCCAGCTGACCCAATACATTCAGGACCTCATGCGGACCCTGCTGCCTGACCTGTCAGATCAAGATGTGGTTATCGATCGTATTCACAGACTGCCCAAGCCCCCTCACCTACCAGACAATATTCCGCGGGACGTTCTCATGCGGATCCACTTCTTCCATGTCAAAGAGCAACTTCTCTCGGCGTTCAGGAGGGAGACCCAGCTCCCAGAGAAGTTTTCCCATCTGCAGCTTTTTGCTGACCTCTCTCAATTCACTTTACAGAGACGCAAAGCTCTTCTCCCAGTTACTAAAGCGCTACGGAACCATGGCATCCCTTACCGCTGGGGGTATCCTTTGAAGCTTCTCATTACCCATGAAGGTAAATCCTCGGTGATATCCACACTTCAGGAAGGGCTGGACCTGCTACGTACTCTGGACATCATCCCTGAGGAACCAGCAGCACCGTCGGCTTCCTCCCCTCCTGCACGGCTGGAGAGCCAAGGAGACTGGCAGGTGGTCCATCGTAGACGCCGGAAGAAAACCAAAACCAAAATCCTGTGAGTACCTGGCTGCAACTTACCACTTGACATTGTTTCCCCGGTCGCTGGAGGCTATCCAGCGCTCTTCCTTTCTTACCCCCCAAGTAAATGGGCATATATAGTGCCTTCGGGTCTCACTTGAGACCCCCTTTTTTATTGACTCCTGTTTTGCTTTTTTGTTTCATGTTCTACCGTTTTTACTTACTGCCCTGTTGCAGTTTCTCCCTGGTCCGTCATGTTCCGAAAATTTCTGCACCAGCTGGTTTTGACCCACAAATGTCCTTTCCTGCTTACCCTTGGAAACCTGTCCTACAGAGAATCCTGGTGTACCACTTTCTATGTGATTGCTTCTTCCCGCATATGCATCTGCTAGTTGTCTTCCATGCCGCTTAAGTTAGTCTCATTCAATGTTCACGGCCTTAACCATCCAGTTAAGCGAAACTCCCTGTGGACGGAGGCAAGGAAATTGGAGGCAGACGTTCTCTGTGTCCAGGAGACCCATTTTCTTAACAAGGCCACCCCACGTTTCCAGCACAAGAACTATCCACATGTTTTCCTGGCATCTGCCTCCGAGAAGAAAAGAGGAGTAGCCATTGCCATCAGAGACTCAGTGGCTTTCTCCCTTACTGATATTGTTATGGACCCTGAGGGGAGGTATTTGATACTACTAGCTGTACTAAATGATAAACCTTACACCATAGTCAATTTGTATGCACCCAATGTACACCAGTTGAGATTCCTGCATAGATTGTTTCGTAGAGTGAATAAATGTCGTAAGGGGTCTCTGGTGGTATGTGGAGACTTCAACGTCACGGTTGACTTCGCACTGAATACCACATCCAGGGCGCGTCGACCTCCGTTGGGGCTCCAGCCACTACTTGCTGCTGAGGATATATTTGATGTATGGAGATGTCAACATGCGAGTGAAAAAGATTTCACGTTCCACTCCGCTAGACACAACACGTACTCCAGGATCGATCTGATCCTGGTTGACAAGTTGTTGCTACAGGCAGTGTCTTCCTCCACCATCCACGCCATCTCTTGGTCAGATCATGCTCCTGTGTCCATAGAGGTGGTGGAGGAACACACTCCGCGCTCAACCTTTATCTGGAGAGCGAACTCTCAACTCTTTCAAAATTCCTCGCATGTTGCCACCATCTCTAAAAATCTGGTGGAATTTTTTAAAATCAATGCTCACTCTGTGAAGAGTCCCTCTACCCTCTGGTGTGCCCATAAGGCTTTTATGCGGGGTATATTGCTCCAACTCTCTTCTAGAGACAAAAAGGCTAGAACCCAGAGACTGAATGATATCTTGGCAGACATTCGGTCTCTAGAATCCTCCAATAAGTCCACGCCGAACTTCAACACGGCCCATAAGCTTACTCAGCTTCGTGTTGAACTTCGCCGTTTACTGTTGACTAGGTATGACAAATATGTATATTCACTGAAAATGTCCCACTACTCCTCTAGTAACCGTGCTGGAAAATATCTTGCCAACAGGGTGAGGGCTGCTAGGATTAAAGCTAAGATCCCCTTTATCTATCACCCACTAGATAAACAGAAAAAGATTAACCCGCAAGAAATTGCGGACGCCTTCGCTGACTACTACTCCTCTTTATATAATTTGAAGCTTGATCCAGAGACCCCTCAACCCACTCCGGAGAATATACAATCTTTCCTTCCCTCAATTAATCTACCCTCCCTTACAGACGATCAATTGGCATCTCTAAATTTACCGATTTCTCCTGCTGAAATTGTGAAATGCATTAAATCCTTACCCTTGGGCAAATCCCCTGGACCGGATGGCCTGACTAATGACTACTTTCGTACATTTGCGGACCTTCTGTCTCCGGTACTTTCGGAAATCTATGAGGAAGCATTCTCTTCCGCATCATTCCCCCCAGAGATGCTTAGAGCCTACGTAGTCACAATTCCTAAACCAGGTAAAGAACCTAATATCCCCTCCAATTTTAGGCCTATATCCCTTTTAAACACTGACATCAAAATTTATGCTAAAATTCTTGCCCAAAGACTCCTCCCCTTAATCCCCCAGCTGATTAATCCGGATCAGTCGGGGTTCACACCCGGTAGGCAAGCCTCAGACGCCACTAGACGTGTTTTGGGAGTTCTCCAATTTGCAGAAGCCCGTCGAACGCCTTCTCTGCTCCTTTCTTTGGATGCGGAGAAGGCGTTCGACCGGATCCACTGGGGTTACATGGACGCGGTTCTTCGCAGGTTTGGCTTGGGAGGACCGTTCCTCTCGGCCATCCTTGCCCTGTATTCGGCTCCCTCGGCACAGGTTTATACTTCCAATATGCTATCATCTCCCTTCCCTATTTCAAATGGCACCAGGCAAGGATGCCCGTTATCCCCTACGATTTTTAACCTCCTTATCGAACCGTTAGCAGAAAGAGTTCGCTCTCACCCCCTAGTCACAGGTATTCCCACGCAGGAAGGACCACATAAAATCAATCTTTTTGCCGACGATATCATTCTCTTCCTGACTTCCCCAACCTCCTCTTTGCCGCAGGCTCATCAGATACTTCAAGACTTTAGCCAGATCTCCTACTACAAAGTAAATTTTTCCAAGTCGGTAATACTTGATACCGGCATTAGACCCCACCTTCGGACACAGTTAATGTCCGCGTTTCCATATAAATGGTGTGACTCTACTATCCCCTACCTGGGTATAAATTTAAGTGTATCAGCTAGCCAATTAGCGGAGGCTAACTTCCCTTCACTTATTGACAAACTTACGACAGAGGCTAATAGGCTTGCTAAATATGAACTTTCATGGTCGGGACGATTGGCCTCCTTCAAGATGCTATTACTCCCTCAAATTTTGTATGTATTTAGAGCTTTACCGATATCTCCCTCTAGGAAGCATCTCTTAAGCCTCAATCTCCTGCTAAACAAATTCATCTGGAGCTCTAAAAAACCTAGATGTTCCAAAACATTTCTACGGAAGCATAGATTGGCTGGGGGTATGGGCTTGGTGGATTTGAAAGACTACTACCTAGCATCCAGGTTGGCCCAGATCTCTCACTGGTTTAACTCGGACACAGAACCGAAGTGGTGCTGCCTCGAACGAGCCCTTACTCCCACCCGTGATCTAAAACTTCTTCTTCTCACCGATTCGATTAAGCCCTGGCCTCGCCAATCCCTCCCTTACACAGTTTGGGCTTCCTTGCAAGCATGGCGGGATCTTCTTAGGTCCACACCTCAATCTGACAAATTGATCCCCCTCCCTATTCCCCTAGTGTCCTTAGAATCTTTAATTCCCAATTTCTCTGTTAAAGACTGGACCAAGAAGGGACTGGAGTCGTTGCAGGATCTCTTTCAGGGCCCCTCCATGATCCCATACCAATCCCTACGAACACAATTCCAATTAAGGCCCTCCGACATATATAAACACTCTCAAATATCCCATTTGCTCCGAGGTGGTGGTCTCCCTAGTGTTTCGGTGGCCGAGCCTCTCTGGCAGTTTCTTAATGCTAACCCCCCTTTACCTAAAGGAATTTCCCTATTTTACAATTTCCTACAGCAGAAACGCGTTTTTATCAAATCTCGTCCCTTCCTGCGCTGGGAGGAGGACTTAGGTTGCGCCTTTTCTGAGGCGCAATGGAGTCAGGCATTCAAGGCTAACTACAAGGCCTCCAGGTGCGTTGGGCACTGGGAACTAGCCCAGAAGATTGCCCTGAGATGGTATCTTACCCCCTTTAGGATCTCCAAATTTGGCCTGGCTGGGTCCTCCCCCCTGTGCTGGAGGAACTGTGGAGAGGTTGGTAATCTACTTCATATGTTCTGGTCCTGTAAACACCTCCGGAGCTTCTGGAATACTATTTTCAGAGCTATATCTGATATTATGGGTCTCCTCTCTACCCCTGAACCAGGTCTGGCAGTCTTGAACCTAGGTATTGAGAGATACCCGCCTAACTTTAGGATTGTTGTTTCCCACATCCTCCTGGTGGCTAGGTCCCTGATAGCGAGATTCTGGAAGAATGACCAAGCCCCCAATGTTTCTGAGGTATGGTCGACCACCTCCCTACATTATTCCTATGAGCTAATCTTGGCCCTCAGAATGGGGAAAAAAATTCAGTTTGATAGTCATTGGCGAATTTGGAGCGATTGGTATAGGAATACTCACCCTCTGTAAAATCTTATTCCAATTATTTGTGATATACTATAATGCTCCTTACTGTAATCCACACTTGTTTTCTTATGGGTCTACCTTTTCGGTCATGAACCGGACCAACCAATCCTTGTTCATTATTGTTTTGTTTAATGTTATGTCTTTCCTTTTCTTTTGCAGTATGTCTATAACCAAACTCTCCACTTCCCCCCCTTTTTTTTTTTTTGATTGACTGTACTATGTTATGTACTGTTGGGATAGTTTGGGAGAGTCTTTAATGACTGTTTATCACTGTACTGTATATTTTCTGTGAAAATTTTTCAATAAAAACTATTTACAAAAAAAAAAGAAATGTGGTTGTGAAAATTGCCTTATGCGTGAACGCAATAATCCTGAGAATGACCAAAGGGAAAAAAGTGTCACATATACAGTGGTGTGAAAAAGTGTTTGCCCCCTTCCTCATTTTCTGTTCCTTTGCATGTTTGTCACACTTAAGTGTTTCGGAAAATCAAACCAATTTAAACAATAGTCAAGGACAACACAAGTAAACACAAAATGTAATTTGTAAATGAAGGTGTTTATTATTAAAGGTGAAAAAAAATCCAAACCATCATGGCCCTGTGTGAAAAAGTGATTGCCCCCTAAACCTAATAACTGGTTGGGCCACCCTTAGCAGCAACAACTGTAACCAAGCATTTGCGATAACGTGCAATGAGGCTTTACAGCGTCCTGGAGGAATTTTGGCCCACTCATCTTTGCAGAATTGTCCTAATTCAGTTACATTAGAGGGTTTTCGAGCATGAACGGCCTTTTTAAGGTCATACCACAACATCTCAATAGGATTCAGGTCAGGACTTTGGCTAGGCCACTCCAAAGTCTTCATTTTGTTTTTCTTCAGCCATTCGGTGGTGGACTTGCTGGTGTGTTTAGGATCATTGTCCTGCTGCAGAACCCAAGTTCGTTTCAGCTTGAGTACACGAACAGATGGTCGGACATTCTCCTTCAGGATCTCTTGGTAGACAGCAGAATTCATAGTTCCTTTTATCACGGCAAGTCTTCTAGGTCCTGAAGCAGCAAAACAGATCCAGACCATCACACTACCACCACCATATTTTACTGTTGGTATAATGTTCTTTTTATGAAATGCAGTGTTCCTTCTACGACGCCAGATATACTTGGACACACACCTTCCAAAGAGTTCCACTTTTGTCTCACCGGTCCACAGAATGTTGTCCCAAAAGTCTTGGGGATCATCAAGATGTGTTGTGGAGAAATTGAGACGAGCTTTGATGTTCTTTTTGCTCAGCAGTGGTTTTCTCCTTGGAACTCTGCCATGCAGGCCATTTTTGCCCAGTCTTTTCCTGATGGTGGAGGCATGAACGCTGACCTTAACTGAGGCAAGTGAGGCCTGCAGTTCCTTGGACGTTGTTGTGGGGTCTTTTGTGACCTCTTGGATGAGTCGTCGCTGCGCTCTTGGGGTAATTTTGGGCGGCCGGCCACTCCTGGGAAGGTTCACCACTGTTCCATGTCTTCGCCATTTGTGGATAATGGCTCTCACTGTGGTTCGCTGGATTCCCAAAGCTTTGGAAATGGCTTTATAACCCTTTCCAGACTGATAGATCTCAATTACTTTCTTTCTCAATTGTTCCTGAATTTCTTTGGGTCTCGGCATGATGTGTAGCTTTTAAGGATCTTCTGGTGGACCTTACTGTGTCAAGCAGCTCCTATTTAAGTGATGCCTTGATTGTGAACAGGTGTGGCAATAATCAGGCCTGGGTGTGGCTAGAGAAATTGAACTCAGGTGTGGACAACCACAGTTATAGTATGTTTTAACAAGGGGGGCAATCACTTTTTCACACAGGACCATGATGGTTTGGATTTTTTTTCACCTTTAATAATAAACACCTTCATTTACAAATTGAATTTTGTGTTTACTTGTGTTGTCCTTGACGATTGTTTAAATTGGTTTGATGTTCTGAAACACTTAAGTGTGACAAACATGCAAAGGAACAGGAAATGAGGAAGGGGGCAAACACTTTTTCACACCACTGTATACAAAAAAGTCCAAATCAAGATGAATCTTCTATAAATCTTCCAATCCTGAAGATAAATGGAAACCCCTTCACCAACTATACCTTCACCCAAATGTGCTCAATATAAGGGTGGCAGCTTACCAGATGGTGTTGACCTAATTACAGAAAAAATGGTCAAATGAGCATTAGCAAGATTTTGATTGCTGCAAATATGGAGACTGTAGACTTTATATTCCCCTCACTCCATCAGGGATCACAGACGGGATATAGAAAAGAGTGAGGAAAACCAAATAGTGTAATCCCATTTAATAAAAAAGATAAAAGACGGGGCGTGGCTACCGAGCTACTGCATGGACGTGTAGGCAGATAGCTCCGTGCCAAAGACAGGAACAGCAACGCTAAAGGGTGTTCATCCGAGCCCATCTTCTCGCCATTTCATCAGGAGAAGCCCCTCGCTCCATCGTCATGGCTTGGAAGAGGAAAGGAGCCTCTCAATTACAAAAAACTCCCGCATTTCTTCCCGCAGAAGGATAGCGGCCTAAACAAAGATGGCGCCGGCGAAGCCTCGCCAGCCACATCCAGCGGATCAGGCGCATCAATGCCTAGCCCGAGCTCCCGAAAGGCCTCGCATTAGCAGCCTCCGGAGATCTCCACACCACTATCCCACAGCCCGGCGAAGTCGAAGCCGCAGCTGGCGACTGACTCAGACGGAGATAAGGTGAGCGGGGATCAGGACGGGCTAGATGACACTAGGGAGCTGGCTGAGACGCTCAACTCCTTCCCTACAACAAACCAGCCGGTATCAGACACCACGCTGAAGGACATGCTCGTGTCCCTCCGCAGCTCCCTCCATGCAGACTTGATGGACTGTATGAAAAGCTTTAGATCTGACATGGGGGAGCTAGGTGAGAGAGTGGAACACGTGGAGCACAAAATGGGGGAGTTTGCAGCATCATACAAATCTTTAGTGGATGCCCATAATGAACAAGCCGACAAGGTGACCTGGCTCAGGTCAAAGGTAAACAACTAAACAACCTAAAAATTCAGGGTGTCCCTGAGGCAATTACAGTGGGGCAATTACAAAAATATGCCCAAGACCTGATGAAATCCTTTCTACCAGATTTAATTGAAGCTGACATGGTAATAGACAGGATACATCGCATCCCCAAACCTTCCCACTTACCTGACAATATCCCCAGGGATATCCTTATGAGGGTCCACTTTTACCACTTTAAAGAATGTTTTATGTCTGCTTACCGCAAAAATAAAAAGCCACCTGAAAGATATGCGAATATCCAACTCTTTGCGGACCTCTCACAGTACACTATGCAAAAACGCAAGGCCTTGCTACCCATTACCAAGGCTTTGCGTAACCATGCTATTGTTTATCGTTGGGGATACCCAGCCAAACTGTATATAACCAAGGCTGAGCACACAACAGTGGTGAATTCATTGGAAGAGGGTCTAGCACTGCTCCGAACATGGGACATCCTGCCGGAACAATCTGCGGCTAACACATCTCCAACAACTAAATTGGATACTCAAGACACCTGGCAGGTTGTCTCTAGGAAACATAAAAATGCCTCCTCCAAACGTAATATTTGAACACCCTACTATGCAACTTTAAAATTGATGCATACACCCGATTTCTTAGGCACTTAGGCCACTAAGTGACTACACACCCCATTGAAAAATGCGCAGTATATCTGCCACGGGATTCCATATGGAATCCTCTTTTTTATTCTACAAGTTATGGTTCTGGACTTTTCTTTTGGTTTTGTTGTTTTTTGTTCTTCTTGCTTTTTTCGTCTCACTCCTTCCCCCTCTTCCCAGGATGGACCTTGCTGATCTGCTTATGGACTATATGCTACCCCCTAAGATCACACCTACCAGAGGACACCCGGTGGAGCCCGCCTGCGCTACTGACTCCAGGTATGGCATATGTTCTTTCTCACCTATGATCTATAAAAATGATAAACATAATCTCCTTTAACACCCACAGTCTCAACCACCCGGCCAAAAGAACTACTCTATGGAAAGAGGCCCGTAAATTGCAGGCTGATGTCTTGTGTATACAGGAATCCCACCTTACTGCGCAAGACCAGAACTGACTTAAACACAAGAGATACCCGCATATATTTCATGCATCTGCTGCTCACAAACAGAAAGGAGTCGCTATTGCAATAAGAGATTTGGTGACCTTTTCACTTAAAACAACTATAGCTGACCCAGAAGGGAGATATGTCATTGTAGTAGGAGAGATTAACCACTTGAGATCCGCGCTATAGTCAAATGACGGCTACAGAGCGGATCTCAAATTCCGGGACTACGTCTATTGACGTCGTCCCCTTTAAGAGCTCCCCGCGCGCTCCCGGGAGCGCGCATCGGGGAAAATCTGTGTTGGCCGTGTCCCCTGGACACAGCCAATCACAGATCGCTGTAAACGGCCAATCACAGCGGCCGTTTACAGCGCGATCGCTGCCTCTAATGGGTGATGATCTCAAATGTAAACAAATGAGATCATCACCCATTGCCGAATCTGTCTCCTCACACAGCGATAGCGTGTGAGGAGAGAGATACTGTGAGTTGAAAAAAGTTGAGTGTTTTGTGCCATCTTTGCCCAGATATACCCTGCCAGTGCCCAGATATACCCTGCCAGTGCCCAGATCTACCCCACCTGTGCCCACCTGTGGCCACCTGTGGCCACCTGTGCCCACCTGTGCCCCGCCAGTGCCCCATCTGTGCACCGCCAGTGCCCGCCAGTGCCCGCCAGTGCCCATCTGTGCACCGCCAGTGCCCGCCAGTGCCAATCAGTGCCCATCTGTACCAATCGGTGCCCATCTGTGCCGCCTCAGCAGTGCCCATCTGTGCCGCCTCAGCAGTGCCCATCTGTGCCGCCTCAGCAGTGCCCATCTGTGCCCATCTGCTGCCTCATCAGTGCACATCTGCAATAAATCTGCACATCTGTGCAATAAATCAGTGCACATCTGTGCCGACCCATCAGTGCCCATCTGCCGACTCAACAGTGCCCATTTGTGCCGACTCAGCAGTGCCCATCTGTGCCGACTCAGCAGTGCCCATCTTCTGCCTCAGCAGTGCCCATCTGCCGCCTCAGCAGTGCCCATCTGCCACCTCATCAGTGCACATCCGTGCAATAAATCTGCACATCTGTGCAATAAATCAGTGCACATCTGTGCCGACCCATCAGTGCCCATTTGTGCCACCTCAAAAGCGCCCATCTGTGCCATCTCAAAAGCGCCCATCTGTGCCACCTTAAAAGCGCCCATCTGTATAATCAGTGCACATCTGTGCCACCTCATCAGTGCACATCTGTGCCACCTCATCAGTGCCCATCAGTGCTACCATGGCTAAACAAGTCTTTTCCGCTGAGGAGGCGTACCAAATTATTTCCACGGCCGACGAGAGCAACGGGGAGCTCTCCTCTTCAGATTCCTTTTCAGATTCGGATTCTGAAGCCAACGTAAATTATGAGCCAGTCCTCAGCAGTGAAACACTGACTGAATCCGAGGAGGAAGATATCTGGACCATCAAACGAAGGCATTCTAGTGAGGCAGTGCCGTCCACCAGCACCGCAGTGCCATCCACCAGCACCGCAGTGCCGTCCACCAGCACCGCAGTGCCCCGGCAAGAAAGGCCAAGTACCAGTGGGGTGTCATCTCAGCCCCAAAGGGTTAGGAGCCATGCTGGCCTTCCCTATGCCCTTCAGAACCCCTTTTGGCTTCCTCCTAATTCAGGAGAGGCCAGTGTTCCCCCTTTCACCGCCCAGCCAGGAGTCCAGGTGGACACAGAGAATTTTACCCCAATAGATTTTTTTAATTTAATTTTTACGGAGGATATGTTGTCATCAATTGTGGCCCAGTGCAACCTGTATGCACAACAATTTATTTTTCAAAATCCGACCTCTTATTATGCCCGTCCCTACGAATGGAGAGACCTAACGGTGGAAGAGTTCAAGGTTTTTTTAGGCCTCACATTTAATATGGGACTCAACAAAAAAAAAAAATTACGTACCTACTGGTCAACCCACCCCCTCCACCACTCACCTCTCTTCTCCGCGGTAATGCCCAGAACCAGGTATCAGATCATCCTGAGGTTCTTGCATTTCAGCGACAATTCCCAGTGCCTTCCACGAAATGATCCAAATTATGACCGGCTTTACAAAATTCGACCAATACTGAATTATTTTTCAGAAATATTCCCCAAATTGTTTACCCCGGACCAACACATATGTGTGGATGAGTCCCTTATTAAATTTAGCGGCAGGCTTAGAATGAAGCAATTTATGCCCAGCAAAAGGGCCCGCTATGGGGTGAAGGTCTACAAATTATGCGACCGAACCACAGGGTACACATATTCATTCATGGTGTACGAATGGAAGGACACCCAGCTGCAGCCCCCTAATTGTCCGGACTACTTGGGATCCAGCTGAAAAATTGTTTGGGACCTCATATACCATCTATTGGATAAAGGCTACCACCTGTATGTAGATAACTTCTACACATCTCTGCCCCTGTTCCACAACCTTCACCGGAAGAAGACGCCAGCATGTGGCACCGTAAAAAAGAATTGGAAGGGCTTTCCTCAAAGTCTTGTGAACAAGAAGCTGCGAAAAGGAGAAACCGCAAGTCTGAGAAACAAGGAGATTCTGGCAGTGAAGTGGAGGGACAGAAGGGATGTGTATATGTTATCTTCTATCCACAACGATACCTTCGTGGAAATCCCCAGAAGGAATGGCCCCGTAAAGAAACCCAAATGCATTTCCGAATACAATTTGTTCATGGGAGGAGTCGACTTCAACGACCAAATGATGGAACCATATCTTGTCACAAGACGGACATACCATTGGTACAAAAAAGTAGCAATTTATTTTTTTCAATTGGCCATTTATAATTCCTATGTCATTTACCGCAACTCCACCCAAAACCCCAAACGTTTCTTTGGCTACCAGGAGGAAGTTTTCACTGCCCTTATTTTCCCAAACGGCCCACCAGAAAATATCCGATCAGACGTTGTTAGTCGACTCTCCGAGCGCCACTTTCCCGATAAAATCCCCCCCAAACCAACAGGCCAAAGACGTCAAAAAAGATGTAAGGTGTGTACCAGAGCAGGAGTCAGAAGAGACACATCTTATTATTGTGCACAATGTCCTTCCCAACCAGGCCTCTGCATAGGCTACTGTTTTCGGCGTTACCATACTTCAATACATTTTTTGTGAAGTATGGTAAACATAATCCTCAGTTCCTGCCTTCATACACCTTCACACCCCTTATGCCACTGCCTGCTCTGTAACTGACCCTGGCTTGTTATTTGACCACTCTTATGCCTGCTGATTCTGTACATACCGCTGCCTGATCTGGAACTGACCCTGGACTGTTATTCGACCATGCTTCTGTCTAACGATTCTGTACATATCTCTGCCTGATCTGGAACTGACCTTGGACTGTTTGACCACGATATTTGCCTGCCTCTTGGACTGATCTTGTATTCTGCAACTGGACTAGTGGGATTCAACACGGGGTCTGACATATGTGAGGGGCTCCAGTATAGTTTATCTGGAAGAAGAAAACAATTTTCTTTGTTTTCTTATTCCTAGATTAGGTTCTGGAGACTCGGAGGCTTCAAAGAGATTTGGGAGGGGGAAGCCTCTACCCCTATCCCCATTCTGTCCTGAACGAGGCTCTACTTCTGTCTGCTGCCTGTAGGACTTACTGCCATCATGCCACACTGACCACACCACAAGGACCTGCCTACTACCAGGACCAATATTTTTGGCACTGCTGACATCTCTGCACTGACCCTGGACTGTAATATGGACAGTATCCCTGCCTGCTGCCTGAAAAACTGTGTTCGCTGTTGTTGACCAAGTCCCTGCCTGCTGCCTGGACCAGTGATATCCTCCTGTGGACAACTGCGATTCTAAAACCACAGGTAATCTTTTCTTTACCCTTTGCTCAGCATAATGTATTTGGGGGTGTAATTCTTGGTATGTGCAGGCTATGTGTCCCTGGAATGCCGACGGTGTTTCTTGCATGTTGCGCCTCTGTATGTGGTCAGGCTGTGTAAAAGTCTCACACATGTGGTATCGTTATACTCAGGAGGAGTAGGAGAATGTATTTTGGGGTGCTATTTTTGCTATGTAAATGCTATGCGTTGGAAATATCTTATAAACAGACAACTTTGTGTTAAAAAAAAATGCGTTTTCGTTTTTTCCCACATTTTCCAAAAACTTCTGGAAAAAAATGAACCATTGAAAAGACTCATTATGCCTCATAGATTATACATTGGGGTGTTAGCTTTCCAAAATGGGGTCATTTTCTGGACGTTTCCATTGCCCTGGTGTTCCAGGGCCTTCAAAACTGTAATAGGTGGTTGAGAAATGAAATGTGTAATTTATGCTCCTAGAATGCCTGAAGGTGCTACTTCAAAATTAGGCCTCTGTATGTGGTCAGGCTGTGTAAAAGTCTCACACATGTGGTATCGTTATACTCAGGAGGAGTAGGAGAATGTATTTTGGGGTGCTATTTTTGCTATGTAAATGCTATGCGTTGGAAATATCTTATAAACAGACAACTTTGTGTTAAAAAAAAATGCGTTTTCGTTTTTTCCCACATTTTCCAAAAACTTCTGGAAAAAAATGAACCATTGAAAAGACTCATTATGCCTCATAGATTATACATTGGGGTGTTAGCTTTCCAAAATGGGGTCATTTTCTGGACGTTTCCATTGCCCTGGTGTTCCAGGGCCTTCAAAACTGTAATAGGTGGTTGAGAAATGAAATGTGTAATTTATGCTCCTAGAATGCCTGAAGGTGCTACTTCAAAATTAGGCCTCTGTATGTGGTCAGGCTGTGCGAAAGTCTCACACATGTGGTATCGTTATACTCAGGAGGAGTAGGAGAATGTATTTTGGGGTGTTATTTGTGGTATGCACATTCCGTGTGGGAGAAATAAGCTATTACAATGAAAATTTAGTGAAAAAAAAAATCGTAATTTTGCAAAGAATTGTGGGAAAAAATGACAACTTAAAATAACTCACCATGCCTCTTACTAAATACATTGGAATGTCTACTTTCCAAAAAGGGGTCATTTGGGGGGCATTTGTACTTTCCTGGCTTGTTAGGGTCTCAAGAATGGAGATAGGCCTTAGTACTTCAGATGTGATCTTTTTTTGCAAATCTTTATGATTTGCACCATAGCTTGTAGACTCTATAAATTTCACACAGATCATATAATATGCAAAAAATTGGGTTATTTTTACCAAAGATGTGTAGTAGTATAAATTGTGGCCAAAATTTATGAAGAAAAATTGCTAATTTGCTAAATTTTGTCACAGAAACAAAGAAAAATTCATTTTTTTTCAAAATTTTCGGTCTTTTTTCATTTATAGCGCAGAAAATAAAAAACCGAGAGGTGATCAAATACCACCAAAAGAAAGCTCTATTGGTATGAAGAAAAGGACAAAAAAATCATTTGGTTACAGTGTTGCATGACTGAGTAATTGTCATTCAAAATGTGAGAGCACTGAAAGCTGAAAATTGGTCTGGGACTGAGGGGGGTTTAAGTGCCCAGTAAGCAAGTGGTTAACAACAAGCTCTACACGGTAGTCAGTCTCTATTCCCCCAATTCTCATCAGTTAAGATTTCTAAAAAGGCTGCACAAGAAAATTGCTGGAATTAAACAGGGCGCTCTTCTGTTATGTGGGGATTTCAATCTCACCGTGGACTACTCTATTGACACAACCACCAAATCCAAGAGACCTTTACCCACACTTCAGACCACTCTCCACTCTGAGGAACTCTATGACGTTTGGAGATGTCAACATCCAGGAGAAAGGGACTTTTCTTTTCATTCTGCTAGACACAACTCATATTCCCATATAGACATGATTGTTGTAGACAGGGGTCTGCTGAGGGCAACGTCCTCCTCCGCCATCCACGACATTTCATGGTCAGACCATGCTCCGGTCTCAGTCACGGTGACGGAGAGGGACACCCTTGCTGGGGACTTTGTTTGGAGGGCCAACTCTAGTCTGTTCCGAGCGCCCAGTCATGTGACCTTTTTGACAAAAACATTAAAGGAATTTTTTGACCTTAATACCAACTCAGTCTCTGATCCGATGACCTTATGGTGTGCCCATAAGGCATATATGAGGGGTATACTGTTACAACTCAACTCAAAACTCCACAAACAAAAAAATGCTAAATTGGACTCTCTGCTACAAGAGATTAGGACTGTAGAAGTCCAAAATAAGGTCATACCTGGAGTCACTCTAGCGGACAAGTTGACAAGACTTCGCTATGATCTTAGTAGGTAGGTAGGTGTACTCTTGGACAGTCATGATAAGTATATTAAGGCTTTAAAACTGAATCACTATGCTTACAGTAATAGGGCCGGTAAACTACTGGCTTACAGACTGAAAGAACATAGAGCCCATACCAGAATCCCCTACCTCAAAAATACAACGGATGATACTAAAACAGTAGACCCCAGGGGTATCGCAGACACCTTTGCCACATATTATTCCTCCTTATATAATATCAAAAATGATCCAACTACGTACCAACCCTCTGATGAGGATATACAGGCCTTCTTACAAAATTTGGTCCTCCCGACTCTTTCCCAATCACAATTATCGACCCTTAATGCACCCATATCAGTAAATGAAATTCAAACAACCATTTGCACTCTACCCATTGGTAAATATCCTGGCCCTGACGGTCCCTCAAATGATTACGACAAGACATTTGCTACTGCTTTGTCCCCCACATTGCCAGACGTCTTCTCCAAAGCAGTTCTGACCTCCTCATTTCCCCTTGAAATGCTTAAAGCTTATGTAGTTACCATTCCAAAACCCGGTAAGACTTCTGATGTCCCCCCGAACTTTCGCCCGATCTCCCTTTTAAATACGGACATCAAATTATATGGTAAAATACTAGCCCATAGACTCCTAAATATCTTGCACTCCTTGATTAACCTGGACCAATCGGGCTTTACAGTGGGTAGGCAGCCCTCGGACGCCACTCCCAGAGTTTTCAATATAATCCAGATTGCTAGATCCTGTCGGACGCCTTCTCTGCTCCTCTCTTTGGATGCGGAGAAGGCATTCGACAGGATACACTGGGGGTACATGGTGCACATTCTCAAAAAATTTGGTTTTGTTGGACCCATATTATCAGCTATATTGGCCCTGTACTCGTCACCCTCTGCTCAAGTGTACAACATTCTCTCACAAACCTTTTTGATTACAAATGGCACGAGACAAGGGTGTCCCCTCTCCCCTTCTATTTTTAACTTACTCTTAGCGGACTCTAGAACCCTTAGCGGAAAAAATTAGGTCACAATCGAATATTATTGGCTTCTCCTTCCGAGACAACTCCCATAAAATAAATGTATTTGCTGACGATGTCATCCTGTTCATAAACTCCCCCTCACAATCCCTGTCTTGTGCCCATGCAGTTCTTAATAGTTTTAGCCAAATCTCATATTACAAAATTAACTTCTCTAAATCGTTAATCCTTCCTATTAATGTCCCTACCGACCTTCAGGATAGGTTAAAAGGCTCATTCCCTTATACTTGGAGTACTGGATGTATCACATATTTAGGCCTCCAGTTAGTCGCAGACCCAGCTAAATTGGCTGAAGTAAACTATCAACAACTATCAGACCAATTAATAAAAGAAACTAACCGTCTGGCTAAAATTGAGCTCACGTGGTCTGGGAGACTAGCATCATTTAAAATGCTCCTTCTTCCACAGATTTTGTATATTTTTCAAACTTTACCAGTGCTCCTTAAAACCACGCACCTTAAACCTCTAGACTCTATATTGACTAGATATATTTGGCAATCCAAAAAACCTAGATGCTCTAAAGCTCAACTAGCAAAACATAGAGTTGCAGGAGGTATGGGATACCCGATCATAATAGATCACTACCGAGCATCAATACTTGTCCAACTTAGAACATGGTTTCTCAATACAGAGGTTTCTCCATGGAGTGCTATTGAACGAGAGACAGGCCCTACTAAAGACTTACCTTCTCTGCTCTTATTAGACATGTGGAAACCATTCCCACTTAAGTGCCTTAACTGCCTTTGACTATCCAGGCCTCCCTGCAAGCCTGGAGAGACCTCTGTAAAACTCTGTCACCAATTGACAATCAGACTGATATCCCAATACCCTTAGAAATAATATCAGAAATTATCCCAAATATTCCAATTAGAGAGTGGCGATCTAAGGGGGTTGAGCTTGTGGCTGACCTGTTTCATAACAACTCCTTTAGATCTTTTGACGCTCTCAAAAAGGAATACGGGCTTCAAGATAAAGACAGGTACGCCTATGGTCAAATTTCTCATTTTTTGGGGTCTCTAAAAAACCCACCATTTGTTTGTCCACGAGATCGCATGGAAGTATTTTACTTCACCAAAAACCCCCAAAAAGGGAATATCCATTTTTTACTTGCTCTTCCAAAACAAGACTACATTTGTTAAAACTACACCATATTTAAAATGGGAAAAGGACGTAGGAACCACATATACAATACAACAGTGGCAAACTGCCTTTACAACACTATATAAAGCTACTAAATGTATTAATCATTGGGAGCTATCCCAAAAGATAGCATTGAGATGGTACTTGACACCTTATTGTATGAACAAGTTCTCCCATGCTCACTCTCAGCTATGTTGGAGGGGATGTGGAGAAATAGGAAATCTTGTGCATATTTTATGGTCATGTAAGAACTTGAGCAGTTTCTGGAATGCAGTATTTCCTTTTATCTCTTCCGTTACTGGGATGATTACCCTTCCAAATGTAAGCTTAGCTCTTTTGAACTTAGGAATTGAGGTTTTCCCTCTGGATCTCTGTACAGTGGTTACTCATGTGCTTTTGGCTGCCAGGCTGCTTATAACCAGAAAATGGAGAAGCGATGTGGCACCAAATGTATCTGAAATCTACTCAATTATACAAACTCATTCTATATACGAAACCTTATTGGCCAGAAGCTGTGGATCCGGGGGGAAAGCCGAACGTATGTGGAAAAGTTGGACAGAGCAGTTCCCTATACAGGTTTAATGAAGACTACTTAAATGTAACTAAGTGATCTGTTTCCTTTTAAGATAAGCGAATCAGCTGTATATATCTTAGCTTAACGGCACAATAACCTAAAGGCCCATCCGAAGCTTAATCTTTTAGTACCCTCTTAGTAACCCCTATTTTTTTTTCTTCCCTATTCTATGCTTAATCACTATTTTTTCCTTTCCCTCTTACATACACTTGTCTAGATACGCTTTTAGGCGTACTTCCTTCTACTCTACCCTTGCACTGTGATTAGGAGAATTCATAATAAGCTACTATTAAAACCACTGAGAATACAATTGTATACAATTCTGAGAGAGTGAACTTCAATTATGAAAATACTGATTTCTCTGTGATTAGACTACTTGTATGCTGTATTTTTATTTCTGATACAGAACTTTCAGATATATGTACAGATTTATGTTCTTTGTTTTATGAAATCTTCAATACAAATTAATGTGGAAAAAAAAAAAAAGATAAAAGACAAACAAAAAGCCAAATGGCTGCTTACATTGTTGGTGCCCTTGCCCGGCACTGAAGCTGGAAGAGTAGCAAAGATAAATGTATGTCCCGCAGTGAAAACTGGTGTGTGTTCCACCTATGATGGAGGACAACCAGAGGGACCGGATGTGATGTTGTAGCGTGACCAAGTACTGCCTCGATGTACAGTACGTTTAACGCATCATCAGGAAGCGTCAGGTTATTCAGTTAGCTGCAGTATATTTAATTATATATATATATATATATATATATACACACACACACAGACATTTTCTTATATATATAGGACATGCACATGCTGAGTGACTATCCTATTATGCTGTGTGACTATCCTATTCCTCCTCAATCTTCATGATCTTAGCTTCTAGGAATATTTTCGGTTCAGGGCACCAACACCACTGCTTAAGGCCCAATTTTTCTGCCCCTGTTTAACAGGGGCGTGTAATTACAATTTTTGATCTAATATTTCACAGCAGGGCCTGTTCCTGCACTCAACAAAAATATCTGTGAGGCTTTACAGCGTAGTGCCACCACCACCACCTAAGACCCAATTTGTATGCCCCTGTTTAACGTAATTACAATTCTTGATATTATATTTCACAGCAGGGCTCATTCCAGCGCCCACCAAGAGTAACTGTGTGGGCTTACAGTGTTCTGGTACCACCAAAACCCAAGGCTCAATTTTCCACAGAGTGTATAGGGCAGGTCTCAGTATATACCATCGGCCCCCTATTTTCAAACATCTGACTTAAAAATGACTCGTACTTAGAAACAGAGGGAAACAACAGGAAGTGAGAGGAAATCTACCCCTAGGAAGGGAAATTCTCTCCTGTAAAAGTTAATATGGGAAAAAGGCGTCTGCACTGATGCTTTATCAACAATCCTTGTTTCCCAGACAGCAAAACAAATGTTACAGGGGTGATGATAACCCTTCCCTATGTTATCCAAAAAGCTTAAAAATAGATTTTTTTGGCTGGAGCTACCCTTACAAAATGTACCTGTTCCAAATTACTAACAGATTCAACTTAAGAACAAACCTACAGTCCCTATCTTGTTTGTAACCTAGGGACCGTCTGTATACTGCTGTTGTTCAGAGTATATAGGGCCTGGGGGCCCCACGCCTTTTTAAAAAAAAATTGGGTGCGAGGTTCCCTTTAATATCCAAGGGCCTGGTAATAGGCTGGGGGGGGGAGCGGCAAACATACATTACAGCCGTAAGCAATATTAAATGACTTTTATTCCTTTAGAAATATAATTTTGTGCAGGGACTGTTCTAAACACGGGAAAAATGTGCCACTTTAAAGGCATACTATAGTCACCCTCCAGGCATGATATTTAAAGGAGTATTTCACTTTTATTGTTTCACTTTAAGCATTATTAAAATCACTGCTCCTGAAAAAACGACTGTTCTTAAAACTTTATTTTGCATTGATACATGTCCCCTTGTGCACTTTTTATGACAATAACTTGCATATTAGCCTTTAAAATCAGCACTTTAGATTTTTCACATTCGAGTCCCATAGACTTTAACGGCGTTTGCACACATTTTTTGCCTGTTTGCATGTTCTGCCACAAACCGAAAGGGGGGGGGGGGGGGGTGTTCGGCTCATCCCTACTCTTAGACACCAATGAGACAATACATTAGGGCTGTTTTAGGATTTTGTTATGAAGAAGTCTGCCTTGAGACATTGGATCATGATGACTAAAGTGCAATACCAAAATCCCTGTCAGACATAAAACTCTATTTGTTTTATTCTGTTTTCTTTTTGTTTTGTTTTTTTGTTTAATGGGGGAGGTTAATAGGAGTTCATCAATGTTCATCAATTCAATTTTGCTAGTGATAATCAAATGATCTTAAGATCTGGATGCTACAGTAGAAGCTCTTAAAGAGCCTAATTTGGCACGTAGTAAAGGAATGCATAGTTTAATGTACTATACAATATTACCTTCTTTTCTCTTTTGCTCTGATCTTTTCGAATTTCTGTTTTCTGGTAAAAACAAAAATATAAAAAGTAATAATATTTTTAACAAACTAAAAATGTGCTTGAATAAACCGTATATTACTTGTATTGTTCTTCCAAAATAATGATCGACCAATATTGTCGTGTATGTTATTGAATACAGTCGGCTTAGGATTCCAGGAAATATTCTGGAGGGTGACTAATAAAATAATTTTTAAAATGCAATAATTATAGAAATGTATAAACATTTTCTTATACATAGTTAATAGCTGCCACGTTTAACAATAATATAACAAAAAGACTTTCATACATGTTAAGGTAAATTATATATAAAAGCATACAGTAAAAGTATAGAACAGTTTTAAATTTGCCTGTGGAATTGTGTACATACCATTTATAGGTTGTTACAGTCTATGGAAAAACAAAATGTCATTACCTGTGTCTCAGTCACCCCTTTTGAACCTGCAAAACATACGCGAAAACAGAACAATAACATAATAGCAAGCAGTATTCTTAAAACATTGCAGGGGAAATGTAAATGCATTAACATTTTTGAAACAGCATGATAGCATTTTAATTACACTTGCTGAAATATCCTGAAAGAATATTTACTAATGCCAACAATTGAAGAGTAAAGGTGTCATTTGAAATATTTTTCTGTCCTTGCTAAGTTTATTCATATATATATCTATATATCTATATCTATATATCTATATCTATCTATCTATATATATATATATATATATATATAATTTTTTTATTTTTTTTTTTATTTATATTTTTTGAAAGAGTAATGTTAGCTTTTATTTTAAGTCTGCACCAGGGTCTTATTCATAATAAGAAAAAAGAGTGCAACATCCGATATAGGTCAGTCATTGTAGGAAGTGCTGCAAAATAACAACCCTTTGCTAAACAGATACAGGTATGTGTTTTGAGCTGTTCAGTTCAAAATACCATTGTACCCTCAAGGTCTGGGAAGTTAGGTAGCTCATTGAAATGGTATGCCACTGCATTTCATTTGTGCTGGGATGTATGTCTCTTTATAGGTAGCGGTGAGCTGCAACAGAGATGTTCAAATATTCTGTCATGAATAGAGATGGACGAGCATCCGACGGGACGTTTCACGAACACGAACAGCGAACACGGCCAAAAGTTTGCGAACCGCAAAGTTCGTGGCAGGCCCCATTGACTTCAAAGGCAGGCGAACTTTAAAAACCTACAGGTCATATTTTCAGCCACAAAATACTTACTAGCTGTGCACACATAATCCCACCACATGGCCACTGACATAACACATGTATGAAGTGAATCTGGGATCGAAAACTACAAGCATTCTTTTTTTATCTGTGAAATTTTGACAATTCAGGAATTAGGAGAGCATCGTGATATAGAACACTGACACCAGCACCATTATAGAGTGCACTGACACCAGCACCGTGATATAGAGCACTGACACCAGCACCGTGATATAGAGCACTGACACCAGCACCGTGATAGAGTGCACTTACACCAGCACCGTGATATAGAGCACTGACACCAGAGCCATGATATAGAGCACTGACACCAGCACCGTGATATGGAGCACTGACACCAGCACCGTGATAGAGTGCACTGACACCAGCACCTTGATATAGAGCACTGACACCAGCACCATGATAGAGTGCGCTTACACCAGAACCGTGATATAGAGCAATGACACCAGCACCGTGATATAGAACACTGACACCAGCACCATGATATAGAGCACTGACATCAGCACCATGATAGAGTGCACTGACACCAGCACCGTGATTGAGTGCACTGACACCAGCACCGTGATAGAGAGCACTGACACCAGCACCGAGATAGAGAGCACTGACAGCAGCACTGATACTAGCAACTCGCTGCTGGGCCCTAAAAATATAACACCGCTCAACCTCTTCAAACAGGAGGGTACGGGCATATAGTACGGTGTGCTTTTTTTGTACAAGGAAGTGAGCCAAATGTAGAAAAAAGGTCTGTGTGCTCGACTAAATAAATTGTTTATAGAGATATACATGGTCTACTGGTCACATGTGTTGAATTCCTCCGAGATCCATGCCTCATTCATTTTTATAAATGTGAGGTAGTCAACACTGTCGTGAGCTAGGCGAGTGAGCTTATCGGTCACGATCCCCCCTGCTGCGCTGAACATCCTTTCGGACAGGACACTGGACGAGGGGCAAGCCAACAGTTCCATTGCAAATTGGGCAAGCTCTGGCCAGAGGTCAAGCCTGCCCACCCAGTAGTCCAGGAGTTCAGTTAACCCGATGTAGTTGGACACCTGACGGTCTAGGCGTTCCCTGATGCTGGATCCAGATGAGACCTGTCGATGGGTCGGCTGAAAGAATGACCTCATATCAGAAGTCACCAACACATCTTCAAACCGGCCTCTTCTTGCAGGCGCTGTTGGGCTGGTACCCGCAACTCTTTCTCTGGGAGTGGGAATTGCTCCTCTGCCAGTGCACGCAAAAGCAGAATGCAGCATTTCTCAAAGCAAGGCCTGGAAGTGCTCCATTCTGACAGCCCTCTGTGATGATGGTAACATTTCCGCCATTTTGTGTTTGTACCGGGGGTCTAAGTACGTTGCCACCCAGTACTGGTCCTTGACCCTTATGCTTTTTATACGGGGGCCCCTGTTAAAACACTGGAGCATGAAGGCCCCCATTTGCACTAAACTGGAAACGGTATGGTGGCCTGACTCCTGCTCATCATCCAGGATAATATCATCCTCCTCGTTCTCCTCTCCCCATCCACGCACAACAACAGGGATCCAAGAAAGGTTTAAAGCATGCTCTTCTTGCTCCTCCTCATCCGCCGGCACCATCCTCCTCTGACTCCTCTTCAGACTCCTGTTGTTGACTTGTCTCAGATAGAGTAGTCCCCCCTGGAAATTCATCCAGCATTGCGACTTCCTCATCTTCTGGCTCCTGCTCCTCCAAGGCTTGATCAATGACACGACGCAATGCACGCTCCATAAAGAAGGCATAAGGTAACATGTCACTGATGGTGCCATGGCTGCGACTGACCAGTTTGGTGATCTTATCAAATGGCCACAGAAGTCTGCATGCATCGCGCATGAGCAGCCACTAGCTCGGTGAAAAAGCCCAGCTCCCCAGAACCGGTTCTGCCGCAGATTTCGTACAGGTAGACATTAACTGCATGTTTCTGCTGGAGCAGCCTATCAAGCATATAGAAGGTTGAGTTCCATCGCGTTGGGAAAATCGCAAATAAGACGTCTGACTGGCAGATTGTGTCGCCGCTGAATGTCAGCAAGACAAGCCATGGCTGTGTAAGATCTTCTTAAATGGGCCGAGATTTTCATTGCCTGCCGCAAGATGTCCTGGACCCCAGGGTATTTGACAACAAATTGCTGCACGACCAAGTTTAAGACGTGTGCCATGCATGGCACGTGCATAATTTTTCCCTGTTTCAATGCACTAAGCAGATTGGCACCGTTGTCACACACAACTTTACCAACTGTCAAATTTAACGGTGTTAGCCACTGATCTGCCTGTGAACGCAAAGCTGAAAGGAGTGCAGGGCCAGTGTGGCTCTTGGCTTCCAGGCACAACAGACACAGAACAGCACGGCAATGTCTCACCTGGCATGTCGAATAGGTTCTGGGGAGCTTGGGCGGCACAGCCGAAGAGACGCTAGCAGCGGAAAAGGAGGAGTCAGCCAAGGACTAGAGGGAGGAGGATGGAGTAGGAGGAGGAGAAGAAGAGGCAGGCCTGCATGCAATCCGTGGCGGTAAAACCAAATCTACACGGGTGCCACGAGTTACATGCTTGACGGTCGTCAGAAGGTTCACCCAGTGGGCAGTAAAAGTGATATACCTTCCCTGCCCGTGTTTGCTAGACCACGTGTCTGTGGTCAGATGTATCTTGGCACCGACACTGTGTGCCAGAGATATATTCACTTGCCGCTGAACATGGCCATATAGCTCTGGGATGCCCTTCTGTGAGAAATACTTCCTTTCTGGGACCTTCCATTGTGGTGTTCCAATGGCCACAAATTTTCGAAAGACCTCAGAGTCCACCAGTTTATATGGCAGTAGTTGGTGGGCTATCAGTTCTCACAAGCCAGCCGTCAACATTTGGGCAAGAGGGTTATCCGGCATCATAATTTTTTTACGCTCAAACAAGCCTGCCTTTTTGCAGAACAACGTGAGGATGGCGTGATGGAAGGTGGAGTGGAGGACAATTGTGAGGAGAGAGGAGAAGGAGAAGAAGAAGACGAGGCTGGATGGTGAGAGCCTGGAGTGTGGCTTTGTGTTTTCCATTGCTCCCACTGGGCTCGGTGATGGCAGCTCATGTGCCTTCTTAAGGCGGTCGTCCCTAGGTGAGTGTTGGGCTTACAGCAACTTATGCGTTGACTGCAAAGATTGCAGATGGCAACACTATTGTCAGCAGCGGATACGTTAAAAAAAGCCCACACTGTGGAGCCATGTGCCGGCATCCTGGGAGCGCCAGATGTGAACGTACATGATTGATGCCTCGCTCCTGATACATTAGCAGTCTGCTTTGTCCTTCCTGTGCAATGTAAGTTCTTCCTGCTTCTCCTCCCTATCTGCTGGTCCATATCTCCCTCTGAACTCCCCTCCACTTCCTCTCTTGTTGGCACCCACGTGACATCACTAGACACGTCATCATCAACGTCACCTTCCCCACCACTATAATTAGAGATCTCGGAGTAGGCAGCAACATCGGGGACCAACCTCCTCCTTGGGCTGATCTGGGTACTGTCGTCAGACTGCTGAGTGGCGGTTGTTGCTACCTCCTCTTCTTGATCCAATGCCAAGAGTGGCTGTGCATCGGAAATGTCTTGATATGGATTGTAAAATAATTCCTGTGACTCAAGCGGAAGGTATATGGTGGTGATGGTGGTGTTGATGGTAGTGTCTTTGGGGGTGCACACAGCAGAGAGTGAAGAAGAGGGTGCAGATTGAGAGGATGAGGAGGGTGCAGAAGAGTAAGGCTGAGTGAGCCACTCAACCAAGTCTGGTGCGTCCTTTGATGTAATCTCACGCACCTTCTGCAATTTGCCACTTTGGCTCAAGCCTGTTGCTCCTGCCCTACCCCTACCACCCCTGCGGAAGGGCCTGCCTCTTCCTCTGCCTGTCATTTTTTAAATGACCCTGTGACAAAAGTCTCTAGAGAAGTGCAGTATGTATGTGTAAGAAGATATATAACACCCCGCTTCAATCTGTCGTTTTTGGAGGCCACTGGTCTATCACACCAGTTATAATACTTTTTTTTATTGCGTTTGTCACTCTTTGTAGTATCGCTACAGAAACGCTCAGCAGTCACAATGCTGCACAGTGGAAATTAACTATACTATGCTTTCTATATGTGCAAGTATTTTATACGTGTATTACACACCTATATACTGCACACCAAATAGTACACCTATACCAGTCCTTAAAAGGTCCTTTGTGGACCTAGTAGCTAGTGATTTTCAGACTGTCCCTACACTGATAAAAGACAGCTGCAGAAACGAGCAGTAATCTGCAGCACAGCAATGCACCAGCACCATATATATTGTACACCTATACCAGTCCTTAAAAGGACCTTTGTGGACCTAGTAGTAATAGCTAGCTAGTGATTAAACTGACTATGCCTGCTCCACACAGCGTCCTGTCCCTACACTGACAAAAGACAGTTGCAATCGTCAGCACAGCACCCTATATATTGTACGCCTATACCAGTCCTTAAAAGGACCTTTGTAGACCTAGTAGCTAGTGATTTGCAGACTCTCCCTCACTCCCTACACTGATAAAAGACTGCTGCAGAATATGGCAGCAGTCAGCAGCAGTGCACCACAACCCTATATATTGTACACCTATACCAGTCCTTACAGGGACCTTTGTGGACCTAGTAGTTAGTGATTTGCAGACTGTCCCTCAGTCCCTACACTGATAAAAGACTGCTGCAGAATAGAGGAGTAGTCAGCAGCAGTGCACCACAACCCTATATATTGTACACCTATACCAGTCCTTAAAAGGACCTTTGTGGACCTAGTAGCTAGTGATTTGCAGACTGTCCCTCAGTCCCTACACTGATAAAGGACTGCTGCAGAATAGGGCAGTAATCTGAAGCACAGCCCTCCACCAGCATCCTATATATTGTACACCTATACCGGTCCTTAAAAGGACCTTTGTGGACCTAGTAGTAATAGCTAGCTTGTGATTAACCCATTCATGACTAAGCCTATTTTTGGCATTTGGTGTTTACAAGTTAAAATCCATATTTTTTGCTAGAAAATTAATTGGAACCCCCAAACATTATATATATTTTTTAGCAGAGACTCTAGAGAATAAAACAGCGATTGTTGCAATATTTTATGTCACACGGTATTTGCGCAGCGGTGTTTTAAACGCAACTTTTTGGGAAAATTGACACTTTCATGAATTAAAAAAAAATGAAACAGTAACATTAGCCCAATTTTATTTTGCATAATGTGAAAGATAATGTTACGCCGAATAAATAGATACCAAACATGTCACACTTTATAATTGCACGCACTCGTGGATTGACGACAAAGTACGGTACCTAAAAATCTCAATAGGCGACACTTTAAATTTTTTACGGTTATCAGGTTAGCGTTACAGAGGAGGTCTAGTGCTAGAATTATTGCTCTCGCTCTGATGATCACGGCGATACCTCACATGTGTGATTTGAATACCATTTACATATGCGGGCGCGACTTCCATATGCGTTTTCTTTGCTTCGCGAGCTCGCGGGCACGGCGGGCACTTTAACATTTTTTTTTATTTATTTTAAAATGAATAAATTGTTTTTTTTTTTAAATACATTTGATCACTTTTATTACTGTCACAAGGAATGTAAACATCCCTTGTGACAGTAATAGGTGGTGACAGGTACTCTTTATGGAGGGATCGGGGGTCTAAAAGACCCCTGATCCCTCCTTTACACTGCAATGTATTCAGATCGCCGAAAACAGCGATTCTGAATACTGTATATTTTTTTTAAACCGGCGCCATTGGCAGCCGAGTAAACGGGAAGTGACGTCATGACGTCACTTCCGTGTTTACTATTAGGATACTGGAACGAAGCCGATTACGGCTTCGTTCCAGTTCCTCCCCAGCAGCCGGAGGCATCAGAGCTTGAATCGGTGCTCCCGATTGAGCGGGAGAACCGGTAACAGCGGCGGGAGGCGGCAGGAGGGGGGACGTCCCCTCCCGCTCCTCCGGCATAACAGCGAGCGGCTTTATGCCGCTTTGTTTGTTATGGCTGGATAGCCAATCGCCGGCTGTAAAAATCGGTACTGGGATGATGCCTGCAGGTGTGGGCATCTTCCCGGTATAACCCCCGGAAGCCGAGTACGCAGATTTGCGTATGCTGGGCAGGAAGGGGTTAAACTGACTGTCCCTGCTCCACACAGCGTCCTGTCCCTACACTGACAAAAGACAGCTGCAATCACCAGCACAGCAATGCACCAGCACCCTATATATTGTACACCTATACCAGTCCTTAATAGGACTTTTGTGGACCTAGTAGCTAGTGATTTGCAGACTGTCCTTCAGTCCCTAAACTGATAAAAGACAGCTGCAGAATAGGGCAGCAGTCAGCAGCAGTGCACCACAACCCTATATATTGTACACCTATACCAGTCCTTACAAGGACCTTTGTGGACCTAGTAACTAGTGATTTGCAGACTGTCCCTCAGTCCCTACACTGATAAAAGACTTCTGCAGAATAAGGCAGTAATCTGCAGCACAGCCCTGCACCAGCACCCTATATATTGTACACCTATACCAGTCCTTCAAAGGACTTTTGTGGACCTAGTAGTAATAGCTAGCTAGTGATTAAATTGACTGCCCCTGCTCCACACAGCGTCCTGTCCCTTCACTGCCAAAAGACAGCTGCAATCACCAGCACAGCAATGCACCAGCACCCTATATACTGTACTTCACCTATACCAGTCCTTAAAAGGACCTTTGTGGATCTAGTAGTAATAGCTAGCTAGTGATTAAACTGACTGTCCCTGCTCCACACAGCGTCCTGTCCCTACTCCACACAGCGTCCTGTCCCTACACTGACAAAAGACAGCTGCAATCACAGCACAGCAATGCACCAGCACCCTATATATTGTACACCTATACCAGTCCTTACAAGGACCTTTGTGGACCTAGTAGCTAGTGATTTGCAGACTGTCCCTCAGTCCCTACACTGATAAAAGACAACTGCAGAATCGGGCAGCAGTCAAATATAATATTCTTTCTATATTTGGAAGAAAGTATATTATACGTGTACAACCCTATATACTGTACACCTATACCAGTCCTTAAAAGGACCTTTGTGGACCTAGTAGCTAGTGATTTTCAGACTGTCCCTCAGTCCCTACACTGATAAAAGACAGCTGCAGAAACGAGCAGTAATCTGCAGCACAGCAATGCACCAGCACCCTATATATTGTACACCTATACCAGTCCGTAAAAGGACCTTTGTGGACCTAGTAGCAATAGCTAGCTAGTGATTAAACTGACTGTCCCTGCGCCACACAGCATCCTGTCCCTACACTGACAAAAGACAGCTGCAATCACCAGCACAGGAATGCACCAGCACTTTATATATTGTACACCTATACCAGTCCTTAAAAGGACCTTTGTGGACCTAATAGCTAGTGATTTGCAGACTGTGCCTCAGTCCCTACACTGATAAAAGACTGCTGCAGAATAGGGCAGCAGTCAGCAGCAGTGCACCACAACCCTATATATTGTTCACCTATACCAGTCCTTACAAGGACCTTTGTGGACCTAGTAGCTAGTGATTTGCAGACTGTCCCTCAGTCCCTACACTGATAAAAGACTGCTGCAGAATAGGGTAGCAGTCAGCAGCAGTGCACCACAACCCTATATATTGTACACCTATACCAGTCCTTAAAAGGACCTTTGTGGACCTAGTAGCTAGTGATTTGCAGACTGTCCCTCAGTCCCTACACTGATAAAAGACTGCTGCAGAATCGGGCAGCAGTCAAGTATAATATTCTTTCTATATTTGGAAGAAAGTATATTATGCGTGTACAACCCTATATACTGTACACCTATACCAGTCATTAAAAGGACCCGTGTGGACCTAATAGTAATAGCTAGTGATTAAACTGACTATCCCTGTGCCACACAGCGTCCTGTCCCTACACTGACAAAAGACAGCTGCAGAATCAGTCAGCAGTGCACTCAGCAATCACCAGCACAGCAGTGCACCAGAACCCTATATACTGTACACCTATACCAGTCCTTGAAAGGACCTTTGTAGACCTAATAGTAATAGCTAGCTAGTGATTAAACTGACTGTCCCTGCTGCACAGAGCGTCCTGTCTCTACACTGCCAAAAGACAGGCTGCTGCAATCACCAGCACAGCAGTGCACTGAACCCTATATACTGTACTACACCTATACCAGTCCTTAAAAGGACTTTTGGAAACCTAATAGCTAGCGATTTGTGTCACTACAGTCTCTCCCTGCTCCACCAGAGTCCTGTCCCTAAACTGACATAAGACAGAATGTAAAATGGCCACCAGATCAGGTCTATTTATAAAGTAGGGGGAATGTCCAATTGTCCATGTGCTGAAATGTCTCAATTGGCTGTCCTGTACCCCATGATGGATGTGTCATCATGGGTCAAAGTTCTTTCACACTGTAAACACATATGTCCACTGGGCGAACAGCGACAATAGTCCGCCGATCGGGTGAATCGCGAACGCGCAAAATTCGCCACGAACCGACCGCTGGGCGAACAGTTCGGCCATCCCTAGTCATGAATTAAGTGTCATAAACTACTTTTACCCTGTTTCTGCAGCCCTTTGCAAAAAGTTAAGTTTAGAAGACTTTGTACAAGAGATGAGAAAAACATACCTGGTTTTGGTGCAAGGAAATGACAATTTTGACGGCTCTACTTCTATTGCAAAAAAACAGCCAGGGATCCATTTATCTATACCAGACCCTTATCTTAGATACAGTAAGAGTCTGGTATAGATATTACTACTTACTTACTTCCCCCCATAATTTATAGCAGGCCTTTGAGGTCTGGTGTGAATTTTAAGGGGACCCCACAGAAGAAAAAGAAAAGTGTTGTCGTCCCCCCCCCCTCAAATTTCATACTAGACCCTTTATTTATAGTCTGGATTTTAAGATAGAGCACAAATTCCACTTTAAAAATCCACCTAGACCCTATTCATATCATACATCTTGACAGTACAGGAAAAGGGGGCATAAATGTGTGCCACTCCTCCATCCCCAACCATACCAGGACACATTTTTCCTCAATATGGAAGGGTGCCTTTCCAAGAGGGCCCTTACTCATTCACAATGAGAAGGTCATTTTATGAAAATAAATATCTCCAAGTAGAGAAACCCACGGATCCTAAAATAATTGAGCTCTGTTATTTCAAAACCGTTATTTCTATTTATAGAGACTCTCTAATGACTGGAATAGTACCACTAGATTGGCGTAAAGGCCAATGTGGTGCCTATATCTAAAAAGGATCAAAGTCTTTACTAAGTAACTATGGACCTGTTAGTTTAACTTATAGAGTTAGGAAGATATTGGAGAGTTTAATAAAATACCACATAAATTAGTAAATATTTCAAACCATCCGACCGTAATCTATAAAGCTTTATAGCAGTTGCCATCATATTGCTATCATATTAACTGGATTTTTATTATCCCCAGGGACCAGTTCATGTGATTACCTCCAACAGACTGATGTGTTGGCTAAACGGTTTATCCAGAAGGGATATCAGGAGGATATGATTAGGGCTGAAGTTGAAAAAGTGAGAAGGATGGATAGGTATAAGTTAATCCAGGATAAGGACGCCACAGTGGTAGGAATAAAGAGAATAATTAATTTAGGATAGTATTTGATTATATTGTGCAATATAAGGACACTGAAAGAATCATAAAAAAATACTGAAAGATAGGATGTCAGAAACCATGAAATCAGACCGAGACAGAAGTACAGTTACATCACACTTGTTTAATAATAAACGTAAATAGAAAAAACATAGTCAAATCATAGCCAGAGTTCAGGAACCCAAAAATGGATAGTCAGACAAGCCAAACGTCAGGGAGCCAGTGTTGAGCATAGAAAAACAGCAAGTAGGATCTGGAGCCAGAAGGGATGTCAGCCAAGCAAGTCTTTTAACAGGAATGCAGGAGAGCATCTCTGTGATGTTGACTATGGCGAAGGCAGAGCTTCTCTGGACTGGACGGCTTAAGTAGGCAGGACTGACAAGCAGGATATCAGCAACAGCGGAGTAACTGTGGAGAGATAGGAGCTGGCAATTAGCCGACAGCTAAGCAGCCAGGTCAGAGAAGGAAGGGCTGAGCCCAGCCCTGACCGTACCCTCTCCTCAACGACCCACTCCCCCTCGGAAGACCACCAGGCTTGAGGGGAAAACATCTATGGAAATCATGGAGGAGGACAGGGGCAAGTAAGTCCGAGGGTGAGATCCAAGAGCGTTCCCCTGGACCGTACCCCTGGACTGAATGCACCAGGTACTGTATGCGCCCATAGAACCTACAGGAGTCAACAATGGACTGTACTTCATACTGGACATGTGCGATTCGTTTCGTATGAATCTCAAATTCGTACGAATTTCCCAAAATTCGTACGTTCGGGAGGATCCGAAATACGAATTGCCGTGCATCCGAATTCTGTACGCAACACGAATTTTTGTTTACGAATTTCGGATCAGTTGTCATCGCATTGACGACGACTCAGTCATTATGCTTATTATGAGGGGCTCCCACCATCCCTGTGCTGTGCTGACTTCCTCCTGGGGCTGCTTATTATGAGGGGCTCCCACCATCCCTGTGCTATGCTGACTTCCTCCTGGGGCTGCTTATTATGAGGGGCTCCCACCATCCCTGTGCTGTGCTGACTTCCTCCTGGGGCTGCTTATTATGAGGGGCTCCCACCATCCCTGTGCTGTGCTGACTTCCTCCTGGGGCTGTACCTCTGCTGTGCATATTATGAGGGGCTCCCACCATCCCTGTGCTATGCTGACTTCCTGCTGGGGCTGCTTATTATGAGGGGCTCCCACCATCCCTGTGCTGTGCTGACTTCCTCCTGGGGCTGCTTATTATGAGGGGCTTCCATCATCCCTGTGCTGTGCTGACTTCCTCCTGGGGCTGCTTATTATGAGGGGCTCCCACCATCCCTGTGGTATGCTGACTTCCTGCTGGGGCTGCTTATTATGAGGGGCTCCCACCATCCCTGTGCTGTGCTGACTTCCTCCTGGGGCTGCTTATTATGAGGGGCTCCCACCATCCCTGTGCTGTGCTGACTTCCTCCTGGGGCTGTACCTCTGCTGTGCATATTATGAGGGGCTCCCACCATCCCTGTGCTGTGCTGACTTCCTCCTGGGGCTGCTAACAGTCACTGATCAAAATGACATTTCTAAAGGAAAAAAAGTCATTTAAAATTGCTTGTGGCTTTAATGTCATGTCTGGTCCCGGCAATATGGATGAAAATCATTGAGAAATGATCCCCCCTGCCCATTACCAACCCCTTTGGGTTTTGTATGGATATTAAGGGGAACCCCACACCCAAATAAAAAAAAAGGAAAGGCATGGGGCCCCCAGGCCCTATATACTCTGAACAGCAATATACAGGCGGTGCAAACAAGACAGGGACTATAAGTTTGTTCTTAAGTAGAATTTGTTTATAATTTTGAACTGGTACATCTTTTACATGTAGCTCCAGCCAAAAAAATCGATTTTTAAGCTTTTTGGAAAACATAGGGGAGGATTATCACCCATGTAACATTTGTTTTGCTGTCTGTGCACCTGTTAAGAAGAGTTCACCTCACTTTCTGTCCCAATGACAATTGGATTTTGAAAATTTGGGGTTTTTAGTGATACAAGGAACTCTTACAGGAGAGAATTTCCCTTCCAAGTGGTAGCTTTCCTCTCACTTCCCTATTGTCTCCTTCCTTTTGCAAGTAGGAGTCGTTTGTAAGTTGGATGTTTGAAAGTAGAGGCCTGCCCTATACACTCTGCAGAAATTTGGGCCTTAGGTGTTGGTGTTGCCACAACACTGTAAGTCCTCACAGTTACTCTTGGTGAGTGCAGGAAGAGGCTCTGCTGTGAAATATAAGATCAAGAATAGTAATTACATGCCCCCATTGAACAGGGTCAGAAAAAATGTGCCTTAGACACTGGTGCTGGTCCCATGACACTGCAACCCCTCACAGATACTCTAGTTGGAGTGCAGGAATGAGCCCTGCTGCAAAGTATTGCATCAAAAATTGTAATTACACTCCCCTGTTAAACAGGGGCTGAAAAATTGGGCCTTAGGCACTGGTGCTGGTGCCACAACACTGCAACCCCTCACAGATACTCTAGTTGGAGCTCAGGAATGAGCCCTGCTGCAAAGTATTGCATCAAAAATTGTAATTACATGCCCCTGTTAAACATGGGCTGAAAAATTTGGCCTGAACCAAACATTTTCTTCCAAGCTATTAGCAGCATCATTGGGGAGGAAAAGGATAGTCACTCAGAATCAGCATCAGCTTCAGGTGCTTGGTAGCTGGTGGCGATCCAAAACTGATTCATTTTTATGAAGGTCAGTCGATCAACCGAGTTGGTGGACAGGCGCACCCTGTGATCGGTTACAAAGCCTCCAGCAGCACCGAATGCGCATTCCGAAAGAATGCTGGATGCAGGACAGGCCAGTAGCTCAGTTGCACATACTGTGCAAGCTCTGGCCAGTGATCCATCCTCAAGACCCAGTAAGCCAGAAGATTTTCGTTGGGAAAGGCGTCCAAGTCTGATCTTGGCCCTAGGTATTCCTGCACCATGTAAATCAGACGCTGGCTATGGTTGCTGGAACCGATCATACCTTGGGGCTGCGGACTAAAAAATTGTCTGAACGCATCGGTCAGATGGCAACCTTCTCCACTGCTCCTTCTGGTACTGACCGAAGCCTCAGCAATACATTGTCCAGGAATTTGTAACCTCCCAGTCTCTGGGACCTCGTTGTACAGACCTTTCTGCAAGGCCTCCCGAAGATGTCTCATCCTCTGCTCCCTCTGCAATGGCAAGATAAGGTCTGCAACCTTACCCTTGTAACGTGCATCAAGGAGAGTTGCCTGCCAG
Source organism: Lithobates pipiens (assembly GCF_037356315.1). Classification (NCBI taxonomy): domain Eukaryota; kingdom Metazoa; phylum Chordata; class Amphibia; order Anura; family Ranidae; genus Lithobates; species Lithobates pipiens. The sequence continues at coordinate 165,630,972 of NW_027507685.1, read as the reverse complement.
TAATGATCCTTCTCCTTGATCTGCTGAATACGAGGATCCTTCCGCAGGCTTTGCAGGATCAGGGAGGCCATGCAGCGTAGGTTAGCTGAGGCATTCGGTCCGGAGTCCTCTGGGTCACTAAGGACAACATGATCCGCAGTCACCTCCTCCCAGCCACGTACAAGGCCACGGGTTTCTTGGGACTGTAAATGATCCCTAAAAGACTGCCGCTGATGCTGAGTGCTAGGCTCCACCTCCATGCTGACACAATCCTCCTCCTCCTCCTCCTCTTCCTGTGTGATCGGCAGGCCAGCAGGAAAACTGTCTGGATAAAGGGGGCCTTGAGAGGCCAGGAAGTCCTCCTCTTCCTGCCTCTGTTCTGCCTCAAGTGCCCTGTCCATTATTCCATGCAGCGTGTGCTCCAACAGGTTTACAAGAGGGACAGTGTCACTGATGCATGCACTGTTACTGCTCACCATCCTTGTGGCCTCCTCAAATGGTGACAGGACAGTGCATGCATCCCTGATCGTGGGGAAAAAAAGAAGCTCCCCTGACCCTGTCCTGGTGCCTTAGTCACACAGGTACTCATTGATGGCCCTCTGCTGCATGTGCAGCTGCTGCAGCATGGCCAACTTTGAGTTCCACCTGGTGGGCATGTCACAGATTAGGCTGTTCTTGGGCAGGTTCAATTCCTTTTGGAGGTCAGCCAGCTGAGCACTGGCATTATATGACCGGTGGAAATTCACACAGACTTTCCTGGCCTGCTTCAGGACATCCTGTAAGCCCGGGTGCCTGCCCAAGAACCGCTGCACCACCAAGTTAAGGATGTGAACCACACAGGGCACATGGGTCAGTTGTCCCTGACGGAGGGCGGAGAGGAGTTTGGTGCCATTGTCGCAAACCACCATTCCTGGCTTAAGCTGGCATGGCATCAACCACCTCTCAACCTGCCCCTGCAGAGCTGACAGAATATCTGCCCCAGTGTGGCTCCTGTCCCTCAAGCACGGCATGGTATATTTTTGCCTGCGTACTTGCATAGCCCCTTGAACGCCTACGGAGCACCACTGGTTCTGGGGACAAAGCACAGGAAGAGTCCATGGAGGAAGAAGAAGAGGAGGGGGTGGAGGATAGAGGTGTGTCACAATCACCAGTAGTAGCATTTTGGAGGCGTGGTGGCAGAACAACCTCCAACACTACTGCACCTTGTCCTGCATCCTTCCCAGCTGCCAGAAGAGTCACCCAATGCACCGTGAAAGATAGGCAACGTCCCTGTCCATGCCTGCTGGACCATGAGTCAGAGGTAATATGCACCTTACCACTGACTGCCCTGTCCAGCAAGGCATGAACATTGCCTTCCACATGCTGGTAGAGAGCTGGAATCACCTTCCGTGAGAAAAAGTGGCGTTTGGGAACCTGCCACTGAGGAACCGCACATTGCACAAACTCACAGAAGGGGGCAGAGTCTACCAACTGAAAAGGCAGCAGTTGAAGTGCTAGCAATTTAGCCAAGCTAGCATTCAACTGGGTGGCTGGGAGTGAACGGCTGGGAGTGAACTTCTTTGGACGGTGCAGCAGCTGGGTCAGGGAAATTTGCCTGGTACAATCGGACGTCAGTGTAACGATAGCAGATTGCCCACAAGTACTTGGCTGTGACACACCTAATTCTACACCTTCATTCCTCTCAGTGCAGGTTTCAGTGGACTGAAGGTATAGTGGAGTTGGAGATCCCACTGATGAGGAGCAAGGAGAAGTTTGCTTTGTTCTTTGGTGTGGGTCTTTTAGGTATGCTTGCCAATGAACAACATGGCAGGTCGACATATGCCTGGTCAAGCATGTGGTGCCCAAGCGGCTGATGTTTTGGCCACGCAAGATACGCTTGAGACATATGTTGCAAAATCAGGGGTGCCATCTGATGCACTCATCTCAAAAAAGGCCCACACCAATGAACTTTTGGAATAACGTGCAGAGGCAGCGCTCTGCACAATGCGGAGCTTTGCGGTGTGATGTCGTCGGCCTGCTGCCCTTAAGCTTGCCCCTGGAGCGCACCCTGCCTCGTTGGAGATGTGCCTCTGTGCACTGTGGCACAATACACTGACTGTAATTGCTACAGCTGCCTGCCTGTGGTCTAGGATCAGCAGAATACCAGAAATTGGGGTAGCTTTAGGTGTACACTGTGCAGGTGGCACAATACACCGGCTGTAATTGCTACAGCTGCCTGTGGTATAGGACCAGCAGAACACCAGCAATTGGGGTAGCTTTAGGTGTACACTGTGCAAGTTGCACGATACACTGACTCTAATTGCTACAGCTGCCTGTGGTATAGGACCAACAGAACACCAGCAATTGGGGTAGCTTTAGGTGTACACTGTGCAGGTGGCACAATACACTGACTGTAATTGCTACAGCTGCCTGTGGTATAGGAGAAGCAGAACACCAGCAATTGTGATAGCTTTATGTGTACACTGTGCAGGTGGCACAATACACCGACTGTAATTGCTGCAGCAGCTGCCTGTGGTATAAGATCAGAAGAACACCAGCAATTGGGTTAGCTTTAGGTGTACACTGTGCAAGTGGCACAATACACCGACTGTAATTGCTGCAGCAGCTGCCTGTGGTATAGGATCAGAAGAACAACAGCAATTGGGGTGGCTTTAGGTGTACACTGTGCTTAATACACCGACTGTAATTGCAACAACTTCAAATGAAATTCAAAGACACTGTCTCTCTGTCTATCACTCTCTCCGCCGATGCAACACACTACGCAAAGCGTGCCCCATGGCCAAGTGCTGATGAGGATGCACCGTGTCCATGACCAGCACATTTGTCTCTAGACACAGAGCCTGCTTGCCCTCTTTTATTGGCCTTTGACTGTCTGCCTCCCTTTGTTGGCCTTCCAGACATACTGTCTTTGATGTATTGGAATAGGTACACAAGGAATGGTCTGCAGTGAGATGTAGCTGCACAAAGCTGGGATGTATATATATATACTGATTATACTGCAGCTAGTGTCAGGTACTCACCAGAGCCAAAGTGCTGAGAGCGGCTTCCCTTGCAGCTGGGTGCACAGTACCCCTGAGGATGGAACAGTGGGTACAGGGCACGGAGAGGCACGGGTTGCCAGCAGGTGACTTGTATGCAGAAGGTCTTCTGAAACAAGAGATGCCCGTGCAGATGGTCTTGGAACTGGTTAGAAGGGAATGCCCGGCAGGGGTTCTAACACCTGGAGTGAAGGCCAAGGGTCAAACACAGGTATCAGTCCGTGAAACAGAGGATATTCCAGAGGCAGGCCGAGGGTCAAATACAGGTAACAGTCTGTGAGCCAGCAAGGTTAAGTGCAGAAAACAGAGGATATTCCAGAGGCAGGCCGAGGGTCAAACACAGGTATCAGTCCGAGAGCCAGCAAGGTTAAGTGCAGAAAACGGAGGATATTCCAGAGGCAGGCCGAGGGTCAAACACAGGTATCAGTCCGGGAGTCAGCAAGGCTAAGCAAGGCTAAGAGCAGGAAGTCCGTTAAACAAGCCATGGGTCAGATCAGGAGAGAATCAGAGTAGTATTCAAGCAATCGGGTCACAACAGGAAGTGGTAAACAGGAACAGGAAACAGAAGAGACAAACCAGCAAAGACACAGAGCACATTGATGCCTTTTATAGGCCTGTCAGGCCAATCAGGTAAGGCCCATAGCTGTGTGCACAGGTGTGCACATGCGCGTACGACATTGTATTGTATCACGCATATGCGTGCGTCCTTGTGCCGCTCTTCCCGCAGGCACACGGAGAAGTGCCTGACTTTGAAGTCTGGTGATTCTCTGACAGCTAGCTGAATTGCCTGCCTGCCTGTAGTATTATTAGGAAGAAAACAACAGGAATTGTCTGCAGTTAGCTTTAGTTGCACACTGCACACAAGATACAGTACACTGCTGCAGCTGCCTGCCTATGGTATTATTAGAAAGAGAACACCAGCAATTGTCTGCAGTTAGCTTTAGTTGCACACTGTGCACAGGATACAATACACTGACTGAAAATACTGCAGCTGCCTGCCTGAGGTATTATTAGGAAGAGAACACCAGCAATTATCTGCAGTTAGCTTTAGTTGCACACTGTGCACATGATACAGTACACTGACTGAAAATACTGCAGCTGCCTGCCTCTGGTATTAGTAGGAAGAGAACACCAGCAATTGTCTGCAGTTAGCTTTAGTTGCACACTGTTCAAAGGATATAGTACACTGACTATAAATACTGCAGCTGCCTACCTGTGGTATTATTAGAAAGAGAACAGCAGTGATTGTCTGCAGTTAGCTTTAGTTGCACACTGTGCACAGGATACAGTACCCTGACTGAAAATACTGCAGCTGTCTGCCTGAGGTATTATTAGTAAGAGCACACCAGCAATTGACTGCAGTTAGCTTTAGTTGCACACTGTGCACATGATACAGTACACTGACTGAAAATACTGCAGCTGCCTGCCTGAGGTATTATTAGGAAGAGAACACCAGCAATTGTCTGCAGTTAGTAAGAGGAACGGATCTAGCTAAACTGAATACAGTGTATGTGTATATATATATATATATATGTAGCGGGGTCTCTTTAAGGACTATAAAACTACTGTTCCCAGAACCCCGCTGGTTCCCAGGATGTTTTGAGTTATGCCCCAGAGACTTATGGGGGAGGGCATATAAGGAGGGGGAGAGGCCTAGTTCGCTCTTTTTTGGGACACCCCCCCTCTCTCCTAGCAAGAGGAGGCCTGTGCTGAACTGCTGGAGGCACGAGGCCTAAAGCCTGGGCCTTGTGCTCTTTTCCAAAGAGCCCTCTGCCAGCTTAGCTGCACCTGAGAGACATTTTATCATCTTTGCTGCAGTACACCAGAAGGATTGAAGACTCGGAGGTTGGTGGATTCCTGTTCCTAGACGAAAAGGCAGAAAAACCGGACTTGGACTTGTCCGGGTGGTGAGAGCTGTTTAAAGACAGATGCTTTATCTTTATTATTCGTTTGGATTTCAAAGTTGTTCTTCAAGTGCACCACCGAAAGATTGCTAGCGAATATTGTTTCACTGGACTTCCATCTAGATCAGTCAGGCCTGACTGCATAGGTAGATAGTGTTGGGTGTTAGTTTACCCATGCGGGGAAGTAGCTGAAAAAGGGCAGCGTTAGAGTTGCATAGCAATACTTTCTTATGCTGATTACTCTGTTTATCTTTATTACTGGTTACTGCAGGGACCTGCTTATGTGTTGCAATCCAAATGTTTGCTTCATGTTATTCCTTTTATAAAAACAACAAGTAAAGTCAGTTATATACTTTCAAAGATTGTCTATGAGCTTGAGTTATCCACCCACGCACACACACATATTTAGAGTATAAGTGATTTAATGTGTATTGCTAGATACTAACTGTGCCAGAGTGGGTAGTGCAGATTGCCGGGGGGTTGGCGGAGCTGTGCTCAGGACCCAAACCAAACTTGCGGCCCTCTTAAGTGAGGGTATCGCTATACGTGGGGGCTCGTAAATCCGGGATTTCTGAGACAGCGGTGAACACGCCAGAGGTACCGGCATGGACCCACAGGGAGTCAGAGCGTGGTGTGAAGCGGCTAAGGCCAACCCAAGTCAGTCAGTGGTCATTAGCCTCCCAGGGGAGAAATGGTCGACTGAGACCGTAGAGGAGTTAATGAAGTCAGTGTCCCCAGACCATGAACCATGGGTGATGGAGATAAAATCAGACCCAGACATCTCATATCAGTACGCGCTAGTGGAATACTGGGATGGGATGCCGGAGGCTTGCAAGCGCAACCGTGTACGGACACAAGACAACAGATCCTTTAGGTTGGCGCACGCAAGAAAGGAGGAGCCATCGCCAACGGGATCACCGCAGGCTGCGGCCCGTACCTCACCCGAGAGTCTCAGATCAGCACCAGCCACCCTTAGCGCAGAACTGTGTGCTGTCCTGGGAGAGATTGTGGCCCAGTGCAAGAAGGATCCCACAGATTACCCGATGTCGGGGTACAGAAAACTCCGGATGTTTTCAGGGAGGAAACCTGTACCTTCGGAAGAAGAGGGATTTGAAGAGTGGTTAGATAGCGCAACACAGGCACTAGAGGAATGGGAAGTTCCAGAGCGCAGAAAGAAGCAGAGGATTGTGGAAAGTCTAAAGGGGCCTGCTCTAGAGGCCGTACGCAACCTGAAGATGAGCAGGACAGACTGTAATGCGCAGGAGTACCTAGATGTATTACAGAATGTGTTTGGTGGGACAGAGAAAATCTCTGAGCTTGCTTATCAGTTAGAGCATTGCTACCAGAAGAAAGGTGAAAAACTATCAGACTACATGGGACGTTTAGATAAAATCCTGCATAGGATGATCCTAAAGAAGGGGATCAGCCCAGGAAAAGTAGATGAGGCCCGTGCTCAACAGGTACTGAGGGGAGCTCAACCCATGGATCCTATTGCATGGACACTGCGTGCCCGACTGGATGGGAAGAATCTGGAGTACACTGACCTCATCCGAATGATCAGAGAGGAAGAGGCCCTACTGGAAGAAAAAAGGGAAGAACATCTCAACGAGCCCGTCAAACAACCAGTAGCAATAGTTACACCGGCCATTACTCCCGCTAGAGATAAGGAGGTGGACACTTTGAAGTTACAGATGTCCCAGGTGATGGAGATGTTGACTGCTATGATGGCGAAAGGTCAAGGGGGAGCCGAGAAATCAAGTCCTAGGAGGGAGTTGTTTCCAGATACACCAACACCAAGCCCCACTCGAGACCGAGAAGAGATGCTATGCTACAACTGCGGGGGCAGTGGCCACTTCGCCAGTATATGTTCCAGTCCCAAGAAGAAGAAGATAGATAACCGCCAGCCGGCGGGAAACTTCAGAGGGCCCCGGTGAGGGAGTCAACCGGGTGCCCATGCCTTTCAGTGAACTCCAAACTGAATAGAAGGAAGAGAGAGAGAGAAAACCAGACCCCTCAGAAGGAATGTCTACAAATAAGAGACAATAACATCCCTCAGCCCGTCCCCCACTGTCTCCATCCAGGTGGAAGGAGTCTACACGAAGGCCCTCCTAGACACTGGAGCTCAAGTGACTTTGTTGTACAGAGACTTCTATGATAGGCACTTGAGCCATTTGCCTATACAGAAGATAGAAGAGCTGGAGATATGGGGCCTGGGAGCTCAGAGTTTCCCCTACGATGGTTACCTGCCCATAAAGCTGACCTTCGATCCCTCTGTGGCGGGGAAAACAGAGGTGTTTGACACCCTGGCAGTTGTGTGTCCTAGACCGCCCGGGGCCAGCAAGATGTCCCTCATCATAGGGACCAATACGGATCTGGTGCGAAGACTTCTGACCCCTCTAGTGGAGACGAGAAATTATCAAGATCCCAATATCCATCCCATGCTGAAGACAGCCTACCAACGGTTGGTCCTAGAGCAGAAGACCCCAGGAGAGGGGATAGGGAAGGTGTGGAGACTTGGGAGAGAGGGAGTAGTGCTGCAGCCCGGAGAGGTAGCCTGCCTCAGGGCCACGGTGAAGCTTACCTGGGAGCAGCCTGGCCCCTTTGTCATGCTGGAATCCGATCCAAGGGAGGACCACTCAGGCCTGGAAGTGATACCGGAAGTGATTTCAATCAAGGCCCTGAAGAAGGCTCGAGGAAGAGTCCCAGTGAGTGTGAGAAACCCTACGGAGAGACCCATAGAGATCCCTGCCAGGATGCTGTTGGGGCAGGTGAGTCCTGCGGCCCCAGTCAGCTGGTCAGAAGTAAAAGGAACGGGTGAAGGAGGAGATGTTTGGGAGAAACTTTCCATGGAGAACCCGGACCTACCTGGAGCCTGGAAGGAGAGAGCCAGGGTCCAGCTGACTAGATGGGAGAGGATTTTCTCAAAGGATGAGTTTGATGTGGGATGTGCCAGGAGTGCCACCCACCGAATCCGCCTCCAAGAAGACAAACCCTTCAGGGAAAGGGTTAGGCGGGTCCCCCTAGCTGACCTGGAGGATCTGAGGGAGCAGCTTGCGGAGTTGAAGAAGACTGGTGTGATTCGGGAGTCTAGAAGTCCCTATGCCTCCCCCATAGTGGTGGTCAGGAAAAAGAATGGGTCGTTGAGGCTTTGTATTGACTACAGGACTCTCAACAGGAGGACCATCCCTGACCAGTATACCACACCGAGAATAGAGGATGCCCTACAGAGTTTGTCTGGTGCCAAGTGGTTCAGTGTAATGGACCTCAAGAGTGGGTACTACCAAATCCCCATGCACCAGGAAGACCGAGAGAAGACAGCTTTCATAACCCCAGTGGGATTCTTTGAATTCAACAGAATGCCTCAGGGCCTGTCTGGAGCCCCTGCTACCTTTCAACGCCTCATGGAGAAGACTGTTGGAGACATGAACCTCATAGAAGTCCTTGTGTACTTGGACGATGTCATTGTCTTCGGGAAGACTTTGGAAGAACATGAGGCCAGGTTGGAGAAGGTGTTGAGAAGACTCAGCGAAGAGGGACTCAAGCTTTCTCCCGAGAAGTGCCGGTTTTACCAATCCTCTGTGAACTATCTGGGACACATAGTGTCTGAAAAGGGAGTGGCTACAGACCCTGAGAAGTTGGAGGCAGTTACCTCTTGGCCAAGACCGACAACAGTCACAGAGCTCAGATCTTTCCTGGGGTTCTGCTCCTATTATAGAAGATTTGTGGATGGGTTTGCCCGGATTGCCAAGCCACTAAATGAATTGCTCAAGACTGAAGGAGAAGAGGATGGCTTGGGACCCAGGAGGGCCGGTGAGTCGGTTCAAGATCAGTGGAGCCCAAGGTGTGAAGAGGCTTTCCGAACCTTGAAGAGGAGCCTTACCACGGCCCCAGTCCTGGCCTATGCCGACCCCACCAGACCATATGAGCTACATGTCGATGCCAGTCATGAGGGCCTAGGCGGAGTGCTCTATCAAGAGTATGAAGAGCAGCTGCGACCAGTGGCCTATGTGAGCCGGAGCCTGACTCCCTCGGAGAAGAACTACCCCACTCATAAATTGGAGTTCTTGGCCCTCAGATGGGCAGTAGTAGACAAACTGAAGGACTATCTCTATGGGGCGGAGTTTACCGTAAAGACAGATAACAATCCTCTGACCTACCTCTTCACTACTGCAAAGTTAGATGCAACCGGACACAGATGGTTGGCTGCATTATCCGGATTCAACTTCAGTCTAAAGTACAGACCAGGGGCTGGAAATAGGGATGCAGATGCCCTGTCCCGAAGATCTCATGTCATGGTCAATGACTGGGAAGACTGGACCCAGGTAGCACCGGAAGGAGTGCGAGCACTCTGTCAGGGTGCTGAGTTTCAAGCAAGAGGGGGCCCCAGAGCAGAGGAGATAGGAGTCACCGCAGTGGGAGTCCCTCGACCCTACTGTGGGGTAACTCAACTAGCAGAGGAACTTCTGCCAAATCTGTCCAGAAAGGAGCTGAGCTATGACCAATTGGAAGACCCCATGGGGAGATTGGTCCTTGAAGCTTTGGAGAACGAGAATCCAGAGGGACTTCGACATCACCCTTCCAAGGAGGCTCGCCTTCTGAGGAAAGAGTTGGATAAGCTACAGGTACATCAGGGAGTGGTCTACCGAAGGGGCCCCTCTGATAACTCAGAAGATAAGTGGCAGTTGTTTCTCCCAGAGAAGCACCGAGAGACGGTACTAATTGCCTTACATGACCAGCATGGCCATCTAGGGGCAGAGAGAACTTTTCAGCTTGTCAGAAGCCGGTTCTATTGGCCCTGTATGAGGGCAGAAGTGGAGGAATATTGCCGTTCTTGTGCACGATGCATCCAGAGGAAGACTCTACCCCATCAAGCTGCCCCAATGGGCCACCTACAGAGTCAGGGTCCAATGGATCTGGTGTGCATTGACTTTCTCTGCCTCAAACCCAATTTGAGTGGATTGGGAAATGTTCTGGTGGTAACCGATCATTTCACCCGTTATGCCCAGGCTTTCCCCACCAAAGACCAAAAGGCCTCCACTGTGGCCAAGGTGCTCATGGAAAAGTACTTTGTCCACTATGGATTACCACAGAGAATCCACTCAGACCAAGGTAGGGACTTTGAGAGTCGTCTGATCCGGAACCTACTGGACTCATTGGGAGTAGAGAAGACCAGGACTACACCTTATCATCCACAAGGAGATGCCCAACCTGAGAGGTTTTTTTTTTTTCAAATATAAATTTTTATTACTTTTCAAACAATGCCCAACATGGGCATAAACATATAGTACAACATAGAAGTGGGATACAAAAGAAAAGGGGAGGGAGGGAAGAGGGGAACCAACATCAAACCTATTACCGAGTTCACAGGAGGGACAGGGTCATAAAAAAAAAAAAAAAAAAAACATTGTGCATGGCTCATCCATAACATCTCAAATACCGAAACGTGATTGGGAGCCTTAATCCCTTCAGTTCCCCCTTCTCCGGCTCTCATCAGAACCTCGATACCCCGGTAGAGACCCAATACCAAGGCAGAGACCATTAAGAATAGGGGAAGGGGTCCTGACAGGGAAGACTAAGAGAGGGAGGAGAGGGGGGTAAGGTGAGGGGTGGGGAAAGGAGAGGGATGGGGAGGAAGAGGGGGGGGGGGGAAAGAAGGAGGGGAGAGGTGGAGGGAGGAGGGGGGAGGGGGGGGATTTCTGGTTGATTCAGGACTGCCCTACCCCCCCATGCAGTATCTATCGCCGAACATATTACAAAGTTCTCAAAAGTACCCCTTCGGGCGAAAAAATAAATTGGTGCCAGGGTGCCCATGTTTTCCTAAATCTTTCCTGCTGTTGCCTCCCCGTAAGCACCAGGTCCTCCAGTCTACTAATTTCCTCCACCTTACGAACCCAGGACGCCACCGATGGAGGGGCCTCGCTTTTCCAGTGGAGCGGTATACATGCTCTTGCGGCATTCACCAATGGGCATAAAATGGATTTTTTGTACTTTTTAATAGACATGGCATTCATGTGCAGGAGGAAAAAGGCCGGGTCATTAGGGACATTATAGTAGGGACTTTGAGAGTCGTCTGATCCGGAACCTACTGGACTCATTGGGAGTAGAGAAGACCAGGACTACACCTTATCATCCACAAGGAGATGCCCAACCTGAGAGGTTTAATCGGACCTTACTAAACATGCTTGGAACTCTAGAGACAGAGAAGAAGCAACACTGGAGCCAACACATATCAGCTTTGGTGCACGCTTACAACTGCACCACAAGTGATGTGACGGGTTACTCCCCCTACCGGCTCATGTTTGGAAGAGAAGCAAGATTGCCGGTGGATCTAGCCTTTGGCATTTCCCTAGACCATGCCTCTGCTACCTCCCACAAGGGATATGTGGACCGACTTAGACACAATTTGAAAGTGGCCCATGAACGAGCTCAGGCGGCTTCGGACCAAAGGGGAGCCCGCAACAAGAGGAACTTCGATCTGAAGGTTCGAGTGCAAGACCTTCAGCCTGGGGACCGTGTACTGCTACGCAATCTGGGGATCCCTGGGAAGCACAAGCTTGCTGATAGATGGAGATCGGAGCCCTATGTCATTTGCAGAAAGCTACCTGGATTGCCTGTGTATAAGCTAAAACCAGAGGGGAAAGTGGGGCCCTTGAAGACTTGGCACAGGAATCATTTGCTCCCGCTTACTGAAGCAGTCAGAATACCTCCAGTGAGAAATCCACCTGAATCTGTTTCCATTCTGGATACCCCGGGACCCAGCACTCGGTCCCAGACCTCCCGGGTTAGAGATGGACAAGATTCCCAACGAGGTGAAGGTGGAAGAGGAGAGCTTGAGTGGCTGTGGCCTTCATCAACTCCAGGAAATTCTGCCATAGATCTCCCACCTACTGAAGATACACAGGATGGGACACTGAACCCAGAAGCTACAGAGTTCATTCCATCTAGTGGTGTGCCTGAAGGCTGGGAAGATATCCCTAGCATTTACTCAGAAGAGGAAAGAACCGATGTTCCAGAACCAGTGATGCTGTCAGAATGTGTTCCTGAAGTAGAGCCTGTGGCACCAGAGCCTGAAGTCCCAAGAGAACAGAGAGCTCGTCGAGTTGTGAGACCCCCCAAGAAGCTAACCTACTCTCAAATGGGGGAGAGCTCTGAGGACTCTGTTGTGACCGCTAGAAGAAGTGCTGAACGCTCTAATCCTTCCACTGACCATTTGGTGGAGGGCAACCCCAGCTCACTCTCTGGCACAGTTAGGCAGGCCACTCATGCCAGTGTGACCTGTGGGACAGGGAATCCCACCTCTGAGTTCTGGTGGAAATTCCCTGTACCAACATCATACCCAGCACTTTCAAAATTGGTACAGGATATGTGTTAAAAGTTTATCTTTGGGGACCAAAGAGTTTAAGTGGGGGGAGTGTGTAGCGGGGTCTCTTTAAGGACTATAAAACTACTGTTCCCAGAACCCCGCTGGTTCCCAGGATGTTTTGAGTTATGCCCCAGAGACTTATGGGGGAGGGCATATAAGGAGGGGGAGAGGCCTAGTTCGCTCTTTTTTGGGACACCCCCCCTCTCTCCTAGCAAGAGGAGGCCTGTGCTGAACTGCTGGAGGCACGAGGCCTAAAGCCTGGGCCTTGTGCTCTTTTCCAAAGAGCCCTCTGCCAGCTTAGCTGCACCTGAGAGACATTTTCTCATCTTTGCTGCAGTACACCAGAAGGATTGAAGACTCGGAGGTTGGTGGATTCCTGTTCCTAGACGAAAAGGCAGAAAAACCAGACTTGGACTTGTCCGGGTGGTGAGAGCTGTTTAAAGACAGATGCTTTATCTTTATTATTCGTTTGGATTTCAAAGTTGTTCTTCAAGTGCACCACCGAAAGATTGCTAGCGAATATTGTTTCACTGGACTTCCATCTAGATCAGTCAGGCCTGACTGCATAGGTAGATAGTGTTGGGTGTTAGTTTACCCATGCGGGGAAGTAGCTGAAAAAGGGCAGCGTTAGAGTTGCATAGCAATACTTTCTTATGCTGATTACTCTGTTTATCTTTATTACTGGTTACTGCAGGGACCTGCTTATGTGTTGCAATCCAAATGTTTGCTTCATGTTATTCCTTTTATAAAAACAACAAGTAAAGTCAGTTATATACTTTCAAAGATTGTCTATGAGCTTGAGTTATCCACCCACGCACACACACATATTTAGAGTATAAGTGATTTAATGTGTATTGCTAGATACTAACTGTGCCAGAGTGGGTAGCGCAGATTGCCGGGGGGTTGGCGGAGCTGTGCTTAGGACCCAAACCAAACTTGCGGCCCTCTTAAGTGAGGGTATCGCTATACGTGGGGGCTCGTAAATCCGGGATTTCTGAGACAGCGGTGAACACGCCAGAGGTACCGGCATGGACCCACAGGGAGTCAGAGCGTGGTGTGAAGCGGCTAAGGCCAACCCAAGTCAGTCAGTGGTCATTAGCCTCCCAGGGGAGAAATGGTCGACTGAGACCGTAGAGGAGTTAATGAAGTCAGTGTCCCCAGACCATGAACCATGGGTGATGGAGATAAAATCAGACCCAGACATCTCATATCAGTACGCGCTAGTGGAATACTGGGATGGGATGCCGGAGGCTTGCAAGCGCAACCGTGTACGGACACAAGACAACAGATCCTTTAGGTTGGCGCACGCAAGAAAGGAGGAGCCATCGCCAACGGGATCACCGCAGGCTGCGGCCCGTACCTCACCCGAGAGTCTCAGATCAGCACCAGCCACCCTTAGCGCAGAACTGTGTGCTGTCCTGGGAGAGATTGTGGCCCAGTGCAAGAAGGATCCCACAGATTACCCGATGTCGGGGTACAGAAAACTCCGGATGTTTTCAGGGAGGAAACCTGTACCTTCGGAAGAAGAGGGATTTGAAGAGTGGTTAGATAGCGCAACACAGGCACTAGAGGAATGGGAAGTTCCAGAGCGCAGAAAGAAGCAGAGGATTGTGGAAAGTCTAAAGGGGCCTGCTCTAGAGGCCGTACGCAACCTGAAGATGAGCAGGACAGACTGTAATGCGCAGGAGTACCTAGATGTATTACAGAATGTGTTTGGTGGGACAGAGAAAATCTCTGAGCTTGCTTATCAGTTAGAGCATTGCTACCAGAAGAAAGGTGAAAAACTATCAGACTACATGGGACGTTTAGATAAAATCCTGCATAGGATGATCCTAAAGAAGGGGATCAGCCCAGGAAAAGTAGATGAGGCCCGTGCTCAACAGGTACTGAGGGGAGCTCAACCCATGGATCCTATTGCATGGACACTGCGTGCCCGACTGGATGGGAAGAATCTGGAGTACACTGACCTCATCCGAATGATCAGAGAGGAAGAGGCCCTACTGGAAGAAAAAAGGGAAGAACATCTCAACGAGCCCGTCAAACAACCAGTAGCAATAGTTACACTGGCCATTACTCCCGCTAGAGATAAGGAGGTGGACACTTTGAAGTTACAGATGTCCCAGGTGATGGAGATGTTGACTGCTATGATGGCGAAAGGTCAAGGGGGAGCCGAGAAATCAAGTCCTAGGAGGGAGTTGTTTCCAGATACACCAACACCAAGCCCCACTCGAGACCGAGAAGAGATGCTATGCTACAACTGCGGGGGCAGTGGCCACTTCGCCAGTATATGTTCCAGTCCCAAGAAGAAGAAGATAGATAACCGCCAGCCGGCGGGAAACTTCAGAGGGCCCCGGTGAGGGAGTCAACCGGGTGCCCATGCCTTTCAGTGAACTCCAAACTGAATAGAAGGAAGAGAGAGAGAGAAAACCAGACCCCTCAGAAGGAATGTCTACAAATAAGAGACAATAACATCCCTCAGCCCGTCCCCCACTGTCTCCATCCAGGTGGAAGGAGTCTACACGAAGGCCCTCCTAGACACTGGAGCTCAAGTGACTTTGTTGTACAGAGACTTCTATGATAGGCACTTGAGCCATTTGCCTATACAGAAGATAGAAGAGCTGGAGATATGGGGCCTGGGAGCTCAGAGTTTCCCCTACGATGGTTACCTGCCCATAAAGCTGACCTTCGATCCCTCTGTGGCGGGGAAAACAGAGGTGTTTGACACCCTGGCAGTTGTGTGTCCTAGACCGCCCGGGGCCAGCAAGATGTCCCTCATCATAGGGACCAATACGGATCTGGTGCGAAGACTTCTGACCCCTCTAGTGGAGACGAGAAATTATCAAGATCCCAATATCCATCCCATGCTGAAGACAGCCTACCAACGGTTGGTCCTAGAGCAGAAGACCCCAGGAGAGGGGATAGGGAAGGTGTGGAGACTTGGGAGAGAGGGAGTAGTGCTGCAGCCCGGAGAGGTAGCCTGCCTCAGGGCCACGGTGAAGCTTACCTGGGAGCAGCCTGGCCCCTTTGTCATGCTGGAATCCGATCCAAGGGAGGACCACTCAGGCCTGGAAGTGATACCGGAAGTGATTTCAATCAAGGCCCTGAAGAAGGCTCGAGGAAGAGTCCCAGTGAGTGTGAGAAACCCTACGGAGAGACCCATAGAGATCCCTGCCAGGATGCTGTTGGGGCAGGTGAGTCCTGCGGCCCCAGTCAGCTGGTCAGAAGTAAAAGGAACGGGTGAAGGAGGAGATGTTTGGGAGAAACTTTCCATGGAGAACCCGGACCTACCTGGAGCCTGGAAGGAGAGAGCCAGGGTCCAGCTGACTAGATGGGAGAGGATTTTCTCAAAGGATGAGTTTGATGTGGGATGTGCCAGGAGTGCCACCCACCGAATCCGCCTCCAAGAAGACAAACCCTTCAGGGAAAGGGTTAGGCGGGTCCCCCTAGCTGACCTGGAGGATCTGAGGGAGCAGCTTGCGGAGTTGAAGAAGACTCGTGTGATTCGGGAGTCTAGAAGTCCCTATGCCTCCCCCATAGTGGTGGTCAGGAAAAAGAATGGGTCGTTGAGGCTTTGTATTGACTACAGGACTCTCAACAGGAGGACCATCCCTGACCAGTATACCACACCGAGAATAGAGGATGCCCTACAGAGTTTGTCTGGTGCCAAGTGGTTCAGTGTAATGGACCTCAAGAGTGGGTACTACCAAATCCCCATGCACCAGGAAGACCGAGAGAAGACAGCTTTCATAACCCCAGTGGGATTCTTTGAATTCAACAGAATGCCTCAGGGCCTGTCTGGAGCCCCTGCTACCTTTCAACGCCTCATGGAGAAGACTGTTGGAGACATGAACCTCATAGAAGTCCTTGTGTACTTGGACGATGTCATTGTCTTCGGGAAGACTTTGGAAGAACATGAGGCCAGGTTGGAGAAGGTGTTGAGAAGACTCAGCGAAGAGGGACTCAAGCTTTCTCCCGAGAAGTGCCGGTTTTACCAATCCTCTGTGAACTATCTGGGACACATAGTGTCTGAAAAGGGAGTGGCTACAGACCCTGAGAAGTTGGAGGCAGTTACCTCTTGGCCAAGACCGACAACAGTCACAGAGCTCAGATCTTTCCTGGGGTTCTGCTCCTATTATAGAAGATTTGTGGATGGGTTTGCCCGGATTGCCAAGCCACTAAATGAATTGCTCAAGACTGAAGGAGAAGAGGATGGCTTGGGACCCAGGAGGGCCGGTGAGTCGGTTCAAGATCAGTGGAGCCCAAGGTGTGAAGAGGCTTTCCGAACCTTGAAGAGGAGCCTTACCTTGGCCCCAGTCCTGGCCTATGCCGACCCCACCAGACCATATGAGCTACATGTCGATGCCAGTCATGAGGGCCTAGGCGGAGTGCTCTATCAAGAGTATGAAGAGCAGCTGCGACCAGTGGCCTATGTGAGCCGGAGCCTGACTCCCTCGGAGAAGAACTACCCCACTCATAAATTGGAGTTCTTGGCCCTCAGATGGGCAGTAGTAGACAAACTGAAGGACTATCTCTATGGGGCGGAGTTCACCGTAAAGACAGATAACAATCCTCTGACCTACCTCTTCACTACTGCAAAGTTAGATGCAACCGGACACAGATGGTTGGCTGCATTATCCGGATTCAACTTCAGTCTAAAGTACAGACCAGGGGCTGGAAATAGGGATGCAGATGCCCTGTCCCGAAGATCTCATGTCATGGTCAATGACTGGGAAGACTGGACCCAGGTAGCACCGGAAGGAGTGCGAGCACTCTGTCAGGGTGCTGAGTTTCAAGCAAGAGGGGGCCCCAGAGCAGAGGAGATAGGAGTCACCGCAGTGGGAGTCCCTCGACCCTACTGTGGGGTAACTCAACTAGCAGAGGAACTTCTGCCAAATCTGTCCAGAAAGGAGCTGAGCTATGACCAATTGGAAGACCCCATGGGGAGATTGGTCCTTGAAGCTTTGGAGAACGAGAATCCAGAGGGACTTCGACATCACCCTTCCAAGGAGGCTCGCCTGCTGAGGAAAGAGTTGGATAAGCTACAGGTACATCAGGGAGTGGTCTACCGAAGGGGCCCCTCTGATAACTCAGAAGATAAGTGGCAGTTGTTTCTCCCAGAGAAGCACCGAGAGACGGTACTAATTGCCTTACATGACCAGCATGGCCATCTAGGGGCGGAGAGAACTTTTCAGCTTGTCAGAAGCCGGTTCTATTGGCCCTGTATGAGGGCAGAAGTGGAGGAATATTGCCGTTCTTGTGCACAATGCATCCAGAGGAAGACTCTACCCCATCAAGCTGCCCCAATGGGCCACCTACAGAGTCAGGGTCCAATGGATCTGGTGTGCATTGACTTTCTCTGCCTCAAACCCGATTTGAGTGGATTGGGAAATGTTCTGGTGGTAACCGATCATTTCACCCGTTATGCCCAGGCTTTCCCCACCAAAGACCAAAAGGCCTCCACTGTGGCCAAGGTGCTCATGGAAAAGTACTTTGTCCACTATGGATTACCACAGAGAATCCACTCAGACCAAGGTAGGGACTTTGAGAGTCGTCTGATCCGGAACCTACTGGACTCATTGGGAGTAGAGAAGACCAGGACTACACCTTATCATCCACAAGGAGATGCCCAACCTGAGAGGTTTAATCGGACCTTACTAAACATGCTTGGAACTCTAGAGACAGAGAAGAAGCAACACTGGAGCCAACACATATCAGCTTTGGTGCACGCTTACAACTGCACCACAAGTGATGTGACGGGTTACTCCCCCTACCGGCTCATGTTTGGAAGAGAAGCAAGATTGCCGGTGGATCTAGCCTTTGGCATTTCCCTAGACCATGCCTCTGCTACCTCCCACAAGGGATATGTGGACCGACTTAGACACAATTTGAAAGTGGCCCATGAACGAGCTCAGGCGGCTTCGGACCAAAGGGGAGCCCGCAACAAGAGGAACTTCGATCTGAAGGTTCGAGTGCAAGACCTTCAGCCTGGGGACCGTGTACTGCTACGCAATCTGGGGATCCCTGGGAAGCACAAGCTTGCTGATAGATGGAGATCGGAGCCCTATGTCATTTGCAGAAAGCTACCTGGATTGCCTGTGTATAAGCTAAAACCAGAGGGGAAAGTGGGGCCCTTGAAGACTTGGCACAGGAATCATTTGCTCCCGCTTACTGAAGCAGTCAGAATACCTCCAGTGAGAAATCCACCTGAATCTGTTTCCATTCTGGATACCCCGGGACCCAGCACTCGGTCCCAGACCTCCCGGGTTAGAGATGGACAAGATTCCCAACGAGGTGAAGGTGGAAGAGGAGAGCTTGAGTGGCTGTGGCCTTCATCAACTCCAGGAAATTCTGCCATAGATCTCTCACCTACTGAAGATACACAGGATGGGACACTGAACCCAGAAGCTACAGAGTTCATTCCATCTAGTGGTGTGCCTGAAGGCTGGGAAGATATCCCTAGCATTTACTCAGAAGAGGAAAGAACCGATGTTCCAGAACCAGTGATGCTGTCAGAATGTGTTCCTGAAGTAGAGCCTGTGGCACCAGAGCCTGAAGTCCCAAGAGAACAGAGAGCTCGTCGAGTTGTGAGACCCCCCAAGAAGCTAACCTACTCTCAAATGGGGGAGAGCTCTGAGGACTCTGTTGTGACCGCTAGAAGAAGTGCTGAACGCTCTAATCCTTCCACTGACCATTTGGTGGAGGGCAACCCCAGCTCACTCTCTGGCACAGTTAGGCAGGCCACTCATGCCAGTGTGACCTGTGGGACAGGGAATCCCACCTCTGAGTTCTGGTGGAAATTCCCTGTACCAACATCATACCCAGCACTTTCAAAATTGGTACAGGATATGTGTTAAAAGTTTATCTTTGGGGACCAAAGAGTTTAAGTGGGGGGAGTGTGTAGCGGGGTCTCTTTAAGGACTATAAAACTACTGTTCCCAGAACCCCGCTGGTTCCCAGGATGTTTTGAGTTATGCCCCAGAGACTTATGGGGGAGGGCATATAAGGAGGGGGAGAGGCGTAGTTCACTCTTTTTTGGGACACCCCCCCTCTCTCCTAGCAAGAGGAGGCCTGTGCTGAACTGCTGGAGGCACGAGGCCTAAAGCCTGGGCCTTGTGCTCTTTTCCAAAGAGCCCTCTGCCAGCTTAGCTGCACCTGAGAGACATTTTCTCATCTTTGCTGCAGTACACCAGAAGGATTGAAGACTCGGAGGTTGGTGGATTCCTGTTCCTAGACGAAAAGGCAGAAAAACCAGACTTGGACTTGTCCGGGTGGTGAGAGCTGTTTAAAGACAGATGCTTTATCTTTATTATTCGTTTGGATTTCAAAGTTGTTCTTCAAGTGCACCACCGAAAGATTGCTAGCGAATATTGTTTCACTGGACTTCCATCTAGATCAGTCAGGCCTGACTGCATAGGTAGATAGTGTTGGGTGTTAGTTTACCCATGCGGGGAAGTAGCTGAAAAAGGGCAGCGTTAGAGTTGCATAGCAATACTTTCTTATGCTGATTACTCTGTTTATCTTTATTACTGGTTACTGCAGGGACCTGCTTATGTGTTGCAATCCAAATGTTTGCTTCATGTTATTCCTTTTATAAAAACAACAAGTAAAGTCAGTTATATACTTTCAAAGATTGTCTATGAGCTTGAGTTATCCACCCACGCACACACACATATTTAGAGTATAAGTGATTTAATGTGTATTGCTAGATACTAACTGTGCCAGAGTGGGTAGTGCAGATTGCCGGGGGGTTGGCGGAGCTGTGCTCAGGACCCAAACCAAACTTGCGGCCCTCTTAAGTGAGGGTATCGCTATATATATATATATATATATATATATATATATATATATATATATATATATATATATATACACACACACACACACACACACAACACCTGGGATGCATATATATATATATATATATATATATATATATATATATATATATATATATATATATATACACTAAATACACTGACTACAGCTAACTGTAACTGACTCACCTGCCTGCTCTATCTAACTCAAATGAAATTACACTGTCTCTCTCTCCCTCTCTCCCTCTATCTCTCAGCATGCCGGAACACACTACACAAGGCCGACTTCCAGGCGGCCTTATATAGCGTGGGACGTGTATTAAATCCCCTGAGGCATAATTGGCCAAAGCCACCCTTCCTTTGGCCAATTATGGCTCTCCGTTCTTACCACGCTGTGATTGGCCAAATCATGCGGGTCATAGTGTATGCTTGGCCAATCATCAGCCAGCAATGCACTGTGATGCCGCAGTGAATTATGGGCCGTGACGCGCCACTTAAATTTGGCGCAAACGGCCCATAATGTTCATAATTCGATCGAACGGACGAGGCTCATCCCTACTCTACACCAGCAAACGACCATGTTCACGCTGGTTACAATTCAAAGGTGCATTCAGATGTGGATAGAATGGATGTTCATGTTATCCCCTTATTTTAGAGGGGGACTCAATCCAGACTACTTCCATCTACAAACAATCTAGAAAAACATTTATAAATTGTAATACTAGGTATTTGATATACATCATTACTTGCTAGCTGTGCCATATACACTATGTTGGACTGACAACACAGAGGTTGCGGGACCACATTTATGATCATTTAAATGACATACAGAAGGATCATAACACCAATATAGCCAGGCATTGGAATGAAGTACACCAAAAGGATGTTTCCAGCTTGGTTATCCAGGTAGTAGAAAAAATAGCTATGCCAGTCAGAGGAGGGGATAAGTTTAGGATTTTTATAAGAGAGGGGTCTACTGTATTTTCTTTTTTAATACCAGAAAGCCGGAAGGTATGAATCGTAAATGGGATGTTTCCCATTATTACGAATATCACTTTGAAGTTTTTCTAGTCAGGAATCAGAACATTCAAGGTTTATGCTCTTGTTGGGTATGACACGGAGGAGAGAATTCACCAGTTGTTTTTGTTTTTCCTTGATTTAATGAAGCTTGATTAAATAAGCATAGTCATTCATTATCTTACTGCTGCATGGTGATATGTGTGATACACATGATGTTTAGATATTATGGGAATATTCTTAGATATTTAAGCGCATCTTGTGTATGGGATGTACATTATCTCACAAAAGTGGGTACACCTCTCACATTTTTGTAAATATTTTATTATATCTTTTCATGTGACAACACTGAAGAAATGGCACTTTGCTACAATGTAAAGTAGTGAGTGTTCAGCTTGTTGCCTTGCTAAAGAAGCTGAGGGTAAAAGTGATGGACTGGCCAAGCAGGTCTCCAGACCTAAGCCCTATTGAGCATGTGGGGCATCCTCAAACAGAAGGTGGGGGACGCAAGGTCTCTAACATCCACCAGCTCCGTGATGTCATGGTGGAGTGGAAGAGGACTCCAGTGGTAGAAAAACAACAAGGTAGACTACAAATAACGCAATATGGAATATTTTTATCTCCATAGATATATATGTTTAGGTCCATTTGTATCCAGTAAAGCCTCACCTTAGAGCAGGTGCTGCTGTGGTAACCTCAGCTGGTCTGAGAAAGACAGCAAGAGCATGGTGATAGCCAAGAAAATATATAAAAAAATGGGCAAAGCATGGTGGTTGTCAAGACTATATACAGGGTGACAGCTATACTCTATATTAGTAAACCCAATGTGCATACTGGTTCATTCTGACCAGGTGGGATTTGTCCGAACGAGGGATGCTCGGGACCATGGGCGTCCGCAGCAGGGGGCAAGGGGGGTCAAGTGCCCCCCCCCTGGAATCCCCAAGGTGTTGCCGCCACCATGCTGCATCCTCCGCTCTCTCTTCTGGTTCAGAGCGCTGGCTCTGTGTTCGGCGGCCGTCTGTAACACAGTCCCGCCCCCCCAGACCAGCTCGTGTGATAGTAGAGAGAATCACGTTCCACCTATCACATGAGCCGGTCTGGGGGGGCGGGACTGTGTTACAGAGCGGCCGCCGAACACAGCCATCCAGCGCTGTGATCCAGAGGAGTAGATGCCCATCCGTGCCACAGTGCCTGGATAGGAGGATTGAGGGGGGGCTGCAGTGCACTCCTCCACCACTGCACTCTCCTGCCCCCCCAGTGCTCTCCTCCACCACCGCACTCTCCTGCCCCCCCAGTGCTCTCCTCCACCATCACACTCTCAGCCCCCCCCCCAGTGCTCTCTTCCACCACCACACTCTCCTGCCCCCCCAGTGCTCTCCTCCACCACCACATTCTCCTGCCCCCCCAGTGCTCTCCTCCACCACCACACTCTCCTGACCCCCCCCAGTGCTCTCTTCCACCACCACACTCCCCCCCCAGTTGCTCTCCACTCCCCCCTGCTCTTTGTACACCCCCAGTACTCTCCAGCCTCCGTGCTCTCCACCCCTGTTTTTCTGCCCCCCAGTGCTCTTCACCACCTCACACTCTTAGCCCCCCCCAGTGCTCTCCACCACCCCACTCCACCCCACACTCTTAGCCCCCCTCCCAGTGCTCTCAGCCTACCGTGCTCTCTATCCCTGTTCTTGTTGCCCCCCCCCCCCCAGTACTCTCAAGTTCCCCCCCAGCGCTCTCCGCTCCCCACCCTTGTGATCTCCACTCCCTCTCGCTCTTTGCCCCACCCATGTGTTCTCCAACCCCGCCAGTACTCTTTGCTCCCCCTTCTCTCCAACTCCCACTCAGTGCTCTCCACTTCCCCCGGCCCCAGGCTGACTGGGGCCGGAAAATGAGGCCAGCTGAAGGTGCAGGTGGCCAGGGACCACTCCATCTCACAGCAGACAGATCCTCTGGAAGGAGCACCGTCCCCATCCAAAACGAGAACAGACCCTGCCTGCTGCTGGCCGTCATGGATATCCTGCTGGCATGCAAGGTACTGTACCGAGCATCAACAACACACCTTCACACACCTTCCCACAGACAGGGACTGCAGACTGGGACATGGGGCACAGGAGGGGCTGCAATGATGGGCACAGTGAGACTGCATTCACGGCACAGTGAGGCTGAATTTTATGGGCACAGTGAGCCTGAATTTGATGGGCACAGTGAGGCTGCATTTGATGGGCACAGTGAGGCTGCATTTGGTGGGCACAGTGAGGCTGCATTGGTTGGCACAGTGAGGCTGAATTTGATGGGCACTGGTGAGGCTGCATTGAGCTCTTGAGTCAAGTCTGCAGTCTCTGTCCATCTCCTGTAGCATGTCTGCAGTCTCTGAGGGAGTCTGGAGAGGAGTCAAGAGTGGGAGCACCGCCGGGATGGGGGTCATGGGAGAAGTCAGACTTGTGTGGACTGTGGACAAGAGACTATAGGATAAAACCTCCAAGCTGGAGCCAACTGACTGAGCCCTGCACAGTGCACCTGAGAGGAGGTCAGTGAAAGCACCACCAGGCCAGTCGGGGGTCACTGATGTAAGGGGGGAGTGAATACGATAATGTAAGGGGCACTGATATAAAGGCTTTCCTCCTTATATTAGTAACCCACCCCCCTTACCTTAGAGTATTCTTTCTGCAGAAGGTGCCCACCCCCCCGTTCTGAGTTTCTGGGGTCCCCCTTGATGATTGATCACTTACCACTATTAACTGGAATTTGAATATGCAATACATCTGTTGTTGCCATATTTCTATCTTGATGAAAACAGCCTATACAGTGACAGTATATAAAATATGGCCACAACAGATGTATTGCAATGTAAAAAGATGTACATTCTCTAGGCTATATGGGCATGGAACACAGCTGCCAGAGTAACTTCCAATACAATGTGAAGATGAATTATCTGTTATATAACACATATGTATTACCAGTGGAAATATTTTCATGAGATTGTTGAAAAGGAGCGGAGCATGAGTGACCTTGAAATGATGCCCCCCCTTGGAAAAAGTTCTGCGGACGCCCATGCTCGGGACAATATGTTCAAGGTGATTAATCTGTTCCATGCCATCCATGCTTGAAGGATCCCTATGCTGCTCCTTTTGACTGATGCTGAAAAGGTGGTTGATAGGGTGAACTGGGTATTTCTAACAGAGACTCTTATGCCTTGTACACACGGTCAGACATCGGATTTTTTCCGACGGATGTTGGCTCAAACTTGTCTTGCATATACATGGTTGCACAAAGTTGTCGGAATTTCCAATCGTCAAAAACGCAGTGACGTACAACGCATGAGATGGGGTTATAAAAGGGAAGTTCAGCACCACATGCGGCACCCTTTGGGCTCCTTCTGCTGATCTTGTGTTTATTGCGTGTTAGTAGAAGTTTGGTTAGAGACGATTTGTGCTTTTCAGACTTGTGCTTCAGATTGTTACTGCTCTACAGTTTGTGCTTGTCAGTGCGTATCTGCTTATCAGTGTGTGTAGTAGGTTTGCATTTGTTTGTCATTGCATGCTGTTTTAGATAGTACTCTTTGATTTTCAGTGCTTATTGTCCGCTCATTGTTGATTTTCAGTTCGTTCTTTCAGGCCTTTCTGTTTTATCGGTGCTTTCTGATAGTCCGTTCTGACCAGCCGACCATTTTGAAGCCATGTTGCGTTTACGTACTCGTTGTAGAGTTTGTGCTGTGCAGGGGCTTGGTGTTGGGCTTTTAGCTTTTCCAATTCTCGCACATGCCTTTGCTTCGTGGGATCCGGGAGAATAATCCTGATGATTTCAGGAATTATCTCAGGATGACGGACCCTTTTTTTCACCGTCTGTTGGCTTTGCTGACCCCTTATATCAGCAGGCAGGATACCTGCATGAGGCAAGCCATCACTCCGGAGTAGAGGCTAGTTGCCACGTTGCGGTACTTGGAGACAGGGAGAAACCTTCAGAACCTCAAGTTCTCTAAAGGAATCTCCCCCAAGGCTCTGGAGATGATTATTCCAGAGACCTGTTCTGCCATCATTCAGGTCTTGCAGAAGGACTGTATTAAGGTAAGATTTCTCCTTTAACATCACATTCCATGTATTTAATGTTTGCTAATGTATTGTATTTCTCTCATCGTTCCATAATTACCATGATTGGAATATGCTGTGCCCCTTTGTCCTCATGCATATTTGCCTTCCCTAACCTCCCCAGCATGCTCTTCTGGGCCCATAAACACCTCTAGCCTGGTCCCTTAGCAATGTATTTTGTCAGCTCCATAGTAGTGCTTTCCCCTAAACAACCCCTAAAATGTGTTAAAATGTTATGTGTGTTCTTACATGCATGCAGAGTTACATAGTTACATAGTTAGTAAGGTTGAATAAAGTCACCAGTCCATCCTGAGTGAGTGTCTACAATTGTCCCTATCCCTGTACATTGCACACTCATGTTGGTCCCTACCCTCTAGGAGCCCACAATCCAAGGTCCCCATTCATATACTAGGGCCAAGTTTGGACAGAAGACAATTAACCTACCTGCATGTCTTTGGAGTGTGGAAGGAAACTGGAGTACCCAGAGGAAACCCATGCAGGCACAGGGAGAACATGCAAACTCCAGGCAGATAGTGTCATGGTTGGGATTCAAACCAGCGACCCTTATTACTGCTAGGTGAGAGTGCTAACCACTACACCACTGTGCCACCTCAGAGTACCAGAGGCTTTTTTTTGGTGGGTCAAACTCATTAGGAACCCCCCTCCCCCAACTGCTAAGTCAGCTGATACCAATCCTCTATCTGCTGACTTTGCCAAACCCAATATACACTATACCTACCTATTTTGTGGTCAGATTTATGGATGAATTCACCAAAGCATGTAGTGCAAGGGCTTGCCTTAATACTTTCAAATGCTACTGTTTAAAGTTTTTTTATCCTATTATTATCTTGATAGGTAATAGCAGAATGTAAAAATTTTCTTCCATTTGTTCATTGTTTTATTTTTTTGGATTATGACACTTCTTTACCTGTTCAGTGGGCTGCCAATAGTGTAAGTAAGGAGGGGCTGGCCAAAGTATTATGCATTCAGCTCTCAATGAAGTGGAGTGGGTTACCTGTCCAAAACATCCCCCCCCCCCCCCCACATTTTTTGCAATGGGCCATCAGATAGGCTGAGGAATCTGATAAGGGGACCTTATACTTTTGGCTTTAAATACTCATTTCCAAAAATGTTATACTCATCTTGGCCAAAAATGTTTGTGTCTAATCTGGTTGCAATGTTGATGTGCAAAATTAAAAATTTTTTTCCTTGTTTGACTCCACAGTTTCCTTCAAAGCCACAGGAATGGAAGACTGCCTCCCCCTTTGCCACCCATTGGGACTTTCCCAATTGTGGAGGTGCAATTGATGGGAAACATGTCCGCCTCATCCCACCCCCCAACGCGAGGTCCTGCTATTATAATTACAAGGGGTATAATAGTATTGTGATGTTGGCGGTGGTGTCAGCTACCTACGAGTTCCAGTATGTGGACGTGGGGAAAAATGGCCGGATGTCAGATGGTGGAGTGATTGCACAGGCGGAGTTCTACTGGCATCTCCAGGGTGGCAGCTTGGGCTTGCCACCTCCAGAGGAGAATGTGAAAGGACTCCCCTTCGTCTTCATTGCGGATGAAGCGTTTGCGCTGGGGGACCATCTTATGCGCTCACTCCTGATGAAGACCCTCAAACCGGACCAGAGGGTTTTTAATTACGGCTAGCCAGAGCCAGAAGAGTGGCGGAATATAAACTGAACCATATGGTGCTTTCCTGCTGCATTTTGCACAATTTTTTTTAAAAAGTACTCACCAAACTATGTGGCCTCAGTTGGACCTGAGGCAGAATTTCCAGAACTTGCCAACCTGAGGGCACTTGATGCTGGCCGCCCTGGCTTGCCCCCCAAAAATGCCTGCAAAGTCAGAAACTAATACATGGAATACTTTGCGGGTGGGGGGGGGGCATTGATATGCTAGACAATGTCTGAGAAGCATTTTTTAAAATAAATGTATCTTTCAAACTGTAATAATATTTGTTTTCATTTACGGATGGGGTTTGTTTTAGGTGTCTCCTAGCTTTTTTTTTGTTTATTTTTTGGGCATTTTTATTCAGCAGTGCAACCCAAATTTCTGGGCAAGATGAGGTGACAGTCTTTAATTCAGATAATATTATTATGTTGTGTGTCTACTACACACAAGTTGTTTTTGTTGTTAATGCATGTAGTGCATTACTGACAAAAATATTCCTCGTTTTCAGCACGATGACAGAAATGTGTCGAGTCATGAAAATGGCATGATTGAGGCAAATTCAAGTGCACTTTGGGTGTTATTTACTAAACGCAAATCCACTATGCACTGCAAGTGCACTGCAAAAGTGCACCTGAAACTGCACTTGGAGTGCAAAGTAGATTTGCCTTTAGTAAATAACACCCATTGTCCCACAAAACAACAACTTTACTACAAATACTGCTTTTGAGGAAACAGGCATGTATCAAAGCATAACATACAGAACTGAGTAAACTTACAAAGTTCAACTTTGAAAAGTGAAGACAATATCAGACATGAGTATGTCCAAGCTGTGTTGATATTGCCTTCATCGCATGGGGTATCTCCCCTATAAAAGCCAAATTTGGAAGATGCACACAAATTGTGATTTGAAATGGGCATTTTCCTTCTGATCCCATGCCTAATGTCAACATGTGCTATCTCTCTTCATGGGGGATCAATGTATGTGTTTTGGGGGTGCAACCCCTTCATCTCAGCCACTTTAGTAGCGAGGAAGGGGTTGCACTCACAAAACGCGTACATTGATCCCCCATGGTGGGAGATAGCACATGTTGATGCACTGTGTGCATCTTTCAAATTTAGCTATTGTCAAAATATAAAACTGTTTTTTAAAAGATAAAACCAATGCAAGCTAGTTTTATGTGTTTCAGATTCTCCCTAAAATATCAATGATGTTCTTAGTTTTTTGTTGAACCTCATTGATGTTTTTTTTGAGAATATCTAAATCGCGATTGCATCCCATCATCTCCCTGATGAGGATCTGGGTACTTTTACTGGTAAAATTAGATTCGTCTTCCACAACATCCACATCACCTAAAAATAAACCGAAAAACACACCATGTATTATAAAAATGCAGGCATACATCTATTACCTAAAGCTGTGGTCCCAGACTGTCAGGAAAGGTTCCCTCCGCTGGAAATATCGATCATTTGGCGTGCAGTACTGAGATCCACTAGCAGGTCTCCTGGCAGTTTTGATCTGTCAGAGGAGCTTTTCCCTGCTGGAATTATGTCATCTGTGGGCCGTAGTACTTGCATCCACCAGCGGAGGGATCGTGGCAGTGTGGAGCAGGTATTACCTTCTGCAATTAGGAGTCACATGACTGATAGCAGCAATAATATAAATACCCGGTAATTGCACACACACCTTGCCCTGGTATTGTCCTTGTGCCCTGACCTGCAGCCTGTTTATCTGTTACCTGTTAGCCTGATCCTGAATCTTGATTCCTGCATCCTGCCTCCTGAATAGGGATGACCCGAACACCCCCCCCCGGTTCGATTCGCACCAGAACTTTTGAACGGACCGAAAATTCGTACGAACTTTAGAACCCCATTGAAGTCTATGGAACTCGAATGTTCAAATTAAAAGTGCTAATTTTTAATGGCTAATATGCAAGATACTGTCCTAAAAAGGGTTTGGGGACCTGGGTCAATGCCTAAAATGTTTTTATAAATGGCCGTTTTGGCGGGAGCCACTGATTTTGTAATGACGAATAAGTAAAAAAAAAGTGAAATATTCTTTAAATATCGTGCCTGGGGGGGTGTCTATAGTATGCCTGTGAAGTGCCATGTGTTTCCCGTGTTTAGAACAGTCCTGCACAAAATGACATTTAATGGAAAAAAAGTCATTTCAAACTGCTTGCGTTTTTAATGTAATATCTGGTTCCGGCAATATGGATGAAAATCATTGAGAAAAATGGCATGGGTAGCCCCCTGCCCATTACCAGCCCCTTTGGGTCTTGTACGGATATTAAGGGGAACCCCGTACCCATTAAAAAAGGAAAGACGTGAGGCCCCCAGGCCCTATATACTTAGAACAGCAGTATACAGGCGTGCAAACAAGACAGGGACTGTGTAGATTTGTTGTGTTAAGTAGAATCTGTGTGTAATTTTGAACTGGTACATTTTTAAAGTGTAGCTCCAGTCAAAAATCTATTTTTAAGCTTTTTGGAAAACATAGGGAAGGGTTATCACCCCTGTATAATTTGTTTGCCGTCCGTCTTTTTTCATCTCACTTCCTGTTGTCTCCTTCCATTTGCAAGTAGGAGACGTTTGTAAGTTGGATGTTTGAAAGTAGGGGCCTGCCCTATATGCTCTGCAGAAATGGTGGAACAAGGTGTTGGTGTTGCCACAACATTGTAAGCCCTCAAAGTGACTCTTGGTGGGCGCTGGAGCGATCTGCTGTGAACGATTATATCAAGAATTGTGATTACATGCCATTGTTGAACAGTGGCAGAAAAATTGACCTTTGGTGGTTGTGGTGCTGGTGCCACAACACTATAAGTCCTCACAGTTACTCTGGGTGGGCACAGGAACGGGTCCTCTTGTGAACTATTATATCAAGAATTGTAATTACATGCCCCTGTTAAACAGGGGCTGAAAAATTGGGCTGCTGGCACTGGTGATGGTGCCACGACACTGCAACCTCTCCCATATACTCTAGTTGTAGTGCAGGAATGAGCCCTGCTGCAAAGCATTGCATCAAAAATTGTAATTAAACGCCCCTGTTAAACAGGGGCAGAAAAATTGGGCTGCTGGCACTGGTGCTGGTGCCACGACACTGCAACCTCTCCCATGTACTCTAGTTGTGGTGCAGGAATGAGCCCTGCTGCAAAGCATTGCATTAGAAATTGTAATTAAACGCCCCTGTTAAACAGGGGTTGAAAAAATTGGGCTGGTGGCATCACCCAGAACCAAAATGTTCTTCCAACATATCAGCGGAGGAAGAGGATAGACAATCAACATAACAGGACAGTCACTCAGAATCAACATAGGCAGTCTTGGGATGTGATATTTCAAAAAAAATTATTCGGTTACATCAGCTTCAGGTGCTTGGTAGCTGTGGGTGATCCAAGACTGATTCATCTTGATGAAAGTCAGTCGATCAACTGAGTTGGTGGACAGGCGCACCCTGTGATCGGTAACAAATCCACCAGCAGCACTGAAGGTGCGTTCCGAAAGAACGCTGGATGCAGGACAGGCCAGTAGCTCAATTGCATACTGTGCAAGCTCTGGTCAGTGATCCATCCTCAAGACCCAGTAAGCCAGAGGATTTTCAGTGGGAAAGGTGTCCAAGTCTGACCTTGCCCCTAGGTATTCCTGCACCATGTAAATCAGATGCTGGCGTTGGTTGCTGGAACCGATCATAAAGTGGGGGGGGGGGGAATTTAAAAAAATGCTTTACACCATTCTGTTGTATTCACACTACATTTTCCACTTTCCTTTTATTTATTAATTTATTTAATGTTTTTATTCCATGTTCCATTCTCATTGTTTTTTACATCATGTTGTACTTAATGTAGGGAATGTCAGTATCTTTATAGCCAGATTCCCTCTATATATACAGGAGTAATATCTTCCGGCATTATATATTTATATTTATATTAACACAGGTGCATTGAACAATCACCTGCCTAGCCTAAAACGTTCAGTATTACACTAATAGAGGGCATTCCCTCAATCAAAATGGCGGCGGGATCCTCCGCGCATGCGTGGTGGCACATCACACCCTATATATAGAAAAAAGGTGTATGCAGATGGCAGCTCCAGAGGAAGTGCTTTTATGACGAAACGCGTAGGGCGTGGCCAGACAGCATACACCTCTAACTCATACGGCGAGACAGCCGAACGGGATCTTTCCTTCCTTTCCTTTTTAAGCATATACGAACGGATGTCTGTGAGTAATTTTGTCTATTTAATAAATACGAATTTCTAAAAACATACTACACCATGGATATGCCTCTTACTCATTACATATAATCGAGCACGGCATACGAACGGAGGAACGAGGGTCTCCCAGAACCACAATAGAGGCAAGCCTGAGAGCAACACAGTGGCTGATACTGTGAAGGCTGATCCACCCCGGACGGAGTCATAACTCTGGTGAGAGCAATTGCATAAGTGGTCACAGAGCACCGGGAGCAACAGTTGAAGTCACCTTCCCTCTTCCCTTCACCTCCACTTATAGAGGATACCCCACTATTTTACCACCATTTTTTTCATTTTTTAGGACACCATTTTTTGGGACATTATTTACCATCAATTCTATCTCATTTTCTATTTTTACTTTTCAGTTTTAGTGTTATTTTTATTTTTATATATTTTTTAAATTTTATCACACTTTTTTCACTTCTTGTATTTTTATCTTATGTAATTACTTTTGTACGCACTTTTAATCACAGTTGCACCATGTGAGGATCCGACATGTGGAATAGATAATCGGACTATATATATTTTTTATTTTTTATATTCCAATCTTCATACTATTGGTTTTCACCTTCTACCTTTATAGTTCCTTTTTACATTACTAGTGATTGTATTTACACTAACACTATTTGTTCACTGGCACTTTGCACTTTATTATTGGCATTTAGTAACTGTATGTTGCTTTAATTGATTTATGGCTCATTAATTTATGATTTCTATGACATTTATGGTCTCTAAGATATAATAATCGTTTGTTGACATCCATTGACAAGCACATTTATACCAGTTGGTAACACATATTTATTTTCAATTTTAATTTTATTTCATTTTTATTATCCAGCATGCTGGAAAATTTTTGCTTATTGCGTATCTGAATTTTAAATTTTAAATTCTAAATAGTATAGCGCCAAGCCTATTTCCCCCCCCCCCCACTTTATCTCTTTGTTTCCACCCCCATTGGGTTGAAATTAAAATAGGGGCCGCTCTTACCAGAATCACAATCCATAGCGCGACCTAAACCCCCTCGCTTTTATGGAACCGATCATACCTTGGGGCTGCGGACTAAAAAATTGTCTGAAAGCATCAGTCAGATGGCCACCTTCTCCACCGCTCCTTCTGACCGATGCCTCAGCAACACGTTGTCCAGGACCAGGAGTTTGTAACCTCCCAGTCTCTGGGAAAGCATTGCACAGACCTTTATGCAAGGCCTCCCGGAGATGTCTCATCCTCTGCTCCCTCTGCAATGGCAAGATAAGGTCGGCAACTTTACCCTTGTACCGTGGATCAAGGAGAGTGGCCAGCCAGTAATGGTCCCTCTCCTTTATCCGAAGAATACGAGGATCCTTCCGCAGGCTTTGCAGGATCAGGGAGGCCATGCAGCGTAGGTTAGCTGAGGCATTCGGTCCGGAGTCCTCTGGGTCACTAAGGACAACATGATCCTAAGCCACCTCCTCCCAGCCACATAGAAGTCCATGGGTTTCTTGGGACTGTAAATCATCCCTACAAGACTGCTGATGCTGAGTGCCAGCCTCCACCTCCATGCTGACACAATCATCATCCTCCTCCTCCTCCTCCTCTTCCTGTGTGATGGGTGGCACAGCAGGAACACTGTCTGGATAAAAGGGGCCTTGAGAGGCAAGGAAGTCCTCCTCTTCCTGCCTCTGTTCTGCCTCAAGTGCCCTGTCCATTATTCCATGCAGCGTATGCTCCAAGAGGTGGACAAGAGGTACAGTGTCACTGATGCATGCACTGTCACTGCTCACCATCCTTGTGGCCTCCACAAATGGTGACAGGACAGTGAATGCATCCCTGATCATGCCCCACTGGCGTGGTGAGAAAAAACCGAGCTCCCCTGACCCTGTCCTGGTGCCGTAGTCGCACAGGTACTCATTGATGGCCCTCTGCTGCGTGTGCCACCTGGTGGGCATGTCAGATATAAGGTGGTTCTTGGGCAGGTTCAACTCCTTTTGGAGCTCAGCCAACTGAGAACAGGCATTAAATGATCAGCGGAAATGCACACAGACTTTCCTGGCCTGCTTCAGGACATCCTGTAAGCCTGGGTACCTGCCCAAGAACCGCTGCACCACCAGGTTAAGGACATGAGCCACACAGGGCACATGGGTCAGTTGTCCCTGTCGGAGGGCAGAGAGGAGGTTGGTGCCATTGTCGCAAACCACCATTCCTGGCTTAAGCTGGCATGGCGTCAACCACCTCTTGGCCTGCCCCTGCAGAGCTGACAAAATATCTGCCCCAGTGTGGCTCATGTCCCCCAAACAAACCACCGCAAGCACGGCATGGCATTGTTTTGCCTGTGTACTTGCGTAGCCCCTGGAATGCCTAAAGGAGGGAGGAGGGGGTGGAGGAGAGAGGTGTGTCACAACCAATAATAGCATTTTGGAGGCGTGGTGGCGGAACAACCTCCAACACTACTGCACCTTGTCCTGCATCCTTCCCAGCTGCCAGAAGAGTGACCCAATGGGCCGTGAAAGACAGGTAACGTCCCTGTCCATGCCTGCTGGACCATGAGTCAGCGGTAATATGCACCTTACCGCTGACCGCCCTGTCCAGCGAGGCATGGACATTGCCTTCCACATGCTGGTAGAGAGCCGGAATCGCCTTCCGTGAGAAAAAGTGGCGTTTGGGGACCTGCCACTGAGGAACCGCACATTGTACAAACTCACGGAAGGGGGCCGAGTCTACCAACTGAAAAGGCAGCAGTTGAAGTTCTAGCAATTTAGACAAGCTAGCATTCAACCGCTGGGCATGTGGACGGCTGGGAGTGAACTTCTTTCGCCGGTCCAGCAGCTGGGGCAGGGACATTTGCCT
Source organism: Lithobates pipiens (assembly GCF_037356315.1). Classification (NCBI taxonomy): domain Eukaryota; kingdom Metazoa; phylum Chordata; class Amphibia; order Anura; family Ranidae; genus Lithobates; species Lithobates pipiens. The sequence goes on along the minus strand of NW_027507685.1, from coordinate 165,597,029 downwards.
GCTATAATTGGATGTGGGTGTACTGCTAGCAGAGTGCCCGGAAGCACTTGGCTGTGACACACCTAATTCTACACCTTCATTCCTCTCAGAGCAGGTTTCAGAGAGGATTGAAGGTCTAGTGGGGTTGGAGATCCCAGCTGATGAGGAGCAAGGAGAGGTCCACTTTGCTCTTTGGTGTGGGTCTTTGAGGTACGCTTGCCAACGAGCTGCATGACAGGTCAACATATGTCTGGTCAAGCATGTGGTGCCCAAGCGGCTGATGTTTTAGCCACGCAAGATACGCTTGAGACATATGTTGTAAATAGCAGCGGTGCGATCTGATGCACTCGTCTCAAAAAAGGCCCACACCAAAGAACTTTTAGAATAACACGCAGAGGCAGCGCCCTGCACAGGCGGAGCTCTGCGGTGTGATTCATTCGGTGTGCTGCCCCTAAGCTGGCCCCCAGAGGGCATGCTGCCTCATTGGACATGTGCCTCCTCCTCCTCCTCCTCCCCCTCTCTCCTACCAGGCACCCACGTGGAGTCAGTGCCCTCATCATCCCCTCCCTCTTCATCGCTGTAGCAAACCTGGCAGTATGCTGCAGCTTGTGGAACATGACTGCCAGATTGCTGTCCTTCTTGAGCATCCCCTCTCTCTGCGCTCACACTACTGCCTTCCTCTAGCTGAGTATTATCATCAGAGCCTAAAAAACACTGGGCATTCTCCTGGAGCATGTACCCAACACTGTGCTCAAAGAGTTCAGGAGACTCTTCAGGAGGACGTGGTGGGTCTAGGGAAGGAGACACTGATGATGACATTGAGAGGAGGGAAGACGATGCGTTGGCAGCTGTTTTGCTAGTACCCTGAGCCTGGGTGAGAGAGGAGGAGGAGAATGAAGAGGGCTTGGTCATCCACTCTACCAAGTCTTCGGCATGTTGCGGCTCAACATGTCCAGCTGGCAAAAAGAAGGACAAGCGTGTCCCATGGCTACGTGCTGATGATGATGCATCGCGTCCACGACCAGCACTGTTGTCTCTAGACACAGAGCCTGCTTGCCCTCTTTTATCGGCTCGTGCCTGTCTGCCTCTCCTTGTTGGCCTTCCAGACATGGTAATGGCCTAAAGGGAAATGGGAAAACCAGCAATTGGGTAGTGTATATTGTGCTGGAGGCACACACAACACCCACTAACTCCTGCAGATGGCAGATGGCTCATTTAGAGAAGAGTTATATAGGTGGATATAACGGTGTATACTGCGGTTATGGCACGCAGACAGCACGCACAATCTCCTACAACTGACTGCAAGCTCTATTAAAAAAGAGCAATATAGCTAGCTATATAAGTGGATATAATGGTGTATACTGCGGTCAGGGCACGCAGACAGCACGCACAATGTCCTACAACTGACTGCAAGCTCTATTAAAAAAGAGCAATATAGCTAGCTATATAGGTGGATATAATGGTGTATACTGCGGTCGGGGCACGCAGACAACAACCACTACAGAAAGGCAAGAACGCAAAATCGGCCGATAACGAACGGTGTATACTGTGTTGAAGGTACACAGAACACCCACTAACTCTTACAGACGCCAACACACTACACAAGGCCGCCGCACTGGCGGCCTTATATAGTGTGGGGCATGTACTACACAGCCTGAGCTATGATTGGCCACAGGCATCCTGCCTGTGGCCAATCATGGCTCTCCTCGCTGCCGGCGCTGTGATTGGCCAAGCATACGGGGTCACAGTGCAAGCTTGGCCAATCATGAGCCAGCAATGCACTGCGATGGCGCAGTGCATTGTGGGCCATGAGCGCCACACGAATTTGGCGCGAACGGCCAATAACTTTCAGTATTCGCCAAACAGGCGAACAGCCGATGTTCGAGTCGAACGTATGTTCGACTCGAACACGAAGCTCATCCCTTCTCCTGAACCTGTTATACCTGATCCTGTCTATGGCTGGATCCCTGGAACCTTGTCCTGCAACCTGATACATTTCTCCTTGTCCCCCCTTCTGCTGACCTCCTGTTTATGACCCTGGCCTGGTTTGACTACGATTCTGGTACTCCCTTTTGCTACATATGCTGGTTTGTTTGTTTATCATCACTGTTTGGTTGTTTGGTTTGTTCACTCAGTTTGTATTGGTGGTGTGTCCACATTTACATGCCTTTACTTTAATAAACTTACTTTCACCTATTTATGTCTGGTTCACTCTGTCGCAGTCATACAGTTCTGGTCACATCTAGTTTATGACAGAATACCAGGGCCATCCCTGACCAGAAGTGGCTGAATAGGGGGATCATTTTGCTTCAGTTTGGTTGCAAACATGAATGCTGAGGAGGTTATTTCTTTTTCTCTGCTGGCATCTGAAAGTAGTGATTATTGCCACCAGGCTTTGAAAAGATGGTCTAGTGACCAGTTGTTTGCAGCTATCCGTTTGTCTCACTCCCTGGTCGATCATGGATATATATTTTTTGGGGAGGTGCAGCCTTTTATCAAGATCTGTACTGAGCTGGCCCTGCCCTGTATCTCAGACGGCCATGATGATTTCACTCCTCCTTTTAATATGAATCAGGTTGTACCCTTAGTATGTCTTTTTGAAGATGATCCTGCTGATTTTTGTGAGCACTTCTCGGCCTGTTCCCCACAGGTGATTGCTGAGTGCATTGTGTCTGCTCAGTCTTTTGTTAGACAGGGAGACTTAAAACTACAGTTTGTACAACCTATACTTTTTGCATGGTCTGACATGGTGCAATCATCCGCAGCCAAACAAAACACCTCTGCCATCAGACACCAGCCTACCCAAATGTATGTTTCCCCATCAGCCATGTCAACGTCAGTTGCAGCCCAGTGCACGCTGCTCCCAACCAAATACTCATATCCAGTCTCTGCTCCCTGTACTTATCCTGCATTCAACCCATCTGCCTCTTCTCAGCTGCCTATAAACCCACAAGATCTTCCCCCAGCTACTGTTACCTCTTCTCTGCCATATCCCAATCCTCCTTTCCAGTCTGCTGCACCCCTTACCTACAGTCCTGCAGTCACCTACAGAGCTTCAGTGGCTAAGCCAAAGTAAAAACAAATGTTTTTTCCCAACCAAAATGATCCTACCATTACCCAACCTGCATCCACACCCACTAATCTGTCCCAGCTTGAAGTTCCGGTGCCATAGTTCCAGCGCCAGCGTTCCAGCTCAAAGATCCAGAGCCAATGTTCCAGCCGGAAGAGCCAGAGCCAGCGTTCCAGTTTGAAGAACCAGAGCCAGCTTTTCAGTCTGAAGAGCCAGCATTCCAGCCCAAAGAACCAGAGCCAGTTTACTGGTCTAAAGGTGCGTTGCCCATTTCCCAGCCTGAAGTGCCTGCTGCCCAGCTTGATGTGCCCGCTGCTCCACTTGATGTGCCTGCTGCCCAGCTTGAAGAGCCCATGTCTGCTGCCCGGCTTGAAGTGCCTGTCCCTGCTGCCCAGCTTGATGTGCCTGCTGTGCAGCTTGATGTGCCTTTTGCCCAGCCTGATGTGCCCATGCCTGCTGCTCCGCTTGATGTGCCTGCTGCTCAGCTTGATGTGCCTGCTGGTCAGCCTGATGTGCTCATCCCTGCTGCCCAGCCTCATGTACTCATGCCTGCTGCAGAGCCTGATTTGCCCATGCCTGCTGCCCAGCTAAATGTGCCTGCTGCCCAGTTTGATGTGCCTTTTGCCCAGCCTGATGTGCCCATGCCTGCTGCTCCGCTTGATGTGCCTGCTGCCCAGCTTGATGTGCCTGCTGCCCAGCTAGAAGTGCCCGTACCTGCTGCCCAGTTTGATGTGCCTGCTGCCCAGCTTGATGTGCCCGCTGCCAAGCTTGATGTGCCAGCTGCCCAGCTTGAAGTGCCCATGCCTGCTTCCCAACCTGATGTGCGCATGCCTGCTGCCCAGATTGATGTGCCTGATGCCCAGCTTGATGTACCCGTGCCTGCTGCCCAGCTTGTGCCCACTGCCAAGCTTGATGTGCTTGTTGCCCAGCTTGAAGTGCCCATGCCTGTTGCCCAGCTTGATGTGCCTGCTGCCCCACTTGATGTGCACATGCCTGCTGCCCCGCTTGATGTGCCTGTTGCCCAGCTTGAAGTGCCTGCTGCCTAGCCTGATGTGCTCATGCCTGCTGCCCAGCTTGATGTGCTTGCTGCCCAGCTTGAAGTGCCTGCTGCCCAGCTTGAAGTGCCTGCTGCCCAGCTTGAAGTGCCTGCTGCCCCGCTTGATGTGCCTGCTGCCCAGCTTGATGTGCCTGCTGCCCAGCTTGATGTGCCCATGCCTGCTGCCCAGCTTGATGTGCCTGCTGCCCAGCTTGATGTGCCTGCTTCCCAGCTTGATGTGCCCATGACTGCTGCCCAGCTTGAGGTGCCTGCTGCCCAGCCTAATCAAGCCAAGCAGCAGAGCAGGATGTGCCTGTGCTGGCTGATCAGCTTGATGTGCCTGCTGCCCAGCTTGATGTGCCCATGACTGCTGCCCAGCTTAATGTGACTGCTGCCCAGCCTGATGTGCCCATGCCCGCTGCTACGCTTGATGTGCCTGCTGCTCCGCTTGAAGTGCCCGTGCCTGCTGCCCAGCTTCAAGTGCCCATGCCTGCTGCCCAGCTTGATGTGCCCATGCTTGCTGCCCGGCTTGATGTGCCTGCTGCCCAGCTTGATGTGCCCATACCCGCTGCCCAGCTTGATGTGCCCGCTGCCCAGCATGATGTGCCCGCATCCCCGCTTGATGTGCCCATGCCAGCTACCCAGCTTAATGTGCCTGTTGCCTAGTTCGATGTGCCCGCTACTCAGCTTGAGGTTCCTGTGCCTGCTATCCAGCTTGATGTACTTATTGCCCAACCAGATGTAATTTCAGAAAGAAAAAAGGAGTCCCCCTATTGGAGTGGGATTTTAAATGACCACCAACACCACACAACAATTAAAACATAAAAAATAATTTATTAACAATTGCAAAGCAAATACAAAGTCAAAACCAGAGCTGAAGGTGTCCCTGTGGTATATCTACAAATGTGTATATACATGGATAAATAAAATAAGCCAACCAATGAGTGTTGAGAATACTCTTTTCTTATAAACCACACCCGACACGTTTCTAGTTGCTGGTATCAAACCAGTTTCATCAGGGGTGAAGAGCAATAATTAGATGGCATATTGGAATTTCTACAATATAGAAAAACAAATCTTTAAAATTTTAAAAAACACATATAATGCATGCATATGATAGGGAGAGAGAAAAAAAAAAAAAGAGAGGGAAAAAGGAAATGTTCTGTCCCAATATATGCTAATCTTTAAATACGCCCACCTGGAATAATTCATCAATGATTGATATGGTTCAAACACTGCAAGGGATGCATGTCGCTCATGTGCATGGGTTGTGTCCTAAACTGATGTCTGATCATGTAGGTGATAAAGGTACAGGTCAACGTAGTCCTAATCAAGAGATACCAAAAGACCGCTTCCCTCTGGTTCACCCTTCCTAAATTGGCAAACAGAGCAGCGGATAAAGCAAAGAAAATCTCTAAAGCCACAAATTGAATAGCTGAGCTGCTATCTACATGTATCACCACATAGAAGAGTGATCACATACCATCAAAACACTCACCAAAAGTGGTGTGCCCCAATATAGCCACCATGAGCCCAACCCCCAAAAAATACCACAACCATAATACCTGGGATGCATTCTGAAGGAGGGAACCAGGCTAGTATCCCCCAAACGTGCCGCAGCCCTGCAGGCTCTCAGTCCTCCGAGAGACAAAGCAACCTTGCTGTCATTCTTGGGCGCAATCGTATATTGCCGCCAATGGATCCCAGATTGTTCATATTATGATGGCATTCTGAGGGAGGCTACCTTGTCCACCGCCCCAAAGACAATAGATTGGACAACAGAAAGGCTCCATGCTTTTCAGGCCTTGTTAAAAAGTCTGACTCAGGCCCCCGCCCTGGGATTGGTGGAATATGGCAAACCTTTTCAATTATACTGTGTGGTGTCGGGAAATTCTTTTGCTGCGGTTTTAACACAGCAACATGGAACCGGGTACCGACCAGTCTCCTATCTCTCAAAAAAGTTGCCTACCCAAGTACAAGGGATGCCATCTTGTTTACAAAACCTTGCTGCTTGTGCAATGGCAGTTCAAGAAGCTAACAAATCAGTATTAGGCCATGAGCTGACTCTCTACACTACTCATTCAGTGACTCACCTCCTGCAAAACATGAACACGCAGCATATGACAGCACAAAGGCTTAGTGGGTATGAGATCACACTTCTGAATACTGATAACCTCACCCTCAAACACGCACCACCAAGTAATCCCACTGTCCGCCTTTTGCATTCTTTGCTCAGGCTGCCACGAGACCCTGATCAGAAACACAATTGTGTTGAACAGGTTGCAGCAATAACCAGCCCTCGCCCAGATCTCACTGATATTCCCCTGCCAGGAGTACAGGACGTCTTCGTAGACGGCAGCTGCTCCCGCCCCTCTGATGCAACATTCCTGACAGGGTACGCCATTGTCCAACTCCCTGATATGGTGTTGGAAGCAAAAGCTTTACCACCCTCCTCGGCACAGGTAGCAGAATTGGAGGCGCTCACAAGAGCTTGCATACTTTTCTCAGATCAGGAGGTAAACATCTACACAGATAGTAGGTACGCTTTTGGGGTCACGCATGACTATGGCGTAATATGGGCAAATAGAGGATTTAAAACTGCTGACAACAAGCCAATTGCTAACTCTACGCAAATTAAAGCACTCTTGCAAGCGATTCTTCTCCCAAAGCGGATAGCGGTCATCAAGGTAAAGGCACATTCATCAAATAACAGCAGAATTTCCAAAGGAAACGCGCTGGCAGACAGAGAAGCAAAAAAGGCCGCTGCCCTATACATTGGTCAGCCAGCCCCCACAACAATGTTCTTCAAAGAACATTTTACATCACCCAACTTTAAAACCATTGTGGCACAAATACAGGGATTAGCTACAAAGGAGGATGTTTCTTTTTGGGTCAAGGATGGCTTGACCAAGGACCAAGAAGGTCTTTGGTCAAAAGAGGGGAAGATATTGGGCATACCAGAATCAAGCAGTGTTCTCATACTTTCCTATCTCCATGGTCCAGGACATATAGGTACCACCGCCCTAACGAACATATACACAAAGTCTTTATGTACAAACAACTTAAATAAACAGGCAAAACTCCTCACCAGCAGTTGTATGACCTGTGCACAAAACAATGTCCAAGGGAAACATCATGGATTACATGGCCACCTGCCCCCACCCCTAGGTCCCCTAACAGATTTACAAATAGACTTTACACACATGCCCAAACAAAAAGGCAATTTGAAATGCCTTTGCGTGATCGTATGCAAATGGTCAGGCTGGGTTGAAGGTATTCCGTGTACAGGTGAGAGAGACTGCTAAAATTGCTGCCAAATGCATACTGAACCATTGGGTTTGTAGGTTTGGAATACCAACGGCCATATGGTCAGACAGAGGACCTGCCTTCAGCTCCTCTGTTACACAGACTTTAGCTAAGCTACTAGGCTTACAGTGGAAACTGCACATCCCTTACCACCCACAAAGTGCAGGGGTAGTGGAAAGAATGAACAGGAACATTAAAGACAAGTTAAAAAAGGCTACGGGGGGCACCATGAAAGGATGGTTGGATTACCTTCCTTCTGTCCTATTTCAGATCAGAACAACACCACATGCCAGAACAAAACTCTCGCCCTTTGAGATTTTGATGGGAGTTCCTGCAAACATAGAGCTGCCCCTCTTAGATCAAAACACTGACATTAACATCTATTCCCAACAGGAAATGTACGTGAAAAATCTGGTAAGTATGCTACAGGAAATGAACGAACAAGTCTCTGTCACCTTTTCTCCTATTTCCACAGAGCCGACACACCCCTTCATCCCAGGAGATCAAGTGCTAGTCAAGCAACTGGCCCACAAAAAGAGGATCGGACCAATCTACTCTGGACCTTGGAAGATAGAGAAGGTTTCCAGAACTGCTGCACTGACCGATCTAGGAAACACCTGGATCCACGCCAGCCGGCTAAAGAAGTGTCCACAGCAACCCCAGACCCCAGACCCACCTCCAGCACCCCAGGACTCCTCTGACCAGGAACAGCAACCAGATTTGAAGGACGTTCAAGAAGGCATAAAGCAAATCTCTCTGAACAACAAGACAAATCCCTCACCCACAGGAAGAAACGAGTAACAGAACTTTGTACACAGTACCTGACAAAAATGATTTCCACTTTTGTGTCAGGAAGAACATTATGCTTCTGGACATGTCTGATTCTGATAGTATTCATACCTGTTTGGTTAATAGCAAATTGTGTGTACCATCCAGAAGATTTAGGGCTACTAGAAGGCATATGTGGGAAAGCACAGACAGCCAATGCACCTAGTTTAAAATATAAAAGAAGTATACACCCCACTGAACCCCCTTCAGGTTTAACCGACAAAATGTTGTTGTTAAAGTTTAAGTACAGTTATGCACAAAAGTCTGGTTTTGAGAAATGTTGGATATGCAGCAAACTCCACCCTAGTACAGCCAGAATCCCATTAATGGCCATTCCCTTAAACATCACTCCTTTCCTGAATGGAACACCCCCTATTGTTCTTGCCAATGTCATAAGAAAAAGTCCCAACAAGCCCCTCAGTTTTCAAATCGTGGGTAGAAGCCATGCTCCAGATTGGTGTTTCATAATGGGAAACATTTCCAGGGGAGCTGAGGTGTGCAAATGGTCGAAACTTAATATCTCCATGGCTTCCCTTACCGATAACTCATTTTTTCACACCACAGACCCTGTGATAAATGCTACCATCTATGACCTTTTTAATTCTAGCTCCCACTCCCCGGTCACACAGTTATTAGCTCTGCTGATGGCATCTGGACATTCAAAAGGCGCAAGGACCATTGTTAGTCAACGACCCTTAGCATTAGGCAACACAACCTACATCTGTTGTGGCAAGCTCTGTTACCCATGGATTCCTGAGGAACCCCAAGGGTGGTGTTATCTTGCTAAAATAGTCTCTATAATGGGAGTAGTGGGGGATAATGGACAAGGACACCTACTTAAAGCTAGTACCCACCCAAGATACCCTCTAAAACACCATGTGAAAAGAGAAATGTTCCTAGAAAAAGATATGACCTGGGCCTGGTTTCCTTCCTGGACAGGATGGGGAATAGATTTAATGAAGAAACTAAACAACTACACTTCAATCATAGATGAGATCTTGGAAAAGGACTCTGATGACATCACAAAACTAAACCTAGAAACCAGAGCAATTAGAAAACAACTAGAGCTACATGACCTGGCTATAGAAAGCATGAGTGCAGCCCTCACTGGCCTCTGTGAAATTACTGAGGACTATGAATGCTGCACCTGGATACATAACACGAGTATCGAGATCCCTGATTACTATGACATAATTGCACAACACAGAAAAGAGGTGAACAAGCTACAACAGGATGCAAGGGACATTGGGAAAACATGGGACCCTTTCTCTACAGGGTTCAGTTTAGGAGGTCTCACTTCATGGTTGAAGAACACTGCAATGACTATTTTCACCATACTGCTTTTCATATTGTTCTTGTATGCATGCTTCATGTTACTCAAATGCCTCTGCAGGAAGGGTAGCAAAGCACATTCCGAAACCATGAAGCTGACTTCCATTTCCAGAGATCCCACGGTATGGTATGAGAATCAGGAACATGAGGCCGGAGGATATGAATCCTTGAGGCGTGACGAAAAGGTAGAAAATGACCATTTCGATGATATCGAATGGTCAAAGGGAGGATTGTAAGGAGATTCCATAATACATTGCATTATTGATTGTTGATTTTGATTATTGATTTCACCCTGAAGATATAAGTTCAGGATTGCTTATCTGCTTAGTGATTTAAAGAGACTTTCTTGATACATTTTAGAGAAGTTATCTCATGACAGTATTGCTTAATAACTGAATTATCTCATTGCCATGTCTATCTATTTCTGTTAAATGTCTTCATCTTAGGAAGCATCTGTTTGTGGTTTTCATCTCTGTACACTGTTACTGGGTATGAAAAGGCTAGATTTGGTTTTTAGGAAGTTGTGGCTGGGCACATCATGGTCAGCAGACGGTAACAGAAAGTAAGGAATTATTGAACTGTAATAGCTTTGAAATACAGAGGTTAAGATTAAGGTCACAAGACATTAACGAATAATATGCTAATGAACATTTATGTGTATCATTTTGATTGGCCCCCAAAATTGGGGCAGAGTTTTGTAAAAACAGTATAAAACGGCGAATCCAGTATTAAAGAGTTGTAACCATTTCAGCATACCCATTGTGTCTGTATGAGTCATTGGTTATCCGCCGGCGAGGACCTCCACTGAGCCATCTCCAAGAGCCTAGGCCACAAGGAGAAGACGGGCAACCTAACAATTCTAGAGTAGAGAATGAATTGTAGGACCAAACCAATTCATCCAATGGGAAAAATAAAAAGGAAAAAAGGTTGTGCAAAGATGGAAATATATAAATAAAATTATCAACATACAGACCCACCAATCCGCTTACCTACTATTATCAGTGGAGGAAGGAAGGAATGCTACAAATCTGTAGTTGTCTCTGTTGTCAAATGGTGACAAACCGTACTTAAAATAACCGGTAACCTCACTGGGCTCAGAGTTTTCAAAAAACTCTGAGACCATTTCTGTTGCTTTAGGCGTATTTAAAGATTAGCATTTATTGGGACAGACAACATTTCCTTTTTCCCTCTCCTCTTTTTTTTTTTTTTTCTTTCCCTATCATATGCATGCATTATATGTGTTTTTTTTTTTTAAAGATTTGTTTTTCTAGGTTGTAGAAATTCCAATATGTCATCTAATTATTGCTCTTCACCCCTGATGAAAGTTCTGTGATACCAACAACTAGAAACGCGTCGGGTGTGGGTTATAAGAAAAGAGTATTCTCAACACTCATTGGTTGGCTTATTTTATTTATCCATGTATATACACATTTGTAGATATACCACAGGGACACCGTCAGCTGAGGGGTCCCTCTGGTTTTGACTTTGTATTTGCTTTGTAATTGTTAATAAAGTATTTTTTAGGTTTTAATTGTTGTGTGGTTTTTGATGTAGCTGTGGATGGAGTTTTTATATTGTACACAATAAAGTAAGTGGTTTGTTACCATATTGGTATAAATAAAAATAAATGTCATATAGAGTAGGCCCATCACCAAAGTATAGAAATAAATTGTGGAGCATATCATCAAGGTGAACAGCATGAAAAAATAGTGTGTCCATATAGTGAAAATAGGGAAGAGGAGATGAGATTCCTGAAATCAGGAGAAAATAAGGAAAAGTTAGAGTAATGAAAAAGTAATAATGTTTGTTAGAGGAATTAAAAATAAATCAAGAGTAGGGATGAATTGGTTTAGGGTATCCCCGCGCTGTCGTCAAGGGCCTAAACTATTTAAAAGGGTAGGTTGCAGCAAACTACCGACAGGGGTATGAACCCTAACCCCCAGATAATAAAAGTGAAAATCAAACAGATGGTGTTGCGCTACCTGAACTAGATATAAATATAAATATAAAGAGCCTAGTACTGGAAAAGTTAAAATCTAACTATAAATCAACTAACCTAAAATAAAAGTTAAGGTGTCTTGTGCTAGTGTATTCTAAAACTTGAATTCCAGAAATCATATGTTTATATATCAACATAAGTAACTAAGCAAAAGGAAAAAATATTCCATAAAGTGCAAATGTTAAAACGTGCAATCCGTAATGCATGAACAAATGATAAAATACAGTCTATAGTGAAATTAGATAAAGTGCCAGTGATAATTAGTTCCGTAATCTTCTTGAAAATAAAAAAGTTATTAAATATATATATAAGACAGTCTATATAAAAGCTGCAATAGGTGCTCAGTGACTTGTTCAGTGCTTCTCAAAAAAGGAAAATAGGTGCCAGCAATCGTGTTGTAATTTCTGTGTCTCCAGTATACACGGCACACTAGGTGAAATGGCCCCTTACCTTACTGCTGTAAGGTAAACAGCAAATCAAGCAGCAAAAACAGGGGTGCAGGGATTCTATCCCAATTCCTAGCAGGTGGATCTTGGTCCCCTCAGGTAGGTATTTTTCCTCTCAGATAGTTTCCATATAGGTCTTTAGCTTCAGTATAGCTCCCAGGGGTCTCATAGGGAAGATAGAGGTACACTCGGATGGTGAAGTACGTTCGTAAAATTTATTGTAACGAAATATAAAAAGAGGTACTCACAAACATACGATAAAATACAGCATTAAAAACGGACGAGCAATCCGCTCGTGTATGCGAACGTCACTTCCGGTATCCTCGTTCCGACGCGTATCGTCACTGGTCACGTGACTTCATCAGGGAATGGGATACTCTAGTACGGAAGTGTCTTTTATATGCACGTGTATGGCGGCCATTTTACTGAAGTCTCCCATAAGATAACATTGGCACCGCCATCTTTTTAGAGTCTTCCATAGGCTAACATGGTGCAGCCATCTTTTAGGAGTCAGTCTCCACCCAGCATCATTTTCCACATATCTAAGCTACACCCGCGGCCATTTTTCGTTGGTCCAGGTTAGCAGCTATTTCTATACAAGGGTTATTTATCAAATGTCATAGGTCACGTTAGTATTATAGCCCCATATTTTACACTAACAATTATCTAAAACCGTTCTTTAACCACTTGCCGACCGCCGCACGACGATATACGTCGGCAGAATGGCACGGGCAGGCATATTGGCGTATATATAAGTCCATGCCTGCCCGCGGGTGGGGGGCCCGATCGGGCCCCCCCCCGGTGCCTGCGGCGGTCGGCATTCGTTCGGGAGAGATCAGGGATGAGGGGACGGCCATTCATTCATGGCCACCCCCTCGCGATCTCTCTCGACGAATGGAAATCCCCCGTGACATCACTTCCTCTCCTGTAATGTAAACACAGGAGAGGAAGTGATGTATTCTCTCCTCCGTGTCGGTATTTTCCGTTCCGACACGGAGGAGAGCGGATCGGTGAGTTGCACCAACACTCTACACACACAGTAGAACATGCCAGGCACACTCACACCCCCCCTTTACCCCCCGATCACCCCCCCAATTACCCCTGCCCCCCAGTCACAGTGACACCAATGTCATTTTTTTTTTTTTTTTTTTTTTTTTTTGCATTGGTGTCATTTGTGACTGTAATAACTGTTAGGGCAGTTAGAGTTAGCCCCCTTTAGTTCTAATGTACCCCCCTAACCCCCCCAATAAAGGTTTAACCCCGTGATCACCCCCCGTCGCCAGTGTCACTAAGGCTGGGTTCACATTGCAGCGGTTTATGAGAACGAATGTGATTCGCACCGCACTGCAGTGCAAATCACATCCGATCTCTGTGCGATTCGAGTTCAGCCATTCGCCGCACCCGCCGCACCCGCCACACCCGCCGCACCCGCCGCAAATTCGCACGGGACCCTTTTTTTGGCCCGCAGCAGAATCGGATCGCATGGGTGTTCACACCATGCGATCCGAGTTTGCAGATCGCACTGCGATATGCGAACTGATCTGGGGGTGTCAGTAACATTTCACTGACACTCCCAGCAGTTCGCATAGGGCAGTGTGAACTGCCGCCGGGAGGCATGCGATGCGGGAACCCGCCGCGGATTCGCGGCGTTTCCGCATCGCTCCAGTGTGAACCCAGCCTAATAAGCGATCATTTTTCTGATCGCCGTATTAGTGTCACAGGTGACGCTAGTTAGGCAGGTAGGTATTTAGGTTCGCCGCAGCTTTTTATAGCGCCAGGGACCCCCATATACTACCGCATAAAGCCCCCTGATTGCCCCCTAGTTAACCCTTTCACCAGTGATCACCATATAACTGTTACAGGTGACGCTGGTTGGTTAGTTATTTTTTTATAGTTTCAGGGCACCCGCCATTTATTACCTAATAAAGGTTTAACCCCCTGATCACCCGGCGGGTGTCATTTGTGACTAATAACTGTTAGGGCAGTTAGGGTTAGCCCCCTTTAGTTCTAAGGTACCCCCCTAACCCCCCCAATAAAGGTTTAACCCCGTGATCACCCCCCGTCGCCAGTGTCACTAAGGCTGGGTTCAGATTGCAGCGGTTTGAGAACGGATGTGATTCGCACCGCACTGCAGTGCAAATCACATCCGATCTCTGTGCGATTCGAGTTCAGCCATTCGCCGCACCCGCCACACCCGCCGCAAATTCGCACGGGACCCTTTTTTTGGCCCGCAGCAGAATCGGATCGCATGGGTGTTCACACCATGCGATCCGAGTTTTCAGATCGCACTGCGATATGCGAACTGATCTGGGGGTGTCAGTAACATTTCACTGACACTCCCAGCAGTTCGCATAGGGCAGTGTGAACTGCCGCCGGGAGGCATGCGATGCGGGAACCCGCCGCGCATTCGTGGCGTTCCCGCATCGCTCCAGTGTGAACCCAGCCTAATAAGCGATCGTTTTTCTGATCGCTGTATTAGTGTCACAGGTGACGCTAGTTAGGCAAGTAGGTATTTAGGTTCGCCGCAGCTTTTTATAGCGCCAGGGACCCCCATATACTACCGCATAAAGCCCCCTGATTGCCCCCTAGTTAACCCTTTCACCAGTGATCACCATATAACTGTTACAGGTGACGCTGGTTGGTTAGTTATTTTTTTATAGTTTCAGGGCACCCGCCATTTATTACCTAGTCTCACTAGTGTACCCCTAAATTTAGGGGTGTCTACTTTCCAAAATGGGGTCATTTGGGGGGGGTTTGTGCCATCTTGGCATTTTATGGCCTTCAAAACTGTAACGCCCTTAGAAAGCCTGAAGGCGGTGCTTGGTTTTCGGGGCCCCGTACGCGGCTAGGCTCCCAAAAAGTCCCACATATGTGGTATCCCCGTACTCAGGAGAAGCAGCAGAATTTATTTTGGGGTGTCATTTCACATATGCCCATGGCATGCGTGAGCAATATATCATTTAGTGACAACTTTGTGAAAAAAAAAAAAAAAAAAAAAAAGTTTGTAATTTTCCCGCAACTTGTGGCAAAATATAAAATATTCCATGGACTCAACATGCCTCTCAGCAAATAGCTTGGGGTGTCTACTTTCTAAAATGGGGTCATTTGTGGGGGTTTTGTGCCATCTTGGCATTTTATGGCCTTCAAAACTGTAATAGGTAGTGAGGAGTGAAGTCAAATATTTACGCCCTTAGAAAGCCTGAAGGCGGTGCTTGGTTTTCGGGGCCCCGTACGCGGCTAGGCTCCCAAAAAGTCCCACATATGTGGTATCCCCGTACTCAGGAGAAGCAGCAGAATTTATTTTGGGGTGTCATTTCACATATGCCCATGGCATGTGTGAGCAATATATCATTTAGTGACAACTTTGTGAAAAAAAAAAAAAAAAAAAAAAGTTTGTAATTTTCCCGCAACTTGTGGCAAAATATAAAATATTCCATGAACTCAACATGCCTCTCAGCAAATAGCTTGGGGTGTCTACTTTCTAAAATGGGGTCATTTGTGGGGGTTTTGTGCCATCTTGGCATTTTATGGCCTTCAAAACTGTAATAGGTAGTGAGAAGTGAACTCAAAAATTTACGCCCTTAGAAAGCCTGAAGGCGGTGCTTGGTTTTCGGGGCCCCGTACGCGGCTAGGCTCCCAAAAAGTCCCACATATGTGGTATCCCCGTACTCAGGAGAAGCAGCAGAATTTATTTTGGGGTGTCATTTCACATACGCCCATAGCATGTGTGAGCAATATATCATTTAGTGACAACTTTGTGTAAAAAAAAAAAAAAAATTTTTTTTTTGTCATTATTCAATCGCTTGAGGCAAAAAAATAAAATATTCAATGGGCTCAACATGCCTCTTATCAATTTCCTTAGGGGGTCTACTTTCCAAAATGGGGTCATTTGGGGGGGTTTTGTACTGCCCTGCCATTTTAGCACCTCAAGAAATGAGATAGGCAGTCGTAAACTAAAAGCTGCGTAAATTCCAGAAAACGTACCTTAGTTTGTAGATGTGACAACTTTTGCGCAAACCAATAAATATACAATTATTGACTTTTTTTTTACCAAAGACATGTGGCTGAATACATTTTGGCCTAAATGTATGACTAAAATTGAGTTTATTGGATTTTTCTAATAACAAAAAGTAGAAAATATCATTTTTTTTCAAAATTTGCGGTCTTTTTACGTTTATATCGCAAAAAATAAAAATCGCAGAGGCAATCAAATACCATCAAAAGAAAGCTCTATTTGTGGGAAGAAAAGGACGCAAATTTTGTTTGGGTACAACATTGCATGACCGCGCAATTACCAGTTAAAGCAGCGCAGTGCCAAAGTGTAAAAAGACCTCTGGTCATTTACCAGCAAAATGGTCCGGTCTTAAAGTGGTTAAAATAGTATATATAGATTTATAAAACAAATGGTAAGGTAACATTTTATCTCATGGTTAGTATATATTAGCACTATATTGCCCCTCGGTGTAATGCCCCTTTTTGTCAGGAACCGGAAATGGCGTTCAAAGTGGACCCAGAATGGTTCATTTATACTATCACAATACATAAAATAGTTTTACAGACATGTGAGTTAAATATAATATAAAATGAGTATTGCAAGATCATTACATTAAAACAAGTATCAAATCTAAAACCAAGTTAAGAGATATAAAAATAGGTAAAAATATGTGTTTTTTTAAAAGTCGCTGATAAAGCAGTTTAAGTCAAAATCAATGTTCAAGCCTTGGGGGGTAAATGTGTCCAGAATAAAAATCCACTTAGATTCTGCTTGACTGAGTGTCCTAACTTTGTGGCCCCCCCTCCAGTGTTTCTTATATGGTTCTATACCCCAAAAGGTCAAATGAGTGGGGTCTTTATTATGGTGGGTACTAAAGTGTCTGGATACACTATGCTTATCAAAGCCGCTAATAATGTTCTTTACATGTTCTTTTATTCTTACTCTCAGCGGTCTTTTGGTTCGCCCAACATATTGTAAGCCGCAACTACACTGTAAAGCATAAACAGCTCCCTTGGTGTTGCAGCATATGAAATCCTTAATGTTATACGTGTTTCCCGTACTTGTAGAGGTGAAATTGAATTTCTTTTCGACCGGCTTTTTTACTCTTGTGCACGCATAACAGCGTCTACAGGGAAAAAATCCCTTGCCTGTAAAGAACGTTAAGCCATTATAGGGAGGGTCGGGGATGTTTTTTACTATCTTATCCCTTAAGGTTGGTGCTCTTTTATAAATGAATCGTGGATGTTGCGGTAGGATTTCCTGCAGGTGTATGTCTGACCTTAGTATGTGCCAATGCTTTTTAATCATTTTCTCGATCTTCTTATGTTGCATATTATAATTCAATATTATTGGTACTCCATCACTTTTGTTCATAGTGGGTGGTTTATCCTTTACTAGTGTTGCTCTATCCATATTTTCAACTTCTGTGATGTTTGTCTTGATGTCTTCACTCTTGTAGCCTTTATGGATAAATCTATTTCCAATTTTCTCTGCTTGTGTCACAAAGTCTCTTGGGTGGGAGCAGTTCCTTCGTAGCCGGATCATTTGTCCTTTCGGGATATTGCTCAACCAATTCCAATGGTGGCAACTATCAGTGGGCAAATAGCTGTTCCTGTCCACATTTTTGAAATGAGTTTTAGTATACAATGATTTCTCTTCTTGTCTTATTTCTAAGTCCAGGAACGTAATGGTCTCGTCACTTATCTCCCACATTAAATTAATGTTCCTGTCATTTTTATTTAATCCTTCTAGGAAGGAGATTAGTTTGTTTTTTTCCCCTTTCCACAGTATTAGTATGTCATCTATATACCTTTTGTAGGTCACCAGTTCTTCGGGGGGGTTCTTAAAAATCGTCTCCTCCTCCCATTGTGACATGAAGAGACATGCCACACTGGGCGCGAATTTTGCGCCCATCGCTACACCCACTTTTTGGTGGTAGTAATTTCGGTCATACCAAAAATAGCTGCTTTTTAAACAGAAATCTAAACTTTTAATTAAAAATTTCCTTTGGAAGCATGGCAAGGTCGAGAATTTTCTTAGGCCCCATTTTGTGGCTTCACATGCCTGATGGTGTTGGATAATTGTGTACAAGGAAGCCACATCGGCAGTTGCCAGTATCCACGGCGTTTCTCCTTTAGGGGTCTCCTCTATTAGTTGCAGTACTTGTTTAGTGTCTCTCAAGTAGGCTCTAGTTTGTTTGACCACTGGTTGTAAGTAATTATCCAGATATTGTCCTATTCTTGAGGTCAAGGAATCGATTCCATTGACTATAGGTCTCGGTGGAGGGTTTATGCTATCTTTATGTATCTTAGGTACTGAATAAATCACAGGGGTCCTGCACGACTCAGGAATCAAGAACTTGGCTTCCTTTTTGTTAAGAATATTTCTCTTTAGGCCTAGATGTACAATCTGCTCTAATTCCTTTCTGCATCTAAATATCGGATTGCTCGGCAGTACTTTGTATGTATCTTTATCTTCCAGTAGTTTCTTCATGGTCTCTTTGTATTGTGTTTTAGATTGGACTACAATTCCTCCCCCTTTATCTGCCGGGCGGATGACAATGTCCTTTCTCTTTATCAGTTTACTTATGCCATTTTTTATGAATTTCGGTCCTTCTAGTTTTTTGACTTTCATTTCCTTTAGATCTTGCAGTACTACTTTTTTAAAAACATCTATATGTTTATTATTATTTAAAACTGGATTAAAAACAGATTTATTTCTTAGTTCACTATGGACTATTTCTTGGTTTTCTTCAGGCGGTCGTCTTTTAGAAGGATTACTAGCTATGTATTTTTTGATGTTTAAGGTTCTGATGTATTTTTGGATCTGTATGTAGGTCTCAAATTTGTCTAAATTTTTTATCGGTGCATATTTCAGACCCTTATCCAGTACTCCAATTTCTTCGTGGGATAGGGATTTACCACTTATATTAAAAATACCTTCACCTTTTAATTTCTTCTTGGCCTGCGATCTCTTTCCGGCTCTCTTTCCTCTCTTCTTCCTGGGCTTCTCCGTGGGTCTCTTGGTTCCAATGCCCATTTTGGGGGATGGTTCTCCATCCCTCTCTCTAAAAAAGCCCTCCTCTGGTGTGGGTCTTGATAATAGTTTTGCATTCCTCCGTCTCTTTCATCATCATAATAATCTCTTAGTGGGGCAAAATGGTTGTACAATGCTATCGGATTCTGATCATTTGTGCCATTGTCTCTTTGTGGGGGGCGCCAATTGTCCCTATACCCATTTCCATCATTCATCCGATTATCCCTTTGTGGGGGTCTCCAATTGTCTCTTTGTCCGTTTCCATGGTTGTATGGGGGGCTTTTTTCTCGTGGTCCATATTGGCCCCTATTATCTCTCTGATCTCTCTGATCATAGGTGGTTCTGTTATTGTTACCGTTACCATTATATTGTTTCTTATTGTTATATTTCCAATAAGGTTTTTTCCCTTTGTTTTGTGGGGTATTGTACGGATAGTATGGTCTTTGATCATGGCTATGCGGGGTGGAGTAATTATGGTCATTTTGTGGTTCATTATTTCTATGATGTCCTGGGGAGTGTCTTTGTTGCTCATTCGGGTATGGTCTTATTTGGGTTCCAGTCTGTTGTGGGATTTTTTCTGGTGTCGAGAAAGTAGAGATGGGGTCAGAGTAGCCTAATTTACTCTGCCATTTGAATACCTCCTCTTTTTTAAAATCATTAATGTCTCTAGTGTACTTCTTGCTCTTCCTAGTTTTCACCTCCTTATCTTTCCTATTTAAATCCTTATTTAGTTGCGTGGTTAAGGATATGAATTCCGGTTTCTCCTTATGGTTCTCAAGTTCTCCTTTGATTTCTTCTATTGTCCCCTCAATCCTACACATCTTCCTTTGCTTTCTTTTCAATAGGAATTCCAGGAGTTCCAATCCCTTCTCATTGAAGAACTTGAACCATTCATCCATGGAGTCCTGGTCTAGGAGTCCATCATTAGGTGGTACATCCCATCTGAGACGTCTGGGTACTATTTTATCTTTTATGTATTGTTCAAAGGTGGCTATATCCCACCATAGGCTCACCTTTTTCTCCATATTATGACTAAGTTTCCGCATCAAACTTTCTAGGTCAACATTTTTTTGGGAATTAGAATCAGTGCTATTAAAAACTTCCTCTAAGTTAACTTTTCTTTTTTCCATAAAGGAAAATACTTCCATGACTGCAGCAGGGATATGTGGGATATTTAATAGAGTAAATTGGTTTAGGGTATCCCCGCGCTGTCGTCAAGGGCCTAAACTATTTAAAAGGGTAGGTTGCAGCAAACTACCGACAGGGGTATGAACCCTAACCCCCAGATAATAAAAGTGAAAATCAAACAGATGGTGTTGCGCTACCTGAACTAGATATAAATATAAATATAAAGAGCCTAGTACTGGAAAAGTTAAAATCTAACTATAAATCAACTAACCTAAAATAAAAGTTAAGGTGTCTTGTGCTAGTGTATTCTAAAACTTGAATTCCAGAAATCATATGTTTATATATCAACATAAGTAACTAAGCAAAAGGAAAAAATATTCCATAAAGTGCAAATGTTAAAACGTGCAATCCGTAATGCATGAACAAATGATAAAATACAGTCTATAGTGAAATTAGATAAAGTGCCAGTGATAATTAGTTCCGTAATCTTCTTGAAAATAAAAAAGTTATTAAATATATATATAAGACAGTCTATATAAAAGCTGCAATAGGTGCTCAGTGACTTGTTCAGTGCTTCTCAAAAAAGGAAAATAGGTGCCAGCAATCGTGTTGTAATTTCTGTGTCTCCAGTATACACGGCACACTAGGTGAAATGGCCCCTTACCTTACTGCTGTAAGGTAAACAGCAAATCAAGCAGCAAAAACAGGGGTGCAGGGATTCTATCCCAATTCCTAGCAGGTGGATCTTGGTCCCCTCAGGTAGGTATTTTTCCTCTCAGATAGTTTCCATATAGGTCTTTAGCTTCAGTATAGCTCCCAGGGGTCTCATAGGGAAGATAGAGGTACACTCGGATGGTGAAGTACGTTCGTAAAATTTATTGTAACGAAATATAAAAAGAGGTACTCACAAACATACGATAAAATACAGCATTAAAAACGGACGAGCAATCCGCTCGTGTATGCGAACGTCACTTCCGGTATCCTCGTTCCGACGCGTATCGTCACTGGTCACGTGACTTCATCAGGGAATGGGATACTCTAGTACGGAAGTGTCTTTTATATGCACGTGTATGGCGGCCATTTTACTGAAGTCTCCCATAAGATAACATTGGCACCGCCATCTTTTTAGAGTCTTCCATAGGCTAACATGGTGCAGCCATCTTTTAGGAGTCAGTCTCCACCCAGCATCATTTTCCACATATCTAAGCTACACCCGCGGCCATTTTTCGTTGGTCCAGGTTAGCAGCTATTTCTATACAAGGGTTATTTATCAAATGTCATAGGTCACGTTAGTATTATAGCCCCATATTTTACACTAACAATTATCTAAAACCGTTCTTTAAAATAGTATATATAGATTTATAAAACAAATGGTAAGGTAACATTTTATCTCATGGTTAGTATATATTAGCACTATATTGCCCCTCGGTGTAATGCCCCTTTTTGTCAGGAACCGGAAATGGCGTTCAAAGTGGACCCAGAATGGTTCATTTATACTATCACAATACATAAAATAGTTTTACAGACATGTGAGTTAAATATAATATAAAATGAGTATTGCAAGATCATTACATTAAAACAAGTATCAAATCTAAAACCAAGTTAAGAGATATAAAAATAGGTAAAAATATGTGTTTTTTTAAAAGTCGCTGATAAAGCAGTTTAAGTCAAAATCAATGTTCAAGCCTTGGGGGGTAAATGTGTCCAGAATAAAAATCCACTTAGATTCTGCTTGACTGAGTGTCCTAACTTTGTGGCCCCCCCTCCAGTGTTTCTTATATGGTTCTATACCCCAAAAGGTCAAATGAGTGGGGTCTTTATTATGGTGGGTACTAAAGTGTCTGGATACACTATGCTTATCAAAGCCGCTAATAATGTTCTTTACATGTTCTTTTATTCTTACTCTCAGCGGTCTTTTGGTTCGCCCAACATATTGTAAGCCGCAACTACACTGTAAAGCATAAACAGCTCCCTTGGTGTTGCAGCATATGAAATCCTTAATGTTATACGTGTTTCCCGTACTTGTAGAGGTGAAATTGAATTTCTTTTCGACCGGCTTTTTTACTCTTGTGCACGCATAACAGCGTCTACAGGGAAAAAATCCCTTGCCTGTAAAGAACGTTAAGCCATTATAGGGAGGGTCGGGGATGTTTTTTACTATCTTATCCCTTAAGGTTGGTGCTCTTTTATAAATGAATCGTGGATGTTGCGGTAGGATTTCCTGCAGGTGTATGTCTGACCTTAGTATGTGCCAATGCTTTTTAATCATTTTCTCGATCTTCTTATGTTGCATATTATAATTCAATATTATTGGTACTCCATCACTTTTGTTCATAGTGGGTGGTTTATCCTTTACTAGTGTTGCTCTATCCATATTTTCAACTTCTGTGATGTTTGTCTTGATGTCTTCACTCTTGTAGCCTTTATGGATAAATCTATTTCCAATTTTCTCTGCTTGTGTCACAAAGTCTCTTGGGTGGGAGCAGTTCCTTCGTAGCCGGATCATTTGTCCTTTCGGGATATTGCTCAACCAATTCCAATGGTGGCAACTATCAGTGGGCAAATAGCTGTTCCTGTCCACATTTTTGAAATGAGTTTTAGTATACAATGATTTCTCTTCTTGTCTTATTTCTAAGTCCAGGAACGTAATGGTCTCGTCACTTATCTCCCACATTAAATTAATGTTCCTGTCATTTTTATTTAATCCTTCTAGGAAGGAGATTAGTTTGTTTTTTTCCCCTTTCCACAGTATTAGTATGTCATCTATATACCTTTTGTAGGTCACCAGTTCTTCGGGGGGGTTCTTAAAAATCGTCTCCTCCTCCCATTGTGACATGAAGAGACATGCCACACTGGGCGCGAATTTTGCGCCCATCGCTACACCCACTTTTTGGTGGTAGTAATTTCGGTCATACCAAAAATAGCTGCTTTTTAAACAGAAATCTAAACTTTTAAGCCCAGGAAGAAGAGAGGAAAGAGAGCCGGAAAGAGATCGCAGGCCAAGAAGAAATTAAAAGGTGAAGGTATTTTTAATATAAGTGGTAAATCCCTATCCCACGAAGAAATTGGAGTACTGGATAAGGGTCTGAAATATGCACCGATAAAAAATTTAGACAAATTTGAGACCTACATACAGATCCAAAAATACATCAGAACCTTAAACATCAAAAAATACATAGCTAGTAATCCTTCTAAAAGACGACCGCCTGAAGAAAACCAAGAAATAGTCCATAGTGAACTAAGAAATAAATCTGTTTTTAATCCAGTTTTAAATAATAATAAACATATAGATGTTTTTAAAAAAGTAGTATTGCAAGATCTAAAGGAAATGAAAGTCAAAAAACTAGAAGGACCGAAATTCATAAAAAATGGCATAAGTAAACTGATAAAGAGAAAGGACATTGTCATCCGCCCGGCAGATAAAGGGGGAGGAATTGTAGTCCAATCTAAAACACAATACAAAGAGACCATGAAGAAACTACTGGAAGATAAAGATACATACAAAGTACTGCCGAGCAATCCGATATTTAGATGCAGAAAGGAATTAGAGCAGATTGTACATCTAGGCCTAAAGAGAAATATTCTTAACAAAAAGGAAGCCAAGTTCTTGATTCCTGAGTCGTGCAGGACCCCTGTGATTTATTCAGTACCTAAGATACATAAAGATAGCATAAACCCTCCACCGAGACCTATAGTCAATGGAATCGATTCCTTGACCTCAAGAATAGGACAATATCTGGATAATTACTTACAACCAGTGGTCAAACAAACTAGAGCCTACTTGAGAGACACTAAACAAGTACTGCAACTAATAGAGGAGACCCCTAAAGGAGAAACGCCGTGGATACTGGCAACTGCCGATGTGGCTTCCTTGTACACAATTATCCAACACCATCAGGCATGTGAAGCCACAAAATGGGGCCTAAGAAAATTCTCGACCTTGCCATGCTTCCAAAGGAAATTTTTAATTAAAAGTTTAGATTTCTGTTTAAAAAGCAGCTATTTTTGGTATGACCGAAATTACTACCACCAAAAAGTGGGTGTAGCGATGGGCGCAAAATTCGCGCCCAGTGTGGCATGTCTCTTCATGTCACAATGGGAGGAGGAGACGATTTTTAAGAACCCCCCCGAAGAACTGGTGACCTACAAAAGGTATATAGATGACATACTAATACTGTGGAAAGGGGAAAAAAACAAACTAATCTCCTTCCTAGAAGGATTAAATAAAAATGACAGGAACATTAATTTAATGTGGGAGATAAGTGACGAGACCATTACGTTCCTGGACTTAGAAATAAGACAAGAAGAGAAATCATTGTATACTAAAACTCATTTCAAAAATGTGGACAGGAACAGCTATTTGCCCACTGATAGTTGCCACCATTGGAATTGGTTGAGCAATATCCCGAAAGGACAAATGATCCGGCTACGAAGGAACTGCTCCCACCCAAGAGACTTTGTGACACAAGCAGAGAAAATTGGAAATAGATTTATCCATAAAGGCTACAAGAGTGAAGACATCAAGACAAACATCACAGAAGTTGAAAATATGGATAGAGCAACACTAGTAAAGGATAAACCACCCACTATGAACAAAAGTGATGGAGTACCAATAATATTGAATTATAATATGCAACATAAGAAGATCGAGAAAATGATTAAAAAGCATTGGCACATACTAAGGTCAGACATACACCTGCAGGAAATCCTACCGCAACATCCACGATTCATTTATAAAAGAGCACCAACCTTAAGGGATAAGATAGTAAAAAACATCCCCGACCCTCCCTATAATGGCTTAACGTTCTTTACAGGCAAGGGATTTTTTCCCTGTAGACGCTGTTATGCGTGCACAAGAGTAAAAAAGCCGGTCGAAAAGAAATTCAATTTCACCTCTACAAGTACGGGAAACACGTATAACATTAAGGATTTCATATGCTGCAACACCAAGGGAGCTGTTTATGCTTTACAGTGTAGTTGCGGCTTACAATATGTTGGGCGAACCAAAAGACCGCTGAGAGTAAGAATAAAAGAACATGTAAAGAACATTATTAGCGGCTTTGATAAGCATAGTGTATCCAGACACTTTAGTACCCACCATAATAAAGACCCCACTCATTTGACCTTTTGGGGTATAGAACCATATAAGAAACACTGGAGGGGGGGCCACAAAGTTAGGACACTCAGTCAAGCAGAATCTAAGTGGATTTTTATTCTGGACACATTTACCCCCCAAGGCTTGAACATTGATTTTGACTTAAACTGCTTTATCAGCGACTTTTAAAAAAACACATATTTTTACCTATTTTTATATCTCTTAACTTGGTTTTAGATTTGATACTTGTTTTAATGTAATGATCTTGCAATACTCATTTTATATTATATTTAACTCACATGTCTGTAAAACTATTTTATGTATTGTGATAGTATAAATGAACCATTCTGGGTCCACTTTGAACGCCATTTCCGGTTCCTGACAAAAAGGGGCATTACACCGAGGGGCAATATAGTGCTAATATATACTAACCATGAGATAAAATGTTACCTTACCATTTGTTTTATAAATCTATATATACTATTTTAAAGAACGGTTTTAGATAATTGTTAGTGTAAAATATGGGGCTATAATACTAACGTGACCTATGACATTTG
This sequence comes from Lithobates pipiens, assembly GCF_037356315.1. Classification (NCBI taxonomy): domain Eukaryota; kingdom Metazoa; phylum Chordata; class Amphibia; order Anura; family Ranidae; genus Lithobates; species Lithobates pipiens. Next base: position 165,571,223 of record NW_027507685.1, on the reverse strand, counting down.
ATAAATAACCCTTGTATAGAAATAGCTGCTAACCTGGACCAACGAAAAATGGCCGCGGGTGTAGCTTAGATATGTGGAAAATGATGCTGGGTGGAGACTGACTCCTAAAAGATGGCTGCACCATGTTAGCCTATGGAAGACTCTAAAAAGATGGCTGTGCCAATGTTATCTTATGGGAGACTTCAGTAAAATGGCCGCCATACACGTGCATATAAAAGACACTTCCGTACTAGAGTATCCCATTCCCTGATGAAGTCACGTGACCAGTGACGATACGCGTCGGAACGAGGATACCGGAAGTGACGTTCGCATACACGAGCGGATTGCTCGTCCGTTTTTAATGCTGTATTTTATCGTATGTTTGTGAGTACCTCTTTTTATATTTCGTTACAATAAATTTTACGAACGTACTTCACCATCCGAGTGTACCTCTATCTTCCCTATGAGACCCCTGGGAGCTATACTGAAGCTAAAGACCTATATGGAAACTATCTGAGAGGAAAAATACCTACCTGAGGGGACCAAGATCCACCTGCTAGGAATTGGGATAGAATCCCTGCACCCCTGTTTTTGCTGCTTGATTTGCTGTTTACCTTACAGCAGTAAGGTAAGGGGCCATTTCACCTAGTGTGCCGTGTATACTGGAGACACAGAAATTACAACACGATTGCTGGCACCTATTTTCCTTTTTTGAGAAGCACTGAACAAGTCACTGAGCACCTATTGCAGCTTTTATATAGACTGTCTTATATATATATTTAATAACTTTTTTATTTTCAAGAAGATTACGGAACTAATTATCACTGGCACTTTATCTAATTTCACTATAGACTGTATTTTATCATTTGTTCATGCATTACGGATTGCACGTTTTAACATTTGCACTTTATGGAATATTTTTTCCTTTTGCTTAGTTACTTATGTTGATATATAAACATATGATTTCTGGAATTCAAGTTTTAGAATACACTAGCACAAGACACCTTAACTTTTATTTTAGGTTAGTTGATTTATAGTTAGATTTTAACTTTTCCAGTACTAGGCTCTTTATATTTATATTTATATCTAGTTCAGGTAGCGCAACACCAAGAGTAGGGATGAGTTCGGTGTTCGAGTCGAACTCACATTTGACTCAAACACCGGCTGTTTGGCCATTCGGCAAAGCCAGAACCCTGTGGGCCGTTCGCACCATATTCGTGTGGCGCTCACAGCCCACAATGCACTGCGCCATCACATCTGCAGCAGTTACAGTGGGTGTCATGTGCCTCCTGCACAGTATACACCTGAAGCTACCCTTTATTACTGGTGTTCTGTTTCTGTAATAAAGGCATCTGCAGTAGTTAAAGAGGAAGTAAACCCTGATGGGTTTACTTCCTCTTTTTTTCCCTGCAAAGGTAAAGCATAATGGACTACTATGCATCGCATAGTAGCTCATTATGTGTCACTTACCTGACACAGGAGCCAGCGAAGTCGCCGCTGATCCCTGTAGTCCGCCGCATCAATGTTGCTGGTGGCGTCTCGCAGCTCCGACGAATCACAGCGGCGAAGCCGCGATGACGTCACTCCCGCGCATGCGCACGGGAGTCGCGTCTCGCAGCTCCGCCGCTGCCACTCGGCGAAGCCGCGATGACGTCACTCCCGCGCATGCGCACGGGAGTCGACAAATTAGGCAAATCCATTCATGGATTTGCCGCATTTAGTGCGCCTGCGCGCCGCTGTCTACGGCGCATGCGCCGTAGACAGCGGTGCCCATTTTCGGGCAAATATCTCCTAAACCATATAGGTTTAGGAGATATTGCTTGGACCTACAGGTAAGCCTTAATCTAGGCTTACCTGTAGGTCCAAGTTGTTTGGAAGGGTTTACTTCCTCTTTAAAGTGGGTGTTGTGTGCCTCCTGCACAGTATACACCTGAAGCTACCCTTTATTACTGGTGTTCTGTTTCTGTAATACAGGCATCTGCATCAGTTAGGAGTAGGTGTTGTGTGCCTCCTGCACAGTATGTACACTGCTCTGGAGGGAGAGATCACCCAACGCTGGACCCTGGAGAGATGATTATCCATCGCTGGATAGCAAGAGTGGATTACCACCGCTGGAATCTTTTTAATTTATTTTTATTTTTAATAAAGGACTTTTGCAACAGTGTGAGTGTTTTTTTTACACTTTCTTTGTGAAATGGCAGCCATTACCATTTCAAACGGGGGGGCGGGATCTCGGAGTCCCCTTGTTAAAGAGGGCTTCCAGATTCTGATAAGCCCCCCGCCCGGAGACCCCCACAACCACCTGCAAGGGTTTTGGGTATGAGGCCCATGTCCTCATCAACATGGGGACAGGGTGCTTTGGGGGGACTCCAAAGCATCCTCCCAATGTTGAGGGCATGTGGCCTGGTACAGTTCAGGAGCGGGGGCACACTCGCGTCCCCCCCTCTTTTGCTACGACCTGCCAGGTTGCGCGCTCGAATAAAGGGTCTAGTATGGATATTTGGGGGGAACCCCACATCATTTTTTTTTTTATTTGACGCGGGGTTCCCCTTAATATTCATACCAGACCTGAAGGGCCTGGTAATTGAATTTAGGGGAACCCCATGCTTGACTGTTCTCTGTATTACGGGGAGCCGACAATTCATTATAGCCTCGAGTGCTTTTAAATGACCTTTTTTTCCTGCAGAAATGACACTTTGTGCAGGCACAGTTCTAAGCACGGTAAACATGCGCCCCTTTACAGGCATACTATACACACCCCCCCATTTTTACGAAATTTAAAGGAACATTACCCTTTTATTGTTTCACTTTAAGCATTATTAAAATCACTGCTCCCGAAAGAACATCAGTTTTTAAAACTTTTTTTTTGCATTGATACATGTCCCCTGGGGCAGGACCCAGGTCCCCAAACACTTTTTATGACAATAACTTGCATATAAGCCTTTAAAATTAGCACTTTAGATTTCTCCCATAGACTTTTACAGGGTGTTCCGTGGCTTTTCAAATTTGCCGCAAACATTCCAAATTGTTCGCTGTTCGGTGAACAGGCGAACAGGCAATGTTTGACTCGAACTTGAGGCTCATCACTAAATACAGGCATCTGCATCAGTTTGAGTGTGTGTTGTGTGCCTCCTGCACAGTATACACCTGAAGCTACCCTTTATTACTGGTGTTCCGTTTCTGTAATACAGGCATCTGCAGTAGTTAAAGTGGGTGTTGTGTGCCTCCTGCACAGTATACACCTGAAGCTACCCTTTATTACTGGTGTTCTGTTTCTGTAATACAGGCATCTGCAGACGTTAGAGTGGGTGCTGTGTTTCTCATGCACAGTATACACCGGAAGATACCCCTTATTTCTGGTGTTCTGCTTCTGTAATACAGGCATCTGCAGCATTTACAGTGGGTGTTATGTACCCCCTGCACAGTATACACCTGAAGCTACCCCTTATTGCTGGTGTTGTTCTGTTTCTGTAACCCAGGCATGCAGCTGCAGTAATTACAGTCAGTGTACTGTGTCATCTGCTCAGTGTGCACCTAAAGCTACCAAATTGATGATCTCCCTGCAGGCCATTACTATGTCTGGAAGGACAACAAGGAGAGGCAGACAGTGATGAGCCAATAAAAGAGGGCAAGCAGGCTCTGTGTCTAGAGACAACAGTGCTGGTCAGGGACGTGGTGCATCGTCATCAGCACGTGGCCATGGGACACACTTGGCCTTATTTTCAGCAGCTGGACGTGTTGAGCCGCATAATGCCGATGACTTGGTAGAGTGGATGACCAAGCTCTCCTCACCCTCCTCATCCTCTCTCACCCAGGTTCAGGGGCCTAGAGGCGATTCAGTTTGCATTGTGCGCTATACAAGTATTTCATTAATTCATTCATTCATTCAAAGCAGCTGCCAAAGCGTCTTCTTTCCTCGTCTCAAAGTCACTGCTTCCCTAGACCCACCATGTCCTCCTGAGGAGTCCCCTGAACTTTTTGTGCACAGTGTTGGGTGCATGCTCCAGGAGGATGTCCAGCATTTTGAAGGCTCCGATTATGATACCCAGCTAGAAGAAGGCAATAGCATGAGCACAGAGAGAGGGGATGCTCAAAAAGGAGAGCAATCTGGCAGTCATGTTCCATCAGCTGCAGCAGACTGCCAGGTTTGCTCCAGTGATGAAGAGGGAGGGGATGATGAGGTCACTGACTCCATGTGGGGTGCCTGATAGGAGAGAGGAGGAGGAGGCACATCTTCAACGAGGCAGAAAACCCTCCGGGGGCCAGCTTAGTGGCAGCACACCACCTGAATCACACCGCAGAGCTCCGCCTGTGTAGGGCACTGCCTCTGCGCGTTATTCCAAAAGTTCTTTGGTGTGGGCCTTTTTTGAGACCAGTGCTTCAGATCGCACCGCTGCTATTTGCAACATATATCTCAAGCGTATCTCGCATGGCCAAAACATGAGCCGCTTGGGCACCACCTGCTTGACCAGACATATGTTGACCTGCAATGCAGCTCTTTGGCAAGCGTACCTTAAAGACCCACACCAAAGAACAAAGCGGACCTCTCCTTGCTCCTCATCAGCTGGGATCTCCGACCCCACTAGACCTTCAGTCCTCTCTGAAACCTGCACTGAGAGGAATGAAGGTGTAGAATTAGGTGTGTCACAGCCAAGTACTCTGCTAGCAGTACACCGACATCCAATTGTAGCAGGAAAATTTCCCTGCCCCAGCTGCTGTACCACCGAAAGTAGTTCACTCCCAGCCATCCACATGCCCAGCGGTTGAATGCTAGCTTGGCTAAATTGCTAGCACTTCAACTGCTGCCTTTTCAGTTGGTAGACTCGCCCCTCTTCCGTGAGTTTGTGCAATGTGCGGTTCCTCAGTGGAAGGTTCCCAAACGCCACTTTTTCTAACAGTAGACAATTCCGTCTATCCACCATCATGTGGAAGGCAATGTCCATGCCTCACTGGACAGGGCAGGCAGCGGTAAGGTGCATATTACCACTGTGATCATGCCCCTGTTGAAGACATTTATGTCGAAACGCGTCGGGCTAGCTGTTGGCACCCCACATTGCTTTTATTTTTATTCTTTTATTTACTTTATGTGATCACCAAGTCTTAAATTTTACTGAATTATTTGACTTCCAAAATAAATTTGCCGGTTAAGACCATCTGATCTGCACCATGTGGAGCTTTCTTTTTCTTTTTCCTCTGTTGGCCTAAAACCCACAACATCTTCTACCCCATTTTTGGGGGTATCTGTGCTGATCGGGTCACGTCTGAGCTGGACAAGAAACTACCCTGGCGTTCCATTCGTGAGCTACATCGTGTGGTCTACAGCTGTCTGGAGTTTCCTCACCAACTTGACGGACCTTCACTGATCCATCCTTTGGTCCTAGGTCAGGACCGCAAGCCTTTCAGAGACTCAGCCGTCATAAGACCGTGTGAGTCCAACACAGTCGGTAAGAGTACCCATTTATTTTTCTAAAGTCTACAGACAAGTCGATATACTCGGGTGTACCTGACTAGCAAGACCCTCATCCCACCTGAATTGGTTTAATCACTCTTACACCAGTGACTTCACGGAGTCTTTCCCCTATTCCAATTGGACTTCTCTTATATGATCATGGACTCTTCTATGTGACCACTTTTTTATTTTATTTTTTGTTTATGTGTGTGTTTATCACATTCACTATTGCTGAAGCGCTACACTATTTTTACCCTAAATTGTTGAACTTTGTTTGTTTTAAGTGTTGGCAGCTGCTCTTTGTTCAATTTAGTTATAGCGCAGTGTTTTGCATATTACCACTGACTCATGGTCCAGCAGGCATGGACAGGGATGTTACCCATCTTTCACGGCCCATTGGGTCACTTTTGGCAGCTGGGAAGGATGCAGGACAAGGTGCAGTAGTGTTGGAGGTTGTTCCGCCACCACGCCTCCAAAATGCTACTACTGGTTGTGACACACCTCTCTCCTCCACCCCCTCCTCTTCTTCTTCCTCTATGGCCTCTTCCAGTGCTTTGTCCTAAGAACCAGTGTTGCTCCGTAGGCGTTCAAGGGGCTACGCAAGTGCGCAGGAAAAAAGATGCTATGCCATGCTTGCGCTGGTTTGTTTGGGGGACAGGAGCCACATTGGGGCAGATATTTTGTCAGCTCTGCAGGGGCAGGTCGAGAGGTGGTTGACGACATACCAGCTTAAGCCAGGAATGGTGGTTTGCGACAATGGCACCAACCTCCTCTCCGCCCTCCAACAGGGACAACTGACCCATGTGCCCTGTGGCTCACGTCCTTAACCTGGTGGTGCAGTGGTTCTTGGGCAGGTACCCGGGCTTACAGGATGTCCTGAGGCAGGCCAGGAAAGTCTGTGTGCATTTCCGCCGATCATTTAATGCCAGTGCTCGGCTGGCTGAGCTCCAAAAGGAGATGAACCTGCCCAAGAACCGCCTTATATCTGACATGCCCACCAGGTGGAACTCAAAGTTGGCCATGCTGCAGCAGCTGCACATGCAGCAGAGGGCCATAAATGAGTACCTGTGTGACTACAGCACCAGGACAGGGTCAGGGGAGCTCCGTTTTTTTCACCACGCTAGTGGGGCATGATCAGGGATGCATGCACTGTCCTGTCACCATTTGAGGAGGCCACGAGGATGGTGAGCAGTGACAGTGCATGCATCAGTGACACTGTACGTCTTGGAGCATACGCTGCATGGAATAATGGACAAGGCACTTGAGGGAGAACAGAGGCAGGAAGAGGAGGACTTACTTGCCTCTTAAGGCCCCCTTTATCCAGACAGTGTTCCTGCTGTCCCACCCATAGCACAGGAGGAGGAGGATTGTGTCAGCATGAAGGTGGAGCCTGGCACTCAGCATCAGCAGCATCAGCAGTCTTTTAGGGATGATTTACAGTCCCAAGAAACCCGTGGACTTCTACATCCCTGGGAGGAGGTGGCTGCGGATCATGTTGTCCTTAGTGACCCAGAGGACTATAGACCGAATGTCTCAGCTAACCTACGCTGCATGGCCTCCCTGATCCTGCAAATCCTGCGGAAGGATCCTTGTATTCTTCGGATCAAGGAGAGGGACCATTACTGGCTGGCCATTCTCCTTGATCCACGGTACAAGGGTACCTTATCTTGCTGTCGCAGAGGGAGCAGAGGATAAGACATCTCTGGGAGGCCTTGCAGAAAGGTCTGTGCAATACGTTCCCAGAGACTGGGTGGTTACAAACTCCTGGACAACGTGTTGCTGAGGCTTCAGTCAGTCACAGAAGGACTTGGACACCTTTCCCACCGAAAATCCTCTGGCTTACTAGGTCTTGAGGATGGATCACTGGCCAGAGCTTGCACAGTATGCAATTGAGCTACTGGCCTGTCCTGCATCCAGCGTTCTTTCGGAACGTACCTACAGTGCTGCTGGAGGCTTTGTAACTGATCACAGGGTTCACCTGCCCACCGACTCGGTTGATCGACTGACCTTCATAAAGATGAATCAGTCTTGGATCACCACCAGCTACCAAGCACCCGAAGCTGATGTAACCGGATAATTTTTTTTTTAAAATGTCACATCCCTTCAAGACTGCCTATGCTGATGCTGAGTGACTGTCCTGTTATGTTGACTGACTATCCTCTTCCTCACCAATGATCCTGCTGATAGCTTGGAAGAACATTTTTGGTTCTGGGTGATACCACCAGTGGCTAAGGCCCACCTTTTCAGCCCCTGTTTAACAGGGGCATGTAATTACAATTTTTTTTTTTTCCAACATTAGTATTTTATTGTAGTTTTTCAGGTAAACATAAAATACAAACATACAGATAAATGACGTGCAATGTTCATCATGCTGTGGAATAGATTAACAGAGATCAACTAGTAAATTAAATTGACAACTTCTATAGAAGGAATTATAGCATTCAAATACAACATTACACTATGAATTAATTTTCGAGTTTGACAGCAAGGTAGCGTGTAGTGTCTTCCCTCCAGGCACCCTGTGTAGGAGCAAACTGTGCCTTAGAGGGAGACTTGTACACCGCATCCTCATTTTGGTATTGGTTTTGCAATAGGAGGATTGAAGCATTATACAGGCAAACATACTTGTTTTTATTATGGTGTTTCCTCTGAGCTTACCCAATAAACGTGATGTGCTTATGGAAATTATGACTTTCAATTGCAAAAATTGTATCCCTAAATGCTTGAGGATTATGTTAGTTTTGTTGTCTTGATCCAGTTCAACCATGGTATCCAAAAGGTTAGTGTTTTACTTGAAATGCCTCTAATGGGGGGCCATCAAAATTTTGATAGTAGGGGCTTTATTAGATTGGATTTCCACATTTTGGTTATGTTTAGTTTTGCTGCTAGGAGGATATCGTTTGTAACCATTTCATTCAGATATTGAAGATAAACTTACTGAACGGTGTTTAGATCGTGTTAGCCACTGTCTTTCATAATGCTGAGTAGGAAATAAGTATATAAAGTCTGAAAAAAATAAACTTTATTACAAATGAGGACAAAGTAACACTACATTATTGAGAGAATAATCTACAATGTGATTTACAATAGTTCTGTTACCATTACAGTGTTAACAAAATCTTTGCATTTTTGACCTATAAAACTGTGTTGGATATCTGATAGGTATGTAGAATCTTTAGGGCAATTAAGACTACTGTTCCTCAAGAACCTAATCATTTTGGACTCACTGAATAGATTTATGATGGTTCTTGCTTTATACATATTTTAATGCCTGACTGATCGACAAGAAAGCTCAAGTAGGGAAAGTTGGACCATCTCTACAGGTTACCACATCGAAAAAAACAGGTAAACACATGTACACTTAGAGCCGGTTCACACAGCGGGCGATGCGAGGCGACACGACTCGCCTCGCCTCGCTCTCGCAAGTCACCCCCGTTCTGTACAATGGAACCGTTCTGAGAGGAGCGACTCGAGTCGCTCCGACTCAGAAAAAAGGTTCCTGTACTACTTTTGGGCGACCTCGGGGCGACTTGCATTGACTTCTATACAGAAGTCATCTGCAAGTTGCCGCTGAGGTCGCGGCGAGGCAAGTCGGAGTCGCCTCGCCTCGCCTGCAGTGTGAACCGGCCCTTAGACTATACTTTTACAATGTTATAAATATGTTAATTGTTTTATGAACAATTCAAACAAGTTCAGATTTCCATACTAGTATGTTGTCTTCTCTTGCTGTATTCTTACCACAGAGCTTTAACCTCCCTGGCGGTATGATTATTTCGGATTTTAGGCGCTAAAAGCGGTACCATTATTTTGCATGAAAATTTGGCGTTTTATATTGTAGTCCTGCAATTCTTAGGAATAACTCTCTTAAATCTGTCCAAACCAGAGTCTAGCAGACATCCCGGGTATGATAAAGTTTGAAAAATTAAATCATAAATTATAATATAATAAATAATTATAAATAATTGTACCAAATAATATAACAATAATAAAAATTATTCAATAATGTAATCAAATCAAAAACACTGAAATTTGCTCAGTTGCAGAATTGTCACTGTCATTACTTTTCAGTATTTGATGACGGATCTCCCCACAAATCGCTATCGCTCAATTCTGCGAGTGATTCTAATTTATTATCGCTGTTTTCTAGCTGGTCTAAAATCATTTTTGATGTACAGTGACAGTTTTGGTTGCTATGGGCAATCTCCAGTTTTCAGGCATAAAGAACAGTTTTTATTATATAAAAGTGCATGCAGGACACTGGGCAGACCACTAGGGACAACGGGGATGTGAAATATTTACATACAGCAATGTAATCTGTAAGATTACATTATACTGTATGTTTACTGTTTGTTTCACTTTTTGAATTTGGCGCCGATCTCTGTGCCCGTGCGTCGCAACGCTCGCAGGGAACGGAGATCGGCGATGTAATGCATCGAGCGAGACACGGCTCGCTCGTACAGCGGGGAGACAACGCTGGATCCGAGGGAGAAGGTAAGTAAACCTCCTCCTGGATCCAGCGATGCAGTCCCGAGTCTGGCTCGGGGATACCGCTTTTGGTATGAAAAATCCACCCCGAGTCACTCGGGAACACCGCCAGGGGGGTTAAGATACAATATTCCTTATGTTATATACTTTGACTCGACCTGTTTATTGCTGTACCAGTTATGTACAATTTATACCTTTCAAATAAAGATCTTTTGAAAAAAAAAATTTTTTTTATAGAATTTGGATCAATAAAGTCTATTCTGTATCTATCAGCATCTTTCATATCACCTCAAGTGGAGACAGATTTGGAAAGTGTCTGAACAATAAATATTTTTTTTTAATATAATTTTTATTGAACAATTTTCAATATACAAATCGAGATATACATTTGTACAGATTTCAAGAACAAATTAAACAATAGCATGTTGTACATACAACTACTGTTACAATATCCAGCATTCAACTGGTAGCTGCTTGAAAAGTATCATTACATATACCTAAAAGTTATATGTGAACACAAAAATGAGTCAATATAGCAACTGGTCTCTACATCACTCGCTTAGTAACCAAAATATCAAAATTTCAAGCAATAAGGGATATCACGCAATTCGTCTAGTGTTTATCCAAGGTTCCCATTGGGCATAAAAACGGATGACCTTCCCTTCGATATTGGCCATCATCTGCTCATATTTAAAGGCTTCATTAACTTTCCTTATAACCTCACTAATGTTCGGGGAATCAGAGGATTTCCACTTATAAGCAATTGTCAGTCTTGCCGCCATTAACGTGGTTGTATAGTCAAATTGGGGACTTTTACCTACAGGAAAGCCTATAATAAGCCTTACCTGTAGGTAAAAAAAAATATTTCCTAAACCTGTACAGTTAAGGAGATATTCCCCTCGCAATGCGCTGCTGACTGCAGCGGCGCATGTGCACAGGGGATTCCCGGCTGGAAGCCCAGCAGACGCCGGACCCTGCTGGAGAGAAATCTCCTGCGCGCATGCGCGGGAGTGACAATATCGCGGCTCCGGCCACTCACAGCGCCGGAGCCGCGATACCCCGGAAGAAACGCTGAGAGAACATGTCAGCTACCTTGGCGTGGATCGGGACAGATGTCGGGGCCTCGGTCTAAGGTAAGTATTTCATAATGAGCTAGTATGTGGTGCATACTAGCTCATTATGCCTTTTGCTTTGCAGGTGAGCAAAAAAATTTTTTAAATTCAGCAGGTATACAACTGCTTTAATATCGAACCACCATCAATCTAAGAGAGGGAGGATATTGGTCGTAATTAAAATTTTTGATGCAATGCTTTGCAGCAGGGCTCATTCCTGCACTTCAACTAAAGTATCTGGGAGAGGTTGCAGTGTCGTGGCACCAGCACCAGTACCTAAGGCCCAATTTTTCATCCCCTGTTTAACAGGGGCATGTAATTACAGTGCCTTGCAAAAGTATTCGGCCCCCTTGAACTTTTCAACCTTTTGCCACAGGCTTCAAACATAAAGATATAAAATTTAAATTTTTTGTGAAGAATCACCAACAAGTGGGACACAATTGTGAAGTGGAACGAAATCTATTGGATTTTTGAAACTTTTTTAGCAAATAAAAAAACTGATGGTGCGTGCAAAATTATTCGGCCCCTTTACTTTCAGTGCAGCAAACTCACTCCAGAAGTTCAGCGAGGATCTCTGAATGATCCAATGTTGTCCTAAATGACTGATGGTGATAAATAGAATCCACCTGTGTGTAATCAAGTCTCTGTATAAATGCACCTGCTGTGTGATAGTCTCAGGGTTCTGTTGAAAGTGCAGAGAGCATCATGAAGACCAAGGAACACACCAGGCAGGTCTGTAATACTGTTGTGGAGAAGTTTAAAGCCGGATTTGGATAGAAAAAGATTTCCCAAGCTTTAAACATCCCAAGGAGCACTGTGCAAGCGATCATTTTGAAGTGGAAGGAGTATCAGACCACTGCAAATCTACCAAGACCTGGCCGTCCCTCTAAACTTTCAGCTCAGACAAGGAGAAGACTGATCAGAGATGCCACCAAGAGGCCCATGATCACTCTGGATGAACTGCAGAGAACTACAGCTGAGGTGGGAGAGTCTGTCCATAGGACAACAATCAGTCATACACTGCACAAATCTGGCCTTTATGGAAGAGTGGCAAGAAGAAAGCCATTTCTCAAAGATATCCATAAAAAGTCTCGTCTTAAGTTTGCCACAAGCCACCTGGGAGACACACCAAACATGTGGAAGAAGGTGCTCTGGTCAGATGAAACCAAAATCAAACTTTTTGCCCTCAATGCAAAACGATATGTTTGGCGTAAAAGCAACACAGCTCATCACCCTCAACACACCATCCCCACTGTCAAACATGGTGGTGGCATCATCATGGTTTGGGCCTGCTTTTCTTCAGCAGGGACAGGGAAGATGGTTAAAATTGAGGGGAAGATGGATGCAGCCAAATACAGGACCATTCTGGATGAAAACCTGTTGGAGTCTGCAAAAAACCTGAAACTGGGACGGAGATTTATCTTCCAACAAGACAATGATCCCAAACATACAACAAAATCTACAAAGGAATGGTTCACAAATAAACGTATCCGTGTTAGAATGGCCAAGTCAAAGTCCAGACCTGAATCCAATCGAGAATCTGTGGAAAGAGCTGAAAACTGCTGTTCACAAACGCTCTCCATCCAACCTCACTGAGCTCGAGCTGTTTTGCAAGGAAGAATGGGCAAGAATTTCAGTCTCTCGATGTGCAAAATTGATAGAGACATACCCCAAGCGACTTGCAGCTGTAATCGCAGCAAAAAGGTGGCTCTACAAAGTATTAATGCGAGGAGGCCGAATAATTTTGCACGCCCCACTTTTCATTTTTTTATTAGTTAAAAAAGTTTCAAAAATCCAATAGATTTCATTCCACTTCACAATTGTGTCCCACTTGTTGGTGATTCTTCACAAAAAATAAAAATGTTATATCTTTATGTTTGAAGCCTGAAATGTGGCAAAAGGTTGAAAAGTTCAAGGGGCCGAATACTTTTGCAAGGCACTGTACAATTCTTGATATAATATTTCACAGCAGAGGGGGCGTGGTTTGCCGTGACTGGAAATGGCTGCCTAATCTCCCTGCTCCGTTTGACTATAGCCTAAACGAAGCTTTCGACGGGGATTTTGTTCTTTACTTCGGTTCGCCGAGTATGGGGACTGCCTCTAGAACAAATTCTACCCCACGATCGAGATCACCGAGAGGAAATAGGAACCAAAATCCGCCCGGTATCCCAGAGCTATTCCGGACACAGAGGGCTAATATGGCGGCGTCTTCTTCAGCCTCCTCACAGGCGCGTGACGAGATCGTACTGACTCCGGCCGTGACACACCTCTCGGATACTCCGGCGGGTCCCGCTCCTTCCTCTCAACACCCGACCTTACAGGACCTGCGAGCGGTGGCGTCCGACATAAAGGACACCTTTACCTCAGTGATTGCGGATCTCCGCCAGGAACTGCATGACATGGCAGGCAGAGTGCAAGAAGTTGAGAAGAAGACGGCATATCAGCAATCCGCAATTAGGAAAGTCTCTGCAGCTGTAGATACACACTCCCTACAATTGAGAGAAATACAGAGACATGTCGAATATCTCGACAATCGCGGCAGGAGACATAATTTGCGGGTGAGGGGTCTGCCTGAGAGTGTGGATAATACTCAACTGCTTTCTACGGTATCCTCACTATTCAGACAATTACTTGACTCACAGGACACAACTCATATTGAAATGGAACGGATCCACAGAGCTCTTAGACCAAAAGGCAGGGAATCTGATCCCCCTAGGGATGTTATTTGCTATATTAATGACTATAAATTAAAGGAAGATATCTTAAAGCAGGCACGGACCAAAGGCTCCCTGGAATTTGATGGCCACAGGATATCCTTCTACCAAGATTTGTCTGCTATCACCTTGAGGCATAGGAAAGATTTGCGCCCTCTGCTGGAAGTGCTGCAGACCAGAGGTATTCCTTATCGATGGAAATACCCATTTGCACTCTCCGCCACTCATCGTGGTCATACAGCTATACTCAGAGTCCCAGAAGATTTGAGTTCTTTCTGCAAATCCCTGGATATTCCTTATACAGCGGTGCCTAATTGGTATGCGGACATCAACATTCCGGGTAATACTTCTAAGCTGCCACAGGAGGATCCCATGGAAACGCAGCACACCCACTTCAGGAGGCGGCGGTCTCCATCTACTACGAGATAAGGCCCGAATTCATCCCCGCTCCATGATCCTTATAGTCCTACAGCTGCTCCTCTTCCCAGAAGAGCTCGCAGAGATCGCTAGTTGCTCTATTCACCTTCTATCCTGTAATTGAGTTAACGACACATTGAAGACAGTTATCAATACCCCTTATTTCTTTTTACTCCTTCAAGAGTTTCTTTTGTCTAGCTGGAGAGGCAGTAGTTGCACACAGATATACATTTTTACTTATCGGTACACTTCTGTTGTTCTAAGTCCCCATCTGGGTGCAAATACCTGATTCATATATATATTTTGGCAGAATTATCAATTTACCACATTATAAAACATGGTTTATGGTTTGCATCGCTGACTTCCTGCTTTCTATTGATTGAATTCACAAGGCCGAGTATACATCTCTATGATGTCTCCCTTAAACAAGGCTATTACATGCATAATCCCACTGGCGCTCAGATAATAAGATTTTATGGAGAAGGAACTATAATTCTTGAAGTGATATTTTTACTTCCATCATAAGCATCCCCACAGAAGCAATTTAATGGTCTTCATTTTATTCTCAATAAATGGGAATGGAGAGCTCTCATTCTGGGGTCAAACGCTTTTGCTCACCTTCGCAAGCTGGGATTATCATCTTTTTTATAGCATATACCATCTGAGCCTACTTAATTGGGTTTATGCTTCCTTGTACTTACTCTGGAGATGCCCGCATGATAGCAAGTCTTCTTACCTACTATGAAGCGTTCTTCTCTCCATATATTCCATGCGGACATAGAGCATTGAATATATACTGTGAGAACGGATCTTACAGCGTTTCTTACTTATACTCATCAACTGATCCTCTTTATGATCGAAGTACAAAAACCTGACTCTTCATTCATATAAGTTTCGAGGTTCTACTTCACTATTAGAGCCTCGAATTGGATCTCTACGATATCTTACTGTTGACATTAGTACATCTCTTCCATAAGATCCTGATTGTTCCCCATTACTTGGTTATCTTTAGGTCCTATGGGCCACAGTTCTCCAAGAGGTATAGAGACTTTCATAGTGTACCTCCTGTTTGCAATGCCTTAACTTGAATCTTACATCTTCACATGATATGGTTCTGTTTTCAGAAGTACTGATAAGAGTCTTTCTGTCGCTATATCTCTATCGTCTTTGGCGCTTTAACCTCAATTTTTTCTTTCACAGGTTTGCATTATTATTAAGAATTGTCTTCTTCATACAGAGGCTTTTAGTTTTACCTTATCAATTGTTTACTGTAAGGGGTGCACTTCCTCTAATATTTTTATTCTCTTTTATTGCAAATTTGCTAATTGTTCTTTGCTAAGATAGATCTTTACTTTTCTTACATACACATATAAGACCAAGCTTTTCAACCTTAGGTTCCCGAATTAGCTCCAAACACTCTAATATCCTTTGTCCCTTTAACCTTCCGGGTGCCTCCTTACATTCCCCCTTGCAATGCTGTCCCCACTATACACCGTTTCTCTAGCCCCTAGGCACATAGACAATTGTTTCTTGTTTTTCCCGTCTTTCTATTCATACAAACCACCTCCCACAAAGTGGTGCGATTCCTAATTTTACATACTTATCACTTTCTCTTATAATAAACCACTGCCTTTTTCCGGCGCTATTTTTCTTCCTTTTTGATAGGCGAGCTGGTTCTCACCTATAGCCGGATATCCCCCTCTTTACCGATTGTCCCTAACCCTCTTACCTATCCCTTACTTCCCAATCACTGGCATTGAACTTTATCTAGAGTACCTAACGGTACAGTTATATGATTGCATTCCTTGCTTCACAACAAGTTTACTATTATAGTCAAGTGTACGATAGCATATTGTTCTTTTAATTCCACATTCTTGCATCTTACCTTAGGATCCCACACTCACATTGCTTATGGCTCCCTCACAACATACCTCACCCTCTACGCAACTCAAAGTTACCTCTTTGAACGTCAAGGGTTTGAATATTCCTGAGAAACGATCGCAACTCCTCCTCACTATGCAACGCAATAAAGTTGACATCGTTTTTATACAAGAAACACACTTCCGTACTAATTCTATTCCGAAACTTTACAATTTTTACTATCCCACAGTTTTCCATTCAACAAATGATATAGCAAAAACGAAAGGTGTCTCCATTCTTATATCAAAACATACTCCCCTTTCAAATCACAGGTGAGCTGTCTGATCACCAAGGACGATTCCTCTTCCTGAAAGGCACGTATAGGAACAGGACAATTACACTAGTCAATATCTATGCCCTAATATTGGTCAAGTACCCTTCTTCCGTGACATGATGAAGCAATTAGCAAATTTCAAAGAAGGGACGTTAATTTTAGGAGGTGACTTTAACGCCCCACTAAACCCCATTCTGGACACATCCACGGGTACTTCCTCCTTACCTTACACAGCACTTAAAGCAATCAAATTGGAATTACAATCTTTTTTACTCCATGACACCTGGCGTTTGCTTCATCCTGATCATAAAGATTACACATATTTTTCACCACCTCATCTGAAATATTCTAGAATTGATTACCTCTTCTTATCCCAACCAGATCTTCCAATACTTCAGAAAGCTACTATTGACCCAATGTTCATTTCAGACCACCATCCAATCTCAATAACCTTATCTTTCCCAGCTTCACTTCCTCGCTCACAAACGTGGAGACTAGACCCTGCCCTACTCACTGACACTGCTATAGTTTCAGAAATTGAGAAAAGTCTACAACAATTTTTTACCGAAAATGATACAGCCGATACTTCACCACAGATCACGTGGGAAGCACATAAATGTGTAATTAGGGGGCTTTTTATTGCTGAGGCCTCTAAAAGACGGAAACTTAGATCTCAATATCAGAACGACTTATTACAAAAGATCAGTCGTCTGGAACAAGCACATAAACATTAGCCCGGGCTACCTTACACTCCTTAACTTTATGTAGAAAGGAACTAATAACCCTACTAGACAAACAAATCAGACGTAAATATATCCTTACCCAAAAAACATTTTATGAATATGGTAATAAAGCTGGAAAATTATTAGCTAGAGCTTTACAGACTAAGAAAGCTAAAAACGACCATTCATTCCATTACCACCACACAAGGCCAAAAACTTTCTTCCACCCCAGACATAGCTAAACAGTTCTTAGCATACTACTCGAAATTATACAATCTGAATTCTCCAAATTCCATAAAAACGTCTGCAGAACGGACACAACTGATCAAAACCTTCCTTACGCGCTATAGCCCTACTCCCATCTCTGAATCCATCTGCCAAGATCTAGACAAACCCATAACCATAGAAGAAGCGAACCTTGCCTTAAACATGCTAAAAGCTGGTAAAAGTCCGGGGCCCGATGGCTTTACGGTCGGCTATTATAAATCGTTCAAACCATACTTAACGCCCATCTTTACCAAAACTTTTGATGCCTATGCTACACCCATCTCACCCCCGAGAGATCTACTTACGGCCCACATAACGGTCATCCCGAAACCGGGTAAAGATCCCTCACTAATATCCAATTACAGACCAATTTCCCTTTTAAACGTTGACCTTAAGTGGTATGCTAAGATCTTAGCTAATAGAATTCCCTTGCTTCCGGATCTGGTTCACCTTGATCAGGTGGGATTCATTCCTGGCAGAGAGGCAAGGGATAACACCCTCAAAGCCATAAATATCCACCATTGGCTTAATGGTTCCAACCAAAAGGGATTCTTCTTGACGTTGGATGCGGAGAAGGCGTTCGATAGAGTGGCCTGGGATTATATGTCAGAGGTCTTGAGGGCTACGGGCCTTCCCGATCGGATGCTAAATTATATCCTTGCACTTTACTCCGGCCCTACAGCCAGAGTCCGAGTCAACGGCCACCTGTCGGACGCCTTCTCCATCTCCAACGGCACGCGACAGGGTTGTCCCCTGTCTCCACTTATTTTTGTACTTACCTTGGAACCACTTCTTCGTTGCATACGGGAAAACCCAGATATCAAAGGAATTGATATACGTGACCATACGTATAAATTAGCTGCCTTTGCTGATGTTCTTTTATTTCTGACGGAGCCCTTGACTACATTGCCGAACCTTTTGAAAACGCTTGAACATTTCAACTACTTGTCCCATTTCAAGATCAATTTCTTAAAATCAAAAGCCCTAAACATCACCTTAACCCAGTCTCAATGCTCCCATTGTCAGCAAAATTTCCCCTTCAAATGGAACACTTCTACCCTCACGTATTTGGGCATCCAAATTCCTGCTTCTCTTAATAAACTTTACGATGTAAATTATTTAACCTTGCTACAAAATATTACAAAAGATCTAAAAAAATTGGGCCTCCGGACTATTTTCATGGTTCGGAAGAGCAGCCATACTCAAAATGAATATCCTCCCGAGGGTATTATATTTGTTACAAACAGTCCCCATTAAACTTCCTTCACCATTTTTCAAAACATATCGAAAAATTTGTACTAAATTTATTTGGGGTACACTTCGCCCCAGATTGAGTTATACTAAACTTACATCCCCCAAGAGGCTTGGGGGTATTGGGCTCCCAGATGTGGAAAAATATTATCAGGCAAGTCATCTAACGAGGATTTTAGATTGGAATCTTCACCTCCTTTCTAAAGATTGGGTTCAATTGGAAAACTTGTTCTCACACATTCCACTTGCATCAACACCCTGGATACTGGCCACCCACTTCCCCCCCCGACTTACAGATCCCATCCACTGATTCATCCTACAGTATCTATCTTTCAAAAAGTCTGCTCAAGATCTCAGATATCTTCTGTTACTGGCCCTATGACTCCCCTCAGAATGAATCCGGCTTTTTTACCGGTATGCATTCATCTTTTTTGAAAAATGTCTGGCCTCATACCGCTGTCCGGGCCATGCTTTTTTTCAATAATGGCAAATTGATTTCACACTCTAACTTATTAGATCGTTTACATCCACACATGTTTCCGTACTGGACCTACATCCAAATTAAACATTTTCTCCAATCACAAGCTAAATCTTCAACATTATATCGATCCCTAACTCCTTTCGAAGACATGTGTCAAAAAGATGAACCACAGAGGCATCTCATTTCTTTTACATATTCCTTATTGTTCCCCTCTCATACTATTCTCCGAGATAAAAACACAGGGAAATGGTCTAGAGATCTCTCTATTGACCTTACAAACAAGGACTGGGAAAAAAAATACACTTTAACGCACAAAGGTTCTCAGAATATTTTTGCACAGGAAAATGCTTACAAACTAATATCCAGATGGTATAGAACCCCTCTCCATCTACATCACATCTCCATCGATTTCACAACAGTGTTGGAGATGTGAATCCGAACCAGGTTCCCTATTACATCTGTGGTGGTCATGCACTAAGATTCAACCATTTTGGAGGAAAGTCCATGAATTGATACATCATGTTACAACCTACAAATTAGAATTTACCCCTGCACAATTTTTACTCCATCACCCTAATATTCCTAGCCGATCGTACCGACATTCACTTGTTATGCATATGATTTCTGCTGCCAATATGTGCATCCCCAAACATTGGCGCTCGCAAACTCCACCTTCCATGAGGGATTGGCTCGAGCGCATCCAAAAAACTGCTGACATGGAAGATTTGATCCATCAGGCGAAAGACACGCCTTCTAAATATGTTCAGACCTGGTCTTGTTGGAAGCATTTTATCACCACACCTAAATACCGAGCGTTCCTTACCTGATGTGATAACTTTATCGCCACATTTCCTTTACTCACTGTATCACCTGGCATAACCGGTCTCATCATCTCACTTACCTCACAGATACACTTACGGTATTATCTTCTCTGCACGCTAATTCCCAGCTCACAGGGATCCCTTCTATGACCCCAGAGACCTCTCTCAATGCTTAGATCCTCTTTTCCCTTGGTGACACCATAACTAACTAGATGAAGTTCTTATGGGCTCTATACATGGCACTCCTGCCCTTCATTTGGTACCCCTTTTTCCCCGTTACCCTTAACTGACCTCCCTTTATAGTCCTGATTGATGCATTTGAAATATGTAATATATGTTTGTTTTTTTTTTTGTTTTTTGGGGAATAGCGGCTTGTTCCGCTAACACCAGATATGGTGTGCTTGTTTAAGACACTGTGGCAGCACGCAGGTAAAATCACCTGGTTGTATCCAGGATGGGAAATATGTGTGTCCTAGATTCAGGCTTTATGCAGACTTTTACAATTAGAGGGGAAGAGTTAATGAGCCCAGCTGAAGTAAGTGGGCTCATTAAAGACCTCTACAAAAAACCCCAGCATGCATAGGGAGATGCTCCATCCTGGAACCAGTTTTGTGTGTATAGACTGGGGAGTCTGAGATCTGTTCTGTGCGGTGAGTTAACGCCTGTGTGGCAAACCCCTACAATAGAGACAGGGACTGGGGCAGCACAAGGCTGCACCCAGTTGTTAGACAGGGAGTCTACGTGTGTAGTTAGAGGTCAAGCTGACCAGGATTTATTTTCTTGTTTTATTTTGTTTGGCTGTTATATGTATCACTGCATGTAGCGTAAATAAACCAGATCTTTTGTTTTTTGAACCTACACCGCTGTCTGCTGTGGCTGACTTTGTGTTGTGAACCCATCCAGGGGGTCACACACACCCGCTACCGAGCAAACCCCTCACAGTTGGTGGAGAATTTTGGCAGTTTTTTTTTTTTAAGGCCAGCATGGAGGAGATACTGAGACAGCTGGCTCTAGCCAATGCAAATCAGCAGCAAACAAATGCGGGTTTACAAAGGAGCCTTGCAGCTCAACAACAGACAAATGCAACTTTGCAGCAGAGTATGGAAGCTCAGCAACAAGCCCAGCAGCAGACAAATGCAACTTTGCAGCAGAGTTTGGAAAATCAGCAGAAGGCTCACCAGCAGAGTTTGGAAGCTCAGCAACAAGCCCAGCAGC
Organism: Lithobates pipiens; assembly: GCF_037356315.1. Classification (NCBI taxonomy): domain Eukaryota; kingdom Metazoa; phylum Chordata; class Amphibia; order Anura; family Ranidae; genus Lithobates; species Lithobates pipiens. The sequence continues at coordinate 165,550,116 of NW_027507685.1, read as the reverse complement.
GATCTGAAGCCCGCTTCATAGACCTGTTGCAGAAGCAAGAGCAGAGTTTTCAACAGCAAATAGAGACATTGATACAGCAACGTCCGCAGACCAATGAAGCAAGTGGTTACAACACCACCGCATCCTTTGGTGTGAGCCGTTTACTGACAAAAATGACTGGAGAGGATGATCCGGAGGTGTTTTTGACCACATTTGAAAGGACTGCTGAAAGGGAAAAGTGGCCTAAGGAGCAATGGGCTGGACTGGTGGCCCCTCTGTTAACTGGGGAATCGCAGAAAGCTTATTATGACCTAGAGCCTGACCAAGCAAAAGACTATGTGGTACTAAAAACAGAAATATTGGCAAGGCTGGGTGTCACCCTGGCCGTCCGGGCTCAGCGTGTGCATAACTGGACTTTTCAGGTTGGAAAACCTCCCAGGTCTCAAATGTATGATCTCATTCACCTGAGCAGGAAGTGGCTGCAGCCAGAGATTTTGACCGCACCAAACATTGTGGAACGTGTGGTTATGGATCGTTTCCTGAGAGCTCTTCCTACTGCCATCCAAAAATGGGTAAGCCATGGAGACCCAGAAAATGCAGATAAACTTGTGGATCTGGTTGAGAGGTATTTGGCTACAGAGAACCTGACCACCTCTTCCAGGGACTCACGGACTTTCCCCCCTAAGACCAGATCATCCCCAGTGGCGGGTAAGATGACTCCAAGGGGTGAGGGTGGAGAGAGTGAGAGGGTGGGAGTTCTACCTAAGGTCTGGCGGGAGCAGCCCAGGAAGCCCATGCTGCAAGAGGCAGCGAAAAAAATTATTTGCTACCGCTGCCGGCAAGAGGGACATATTGCAGCCAATTGCCCCGTTGTGGATGAGCCTATGCAATGTGACTTTATAAGGGAGAGACGTCAGTCGCTGTTTGCGACAGTTGCATGCACTGCCATTCGGGGACCTGAGAAACATTTATGTAAAATGTGTATTAATGGTAGACATGTTGATGTGTTGCTAGATTCAGGTAGCCTGGTAACATTGATAAAAGCTGAATTAGTTACTACAGAGGTCTCTGGGAAGAACAGGGTGGCTGTTATTTGTGTGCATGGGGACACCCGAGAGTATCCTGTAACTTCAGTGTTTTTTGAGACCCCCAAAGGTAACCTCTCTCATCAGGTGGGGTTAGTGTCTCAGTTACCACATGATGCTATTGTGGGAAGGGATTTTCCAAAATTCTGGGAACTCTGGGATTGTCCTGAGCCCCCCACTGGTGCCCCTATAAACCAGGAAGATGACCAGAATTCCTCTGGAAGTGGTGAGGACTCTCCTGAATTTCCCTTGTCGGTATTGGCGGGGGAAACTCGAGAAACTGGGGAGGAGCCAACATCCTCAGATGAAAACATGCCGTCTGTGGAGTTTTCGGATCTTGAGGTTCACAGGGAAAATTTTGCCACAGAACAGTTAAAAGACCCCACCCTAATAAAGGCACGGGAAAATGTGGTGAAAATAGATGGCGAGTTAGTGAACCCAGATAAGACTTGCACTTACCCGTACTTCACTGTGGAAAGGCACCTGCTGTATCGAGTGGCTCAAAGGGCAGAAGAAACCAATGAGCAACTTGTAGTGCCCAAACCTTACAGGAAGTTGGTGTTAGAATTGGCTCATGGACACATTCTGGGAGGTCATCTGGGGACAGAGAAAACCAGAGAGAGGGTACTGCAGAGATTCTATTGGCCTGGGGTCATGAAGGAAATAGAAAAGTATTGTTCCTCCTGCCCTGTGTGTCAGAAGACGGCACCTATGCCACATTTCCGTAACCCGCTGGTACCTCTTCCTATCATTGAGGTCCCCTTTGAAAGGATCGCAATGGATTTGGTAGGTCCGATAATGACGTCCACCAGGGGGCATCAGTACATTTTGGTTATATTGGACTATGCCACCCGTTATCCGGAAGCAATTCCTCTACGAAATACCTCGGCCAAAACCATAGCCAAAGAGCTATCTCTTGTTTTTAGCCGCGTGGGTATTTGTAAGGAACTGCTTACGGACCAAGGTACACCCTTTATGTCCAGGGTTATGAAGGAACTATGCAAGTTGTACAAAGTGACAATTGCGTACATCTGTGTATCACCCCCAAACAGATGGGTTGGTTGAAAGATTCAACAAAACCCTAAAACAAATGTTAAAGAAGGTGGTGGATAGAGATGGAAAGAATTGGGACTGTCTAATACCCTATCTGATGTTTGCCATTAGGGAGGTACCCCAATCCTCTACGGGTTTCTCACCCTTCGAGTTGCTCTATGGGAGACACCCAAGAGGGCTGCTGGATATCGCCAAGGAAACTTGGGAAAATGAGAGTTCTCCTCACAGGAGTGTGATTGAGCATGTCGCCCTGATGCAAGATAGAATTGCACAGGTAATGCCAATTGTAAAGGAACATTTAACCCAAGCGCAGTTAGCACAGCAGAGAGTGTACAACCCTGGGGCCAAGACCCGTACTTTTTCCCCGGGGGATAGGGTCTTGGTGCTAGTCCCTACGGTTGAAAGCAAATTTCTGGCCAAATGGCAAGGTCCATACGAAGTAATTGGAAATATTAGTGAGGTGAACTACAGGGTTAGACAGCCAGGAAGGCGAAAGCCGGAGCAGATCTATCACGTCAATCTGCTGAAAGCCTGGAGGGATAGGGAATCCCTAGTCGCAGAGACTTTGTCACAAGTACAGCCTGATTGCTTAGTTCCTGAGGTTGGAATAGCAGACACCTTATCGAAACCCCAACAACAGGAGGTTAAAGAGTTTGTACTTCGTAACAAAGAGATTTTCTCTGAGCTGCCGGGACAAACATCTGGCGTAGAGCATGACATTATCACCCCGCCAGGAGAAAGGGTAAAACTAAAACCTTATAGAATACCAGAGGCCCGACGGGAGGCAATACGTGGGGAGGTTCAAAGGATGCTGGAATTGGGTGTGATAGAGGAGTCCCAGAGTGACTGGTCCAGTCCTATCGTACTAGTGCCCAAACCTGATGGGAGCTGGCGATTTTGTAACGATTTTAGACAATTAAATAAAGTTACAAAATTTGACACCTACCCCATGCCACGTATAGATGAGTTGATTGACCGGCTGGGAACAGCCCGATATATGACAACTCTTGATCTCACCAAAGGGTATTGGCAAATTCCCCTGGCCGAGTCGGCCAAGGAGAAAACTGCGTTTGTAACCCCAGATGGGGCATTCCAATATAAGAGAATGCCGTTTGGGTTACAGAATGCACCGGCAACATTCCAGCGGAAAATGGATAAGATTCTGAGGCCCCATCAGAAATATGCTGCAGCTTACCTGGATGATGTGATTATCCATAGCACAGACTGGGTCTCACATTTGCCAAAAGTACAAGCAGTCCTAGACTCTATCCGGGAAGCTGGGTTTACGGCCAATCCAAAGAAGTGTACCATTGGACAGGAGGAGGCCAAATATCTTGGGTACACTATTGGGAGGGGGGTGATAAAACCCCAAGTCAATAAAGTCGAGGCCATACAGAGTTGGCCACGTCCCAACAGCAAGAAACAGGTACGAGCCTTTCTGGGAATCGCTGGCTATTATCGACGATTCATTCCCCATTTTGCTTCTCAGGCTGTGCCCCTCACCAACCTGACAAAAGGGAAAGAGTCGGTCATGGTTAAATGGTCCCCAGAGGCTGAAGAAGCATTTCAGTCCTTAAAAACAGCCTTATGTAGCCAGCCAGTGTTGTACTCACCAGACTTCTCTAAGGACTTCGTTGTACAAACTGATGCATCAGACGTTGGGTTAGGAGCAGTGTTATCCCAGGTCTGGAACGGGGAAGAGCACCCAGTCATTTACCTCAGCAGGAAGTTGAAGTCCCATGAGGTAAATTACTCCACGATTGAGAAGGAATGTTTAGCAGTGAAGTGGGCTCTAGATTCCCTTCGGTACTATCTGCTAGGTAGGCACTTTGACCTGGTGACTGATCACGCTCCTTTAAAGTGGATGGCTCAGAACAAGGAGACCAATAGAAGGGTAAATAGGTGGTTCCTGGCCCTACAGGAATTTAACTTTACAGTTAAGCATCGCCCTGGTGTTAAAATGGGGAATGTGGATGCTTTGTCTCGGATACATGCGTGTCTGACTGCTGGTGTTACAACCCCAAGGTTGAAACAAGAGGGGGGGGGTATGTGGCAGCACGCAGGTAAAATCACCTGGTTGTATCCAGGATGGGAAATGTGTGTCCTAGATTCAGGCTTTATGCAGACTTTTACAATTAGAGGGGAAGAGTTAGAGCCCAGCTGAAGTAAGTGGACTCATTAAGACCTCTACAAAAAACCCCAGCATGCATAGGGAGATGCTCCATCCTGGAACCAGTTTTGTGTGTATAGACTGGGGAGTCTGAGATCTGTTCTGTGCGGTGAGTTAACGCCTGTGTGGCAAACCCCTACAATAGAGACAGGGACTGGGGCAGCACAAGGCTGCACCCAGTTGTTAGACAGGGAGTCTACGTGTGTAGTTAGAGGTCAAGCTGACCAGGATTTATTTTCTTGTTTTATTTTGTTTGGCTGTTATATGTATCACTGCATGTAGCGTAAATAAACCAGATCTTTTGTTTTTTGAACCTACACCGCTGTCTGCTGTGCCTGACTTTGTGTTGTGAACCCATCCAGGGGGTCACACACACCCGCTACCGAGCAAACCCCTCACAACACATTAACAAATATTTTTAATATTTACCGGTTTCTTCCTGTTAATTTGGTGCACGGGGTATTGCCATACTTCTGGAAACTTTATTCCTCTCCTCTGTCCTGTCGCAGTCTGATCCCAGTTGGGGCGACTAGTCACCGAGGTCTCATATTTACTTTCTCGCTTTTATGGAGTATGGTACATACCTAGGGCACTAATACTTCACTCTCCATACCCAGCCTCAATTCCATGAAATGTCCGAACACGATTTTTACACTGATCATATCTCAATGTTGTAATAGATCTTAGATTATTTGTTTAACCAACAAGCCATCTACCAGACGATATCTCCTGACTAATATTACCCTGCATGTACTTAAATGGAGATGTTCTTTTATAATTCATGTACTTATTATATTGCATTTTACAGTTCCTGTTTTTGTTCATTTGTAAAACTTCAATAAAACGTTGAAAACAAAAATTAACGACAGAAATTCTAATTAAAAAAAATAAAATAAAATAATTTCACAGCAGGGCCCGTTCCTGCGCCCACCGAGAGTAACTGTGAGGACTTATAGTGTTGTGGCACCAGCACCACCACCACAACCACCAAAGGCCCAATTTTTCTTTTCTTTTTTTATTCCAAAAATGTTATTGTTTGCAAGAGATCAAAATACAGAAAATAGAAGCCTTGTGATATTCAGTTACAGAGAGTTAACAAGTAACACAATTTTATGCATCGTAAGGACAATCTAACATAACATAGAACCAGCTATACGTAAAGTAGAGTGATAAATTCAAAGCATTTGTAGGATCGTTCCCCAAAAGATTGGGGTATAAGCTTTACTAATATGTCCATTGTTATATTGCATAGCTCAAATCGAAAGTATCAACTGTGTATTTTTGAAAATAAGGGGTCAAAAGGAGGGAAGGAAGGATGGAATCTCACCTCCTACTATGGATACGTACACATTGGTGAAGAAAGGGGGGGGGGGGGCTAGGGAAAAAGAGGGTAGCGGTGAAATTTACAGAGAAAGAAGGAAATTTGAATGGGAACATAGAATAGGGTAGGGATAGGGATAGGGACACTCCGCTACTCGCCGTCCACGGATTCTGGCCTGTGTAACATTAATGACCGTACCTTCCTCTTCCTAATTTGTGAGGAGGCATGAGTCATAAAGGGGATTTTATCCTGTAGCCCCTTGTGGTGAGACCGATGTGTTGTATACTTAGGGGTAATCTATTTGTGTTGAGAAGGAGTTTTTGAATACAAGACAGTGTTTATTCGAACAGTACCGACAAATGGCTCAATCAGGTAGGTTGTTGAATTATGTTGTGAAAGTCAGAGGTGGTCATGAAATGTTTCCATGGGGCCCATTTCGATCTAAATTTTGATGGCGTGTCTTTATTGATATGGATCAGTTCTTCCATATTTGCTATTTTGCCTACTCTCCGGAGCCAATCTTTGGTGGAGAGGATGTTAGGAGACTGCCAGTGAACCGGGATGCACTGCTTGACCGCACTAATTAGATGGAGGGTTAAGGGTTTGCGGTAAGAGGTTTTGAAGGAGACAGTGTGGTGTAGAAGGTATTGAGCTGGAGTAAAGGGTAGATCAGCGCCCGTGACCTTTTTGATCGTCTCGTATATTTCCTGCCAAAAGGGTTGTATGGCTGGCAGAGCCACCACAGATGTAGGAGAGTGCCATGATGGCGTTGGCATCTCCAGCAAGTATCCGGAATTTGAGGGTCCCAAGTATGAATGAGAGCAGGGGTTTGATATACCAGCGACCATTGGATTTTATACCCATTTTCTTGGGTCGAGACATTCAGGTTGCCCTTGTGAATGTTAAGAAATATATTTTCCCACTCTTCACTGGAAAAGGATATTTCTAGATCTCTTTCCCAAGCCTTGCAAGCCAAGGAGTTCTCAGGGTTATAACCTTGAAACAAGAGTGAGTGTGTCAGGGAGATGAGATGGGTCAGGGGTGTCTTGGAAGAACAAAGTCTTTCATAGGGAGTCAGTTGTCTAGAGCAATCCATACGCTTACCAATGTATTGTAGGTAGTGTCGTATCTGTTGGTAAGTCCACATGGGTATGGGAGGTTTCTGCATATCCGCAGCTAATTGGTTTGCCGTAAGTATTCATCCGTTTTTGTAAAAGGATTTCACCAAAATCGGTTCTTGTGTCCAATGTTTAATAAGGAAAGTCTTGTGCATGCCTGGGGGAAAATCCGGATTTAATTTCAATGGTGTCAAGGGTCCAGTGAGTGATGAGATGTGATTTTGTGCGCATGTGGTATAAAAGCACTGAAGTGTTGGGGCAATAAGCGGATGGGATTTAACCGTATGAGATATGTTGGAACGTTGTATCCAAGGCAGAGAGTGAAGTGGGCATTCTGAGAAAGATGCTTCCAAGTCTACCCAGTCTTTAAAGGGTGAGTGGATATTCCAGTCAATTATCCTCATCATATGAGTAGCCTTATAGTAATTTATAATGTCTGGGAGGCCTATGCCCCCTTTGTCTTTGGGTAGAGAGAGTTGGGAGTAACTGATTCTGGGCCTACACATACTCCAGAGAAAGTTGGTACATGCCTGCCTGTATGATTAAAAGAAGGCCGGTGGGAGTTTTATCGGCATTGTCTGTAGTAAATACAGGATGCGTGGGAGGACGTTCATTTTTAAAATGGAGGCTCTGCCAAACCAGGAAAAAAAAAAAAAATATATATATTATATATTATATATTATATATATATATATATATATATATATATATATATCGGTTTATTCCATTGTTTTAAGTCCGATATGATCTTGTTTAAGATAGGCGGATAGTTTTTCACGTACAGGTCATTCAGATTTGTGAGTTTTATGCCCAAATATGTAAATCGCCTCATTTGTCCACTGGAATGGGAAGTTAATTTTGCATTGTTCCGCAATGTCGTGGGGTAGAGAGATGTTAAGAGCGCAAGATTTACTGAAGTTTATTTTTAGGTTGGACAGCGTATTGAATAGACGGAATGCTTTCAAAAGAGATGGGATCGTTATGAGGGGATTAGTAAGGAACAATAAGATATCATCCGCGTACGCGGCAAGTTTGTATTCTCTAGATTTGGACTGGACACCATTGATATCTGGATTCTTCCTTAGACTGTTTAAAAAAGGTTCCAGAGTAAGTATATAGAGTATCGGAGACAAAGGGCAACCTTGTCTGGTCCCGTTCCGTATGGAGAAAGCATTCGATAGGGTGTTATTCACTCTTATTTTCGCCTTTGGGTTGAGGTATAAAGAATTAATGAAGCGTAGCATCTGAGGCCCTAGACCAATGGTTTGTAGAACACATTGCATGTAGTCCCATGCTACCCTATCGAATACATTCTCTGCGTTGAGTCAGAGAAAGAAGCCCTTTTGTCCAGTGGTTGTGATAAGGTGGTGTAAGTTGATGGCTTTAATCGTATTGTCCCTTGCTTTGCGGCCAGGGACAAAGCCGACTTGGTCACAAGAAACTAACTTGGGGACGAGTGGAAGAATTCTATTGGCTATAATTTTTGAGAATATTTTCAATTCTACATTGAGTAGAGATATAGGCCTGTAGTTTTCAGTCTTGGTCGGGTCCTTGTCTCCTTTCGGGAGTACTACTATGTGAGCCTCTAGCATGTCCTGATGGAGACATGGTGTCGGAAATGGAATTGAAGGCTCGCCTAAAGGGGTCTTGGAGAACCTCTGAGAAAGTTTTATAATATACACTGCAGATAGTCCATCTGGGCCTGGGCTCTTACCATTTTTTGTCTGTTTAAGGGAATTCGTCCATTCCAGTGGAGTAATAGGACCATCTAATTTGGACATAATGTCTGGGTTTCGGATCTTGGGGCAGAATTTTTCTAAGAATTCTTTCATTTTTTGTTGTCTAGAGAAATGAGAGGAAGCGGGTGGGTTAGATTGGTTAATGTTGTATAAATTAGAGTAGAAAACTTTCAAACTCCCTGGCTATGTCTGTATTAGTTGTACGTTTTTTACCGGTGGAGGTGTGGAGGGCGTGGATGGTGTTCTTTGATTGTTTGGCCTTCAGGGCTTGAGCTAGAAGGTGACCGCTTTTGTTGCCGAATTCGTAAAATTGTTTTTGAGAAAGCATGTATTTTTTCTGGATGGATTTCCCCAACTCTTCACGAATGGAGGAACGAATGGCTTGTAGGTCGTGTAAGGTCTGTGTAGCAAGTGTGCGTTTGTGAGTCACTTCTAGAATCTTGCGCATAAATCAGATAGACGTTGTTTCCGTTCTCTTTTAAGTGCGGCTGAGATGGAGATCAGTTTGCCCCTTATTACATTTTTATGTGTGGCCCATTGGGTGATAAAGGAGGTGTCCGGCGTGTTATTGTCTGTGAAATAGTCAGTTAGACATTGCCGTATCTGCAAGGTTCATTCAATATCAGTCAAGATGGTCGGGTCTAATTTACAGATGTGGGTGCGGTCTTGTGTTTCAGGTAACGTCAGTGTAATGGAGATGGGGTGATGATCCGACAGGATCATAGGCTCTATCGTCGCTTGCTTTAGATATGGAGGGTCAGCCTGGGTCAGAAATAGATAATCGATTCTAGCATACCTATCATGAGGGCTAGAATAAAATGTAAAATCCTTCTGTCGGGTGAAGGGTTCTCCAAGTGTCGTGGAGCAGAAGATTTTGGAGAGTCAGTTTTATCTGCCTGAGAGCCCTATACGGGAGGTGGAAGGCTCCTGTCGATGTGTCCACAAGGGGGTCCAGGGGGACATTAAAGTCGCCTCCTAGGATCAGTATGCCTGATTGAAATGCCGCTAATTGGTTTGTAATTGTTCTGTAAAAGGGGACTTGTGCTGTGTTAGGGCTATAAATGTTGGCAAGTGTTATAGGTCTGTTGTAGATCGAGCCTTTGAGGAAGACGTATCTGCCCTACTCATCAATTACAGTGTCTGTTATTTGAAGAGGAATCTTTTTAGACAATAAGATTGAGACACCTTTCGTTTCAGAGTTCGGAGTCGTTGCATGGTAGCTGTGTGGATAATGAAAATTGAAAAATTTTGGTGTCGTCTGAGAACTAAAGTGGGTCTCTTGTATAAAGATGCCCTCAGAGATTTCAAATGTGCAAGAAGACGAGTTCGTTTTTCAGGGGTGTTTAGACCTTTCGCATTCAAAGATACTATTTTGAGGGAGCTAAAGCTTGGTGCATTAAACTGCTTCCGAGGATGCATGGTGAGAAAAATGTGAGTGAGTAAGTATATGGAATCGTAGACGGCGAGCAGCGGGGTTCGTAAGAGGGATTTAAAGGGGGATATGACAATGAAATAGGTGGAAAGGGGATGCAGCAGGGAAAAAAAGACAAAGGGGAGGGAGATCAAGATCGTAGGAAAGTTAGTGATGTGTACGGATATTTATTCAAGCGCTGTGTAGAATGAGTAGTAGCGGGGTGGGATAAGGTTTTTACTGGGGTCGGCAAACAGTTAGGACTTTCCCGACTTAAAACTATGCCAGTAGAGGTCAGGTGAATCTCAGAGATTTGTGGTCGAGGGTGATTGATAGCTGAACAAAGATGAGTGAAGTCTCGGTTTCCCTTGAGGTCAGAAAGGGTTATTAGGGATACCATCTTGTTTGTTTGAATGTATAAAATATGGAGGAGAGCAGGGGAATATGGTATTGAATGATTACGAGTGATTCAGGCGATCTCTAAGTGAGGGGGGTTAGGTTGATTCCATAGGTCATACAAGTGGCTGATTTTTGTGAATGCGTGGGTATGATGACCAAATTGTTTCGTGTTATAGGATAGCCATGTACATCAGAATGAGCTATTTAAGCTGGGCATGAAAGAAGAACTCTCTGGCTCCAATAATGCCGTAAATAGATTCCATATGCTCCATCCTGTGGGGTTGAGGTAATGCAATGTCAGTGGGTAGCTTTTCAGATGTAAGGAACCAGGTGGTCTGCACGTTTATGGTCCGGTAGATTAGACTGTCCCTCAACTGGATGTATCGTACTTGTCAAAGCAGTGATCCATATCAGGGTAGGTTTACTATCTGCGGAAACGATTTGTGCTCCCCATATTTGTTGAAGTATAGGTAGCTGGATTATTGAATGCAGGACCTCCGGGAGTGAGAGCTTAGAAACCAGCGTCCATCTTCCTCAGGCACCAAGCCACGCCCCCCCATTTTTTCTACCACTGTTCAACAATGGCATGTAATTACAATTCTTGATATAATCATTCAAAGCAGGGTGCTCCAGCGCCCACCAAGAGTCACTTTGAGGGCTTACAGTGTTGTGGCAACACCTTCTGAGTATATAGGGTCTGGGGGCCCCACACCTTTATTTTTTTTTAATTTGGGTAGGGGTTCCCCTTAATATCCGTACAAGACCCAAATGGGCTGGTAATGGGCAGGGGGGGTCTACCCATGCCATTTTTCTCAATGATTTTAATCGATATTGCCGGAACAGACATAACATTAAAACCACAAGCAGTTTTAAATTACTTTTTTTCCGTTAAATGCCATTTTGTGCAGGGACTGTTTTAAACACGGGAAACACATACCACTTCACAGGCATACTATAGACACCCCCCAGGCACGATACAGGAATATTTCACTTTTTATCACTTTAATCGTCATTAAAATCAGTGCTCCCGAAAAAACAGGCGTTTAAAAAAAAATTGGCCTTGATCCATGTCCCTTGGGGCAGGAGCCAGGTCCCCAAACCCTTTTTAAGACAATATCTTGCATATTAGCCATTACAATTAGTGATGGACGAACGTTTCGCCCGGCGGTCGTTTCGCGGCGAATTTCCGACATTCGCGGTCCGCACGTTCGAACGCCTTTTTCCGTCGTTCGCCGCGGCGGACTTACGTGTTTAATGTATACAAGAACTTTAACCTTTGGTGACACGTTTATCATGTGATACAGGACAGCCAATTGAGACATGACAGCACATGGACACTTGGACATTCCCCCTAACCTATAAATACACCCGATCCGGTGGCCATTTTACATTCTTTCTTCTGTTACGATAGGGACAGGTTCCTGTGTGGAGTAGGGAGAGATAAACCACTAGCTATTTGGTACACAAAAGTTCTTTTCAGGACTGGTATAGGTGTTAGGTGTTGATAGGTTTGCTGTGCTGCTGATTCTTGCAGCAGCCTGAGTGTCTTTTGTTAGTTTAGAGAAAGGGAAAGGACGGTGTATGCTACAGGGACAGCCAGATTAGTCTTTCATCATCATCATCATCATCATCATCATCATTAGCTGTTACTATCAAGGTCCACAAAAGAGCTGTTCCAGTAACCACTAATCGTTCTCTTTTTTTGCCAATTTGTATAGGGACAGGAAGGAAGCAGTGTTGTCAGGCAGTGAGGGTAATTTTAAAGACTTGCTGTTATTATTAGTTCCACAAAGGTTCTTTTCAGGACTGGTATCAGTGGTACAGTAATAGGCTTGTACATGTATAATATTCTTTCTTCCAAATATAGAAAGGATATTATACTTGACTGCTGCCCTTCTGCTGCAGTCTGCTAAACATTCACAACTCACTTGTTCCACAAAAGTTCTTATAAGGACTGGTAACTTGGTATAGGGTGCTACGGTACATAGGCTTGAGTGCGGTACAGTCTGCTGTTCTGTAAGGACCGCTATCGGTCCACAATAGATAGGGTTGACGTGCACCACTGCTGACCGCTGCCCTATACTGCAGCAGTCCTTCAGCGGTATAGGGACTGACGTACAGTCTGCTCACTTCCTTGACCCAAAAAAGCACACCGTACTATATGCCCCTACCCTCCTCTTTGAAGAGGTTGAGCGGTGTCATATTTCTACTGGGGCTGCTTATGATATCCCTGTGCTGTGCTGACTTCCTCCTGGGGGTTCTTATTATGAAGGGATCACACTATCCCTGTGCTGTGCTGACTTCCTCCTGGGGGTTCTTATTATGAGGGGATCACACCATCCCTGTGCTGTGCTGACTTCCTCCTGGGGCTGCTTACGGTGCTGCTGTCAGTGCTGTATGTCACGGTGCTGCTGTCAGCGCTGTATGTCACGGTGCTGCTGTCAGCGCTGTATGTCACGGTGCTGCTGTCAGCGCTGTATGTCACGGTGCTGCTGTCAGCGCTGTATGTCACGGTGCTGCTGTCAGCGCTGTATGTCACGGTGCTGCTGTCAGCGCTGTATGTCACGGTGCTGCTGTCAGCGCTGTATGTCACGGTGCTGCTGTCAGTGCTCTGTATTACGGTGCTGCTGTCAGATGCCTCTATCACGGTGCATGTGTCATTCCGGTATGTCACGCTGCTGGTGATCATCTCCTGCACCCTCTTCTTTGCCTACCCTGGTCCCTGACCTTCCCTCTCCTCCATTGCCTTCATTAGCTCCATAGTCCTGAATTGTTAGAACAATTTCCCAAATAAAATAAAAATGCTTGTAGTTATCGATCCCAAATTCACCTCATACATGTATTATGTCATTGTCCAGATGGTGGGACTACGTTTTACCCCCTAATAATTACCACGTGGCCGCAAATTCGACATGAAGGTTTGCAAAGTTCGCCTCCCATTGAAGTCAATGGGGCCCGCGGCGAACGTTCGGTTTCGCGAACGTTTGGGTCCGTTCGCATTTCGCTTTCGCGAAACGTCCCGTCGGAAGTTCGTCCATCACTAATTACAATTAGCACTTTTGATTTCCAACGTTCGAGTCCCATAGACTTTAATGGGGTTCTAAAGTTCGTACAAATTTTCGGTCCGTTTGAAAGTTCTGGTGCGAACCGAACCAGGGGGGTGTTCGGCTCATCCCTAATCAAGAGCTTGCTATGCATTTACCCATGTAGGTCCTGATCGGATATGAACCAAAAACAGAGTGCAGCGTGGGACTGCTGGGAAATGGTCACTGAAGAGGCATTGCAGGGTTAGCCCAGTGGCCAGGATCCCATCCAGTGTCACAATGGCATGACAACAAAGGAGAGACATCACGGCAACAGCCGGACCTACTTACCATGTGTCAGCCAAGCTGAAATAGCACACGCCTGTGTGAAGGGACACCCACTAGGTGTTGCACATATGGCATGGGAGATGTGGCGCCGATGCACGGTGAAGCCGCTCGCCCAATCTCCCACCCCCATAATGTGTGGGAAGGAGGGGAGAGGTAAGGCATGCAGCTCCCATGCAAACAGAACACCAGCCAACCTGTCGGCTGCAGAACACACTGAACCAATTCAGCTCAAGGGAGTAGAGCAAATTACAGCAGCAGTGTGTCCATCAAAATCAGGTGTATTCAATGTGTTGTGTAGTAACTTGACCACTAGGGGTCTGATCCAAGCAAGTGAAGGCTCTTGAACCACACACACCTCCATCCCTAATCGCTATCAAAGAAAAAAGGAGGAATATGTGGGACTTTGAATGAGATGTAACGAGGAATATTGTACCTCCATCCCTGATTTCTTATGCAAAAGAGAGGGGGGAGGGTGGGACTTTTAGATGAGGTATGTGGGGTAGAGCCGGACAAAACCATATATATATGTTGGTCCAAGCAACCTCTGCTGCCTGAGTACGGAATTCAACAGTTCTAGTACTCTGTTTGATGGACATGAGGCACTTGGCAGCAGAAGCAGAGCATGCGGGAACATCAAATGTCCTTTTAAAAAGGAGGCCACAAACTCAGGGTAACTCAAGACAACATGTTTGTGCATTTCCCATAGAGAGTTTGCCAAGGCCAAGGCTCTCTCAGAAAGCAAAGATATCACAAAACATACTTTGCTTCTGTCCTTGGTAAAGACCTGGGGCAGCATCTCAAAGTATATCTCAACCTGGTTGAGAAACCATCTGCATTGAACTGGATCACCCCCAAATCCCTGGGGAAGCGGAGTAGAACCAGACATACTTCTTATAAAGGTAATACTCGAGGCGGGTGCCTGCACAGAGACTGGCGCAGCAGCAGGGACGGCCTGTAACTCAGGTTGTACCGGAGCAGCCACAGTGGGAGATTCCAGGTGAGCCATGCGACTCAGGAGCATTTGTAACGCCATGGCAAACTGATCCATGCAAAAAAACACGCATGCTCAGAATCAAGTACGAGACGGGCCGCTCAGTCTGGTAAAACAACCGTTCGCAATAGAGATGGCACATTCGTCACACTGCACATTTTTTAATCTTTCAATGCAGCGCATTCTCTTTAGAATGCTAGAAGAATGAAGTTGTTTTGCTGCTCATATTCACACAGAGTTCTCACAAACTGATTTCTTTATTTTTTCTGGTGATGTCATGAATAATCTTTTTTTTTAAAGGCAGATCTCCAACATAATAATGTTTTGAATTTTTTTATAGTAATTTTTTTTTTAAATCAAGATCTCCTGTTTTTCTTTATTATTTTATAGTAATCTCCATATTTATAATTTTTTTTGTATGTCAAGTTTCCACAACACCATTATTATCACATATTTGTAAATGTCAGGGAAATAGGCGAACGCGAACGCGATGGCGCGCTCACGACGTAACCCAAGCACCGTGCCTATTTAAACGTTCACCTGACAGTGCCGCATCGCTGGATTATCGTCAGCTTCTCCTGTGTACCTGTGCCTGTTATCCCTGCTGTCTGATCTCCTGTTACCGACCCAGCTTGTTTGACCTGTTTCTGCTACTCTCCTGGCTCCGACCTCTGGCTTGTACCCGGCATTCCTTGTCTACTCCCGGCACCCGACCTCGGCTTGGCTTGGCTTGGCTTGGCTTCTGCTTTCCGGTCCCCAGTTCAGGACCCATTGCTCTGACCTCCGGATTGATCTCCCGTGATTGACCTTCGGCCTGGCCTTGACCCTGCCTTTGGACTTCCTTGCACAGTTGCCTCCAGAGACTGGTCTTCTCAGCTTTTCCATCTACTGCTGCTACCCGGCAACCTGTGCTACTGTGGGCACTGCATCCCTGTGTCATCTTCAGGGTTGTACTGCACTCGGCCGCAAGGGGAGCCCTCTCAGCATCTCGGCCTCCTTACCTCGTTATTGACAGTATAATCCAGCCAAAAATGTCAGAGGCCGACAGAGGTAACTCCCCGATAGAGGCCATTCTACAGGAAGTTATGGCCCTTATCCCAGCGATTAAGGGACTCCAAGAGAAGTATCTCCGGCTGGAGGAACGTCTGCAGCACTCTTCTGAGTCGCCCATCCCTTCCGGCCAAGGTTCTACCACTATAGTCACAACCCCTCCAGAGCCACGAGTCCCTGTACCAGAGTATTTTCATGGGAACCGAAGAAAATTTAGATCCTTCAGGAACTCATGCTACTTGTACTTCTCCCTGCAGCCTCAGACTTTTTCTTCTGAAGTGACCAAAGTGGGTTTTACCATCTCTCTACTAAGGGACGATCCCCAGACATGGGCCCACGGCCTACTTGAGCAACGCAGCTCTTTCATTAATACTTTGGATCAGTTTTTTCAAGCTATGGCTCGCTTATACGATGATCCCTTTCGGACAGCTACAGCCGAAGCAACCTTGTACTCCCTCCGCCAGGGTGAGCGGCCTGCAGAAGACTATACAGTAGAATTCCGTACTTGGTCTACAGATGCTGGCTGGAATGAGGCAGCCCTAAAATATCAATACCGGATGGGGTTGTCCGAAGTCCTCAAGGATGAGCTAGCCAGATTGGAGGTTCCCTCAACACTTGAGGATCTTATCCGACTTACCATTCAGCTTGACAGGCGCCTACGAGAGCGCCAGTCTGAACGCGCTCGGGCTCCTAATCCTATCCAGGCCCCACCTCCGGTCTGCCCGATGGCAACCTCTGTTCCGAATAGCATGTTCCGTTCCTCCTTAACCACTGAAGGAAGGCTGCACCGCCGTCAGGCACACCTCTGCTTCTATTGTGGGGAGTCAGGACATCTTATAAACAACTGCCCCACAAGACCAAGTAAACCGACTCCATTTCACCTCCAAGTAACGAAGCCCGCTTCAGCCCACATCACCCTTCCTGTCACGTTGATGGTGGCAGGTCAGGAAGTCCACTTACAAGCAATACTTGATTCTGGGGCCTGCAGCTGTTTTTTGGATCTAACCTTGGCTAAGAGTCTTGCTCTCCCACTTCTTCTAAAGAAACAAAGACTGACTGTCCGTCTGGCCGATGGCTCCCTACCTAGCTCTGGCCATGTCACTAGGGAAACGAGACCCATTCTAACGACTACAGATTCAGGTCATCGGGAGTTTCTTAAATTTGATATCCTGTGTTCTCCCATGTTTCCCGTCATCCTAGGAATCCCGTGGCTTCAGGCACACAACCCTCGGATTGATTGGTTCAAGAAAGAAATAACCTTTACTTCCGCCTACTGCCAACAATATTGTCTGGATTCCGAATCTAGAGACTTGTCCAGCTGTTTGACCGTTCAACCCGTACCCAGTCCAGCTCCTAACATACCAGCAGCTTACCAGGAATTCAGAGATGTGTTCGACAAGAAAAGGGCAGATATCTTACCCCCTCATCGTCCCTATGACTGCCCCATCGAATTATTGCCAGGAGCTCCCATTCCCTTTGGCCGGATATTTCCTCTTTCCGAGACTGAACTTGGGGCCTTGAGACAGTATATAGACGAGAATCTGGCAAAGGGATTCATCCGTCCCTCTTCATCCCCTGCCGGTGCAGGCATCTTCTTTGTAGAAAAGAAGGACAAGACTTTAAGACCATGTGTGGACTACAGGGAATAACATCACCCTTAAGAACCGCTACCCACTTCCGCTCATCCCAGAACTTTTCCAAAGGTTCCACACTTCCCGCATTTTTACCAAACTTGATCTACGTGGAGCCTATAATCTTGTCCGTATCCGGGAGGGGGACGAGTGGAAGACGGCATTCAGAACAAGATTTGGGCATTTCGAATATTTAGTCATGCCCTTCGGATTGTGCAATGCCCCAGCAACTTTCCAGCACTTTATTAATGACATTTTCCGGGAGTACTTAGACCACTTCGTCGTTGCTTATTTGGACGACATTCTTATCTTCTCGACCACTCTGGAACTCCACAGAATACATGTTAGGAAAGTGTTATGCATTCTTAGGACCCATGGACTATTCGTTAAAGCCGAGAAGTGTGACTTTGAAAAAGAATCCATTCAATTCCTGGGACTCATCACCACAGGTGGAATTGCCATGGACCCCCAAAAGGTGAAATCTATCCTGGACTGGCCCGCTCCCTCTGACAAGAAGGGTGTTCAGAGGTTTAATCGGGTTCGCAAACTTCTACCGAAGATTCATAAGGAACTTCTCCACCATCGTAGCACCCATCACGCAGACCACTCGTCAGCATACCAAGTTCCTCTGGTCCTCAGCAGCACAGTCCGCCTTTGACCAGCTCAAGACCCTCTTCACTACCGCACCAATTCTGCAGCATCCAGACCCCGCCTTACCCTACGTGCTGGAGGTTGATGCCTCAGAGGTGGCCACCGGGGCAATTCTATCTCAGCGTCAAGGTCCCAAGGCATTATTGCACCCCGTAGCCTTTTTCTCACGGAAGATGAGCTCCCCAGAAAGGAACTACGACGTAGGTGACCAGGAACTTCTGGCGATTAAAACCGCCCTCGAAGAGTGGAGGTACCTCCTGGAGGGTGCCGCTCACCCCATTCTGGTCTTCACTGACCACAAAAACTTAGAATATCTCCGCACGGCCAAACGTCTAAGACCCCGACAAGCCCGATGGGCTTTATTCTTCGAGGTTCAATTTCCATGTGACCTATCGTCCAGGATCAAAGAATGGCAAGGCAGATGCCTTGTCCCGGATGTTCCCAGATTCCCCAGAAAGAATTACACCCAGTACAATTTTATCTCCTCAGAATTTCCTATTAATTCAACCGGATCTAAGAGCTTCAATAGTGCAGGCCTCTAGCCAGTGTACAGAAATAGAAGCTTCTTCCCTGAGAAGCCAAGAAGGGCTTCTATGGCATCAGAATAAAATTTTTGTTCCCCAGCAAGCCAGGTTACTTGTATTAAGGACCTTCCACGACCATCAACTAGCTGGCCACTTCGGAGTCCGGAAGACGACTGATCTTGTGCAGCGATCCTTATGGTGGCCTACCCTAAGATCTGACTGTAAGAAGTACGTTGACTCCTGTACAACCTGCCAACGTAACAAGGGGTCTAACGCTAGATCCTGGGGTCTGCTAAGGCCGCTACCAGTCCCAGAAAAACCCTGGAAGGAAATCTCTCTGGATTTCATTGTGGAGTTACCTCCTTCTGAAGAGTATACTACCATCTTGGTGGTGGTGGACCGTTTATCCAAGATGGCGCACTTTTTGCCGATGAAAGGGACCCCCTCCGCCTTGGATACCGCAAAAATGTTCATAAAGGAAATTGTCCGATTACATGGTGTGCCCGACAGCATTGTATCAGATAGAGGGGTCCAGTTTACCTCCAGGTTTTGGAAGGAGCTCTGTAAGTTGCTGTCAATTAGAATATGTCTATCCTCTGCCTATCATCCACAGAGTAACGGACAAACGGAAAGAACCAACCAGACGCTTGAACAATACCTACGATGCTTCTGTTCCTTTTCCCAGGATGACTGGGTTTCCTTGCTACCCTGTGCGGAATTCGCATATAACAATTCAGTGCACGCTTCTACCAACCAATCACCCTTTTGGGCAAATTACGGTTTTCATCCTTCATTCTTACCCAATACCATTCCCGAATCCACGGTCCCAGCAGTCCAAGACAGAGTAAACCTCATCCAAGCAAACTATCAATTGCTCCAGGATACTATGAAGAAGGCTCAGGAGGAGTACAAGAAACATGACAAGAGGAAGAGAATTAACCCTGCTTTTAAGATAGGGGACAAAGTGTGGCTTTCAGCAGTGAATCTGAAATTGTCATGTCCATCTCGGAAGTTGGGACCCAAATTCCTGGGCCCTTTTGAGATTAGACGTGAAATTGACCCTGTAGCATTTGAACTTGCTTTGCCTAAATCTTTCAGAATCCATCCTGTGTTTCATGTCTCTCTTCTCAAACGTGTCATCTTCAGTCCTTTTTCAGGAAGAGAAGAGGTGCCCCCGCCTCCGGTTCAGGTTGGTGACGAAACCGAATTCGAGGTCGAGTCTATCCTTGACTGTCGTCGGAGAGGTAGGGCAATCCAATTTCTAATTAAATGGAAGGGGTACTCTGCTGAAGAGAATTCTTGGGAACCTGCAAGTTTTGTACATGCACCTAGGCTCATACATAGGTTTCGTAGTCTTCATCCCGAAAAATGGGCTTGTTTAGGCATCCGGAGGCTGCCCCTTGGGGGGAGGCACTGTCAGGGAAATAGGCGTAACCTAGCGAGGTACGATCGTGTTAACGCGCGTCAGCGCTCACGGAGGCGCAATGTGGTTCCCAGACGAACGCCTGATGCTGCGTCCGATCGAGTGCGAGTACGCGGGGCAGGACGAACGCATAACGTTACACGTCGTAGGCGTACGAACGCGATGGCGCGCTCACGACGTAACCCAAGCACCGTGCCTATTTAAACGTTCACCTGACAGTGCCGCATCGCTGGATTATCGTCAGCTTCTCCTGTGTACCTGTGCCTGTTATCCCTGCTGTCTGATCTCCTGTTACCGACCCGGCTTGTTTGGCCTGTTCCTGCTACTCTCCTGGCTCCAACCTCTGGCTTGTACCCGGCATTCCTTGTCTACTCCCGGCACCCGACCTCGGCTTGGCTTGGCTTCTGCTTTCCGGTCCCCAGTTCAGGACCCATTGCTCTGACCTCCGGATTGATCTCCCGTGATTGACCTTCGGCCTGGCCTTGACCCTGCCTTTGGACTTCCTTGCACAGTTGCCTCCAGAGACTGGTCTTCTCAGCTTTTCCATCTACTGCTGCTACCCGGCAACCTGTGCTACTGTGGGAACTGCATCCCTGTGTCATCTTCAGGGTTGTACTGCACTCGGCCGCAAGGGGAGCCCTCTCAGCATCTCGGCCTCCTTACCTCGTTATTGACAGTAAACCTCAAGGAGGTTGCTTGGTGTTAGTGTCCCTTGTTAATTTGACATTGTATTTTTGAAATGTACAGGGCTACTTACAAAAAAACTGTCCTATTCGAAGAAAAACACATTGGCAAGTATTTTCATAACCAAAAATATTAATTTATTCTGGCTCATAATAACAAAATAAAGGGGGAAGGCAATGCTGGAGAAACAACTGGAATTTGTGAAGCCTTTAGCCCCCAGGGCACACATCATACTTACATAGTTAGTAAGGTTGAATAAAGACACTAGTCCATCCAGTTCAACCTGAGTGTCTACAATTGTCCCTATCCCTGTACATTGCATACTCACATTGGTTCCTACCCTCAAGAAGCCCACAATCCGATTTCCTCATTAATATACTAGAGCCAATTTTGGACAGAAGCCAATTAACCAACCAGCATGTCTTTGGAGTGTTTGAAGAAACCAGAGTACCCGGAGAAAGCCCATGCAGGCACAGGGAGAGCATGCAAGCTCCAGGCAGGTAGTGTCGTGGTTGGGATTTGAACCAGTGACCCTTCTTATTGCTAGGTGAGAGTGCTAACCACTACACTACTGTGCCACCTGGCAAATCTGTGGCTAAAAAATTGGTAGCTTGAGAAGTCTATATAATGGGGAGCACAATCTGGTCCAGGACTCCCAGAAATCAGGAACAGCAGCAGACGACATATATGTCCCCAGGCTGTGGTACTACAACAGGCTGCGTCTTCTGTCAGACCAGACTGAACCCAGGCAATCACTTTCTTGTCTTCCTGGCAACCTTCCCTCTATGCTTCCTTGCAGCCTTCCCTGGAGGCTGTGGCTCTGGAGGTAGACTTGTGGCAGGAGGAGGAGGAGGAGGATGGGCAAGCGTACATAAGTGGATGTCATCCATCATTTGACCACTCTACCCCTTATGGATGGCCTCAAAAATGATTTTCTCGCATTCGTGGCATTGCCCCTCCTCCATTTGCTGCAAATTTGAGGCTATATAGATGCCATAGGCTTCTACAGCATCGAGGGGGGCTTTCAGGGCCGAATTAGCCTCCTTAATGAGGACAAGTGCTGCCTCATCCATGTTCCTCCCCTTCCTGGGCCTTTTGGGTGGCACCTGAGATTGGGTGAGGCTACTGGGCCCGGCCACCTCCTGGCTGACACTTACCCCTGCCTCCTCCTGTCTGCCATATTCCAGAGCCTCATCCTAGCTGAGGTCTTTCTGTGTATTAAAAAGGAACATAGTTTTCGTTTTTGGTTCATCAATCACACACAATTTTCAGCTCATGACTGTTACAAATTGAATGTTAATAAATAGAAAAGACTATCATTCTGACCCCAGCATTTTTCATTCTTGTCCCGATCATTTTTGACCCCTACTGTCTATTGGTATGTCAAACACTTTTTGTTAAGTCATTCATTTGTTAGCAACAATAACATCTGTTAACAATAATAATTTTCCCACAAAAATACTATACCTGGCTCCAACTGGGCTCCTCAGTTTTTTCCAGAATGGAAGGCCCAGGTTGGTCCTCGGAAGCCTCAGCTGGGATTGAGGGAAGGGTTGACAGAAGGCTGGATGGAAAGGGGGCCAAAAGAGTCGAAAATGTTTCCCTGGCTTCAATCTCATCTTCTAGAAAACTCATCCTGCTGTAGTACCACAGACTGGGTACATACACGTCCTCTGCTGCAGCTCCTGATCTCAGGGACTTCTTGACTTTCTGAAGCTCCTTCCTATGCGTGCTTCTCAAAATACCAATTTTCTTCTCCACAAACTCAATGTCTGCGTTGGGGACCTGCGTCTTCAAAAATTCCAGCAGTTTCTCCAGCGATGCCTTCCTTGCTGATTTATTGCGATATAAGGGGTTTTTTACCTCCCAGAAATTGTGCATATTCCTGTATCTGTCTATGAATTAGCCGAGAAAGTCTGGGTCTTTAAATTGTTTTATTTTTGCTGCAAGACCAAGAAAAAGCCAAAAACACTAAATATCAGTCTAAACTCTCCTAATCCTATCCCAATATAGGCCTCAATCTAGAATCAGTATAGGCCAATCATGTCCCAAGTTAAAATGTTACCTTTGTTATTACGTCCATGGCTTCCGCTCCTCCTTCCTCCACACACAGAACGTAAGTACGACACACACGTGTTAGCTTTATATACACTGCGCAACTGTGTGAAACTCTGTCCGCATCGCTCGTCCCTGACGTTCTTTCTAGAATATTCCACACCACATTCTCTTTCGGCACAGTGAACATGATGGAGACACAGCAGGTGCATAATAGCAGTAACGTTGAGGAGGAAAACCCAGAGCAAAAAACAACAGGAGATTTAAGGCCTTAAATATGGCCTTTGTAAAGATGGTGGAGATGGTTGGCATGCTGAGGAGGGCCGTCTGTGATGATAATCAAGGACCGTACCCAAACCCAAATGTGAGAAATGCCAAAATCATGACTAAAGTTGTGAAGAGTCTGCACAGGAATTTTGGGGTACGACGAACCAAGGAGCAATTGAGGAAACGCTGGTCAGTCCTGAAATTGAGGGAGCACGATCAGTATAGAAAGATTAAGAAAGTGCTTCTAAAAAGTAAGTACTTGTTCTTTTCTTTACTGTTGGACAGTTTAAAATGGCTACTTTCATGTTCGTGGGCACAGTAATCGATCATAGTAAACATTGTTTGTTTGCCAACTAAATATGATGTTTTTGCCGGATAATACAGGGTTAACTACATTTGGTCATGCTAATTTGAGATAAGAAGTGTCAGGCTGCCGGGATTCCTGCACTGTCTCCGGTGGAGACAGAGGATGGATGCGCTGCTCTGGAAGGAGAGATCGCCCATCGCTGGATCAGATCACCCATCACTGGACCCCGCAGAGATGATCATCCGTCGCTGGATAGCAAGAGTGGATTACCACCGCTGGAATTTTTTTACATTTTTTTTTATTTTTAATAAAGGACTTTTGCAACGGTGTGTGTGTGCGTATGTCTTTTTAAACAATTTTTTACACTTTCTTTGTGAAATGGTGGGGGTACTTTTGTACCCCCTTACGATTTCAAACAGGGGGGGCGGGATCTGGGGGTCCCCTTGTTAAAGGGGGCTTCCAGATTCTGATAAGCCCCCCACCCACAGACCCCCACAACCACCGGCCAGGGTTGTGGGGATGAGGCCCTTGTCCTCAACATGGGGACAAGGTGCTTTGGGGGGACCCCAAAGCATCCTCCTAATGTTGAGGGCATGTGGCCTGGTACAGTTCAGGAGGGGGGGACCACTCTCTCGTCCCCCTCTTTTCCTGTGGCCTGCCAGGTTGCGTGCTCGGATAAAGGGTCTGGTATGGATTTTTAGGGGGAACTCCACTGCATTTTTTTTTTAAATTTGGCATCGAGTTCCCCTTAAAATCCATACCAGACCTGAAGGGGGCCTGGTAATTGAATTTGCGGGAACCCCATGCTTTTTTTTTTTTTTTTTTTTTTTTTTAATCAATGACTTTCAATGACTGTTCTCTGTATTACGGGGAGCCGACAATTCATTATAGCCGCGAGTGATTTTAAATGACTTTTCCTGCAGAAATGACATTTTGTGCAGGGACAGTTCTAATCACGGGAAACATTCACAGGCATACTATACACACCCCCCAGGTACGACATTTAAAGAAATATTACACTTTTATAGTTTCACTTTAAGCATTATTAAAATCACTGCTCCCGAAAAAACTTCTGTTTTTAAAACTTTTTTGCATTGATACATGTCCCATGGGGCAGGACCCAGGTCCCCAAAAACTTTTTATGACAATAACTTGCATATTAGCCTTTACAATTATCCCTTTTGATTTTGAACGTTCGAGTCCCATAGACTTTAATAGGGTTCTAAAGTTCACACGAAGTTTAAGTCTGTTCGCAGGTTCTGGTGCGAACCGAACCAGGGGGTGTTTGGCTCATCCTTACTGTTTACTAGACATGTGTACACTGAAATATTTTGTTTCGGAATCTCGTTTTCGTTCGAAAAATTGATTTAGTTACTCCCGAAATTCGTTTTTTATTCAGTTTGTTTTTTCGTTAAAAAATGCATTAGTCCGAAAATCCAAAATAATTAAGGTTGAATCTGTCATTGAAGGCTTATGGTGTCTTTCGAATGTTCTAAGAAGATTCGATGGAGCAGCTAAACTTTACGACGCCGCAATCATACATTTCTGGTTGAATGTTCTGCCTACAAGCTATAGTAGAATTCTAATGTTGTATGACACTAGTAATAATTATATTTATTAATTATTATTACTAGTCAACCAACAATAGAATTCTTCTATAGCCTATAGGTGGAGCATTTGACCATAAACTGCTTCGTCAAATGTTCATGTTGAATCTTTTCTCTCTATGTCGAATAATCTTGGACTAATAGAGCTAAGGTTAGGCACATTCGACTTTTTTTGCTATTGTCTCTAATGTCGAATCTTTTCTCTCTATGTAGAATAATCTTGGACTAATAGAGCTAAGGTTAGGCACATTCGACCACAGGTTTGATGGACACCGAACGCCATTGTCAGCATTGTGTTAAATCTCCTATCTATATCGAACTGTTGTCACAACGAAAACAAAAATAAAGCGTTTGTTTATCTCTTTAATTTTTCGGATTCTGCACGTTTGTTATAATTTGTTAAAAAGATATGTCATGGTTATGCAATAGAGTTGGTCTGCTTACCTGTTTTCATGTGTTCATCTCTAGAGACCAGCCAACCCTCACCTGACTGCTTTTGTAATCCAACCTCTGGCATGACTCCACCCTAGCTCCTATCAGGGAACTCTATATTAACCTGTGCACTGCAGGCCAACCCTGCTGATCAACCTTTGCGTGTTAGCTTCCTGTTACCTGCCGTGTGCTCTGCTGTTATTCCATTACCGACTTTGGCGTGTCCTTGACTATCCCTGTTTGCCTGTGATCCTGACCTTTTGTCGTGTCACTGACTATTCCTGTCTGCTTGTGGCCCCGACCTTGGCTTTGTCCCTCACCATCCCTATCCTCCCGTTTTCTACTGTGGGTTTGAGCTGGGGGACCCTGGGGGTGGCGACCTGGAGCCAGTTGCAGCCAAGTCCATCCTCACCCACCACTCGAGGCTCTGGTGAACACCTGCTGGCTCTTAGAGACTCCACGCCCCAGGGAATCTTACACTCTAACCCCAGTGGGATCTGTCTCCCGTATGCAGCAGTCAGCCGTAGGGTCCACAACCTTGCGGTGCACTCCTGATACCCAAGGTGTGCATCTGTCACCTCGCCTCAAGGTGACCTGACAAGATAACAAAAATACCTGAAATTCTATGAAAATGCATTTGGATGAAAACGAATGCACATGTCTACTGTTTACACATCTGGACTCAGGAGCACTAGTGTGGCACACAAGAACAAACTTTTTAGGGTGACCCACACAGGTGCTCAAGTGGATACTAGGGGTGTCTATATGTGTGAAGCTTGGCCAAAAAAGCTAAGTATTCCAGGTTTATTAAGTGAAAACGTAATGTCTTCTTCTTTGAACTCTGCCAAAACAGACAATTGTACCCCACTTCCAAATAATGTTTCATATTCCTGTTTCTGGCCTCAAATATCAGTGTGCTAAGTATACCTTGTTTCATTCTCATAGGGGAGAAAATACTTGGAAAATATGAGGACACCATGGACCCCCCTCCTCCTGAAGAAGGTGAAAAGAGGACACAAACAGAGGATGTGGAGGTAGGAGAGGTGGTTGAGATTAACACCACAACAGGTGAGTGTCTGACACCACAGATTCAGTTAATAGATGTATGTTGGCATATTTATAATACATGGTGTGAATTTTTTTTGTAGCTGATGTGCAGGTTGTGGATGAACAATCACATAATTTCACCAGTGACAGTGCCGAAAGGCTAATCCAGGACATAATGTTTTGTAGTTGAAATTTAGACTTTATAAAGCAAAAAACAATTGAGATTGCACAAAAACTGAAGAACATGATTGATGTACTAGGAAGAATATAAATACCCAAAAAATTGCACCATTTTTGATACTTGATATGACAGACAAAGTTTTTACATATTTTAAAAGCCAAATTTTGAATATGCACACAGTGGAGATTATTTACTAAAGGCAAATCAACTTTGCACTGCAAGTGCACTTGAAAGTGCACTACAAGTGCACTTGAAAGTAAAGTCACTGTTGATTCGAGGGGGACATGCAATGAAAATAAAAAACAGCATTTTAGCTTGCAAATGATTGGATGATAAAATCAGCAGAACTTCCACTCATTTCAGATCTATTCACACGGGCGGACTGTATGGCCAACTTAGTCCGTCAGACAATCCGACGGACAGTCGGTCCTACTTTCGAATGAACGGTCTTGACCACACACGGATGCACAAACAGTCCGTCGAAAGTTTGCGCGATGACGTGTCCAGCACGTACGACGGGACTAGAAATAGGAAGTCCAATACACAGCAATGCAACCTTTCGCCGTGTAAATCCTTTCTGAGCATGCGCCATACTGAGTCCGTCGAACTAGCCTACTCACGAGCGGATTGTCCGCTGAAACCAAAGTACGACGGACAATATTACGGAAATTCCGAAATACTTAGTCCGCCAGACTGCACGCTGAAAAAGTCAGCTGAAGCCCACACACGAGCGGACTGTCCGCTGAAATGTGTTTCGACGGACTAAGTTGGCCAGACAGTCCGCCCGTGTGTACGCGGCTTTAGATTTAAAGCAACTGCACTTCCAAGTGCACTTTCAAGTGCACTTGCAGTGCAAAGTGGATTTGCCTTTGTAAATAACCCCCAGTGTGTCAACATGTGCTATCTACCATCAGGGGATATCAATGTATGCGTTTGGTGGCTGCAACCCCTTACTCGTAACTCAAGTAGGTGAGAGGAAGTGGTTGCACCCCCAAAACACGTCCATTGATCCCCCATGATGGTAGATAGCACATGTTGACATTAGGCATGGGATCAGGATTGAAATCCCCAGTTTGTCTCCAAATTTGTGCGCATCTTCAAAATTTGGCTTTTACAGGGGTGACATCACCTTATTAGATGATGGCAATATCAACACATTTTGGACACTAATGTCTGATATTGCCTTACATTTTTAAATGTTGAACTTTGTACGTTCCTGAGTTGTGTATGTTGTGTATGTTTTGAAACATGCCTGTTTAATTTACCCCCAAAAAAAAAAAAAAAAACACTTTATGAAACCAAGATTTTTGCTTCTTAACCAAAAAATGTTTTACAACGCACCTGTGCATGTGCATGGAATAAAAGGTTTTATACTCAACAATGTGTGGCTTCTTCTTTCAATGATCAATACCAATTTTTGTGTTAAGTTGGTGTTTACAGTGACAATGGGTGTTATTTAATAATGGAAAAAACACTTGGCATTACAAGTGCACTAGGAGAACCTAGGAGACAGCAAAAATAAACCCAAGCAGTAAATGAAAATCAAGATTTTATCTGATAAAAGAGAAAATGTATTCCAAATTTGCTGTCATAGCAATGCCCCCCCCCCCCATCCGTAAAATATTGTACATATTTTTCCTGAACTTCACTGGGGCTTTGGGGTGGCAAGCCGGGATGGCCAACTTTTAGGTCATTGTTTCCTGAAGTCTGGCCTCAGCTCCAATTGAGGCAACATAATTAGGATTATTGCATTTCAAAAAGTTATGCAGGATGCAGCAAGATACAATTATGTGATTTAGTTTGTACTCTGCCATATTTATGGCTGTTTGAAACAGGCAGAACCAACTGGCCAGAATCCCAAACTTCTTCTCCGGGGGGGGGGGGGTGAAAGCCCTCTGGGTGAAGGGCCTCATCACGTGGTCACCCAGACCGAATGCCTCATCTGCAACGAAGACAAATGGCAGTCCTTCCACGTTCTCCTACGGAGGTGGCAATCCCAAGCCATCACTCTCAAGACATCGATAGAACTCGGTCCAGGCAAATACTCCACCATTCGACATCTGGCCATTCCTCCCCATGTCCACATACAGAAATTCATATGTCACTGACACACCACCGTCATCAACACAATACTATTAAACCCCTTGCAATTATAATAGTATGACCCCGAATGGGGTGGCGGGACGATGTGGACATATTTCCCATCAATTGCCCCTCCACAGTTGGGAAAGTCCCAATGGGTGGCAAAGTGGGAAGCCACAGTCTGCCATTCCTGCGGCATTAAAGGAAACTGTGGATTCAAACAAGAAAAAAAAAATAGTAATTTTGCACATAAACATTGCAAGCAGATTAGATACAAATATTCATGGCCAACATCGGTATAACATTTTAAGGAGTATTTAAAGGCAAAAATCTAAGGTACACTTATCAGATCCCCCCCCCCATGGAGCTGACAAAATACATTGTTAATTGACTATGCTAGGTGTGTATGGGCCCAGAACAGCATGCTGGGGAGGTTAGTAAAGGTAAATATGCATGAAGGACAAAAAAAGGAACTTTAAAAAATTCCAGCATGCATGAGGACAAAGGGAATATTCACAGCATATTACAATCATGGTAATTATGGAATGATGAAAGAAATACAAGACATTAGCAAACATTAAAGACATAGAATGTTATGTTAAAGGAGAAATTTTACCTTAATATAACCCTTCTGCAGAACCTGAATGATGGCAGAACAGGTCTCTGGAATAATGACTGTCGAGAACTAGAGGTCCTGCAGACTTCTCCCAGTCGCCAAGTACCGCAACATGGTGACTAGCCTCTGCTCAGGAGTGATGGCTTGCCACATGCAGGTGTCCTGCCTGCCAATATAAGGGGACAGCAAAGCCAACAAACGTTGAAAAACGGGGTCCATCATCCAGAGAAAATTCCTGAAATTGTCAGGGTTATTCTCCTGGATCTCCCACAGCAAAGGCATGTGATAGAATTGGTCACGCTGGAGCAACCAATTCTTGGTCCATGAACTCCTCCTCGCCCTGTTCATGGACTGGGCTTGGGCTCATGTTCAAATCGAACATTGCCTGTTCAGCAAACAGTGAACAATTTGGGCTGTTCGTGGCAAATTCGAAAAGCGGGAACACCCTGTACAAGTCTATGGGAGAAATCTAAAGTGCTAATTTTAAAGGCTAATATGCAAGTTACTGTCCTAAAAAGTGTTTGGGGACCTGGGTCCTGCCCCAGGGTAAATGGATCAATGTTTTTTCAGGAGCAGTGATTTTAATGATTAAAGTGAAACAATAAAAGTTTAATATTCCTTTAAATTTCGCACCTGGGGGGTGTCTATAGTATGCCTGTGAAGGGGCGCATGTTTCCCATGCTTAGAACTGTCCCTGCACAAAGTGTCATTTCGCAAGGAAAAAAAAGTCTTTTAAAATCACTTTGAATTGTCGGCTCCCGTAATACAGAAAACACTCAATGAGCGTTCTCTGTATTACGGAGCCGACAATTCATTCATCGATTTAAAAAAAAAAAAAAAAAAAGCGTGGGGTTCCCCTAAATTACCAGGCCCTTTAGGTCTGGTATGGATAATAAGAGGAACCCTGCGTCAAATTTAAAAACAAAATTGATGTGGGGGTCCCCCTAAAAATCGATACCAGACCCTTTATCCGAGCATGCAACCTGGCAGGCCGCAAGAAAAGAGGGGGGGGCGAGAGAGCTCCCCTCCTCCTGAACCGTACCAGGCCACATGCCCTCAACATTGGGAGGATGCTTTGGGGGGTCGGTGACCCCTCAAAGCACCATGTCCCCATGTTGATGGGGACAAGGGCCGCACCCCCACAACCCTGGCCGGTGATTGTGGGGGTTCTTCGGGTAGGGGGGCTTATCAGAATCCACCCGTCACCTGACCTCGCCCCCTCTGACGCTGGTGAGGGAAGCCAGGGGTTCCCCATGATGTATGGGTGACCCCGCCTCCTCTGATGTAACGGAAACCTGAAGGGAGAGATCACCCATCGCTGGACCCCACACAGATAATCATCCATCGCTAGAATCTTTTTTTAAAAAAATATATTTTTAATAAAGGACTTTTGCAACAGTGTGTATGTGTGTGTGTTTTAAAAAAAAATTCACTTTCTTTGTGAAATGGTAGGGGTACTTTTGTACCCCCTTACCATTTCAAAGAGGGGGGCCGGGATTTGGGGGTCCCCTTGTTAAAGGGGGCTTCCAGATTCTGATAAGCCCCCCACCCGCAGACCCCCACAACCACCAGCCAGGGTTGTGGGGATGAGGCCCTTGTCCCCATCAACATGGGGACATGGTGCTTTGAGGGGTCATAGACCCCCAAAGCATCCTCCCAATGTTGAGGGCATGTGGCCTGGTACGGTTCAGGGGGGGCGCTCTTGTCCCCCCCTCTTTTCCTGCGGCCTGCCAGGTTGCGTGCTCAGATAAAGGGTCTGGTATGGATTTTTAGGGGGATCCCCACGTCAATTTTTTTTTTTTAATTTGACGCGGGGTTCCCCTTAATATCCATACCAGACCTAAAGGGCCTGGTAATTGAAGGTTTTTTTTTTTTTTTTTTTTTTTATCAATGAATGAATTTTCAGCTCCGTAATACAGTCATTGATTGTTTTCTGTATTACGGGAGCAGACAATTCAAAGTGATTTTAAAAGACTTTTTTTCCTTGCGAAATGACACTTTGTGCAGGGACAGTTCTAAGCACAGGAAACATGCGCCCCTTCACAGGCATACTATAGACACCCCTCGGTACGAAATTTAAAGGAATATTACTCTTTTATTAAATACTAAGGGGGGTAGCTACGGCGCTCGCCTGCTATTAATTATACCTAGTATCTGCAGGGGACTCACCGGCTATTAGATGTACCTAGTCCCTGCAGGAATCTATTTAAGATCAAACAGTGTAACTAAAGGGAATTCTTATTACCAAATTGCTTAATAGTAATTTTACACACATAAATAAAAATTTAAATATAAAAATAAAAATAAAAAATTCCACATGTGCGATAGTTAGAGATTATATATATATATATATATATATATATATATATATATATATATATATAAACTAACAGATGACAGTATGAAACGTGCATGAAAGTGTTATAGAAATCCTGGTTTACATTATCACAAAAATGCTATGTATTAGTGCAGAAACTTCAATACACTTTCTACAATATAAGAAAGTGCATATGTGCATTTATGCAAATGACATAATGAAAAAAGTAGTAAGTGCTTATAAAGGTGCCACAATTTCAATATATGCTGTAAAAAAGTGCTGCGTGCTTCTATAAGTGCCGCAATATGTAAATTTAGTACTTTACACTTTGTAAAGTCGCTAAATGGAAGAATGCAAATATAAGTTGATACACAAGTCCAACAGCAGAAAATTAATATCAGAAAAGTCCCTCTGGAACAAAAGTGACAGCGTGCTTTAGTGCTTAGTGGGTTCCTGGATTGCAACCGGTGCGATTTCCGTGCATAAAGACAATATTCTGCACTCACCAGCTCCCCTGCCCCTTAAGGGGTTAATGCGCCTCCACAGTGTGAGCCCCTGTGTCGCTATATAGAGCTGTTCCGGTTACCATCCAGTATTTTCCTCATTAAAAATAGAAGGAAGCATACATAGTGTAATCCAGTTTAAAACCAAATTTTATTATGTGCATGAAATGCTACTCACAAAAATGAAGGACAAAATAGCGGCTCAGTGTATATGCTGATCACAGCATTTGAATTCACCGCCACCGCCGCTGTGAGAGAGTGTACACCTTAGGTCACGCCCCACGCATTTCGTCATTGGACGTCGCCTGGAGCGGCCATCTTGGTGCTCCACTTTCTTAATATAGGGTGTACTGTTTATACGGCGCATGCACGACATTTTACTTGCTGGAATGAGGTGTTGAATAGACACACCTGTTTGTTGTGGGCTAAAGTTCATGTGGCGCTTGCGCAAAACCACAGACTTTGCTATTTGATGGAAAGGAAGAAAAAGAAAAAAAGACAGACACAAAACAGGAGTTTTTGCTGCCTTCGGAGTTAAGTATTTTGCTTCCTTTTTGTTTAATATTCCCTTGCTTTCTCCCTTTTTGACAAATTTCTTGAGTCGCTTTTCATATTCATTCTTGAAATACTCAAAGTATTGACTATCTGGATTTACAGATTTTCAAAGAAAATGGTCAGGTAGGCACAAGGACGTATTTCAAAGCCACGGACCAAAATGGGTATATCCCTATCACCAGCTGTCACCATCCAAAATGGATAAATAACATCCTGAAGGGCCAATTGATGCTGATATACAGGAATTTCAGCAACCAGATTGATTATGAGAAGCAGGCTGATCAAATTATAGACAGATTTGTCTCCAAAGGATATAAGAAAAAAAAGAGTTATGTGACCTTAAAAGGAAAAGTACGCCAAATGAAAAAGGGATAAGCTAATTGATGACGTAGCCAAAAGGAATCGAATAAGTAATAAAAAGATGGAAACAGCATTCCTGACGGGATATAACCGACAATATAAAGGGTTAGAAGAGATCTTTAGAAAGCATTGGCCCATTCTACACACAGACGAAACATTAAAAACTTTATTGCCAAAAAAGCCATTGTTTATATACAGGAAAGCTCCTACACTGAGAAATAGATTAGCAAAGAATACTATAGATCCCCCAAAAACATAAAAATCTTTGAAAACCTGAAAGGTTTTTTTTAAATGTGGAAGATGCCTCCCTTGCAAAACCAGCTTAAAAACCACTCAGAAGAAAAGAACTAAGTTTGTATCCTCTTCAAATGGGAAGGAATACAAAAATCAACGAGCTCATCACATGTAGCAGTACTCATGTCACTTACATAATTGAGTGTCCGTGCCGAAAACAATATAAATCGGCAGGATCACACGACAATTGTACATAAGAATTAGGGAACACATAAAAAATATAAAAAAAGGATACCATAATCACAGTGTCTCTAGACACTTTAGGGACTACTACAACCGAGGCCCCAATCTTATGACATTCTATGGCATTGACAAAATAAAGGGACATTGGAGGGGAGAAGAATAAAAGTCTCACAAAATGAGACAAAATGGATATTCCTCTTAGATATGCTACAACCGGCAGGCCTAAACATAGAACTGGACCCAAATTGTTTCTTAACCAACTACCGTATATACTCGAGTATAAGCCGAGATTTTCAGCCTCTTTTTTGAGGCTGAAAGTGCCCCCCTCGGCTTATACTCGAGTCATCGCTGTCTGCCCGCTCGATCAGCGTGTCGAGCAGACAGACAGCGGCCATTCTATTCTAATTCAAAAGCCGCGCCTCCGGCTCCGCCTTCGCCTGTGATAGGCGGAACACTGAATTTCCCAGCAGCCTGTGTTCCGCCTATCACGGACATCCGCTCATCCTCGTACTACGGACGAGGATGAAAGGATGGCCGTGATAGGCGGAACACAGACTGCTGGGAAATTGTGTTCCGCCTATCACAGACAGGGAGGCGCGGCATTTGAACAGGAAAATGGGCGCCGACGAAGAGCGGTGATCCTGGGACGGGACCGGACGGAGGCTCGGCTCGGGACGGGACGGGACCGGACGGAGTCTCGGGACGGGACGGGACCGGACCGGACGGAGGCTCGGCTCGGGACAGGACGGGACCGGACGGAGGCTCGGGACCGGACGGAGGCTGGGGACACAGGTAGGCTGGACACACAAGGCCACACACACACACACACACACACACACACACACACACACACACACACAGGGATGGACACACACACAGGGATGGATGGATGGATGGATGGATGGACGGACACACACACAGGGATGGATGGATGGATGGATGGATGGACGGACACACACACAGGGATGGATGGATGGATGGACGGACACACACACAGGGATGGATGGATGGATGGACACACACACAGGGATGGATGGATGGATGGACACACACACACACACAGGGATGGATGGATGGATGGACACACACACAGGGATGGACAGGCATATCTCACCCTCGGCTTATACACGAGTCAATAGGTTTCCCAGTTTTTTGGGGGTAAATTGGGGGCCTCGGCTTATACTCGGGTCGGCCTATACTCGAGTATATACGGTACTAGTTTTTCTAACAAATGCCCTCCTTCCTACTTTGGCAAACCCCCCTTTCTTTCTAAATCTTTTTTCCCCATTTTTTCAATTTTTTCCATTTTTGGTATGATCGAAGGTAATATATTCAACTAGGTCGAATGTAGTATATTACATCAATGGGGCATGATTATCTAAAAAACAGGATACAAA
This sequence comes from Lithobates pipiens, assembly GCF_037356315.1. Lineage (NCBI taxonomy): Eukaryota > Metazoa > Chordata > Amphibia > Anura > Ranidae > Lithobates > Lithobates pipiens. The sequence continues at coordinate 165,515,313 of NW_027507685.1, read as the reverse complement.
TAATTATAAAAATCATACTATATTAACAACTCCGACATTTTAACCATACACTACATTAGTGATTTAAATACATTACTCCCCTTTCCATTTTATGAATTTTCATCTCAGTCCATATTTTTGCACCTATATTTTTCATATGCCTTGTGTTGCATATTCTGAATAAATAAAATTGATTAAGTTACAATTGCAGACAAACACGATAAATGGTATGATTATAAGAACAATAATAAAGTATAAAGTAGTAACAATAGGAATATGTACATTAATAATAAGATATTGATTGGCATTTAAAAAAATCCCTTCGATCGTTCCCCTCCATACATAAGAAATAAATATTGTAACATGAGAGGATTTGATTAGTGGTATATTTCCACAACCTTGCCTATATAGGAATTTATACTTGATTCAGGTACCAGGGATTTTCACTTATTTATACTAGGGGGCACTCTCATCTAGTAAAGCGTATTTTTATGCATACATATATTTCCCCATAAGGGTCCAACATTTTATCTTATTTTATTTTAATATTTATTCAATCTTATTTATTTCATTCATCTCTGTTTTTAATCATCATGTATTTTTTGCTTTTTGTAATTTTTATACAAAAGGACATTTAATTGCGCCCATTTTTATTTTTATTATTTTTTATTCTACATTTTTATTTTTATATTATTTTCCATTTAGTTAGAGTGCAGATTAATAATGGGGTTTCTCATTTTAATTCTATTGTATAATTGTTTTATTTACATTGCAACTTTGTCATAACCACTGCCGCACACTTGTATTGTAATATGAAGCCGTTCATTTTTACAATAATAATGACACAACCGCTGTCTGTGTCTTTCTTTTTCTTCCTTTCCATCGAAAATAGCAGAGTCTGTGGTTTTGCGCAAGCGCCACATGAACTTTAGCCCACAACAAACAGGTGTGTCTATTCAACACCTCCTTCCAGCAAGTAAAATGTCGTTCATGCGCCGTATAAACAGTACACCCTATATTAAGAGAGTGGAGCACCAAGATGGCCGCTCCAGGCGACGTCCAATGATGAAACGCGTAGGGAATGGCCTAAGGTGTACACTCTCTCACAACGGCGGCGGCGGTGAATTCAAATGCTGTGATCAGCATATACACTGAGGCGCTATTTTATCCTTCATTTTTGTGAGTAGCATTTCATGCACATAAAATTTGGTTTTAAAACTGGATTACACTATGTATGCTTCCTTCTATTTTGAATGAGGAAAATACTGGATGGTAACCAGGACAGCTCTATATAGCGACACAGGGGCTCACACTGTGGAGGCGCATTAACCCCTTTAGGGGCAGGGGAGCTGGTGAGTGCGGAATATTGTCTTTATGCACGGAAATCACACCGGTTGCAATCCAGGAACCCACTAAGCACTGAAGCACACTGTCACTTTTGTTCCAGAGGGACTTTTCTGATATTAATTTTCTGCTGTTGGACTTGTGTATCAACTTATATTTGCATTCTTCCATTTAGCGACTTTACAAAGTGTAAAGTACTGCATTTACATATTGCGTCACTTATAGAAGCATGCAGCACTTTTTTACAGCATATATTGAAATTGTGGCACCTTTATAAGCACTTAGTACTTTTTTCATTATGTAATTTGCATAAATGCACATATGCACTTTCTAATATTGTAGAAAGTGTATTGAAGTTTCTGCACTAATACATAGCATTCTTGTGATAATGTAAACCAGGATTTCTATAACACTTTCATGCACGTTTCATATTGTCATCTGTATATATATATATATATATATATATATATATATATATATATATATATATATATATATATATATAGCACATGTGGAATTTTTATTTTTACATTTTTATTTTTATGTGTGTAAAATTACTATTAAAGCAATTTGGTAATAAGAATTCCCTTTAGTTACACTGTTTGATCTTAAATAGATTCCTGCAGGGACTAGGTACAATTAATAGCAGGTGAGTCCCCTGCAGATACTAGGTATAATTAATAGCAGGCGAGCGCCGTAGCTACCCCCTTAGTATTTGTCTTTTCAACCTTTCAGGTTGAATATGTAAGCTAGTGGCAGCCCCTCCTCTCATCACTAATCGTTTTGTTTATACGTTTTCACATTTTGGTTTCACTTTTTGTATGGTCTTTTTGATCAAAATTTTTTTTTTAGCAATAATTTAGTGTCCATAGCGCACCTTAACCCCCTTTTTTTTTATTACTCTTTTATTGTTTCAAATTAATTATTAAAATCACTGCTCCTGAAAAAAAAACAGCCATTTTTAAAACTTTTTTTGCATTGATCCATGTCCCCTGGGGTAAGACCCAGGTCCCCAAACACTTTTTAGGACAGTAACTTGCATATTAGCACTTTAGATTTTGAACGGTCGAGTCCCATAGACTTTAATAGGGTTCTAAAGTTCACACAAAGTTTAGGTCTGTTCGCAGGTTCTGGTACGAACTGAACAGGGGGGTGTTCGGCTCATCCTTAGTGTTGTACATCACCGCGTTCTTGGCAGTGGGAATCTGGTGTGACCATTTGTATGCAAGACAAGCTTGAGCGGAATTCTGTCGGAAAAACCATCATAGCTTTTTCCAACGAGAATTCCGATCATGTGTACATGGCATAAGGCGAATGCAGAGATCCTCTGGGCTGGACGGCTTAAGTAGGCAGGACTGACAAGCAGGATACCAACAACAGCTGAGGAGAGATAGGAGCTGGCAATTAGCCGACAGCTGAGTGGCCAGTTTAGAGAAGGAAGGGCTGAGCCCAGCCCTGACATTCCTTTAGAAAATGGAAAATTGTATACTCACCTTTCTGTAATTTTCCTTTCCTCACGCATCTTCATGGCAGCACACACTGGGTTGTGACTCCGCCCCCACAACCTGACAGGATTGGAGTAACTATAAATTTGAAGGGGAGACACCCTGCTGCATTCTCTGTAAATATCACAAAAGAAACAGGGAGGGCAACTGTGTGCTGCCATGAAGATGCATCAGGAAAGGAAAATTACAGAAAGGTGAGTATACAATTTTCCATTTTCCTGACGCCTTCATGGCAGCACACACACTGGAAAATAACTCGCCAGTCGGGTGGGTGCAAGTAAAATAATATTTATTCCTTATAATGCTGAAGAATTGGCTCTAATGACGGATCTGCCGAAGTCGGCCATGGATAAATGAGCAAAATCCACCTTGTAGTGGGAAATAAAAAAGGTATTCCTGGAGGACCACGTTGCTGCCCTGCATATTGTCTCTGGTGAGACCCTGCAATACGCTGTCCAAGAGGTAGCCACTGCCCTAGTTGAATGAGCCCTGATGTCTTCAAGAATCGCCATATGCTGGGTGGAGTAAGCTTTTTTAATGGTTCTGACTAACCAGGATGCAATAGTGCATGAGGAGGCGGCTTGCCCACGCCTGGTTCCATGGGGAATGATCAAAAGAGTTTTCCTAAAAGAGGTGGTAGCACTTAAGTAGTTCATGATGGTTGTTTTGACATCTAGTGGATGAGGGTTACCCTGATCGTCCGTGAAGGATGGAAGGAAGGATGATGGTTGTAATGGAAGAAAGTTGCCACTTTTTGTATGAAGTGTTCGGAAGGTCTGAGGACTACTTTGTCAGGAAAGAGAACTAACTTAATGCTTGGATCTCCCACACTCTCCTAGCTGATGTAATCACAATGAGAAAAGACAGTTTTAAAGTCAAGTCCCATAAAGAGATAGTTTCAAATGGAACAAACGGAGGAGAAGCGAGAGCATGGAGAACTATTGAAAGATCCCATGATCTACCAATGGGTGGAATGCCCACTTAGTATCTGTTTTAGCTGACAGAGCCCCGACTGGAGGAATTCCAGGACCTGAGAGGGTTCCGGAGAAAGGATGGAATTCCCTTTCTGTTGTGCCATGAAGCAGAATCTTCCCCAAACCTTTGAATAGATGGTATTGGTAGTGGCTTTCCTGGCTTGCATCAGGGTTGACTTCATGAGAACAGCCTTGCGCTCTTAGTCTAGCCCTCTCAATCTCCAGGCCATCAGGTGCAATTTCTCTGATGCAGGATGTAAAAATTGACCTTGAGACAGAAGATCCGGAGTTATTGGGAGAGGAACTGGAGGTTGAAGGCTGAGCTGTAAAGAGTCGTGAACAACGGCCTCCTCCGCCACAGTGGAATAATCGTAAATACCGTCACCAAGGATCTCCGAAGCCTGGATAGGAACCTCACAATTAACAGAGTTGGGAGGGAATATATATACCCCAACTTGAAGTTCCATGGGTGAACTAGACAGTCCACTCCCTCCACCGATGGGAATGAACCTCTTAACAGGAATCTGTGGCACTTGGTATTCATCGGAGTGGCTGCTAAATCTACTTCCGGCGTTCCCCAGATATCCGTAAGGAGGGAGAAAGTCCGAGGGTTCAACCACCACTCGTTGTTGGATAGCGTTTCTCGACTCAGGCAGTCGGGTAGTATGTTCTGTGCCGCTGGGACATACACTGCTTTTAAACTTGTTAGATGTATCTGAGCCCATTCCAAGATGGGCCGAACTTCTTCCATCAAGGTAGCATTCCTGGTACCCCCTTGCTTCTGAACATAAGACACTGCTACTTGGTTGTCCATTCGAATGAGCACATTCTTGTCCGTCAGAAATGGTGCGAATGCCCTTAAGGCATAAACGGCTTCCCTGAGCTCTAAAATGTTCGAGACCAAACCTTGAGCCTGAATATGCCACTGGCCCTGGGCTGCCTGGTCTTGATAGTGGGCCCCCCAACCGCTCTGGCAGGCATCCGAAGTGACTACTTCCAGGTCTGGAGGGACTATCGGTTTGTATTTCCTGAGATTGCTCAGGCGCGTCCACCACCATATCGATTGCTTCACCGATCTGGAGATGAAGATGGTCTGACGCATTGAGACTCCATCCCACTGCCTGAGGAATGAGTTCTGTAAGGTTCTCATGGGTCACTGTGCCCATCGCACCATGGGTATGGTTGCGGACATGGACCCCAGTACACTCAGACAGGCTCTGGCTGGTAAGAGATTCCTTGATAGCAGCTTCTGCATTTTCTGTATCAGAGGCCGGATCTTCTCTTGTGGGAGCTGTATCTCGTTTGTTTTGGTGTTCAGATCTGCCCCTAAAAATATCATATTTTGTGTGGGTCGCAGACAGCTCTTTTCCCAATTGATTATCCATCCACTTCTGGAGGGTTGTAAAGGAGGATCTCTCGGTGATGAATCAACGTCTCTTGATCCTTTGCTAAAAGTAGGATGTCGTCCAGATAATGGTGGACGTGTAATCCCTTTTCTCGGAGGAAAGCCACCAACGGTAACAATACTTTTGTAAATGTCCTGGGTGCCGAAGAGATGCCGAATGGGAAGCACTGGAATTGGAAATGATGTTGGTTTATGGCTAACCGGAGAAACTTTTGAAAGGCCGGATGAATTGGTATATGCATATAAGCGTCCGATAAATCTATTGAAAGCATCCAATCGCCCAGATTTATTGCTAGAAGTATGGATTGAAGGTTTTCCATTTTGAAAGCCTCCACTTTGATATCCTTGTTGAGCATCTTGAGGTCTAATACAGGACGGCCATGACAGGGGACTACAAGAGACAGCAATCCCAAAGGTAGAGAAAAAAAAGAGAATATAAACCACCACTTACTATAGGAATAAAAGATGGATATTATTTAAATAAGAGGAATTAATAGGCAAAAGAAGAAGGGGAGTCCACTGCAAAGGTAAAAAAGCTTCTTTAAAGCTTTGGTAATGCCAGAAATCCAGTAGCCCCTTGAGACCACCAGAGCGGGGTTTCCCTCCATAGAAGCTCCTTTAGAGACTGTACAGGAGGGACTTCCAAACAGGAGAGGCTTGAACCTGCTGGGGTGAATGCGGTAGAGGCTTATTCATCTGTAACGGGAAAACTCCGTCCGTCCAACCTGTCAGGTGAGGATAAAAAAGAGAATGCAGCAGGATGTCTCCCCTTCAAATTTCTAGTTAATCCAATCCTGTCAGGTTGTGGGGGCGGAGTCACAACCCAGTGTGTGCTGCCATGAAGGCGTCAGGAAATGTAATTTTGCTGTGGTACTGTTCTAAACATGGGAAAGATGTGCTATTTTACAGGCATACTAAGGACAACCCCCAGGCATCATATTTAAAGGAATATTTCATTTTTATTGTTTCACTTTAAGCATTATTAAAATCACTGCTCCTGAAAAAAAACTGACGTTTTTAAAACTTTTGCATTGATACATGTCCCCTGGGCCAGAACCCATGTCCCCATACACTTTTTATGGCAATAGTTTGCATATAAGCCTTTAACGTTAGCACTTTTTGATTTTTCATGTTCATGTCCCATAGACTTTAATGGTGTTAGCGTGTTCGGACACATTTTTTGCCTGTTCGCAAGTTTTTGTGTGAACCGAGCTGTTCGGCTCATCCCTAGCCAATGGCACATAAACATGGTTGGTACCATAATATTAATGCCACAAATGCAAAACATTATTGTATAGAATGAAAAGAATCAAACATTGATAATAGTATTTTCTACATATGCCTGTGCTCAGCTTCATAGTGTAGTGGTATGCCCTGCTACCTGCAAAGCTTCAAGCCATGGGTTTGAATCCCACCAATGGTATCATCCTCCTGAAAATGTACTTTGCACTCAGCAGCATAATTAGGGAATGCTCATCAGTTTGGTTTATTCCATCATTTTAACTCTTCAAAAACATGGTATGCTATGTAATTATTCAATAATATTATGGTGTGGAATTCCAAAATCCAGCTATTCAAAAATCAAGGGAAACAATGGTGTAGGGTCCCCCCTCCCAGTGCATACCAGGCCCTTTGGATCTGGTATGGACTTTAAGGGTAAAACCAATGCCAAAATTAAAAACAAAATTGACATGGGTCCCCCCAAAATCTGTACCAGCCCCTTCAGGTCTGGTATGGATTTTAAGGGGAACTGAACACCAAAAAAAAAAAAAAAAAAAAGACAAATCCATACCAGATCCTTATGGCATGGCAGGCCAGGAAAGGGGGGGGGGATGAGCGAGTGCCCCCCCTGAACCATACCAGTCCCCTTTCCCTCAACTTTGAGAGGGTGCTTTGGGATCCCCCAAAGCACCTTGTCCCCATGTTGATGGGAACAAGGGCTCCATCCCCACAGCCCTTGCCCTGTTGTGGGGGTCTGCAGGCGGGGGTCTTAGCATATGGAGGCCCCCTTTAAGAAGGGGGCCCCCAGATCCCGACATTGTGACAAAAGACAATAGGCGGTTTTGGACCATACCTTTATTAAAAACGTCTTCTTCTTTCCCCGCTTCTTCTTTCGGTTTTTCCTTCTTCCTCCAGCTTCTTCTTCCCCCGCTTTGTGCTCCATTGTATCTCCTCCGCCACTCGCACAGTATAGGTATGTATACACATATATATATATATATATATACACATATATATATATATATATATATATATACATACATATATATATATATATATATATACACACACACACATACATATACACACACGTCACATCTCATGTGACAACACTGAAGAAATGACACTTTGCTTCAATGTAAGGTAGTGAGTGTATAGCTTGTACACCAGTGTAAATTTGCTGTCTCTTCAAAATAACTCAACACACAGCCATTCATTTCTAAACCGATAGCAACAAAAGTAAGTACACCCTTAAGTAAAAAATGTCCAAATTGGGCCCAATTAGCCTTTTTCCCTCCCTGGTGTCATGTGATCGTTAGTGTTACATGGTCTCAGGTGTGAATGGGGAGCAGGTGTGTTAATCGCTCTCACTATCTCATACTGGTCACTGGAAATTTAACATAGCACCTCATGGCAAAGAACTCTGAGGATCTGAAAAAAAGAATTGTTGCTCTACATAACGATGGCCTAGGCTATAAGAAGATTGCCAAGACCCTGAAACTGAGCTGCAGCAGTGGCCAAGACCATACAGCGGTTTAACAGGACAGGTTCCCTTCAGAACAGGCCACAGCATGGTCGATCAAAGAAGTTGAGTGCATGTGCTCAGCGTCATATCCAGGAGGTTGTATTTGGGAAATACATGTATGAATGATGCCAGCATTGCTGCAGAAATTAAAGGGGTGGGGGGGGGGGGGGTCAGCTTGTCAGTGCTCAGACCATATACCAAACACTGCATCAAATTGGTCTGCATGGCTGTTGTCCCAAAAGGAAGCCTCTTCTAAAGTTGATGCACAAGAAAACCCGCAAACAGTTTGCTGAAGACAAGCAGACTAAGGACTAGGGATGAGCTGAGTGTTCGAGGCAAACACATGTTCGACTCAAACACCGTCTGTTTGCCCGTTCGGTGAAGCCAGAACTTTGTGGGCCATTCGTGCCATATTCGTGTGGCACTCACGGCTCACAATTCACTGTGGCATTGCAGTGCATTGCTGGTTGATGATTGGCCAAGCATGCACTGTTACCCGCCTACTTGGCCAAACACAGCACCGGCAGCGAGGAGAGCCATAATTGGCCGCAGGTGGGTGCTTGTGGCCAATTATAGCTCAGGGGGTTTAGTACATGCCCCACACTATATAAGGCCGCCTGTGCAGCGGCCTTGTGTAGTGTGTATTGGCATTCAGAGAGAGATAGGATAGGCAGGGACAGGGTCTTCTTTTCAGTTAGAGTGGATGTATTGTGCCTCCTGCACAGTATACACCTGAAGCTACCCTCAATTGCTAGTGTTGCTCTGTTCCTATACCACAGGCATCTGCAGCAGTTACAGTCGGTGTATTGTGCCTCCTGCACAGTATATACCTGAAGCTACACCTGATTGCTGGTGTTGTTCTGTTCCTATACCACAGTCATCTGCAGCAGTTACAGTCAGTGTATTGTGCCACCTGCACAGTATACACCTGAAGCTATCCCCAATTGCTGGTGTTCTGTTCCTATACCACAGGCAGCTGCATCAATTACAGTGGGTGTATTGGGTCTCCTGCACAGTATACACCTGAAGCTACCCTCAATTGCTAGTGTTGCTCTGTTTCTATACCACAGTCATCTGCAGCAGTTACAGTGGGTGTATTGTGCCACCTGCACAGTATACACCTGAAGCTACTCCCAATTGCTAGTGTTGTTCTGTTCCTATAACACAGGCAGCGGCAGCAGTTACAGTGGGTGTATTGGGCCTCCTGCACAGTATACACCTGAAGCTACCCCCAATTGCTGGTGTTCTCATCTCCCTTTAGGCCATTAGTATGTCTGAAAGGCCAACAAGGAGACGCAGACAGTCAAGAGCCAATAAAAGAGGGCAAACAGGCTCTCTGTCTAGAGGCAACAGTGCTGGTCATGGATGTGGTGCATCGTCATCAGCACGTGGCCATGGGACACGCTTGTCCTTATTTTCGGCAGCTGAGCCGCAACATGCCGAAGACTTGGTAGAGTGGATGACCAAGCCCTCCTCATCCTTCTCATCCTGTCACCCAGGCTCAGGGTACTGGCAAAGCAGCTGCCAAAGCGTTCTCTTCCCTCGTCTCAATGTCATCAGTCACTCCTTCCCTAGACCCACCATGTTCTCTTGAGGAGTCCCCCGAACTGTTTGAGCACAGTGTTGGGCGCATGCTCCAGGAGGATGCCCAGCGTTTTGAAGGCTCTGATGAGGATATCCAGCTAGAGGAAGGCAGTAGCATGAGCCCAGAGAGAGGGTATACTCAAGAAGGACAGCAATCTGGCAGTCATGTTCCACCAGCTGCAGCATACTGCCAGGTTTGCTCCAGTGATGAAGAGGGAGGGGATGATGAGGTCACTGACTCCATGTGGGTGCCTGATAGGAGAGAAGAGGAAGAGGAGGAGGAGGAGGCACATCAACAAGGCAGGGTGCCCTCTGGGGGCCAGCACACCGACTGAATCACACCGCAGAGCTCCGCCTGTGCAAGGCGCTGCCTCCGCTCGTTATTCCAAAAGTTCTTTGGTGTGGGCCTTTTTTGAGAGGAGTGCATCAGATCGCACCACTGCCATTTGCAACATATGTCTCAAGTGTATCTTGCGTGACCAAAACATCAGCCGCTTGGGCACCACATGCTTGACCAGACATATGTCGACATGCCATGCAGTTCGTTGGCAAGCGTGCCTAAAAGACCCACACCAAAGCACAAAGTGGACCTCTCCTTGCTCCTCATTATCTGGGATCTACAATCCCACTATATCTTCAGTCCTCTCTGAAACCTGCACTGAGAGGAATGAAGGTGTAGAATTAGGTGTGTCACAGCCAAGTACTTGCGGGCACTCTGCTAGCAGTACACAGACGTCCGATTGTACCAGGCAAACCTCCCCGCCCCAGCTGCTGGACCGTCGAAAGAAGTTCACTCCCAGCCATCCACATGCCCAGTGGTTGAATGCTAGCTTGGCTAAATTGCTAGCACTTAAACTGCCTTTTCAGTTGGTAGACTCGACCCCCTTCTGTGAGTTTGTGCAATGTGCGTTTCCTCAGTGGCAGGTTCCCAAATGCCACTTTTTCTCACGGAAGGCAATTCCGGCTCTCTACCAGCATGTGGAAAGCAATGTCCATGCCTCCCCGACTCATAGTCCAGCAGGCATGGACAGGGACGTTACCTATCTTTCACAGTGCATTAGGTCACTCTTCTGGCAGCTGGGAAGGATACAGGACAAGGTGCAGTAGTGTTGGCGGTTGTTCCGCCACCACGCCTCCAAAATGCTACTACTGGTTGTGACACACCTCTCTCCTCCACCCCCTCCTCTTCTTCCTCCATGGCCTCTTCCTGTGCTTTGTCCTCAGAACCAGCAGTGCTGCATAGGCATTCAAGGGGCTACACAAGAACGCAGGCAAAAATATGCCATGCCGTGCTTGCGCTGGTGTGCTTGGGGGACAGGAACCACACTGGGGCAGATATTTTGTCAGCTCTGCAGAGGCAGGCTGAGAGGTGGTTGACTCCATGCCAGCTTAAGCCAGGAATGGTGGTTTTCAACAATGACACCAACCTCCTCTCCACCCTCCGACAGGGACAAATGACCCATGTGCCCTGTGTGGCTCATGTCCTTAACTTGGTGTTGCAGCAGTTCTTGGGCAGGTACCCGGGCTTACAGGATGTCCTGAGGCAGGCCAGGAAAGTCTGTGTGAATTTCCGCCGATCAGCTGAGCTCCAAAAGGAGTTGAACCTGCCCAAGAACCGCCTTATCTGTGACATGCCCACCAGCTGGAACTCAACATTGGCCATGCTGCAGCAGCTGCACATGCAGCAGAGGGCCATCAATGAGTACCTGTGCAACTAGGGCACCAGGACAGGGTTAGGGGAGCTCATTTTTTTTCCACTACATCAGTGGGGCATGGTCAGGGATGCACGCACTGTCCTGTCACCATTTGAGGAGGCCACGAGGATGGTGAGCAGTGACAGTGCATGCATCATTGTCCACCTGTTGGAGCATATGCTGCGTGGAATAATGGATAGGACACTTGAGGCAGAACAGAGGCAGGAAGAGGAGGACTTCCTTGCCTCTCAAGGCCCCCTTTATCCAGTGTTCCTGCTGTCCCGCCGATAACACAGGAAGAGGAGTAGGAGGATTGTGTCAGCATGGAGGTGGAGCCTGGCACTCAGCATCAGCAGTCTTTTAGGGATGATTTACAGTCCCAATAAACCCATGGACTTGTACGTGGCTGGGAGGAGGTGCCTGTGGATCATATCATCTTAGTGACAAGGAGGACACCGGACCAATTGCCTCAGCTAACCTACACTGCATGGCCTCCCTGATCCTGCAAAGCCTGCAGAAGGATCCTCGTATTCTTCGGATTAAGGAGAGGGATCATTACTGGCTGGCAACTCTCCTTGATCCACGGTACAAGGGTAAGGTTGCAGACCTTCTCTTGCAGTCGCAGAGGGAGCCGAGGATGAGACATCTCTGGGAGGCCTTACAGAAAGGTGTGTTCAATGCCTTCCCAGAGACTGGGAGGTTACAAACTCCTGGACAACGTGTTGCTGAGGCTTCGGTCAGTCACAGAAGGAGCAGTGGAGAAGGTGGCCGTCTAACCGATGCATTCAGACAATTTTTTAGTCCGCAGCCCCAAGGAACCATCGCCAGCATCTGATTTACATGGTGCAGGAATACCTAGGGGCAAGGTCAGACTTGGACACCTTTCCCACTGAAAATCCTCTGGGTTACTGGGTCTAGAGGATGAATCACTGGCCATAGCTTGCACAGTATGCAACTGAGCTACTGGCCTGTCCTGCATCCAGCGTTCTTTTGGAACGCACATTCAGTGCTGCTGGAGGCTTTGTAACCGATCACAGGGTGCGCCTGTCTACCGACTCGGTTGATCGACTGACCTTCATAAAGATGAATCAGTCTGGGATCACCACCAGCTACCAAGCACCTGAAGCTGATGTAACCGAATATTTTTTTTTTTTTTAAATGTCAGATCCCTTCAAGACTGCCTATGCTGATGATGAGTGACTATCCTGTTATGTTGACTGACTATCCTCTTCCTCCACAATGATCCTGCTGATAGCTTGGAAGAACATTTTTGGTTATGTGCGCCGCCACCAGTGGCTAAGGCCCAATTTTTCAGCCCTTTTTAACAGGGGCATGCAATTACAATTTTTGATGCAATGTTTTGCAGTAGGGCTCATTCCTGCACTCCAACTAGAGTATCTGGGAGATGTTGCAGTGTCGTAGCACCAGTGCCTAAGGCCCAATTTTTTTGCCCCTGTTTAACAGGTGCATGTAATTACAATTCTTGATATAATATTTCACAGCAAGGCCAGTTCCAGCACCCACCGAGAGTAACTGAGGACTTACAGGGTTGTGGCACCAGCATCACCACCAAAGGCCCAATTTTTCTACCACTGTTCAACAACAACATGTACTGTAATTACAACTCTTGATATAATAGTTCACAGCAGGGTGCTCAAGCGCCCACCAAGAGTCACTTTGTGTTAACTTGTGGCAACACCAACACCTTAGGGCCAAATTTCTGCAGAGCTTATAGTGCAGGCCTCTACTTTCAAACATCCAACTTACAAACGTTTCCTACTTGCAAACGGAAGGAGACAATAGGAAGTGAGATGAAAAGACGGACAGCCAACAAAATTATACAGGAGTGATAACTCTTCCCTATGGTTTTCCAAAAAGCTTAAAAATCTTTTTTGGCTGGAGCTACACTTAAAAAAAAATGTACCAGTTCAAAATTACAAACAGATTCTACTTAACACAACAACCTACACATATAGATATAGATCCTGGGGGCCCCATGCCTTTCCTTTTTTTAATTTGGGTATGGGGTTCCCCTTAATATCTGTACAAGACCAAAAGGGGCTGGTAATGGGCAGGGGTGGGCTACCCATGCCATTTTTCTCACTGATTTTCATCCATATTGCCAGAACCAGACATTACATTAAAACCACAAGCAATTTCAAATTACTTTTTTTTCCGTTAAATTTGTGCAGGGACTGTTCCAAACACAGGAAACACATGCTACTTCAAAAGGCATACTATAGACACCCCCCAGGCACTATATTTAAAAGGAATATTTCACTTTTGTTTTCACTTTAAGCGTTATTAAAATCAGTGCTCCTGAAAAAACGTTAGTTTAAAAAAAAAAAAAAAATTGCATTGATCCATGTTCCGTGGGGCAGGAGCCGGGTCCCCAAACCCTTTTTAGGATAATAATTTGCATATTAGCTTTTAAAATTAGCCCTTTTGATTTCAAACAAACATTCGTGTCCCATAGACTTTAATGGGGTTCTAAAGTTCATACGAATTTTCAGTCCATTCGAAAGTTCGACTCATCCCTACTAAGGACATGGATTACTGAAACCACTGTGGTCTGATGAGACCAAGATAAACTTATTGGGTTCAGATGGTGTCCAGCTTGTGTGGCAGCAACCAGGTAAGGAGTACAAAGACAAGGGCGTCTTTACTAAAGTCAAGCATGGTGGTGGGAGTGTCTCATGATTTGAGGTGCATGAGTGAGGCCGGCACTGAGCTACAGTTAATTGAGAGAACCATGAATACCAATATGTACTGTGACATACTGAAGCAGAGCATGATCCCCTCCCTTCAGAGACTGAACCACAGGGCAGTATTCCAACATGATAACGACCCCAAACACACCGCCAAAACCACCACTGCCTTGCTAAAGAAGCTGAGGGTAAAGGTGATGGACTGACCAAGCATGTCTCCAGACCTAAACCCTATTTAGCATCTGTAGGGCACCCTCAAACAGAAGGTGGAGGAACACATGGTCTCTAACATTCACCAGCTCCATGATGTCATTATGGAGGAGTGGAAGAGGATGCCAGTGGCAACCTGTGAAGCTCTGCTGAACTCCACGCCCAAGAGGGTTAAGGCAGTGCTAGAAAATAAGGGGGCCACACAAAATATTGATCCTTTCGGCCCAATTTGGATATTTTCACTTAGGGATGTACTCACTTTTGTTGCCAGCAGTTAAGATATTAATGGCTGTGTGTTATTTTGAGGGGACAGCAAATTGACACTGTTATACAAGCTGTACATTCACTACTTTACATTGTAGCAAAGTGTAATTTCTTCAGTGTTGTCATATGAAAAGATATAATAAAATATTTACAAAAATGTGAGAGGTGTACTCACTTTTGTGAGATACTGTGTGTACATATGCACAGAGAGAGATAGAGAGAGATAGAGAGAGATAGAGAGAGATAGAGAGAGATAGAGAGAGATAGAGAGAGATAGAGAGAGATAGAGAGAGATAGAGAGAGATAGAGAGAGATAGAGAGAGATAGAGAGAGATAGAGATAGAGAGAGATAGAGATAGAGAGAGATAGAGATAGAGAGAGATAGAGATAGAGAGAGATAGAGATAGAGAGAGATAGAGATAGAGAGATAGAGATAGAGAGATAGAGATAGAGAGATAGAGATAGAGAGATAGAGATAGAGAGATAGAGAGATAGAGAGAGAAATATAGAGATTATATATATATATATATATATATATATATATATATATATATATATATATAGAGATATATATATAGAGATATATATAATACACACAAAGATCTTAAAATAATATTAATTCATTATTAATAATTAATTAATATAACATTTAAAAAAAATTTACATTTTTTTTTTTTTTTTAAATATTATATGAGAAGGGGACATACAAAAAAATAAAAAAAGTGATGGAAAGTGGAACAAGGCCAACATTGACAGGATATTTAGCTGTATTAAAGATGATATATGCTTTGTGAACAATAGAAAATGTTCTTGTGCAGCTCTCCTATATAATATTGCTCCCTCTGGCTCAGTCTTGTATTGTACTCATACGAGGCTCGCCTTGTGAATGTGAAATTAGTCTTTTGGGATCTCGGAGCTGATGCCAGGCAAAGGAAATGACGTAGCCCCAGCATGTAAACGCAGGACTTATGGCATGAAGAGTGTATCAGGAAAATGGTACTAAGTGTGCATGCGTCGATGAAATGGCAGGATTACACAGAAAGGAAAAAGGTAGGAAGCGTTGTACACCGAGCAACCAGTTCACTAGTTTGAAATGCTTGATATGGCATAAACAGAACAGGATCAGTTTTTAAATGATAAAGACTATGCATACGTTTTCCGTGACATCACAGTTCATGTTTAATAACTTCTGAAAGACACAACAATAAAAAATAAATTGACTACTTTATTTTATGCCATTGATGTTTAAACTCTTCAACAAGGATTTAAAAAATCCTCATTCAACAATTTGACTTTCCAAGGACAATATACAATAACATTTTAGAAATGGAGGATATATAAATTATAAGTGTTTATACTCTTGAAATTGCTTATTCAGCTTCCTTTCAACAGACAACAATAAGTCTTATAAGTCTTCATAGGTGCTAGGCACCAACTCATGTACCATACCATAATACTATACTAGAATCCAAGTATTTTAATAGCTAGTTCAGGCTTGTACAAATGGCAACATCATACTGGAGGGTCATGGTCGACAAAATAAAATGAATATTACTGCATAAATGTCAGCTAGGGAATACTCATTGTAGTGTTAACGCTTTGCTACCCTCCCAAATCAGAACACTTGCCCTCTTTTTACATCCTGGAGCACATTTTTTGAGTTAGTAAATGTCAAGGATACAAATAATTGTTGCTGAGTGTTTCATTTAAGCACATCTCGCCTACAATTTGACCATAAATGTGTAATTGTGCAAACTGTTTCAATGAGCTGAGAAACACAAACCTTTTTTATTATTTATAATGTCATATGAACATGAAGACAGTCGCATAAAAGATGTGTCTATAAAGGTGAAACGTAAATCATCATCTGGAATGGATTAAGTATCATACACTGATTTCCTTAAAAGTAATTTTCAGACTGGCTTAAATATGTGTTCTTGGTATGGTGTGGATATCAAGAGGGACCTCACAGAAAAAAAAAAAAAAAAAAAAAAAAAAAAAGAGAAAAGTATTGGAACTTTTCAGGTGCTACTTAGAGTCATACCAATATACATTTTATTTATGCATATAATACTAAAAAAAAGGAATGAGTAATAAAAAATAAAACAGGTATAAAGCCAGCAAAACTTTGATTTGGAGTCAACACATGTACAGCTATTTTACATGATCATATCATAAATACTGTATATTGTAGACCAGGAAAAACGAGATGAGAATTGGAGATGTATGAGGTACTGCCAACATCCTTGTACAAGTAAAGTAGAATAGAGGAGAATATGCAACTAGTACATAAAGAAGTCGCCCCTTAGGACTTTTTAGGCAGAGAAATATAGGTAACAGTAACAATATGTAAAAAAAAAATGCACATAAGTGCCAACTTTATTCATTGTACAAAAAAAATTTTAAGTACAAAATTTACTTTGAAATACATAAATGAATCAAATTGTATACAAGGTAAGAAATAACAACCCAAAGCTCACAATCGGAGTGGAGCATCTATGTGTCCCCACTGTTGGTTGCCCAGACAGATCAGGTCTTCCTGCTCGCCGGTGATGCAGAGACGCGTGACGTCATCGTGCCCTTATGGGCGTGGTAATGCCGCACACCCCCGGATCTGGGAGACACCTCTGAGCCTCACAATCAGCTGTTACACATAACAGCTGGTCAAACGAGGCAAGCTCATACAGCCTAAGCCAGACTGATTGGCTGATTTCATATCAGGCACAATATTTAGGAAGAAGACACTCAGTTGGCAATTGACAGTCGATGGACTGCTGCCCGGAGGTCTGCGTCTAGAATCAACTCAGTAAAAGGTAAATACTTTAATCTAAACAGGCAACACCAGAGATGAATATTCCTTTATTTCTGCATTGCCTTATGCTACATGCAGGATTAATTTAATATACTCTCTGTCTATGATTTTCTTACATAGTATACCTTGGCTGAGAGCTCTAAATTAGGCGTCTCTTGTGGATGCGCTGCAGCGATTTGTCCTAGATCCATAACTGCTTAACCTCTGTCTTTGTGGACTTGACAGCCAGCCTGTATTCTCCCCATCACTGTTTTTGCTCTGGTATGATTTATAATGAATGTTATCCACCAGTCTTTAGAATACTGTGTAAAGTTCAATTGATTTTTTTCTGCATCACTATATTAAAAATGCTATTATTATTATTATTATATTATATAATTTATGTTACAGACAAGGGATCAAATCACCAAATTGTAAAAACCCCTGATGAAGGAATATTGTTGAATCTCCAAAACATGTTGGGATATATTCTGTAAAACTCTGTCTGTCCTCAACTTGATTTAGGCAGTGGATTGTGAGCTTTGGGTTGTTATTTTTTACCTTGCATATGATTTGATTCATTTATGTATTTCAAAGTGAATTTTGTACTTATAATATTTCTACTACAATAAATAAAGTTGATACTTATGTGCATTTTTTTTTTTACATATTGTTATTACCTCTATTTCTCTGCCTAAAAAGTCCTAAGGGGCGACCTCTTTATGTACTAGTTGCATATTCTCCTCTAGTCTATATTGCAGAACAGTCAGAGCAGATCCCACCTATATAACATTCCCCATAACCCCATATATCACCTATACAATTATCTTTTGTTGAGGAATAACAGGTCTGCCTTATGGGGTGTAGGTACATTTCTTCAATACATTTTTCAAACTTTTTGCAACCATCAGAAAGCAGTGGAGTACAGTTCTAAAAATTACTTAAAGCGGACCTTAAGTAATTTTTTCAACTTCCCATGTATGAAATCTTCTACCCTTGTTGTTATAACTTTGGATAGTAAAACATTTTTCTCTGCCAGTCAGCCCTCTTCCCCTTTCTTGTCTGGTCATTAGCAAAGGCTATTGACACTATGCACAGCTCTCTCTCTCTCGGGAAGAGAGGGGGGATGAGTCATAAGAGGACCCAAGAGAGCTGCAGGGCTACAGAGGTGGAGGTGTGCCTCTGTGTGTCTGTGTAAATCCAGGTGAACAGGCAGCAGCTTCAGCTGCTCACAGTTAAAATGGATGCAGCCAGACTTAGTGGAGGGAGATTTCTGCAGCATATTTGGCAAGTAGAGAATAACAGTATATGTAAAATAATATGCAAAGTGGTTGGATGGAAGCGTTAGAATGGCAAAGACGTTTTTATAACAAATTATGTGAGCAGACTGCAGTTCCTCTTTAATTAAATTTATATACAGGTACTATATTTAACAAAATTGTAAATCAGGAAAACAAATTACGTATTATAAGTGCTCCAAAAATGTTATGCAGACAGGTAAAAGCAAAGGTTATAAATCACTGTCCCCTAGATAAAGGGGTGTTGCGGAATGCCTGAGGCCGGGGAATGGGGGGACCCTGAGGCATCAAATGTAGGTAGTGAATCTAAAGAGTTTTAAATACGTTTATTATACATATCTATATACAAGTTATATTTTCATGTGAAATCATAAAAGTCTATATTGTACCCTAATTCCCAGGCCCCACTTTAGAAACTAGAATATATCCAAAGAATGATATCTAAATGTGGATAATACGGCACCTGTAATAGAGCTCCTGGTAAAGTTTGGGATCATACTATTATGGAATTTTTTACTTCACATTGATATAATTGCTGCATATTCTGGGATGGCACTAGAAGGTTATATGGCTCAAACACAGGAATATTGTGGGTCCCAGGGGACAAAAGAAACCAAGCTAAATACATTTTATTTGAAGTATTGTAGTCTATGAGAAAGTAAATCAAATCTGTTTTGGCACATTAAATATTTAAAAAAAAAAAAAAATTAGTAGCATATAGATTTTTCCCATAAAAAAAAAATAAAAATATAAATATATAAATATATATATAAATTATATATATATATATATATATATATATATATATATATATATATATATATATATATATATATATATATATATATATGGTATTATTATTTCAAATTTTGACCTCAGCATCAGTCTGACTGGACTATAGGGTGTTTGACCTGGCCATAGGGTGTGCTGTCTCCCCTGGTAGGCATGGAAACACAGTCTGGTTGGGTGCTTTAAGGTTACTTTCTCTCAGAGCCAGCCCAGTGGGAGTGTCACTCTTACTGTGCCTTCTGGGAGAGGGTACTTAAGATGCGGATGTCACGTGGTTCGGGGTTCCGGTCCAGAAGTATGTTCTGACTCCATGGTCCTGGTCCTCCGGACCAGCCCCCTGGACGCCTATGGCCTGGGGTGAGGATCCACCCGACTTTATGTCTCGGGGCTGGCTAGCCATCTCAAGTTGTGGAGAGGCCCAGCAACTTCGTAGTTTTACAGGGGAGGACTCTTTAGAAGAAGACCACGCTTCTTAGCAAGAGCCTGGTAAAGCTGAAGGACCTAAGTGAATCTCGTGCGGTATCACCTGGACCAGTTGCAAGATACTGGAACCACACGAGTGTTCTATAAGTTTTCTAGTTTCCTGTACATGTTCTACAACAAAAGTTTGTGGCAGAGACTTGTTCCTGACTCAAGCACCCTGTTGGCCTGGTGAGAGAAGGACTATCCAACTAGGGTGAAGATCCAGCTGTGAATGGCTATTCTCTGGATTTTATTCAAAGTAAGAAAGTTCTTTATACTGACTTTGACACTAATGCCACGTGCACACGATCAGACTATCTGGCGGACTTAGTCTGGCGGACAAACCTCCGGAAAGTCTGCCGGACTTTCCGAACAAGCGGACCTGCCCACACAGAACCAGACTTTTTTGCCGTACTTTTGAAATGAACGGACTTGCCCACACATGGAGGAAAGTCAGTTTATTTTGAATGCGGCTCCAGGTAGCTGGGACCAGCAAAGGAAGTCAAGTTTAGGCAGAGAAATATAGGTAACAGAGTAACCATATGTAAAAAAAAAATGCACATAAGTGCCAACTTTATTCATATAAATTCAGCGGCGACATTGACACGTCGCTGGCCCCGTCACCTGGTATGGACTTAAAGGGGAAGCCCTACGCCGAAAAAAAAAAGAGACAGCGTTGAGTCAACATCTCAAGGAAGAAGAGGAAGAAGAGAAGAAGAAAATAGAAGGCGACGGCTTCAGCGACGAAGACAGAAGACAGGGCCACCGCTAGTAAAAGAGCTGGAAGAAGGAGTGGAGGCCCGGCAAGAAGAACCCAAGAGGGGGACAAGACCCCCGAAGTCGGAAGAAGAGGCGGCAGTGACAGAAGACCGGGCCACAGCTAGTAAAAGAGCTATAGGAAGAAAGCGGAGGCCCGGCAAGAAGAACCGAAGAGGGGGACAAGACCCCCAAAGAGGGGGACAAGACCCCCGAAGTCGGAAGAAGACCCCCGGATGGCGACGAAGAAGTAAGCCGTGCTCCTCCGCTAGTAAAAGAGCTAGCAAAAGAGCAGAAGATAGCGGAGGAGTCTGCGAGAAGACCCCCCCAAGACGGAAGAAGACTCCCGGAGCTGTGCAATAAATTATTTTAAAACCTTGTGTTGTGTTTTATTTACTTTTTTTTCACCAGGTGAATGGGTAGGGGTACATTGTACCCCATACTGATTCATATAAGGTGGGGGGCCGGTATCTGGGGGCCCCCTTATTAAAGGGGGCTCCCAGATTCCGATAAGCCCCCACCCGCAGACCCCGACAACCAACAGCCAGGGTTGTAGGGAAGAGGCCTTTGTCCTCATCAACATGGGGACAAGGTGCTTTGGGGTGGGGGGGCCACAGAGCCCCCACTTCCCCAAAGCAGCCCCCCCATGTTGAGGGCACGTGAATTGGTGCGGCTCAGGAGGGGGGGGCGCTCGCTCGTCCCCATCCCCTTTCCTGACCGGCCGGGTTGCATGCTCGGATAAGGGTCTTATATGGACCTTGGGGGGATCGCCACACTGTTTTTTTGGCGTAGGGCTTTCCCTTTAAGTCCATACCAGGTGACGGGGCCAGCAACGTGTCAATCTCCCCGTCAAAGGTGGCGACATTGACTTCCTTCGCTAGGACTTTTGGGGAAAAAAAAAAAGTCCGCCGGAGTCCACACACAGGTGGATTGTCCGCCGGATAGTCTGATCGTGTGTACGCGGCATAAGAGTACCTGGACTTTTCACCTAACCCTCTGATCCTATACTATAAGAGACTGTTGTTAACTATGTTCTTGCAAATAAAAATCCCTTTGAGCGGATCTGTCGTCAGTCTCTAAAGTTTCTGGGCCATCTACCATGGGAAACCCCTAGAACAGCGTTTAAAAATCTTTGGGAAGCCAATCTTCAACAATACACTTCAAATGAGATAAAGATTCTTGGACATTATAAAAGAAGAAGAACAGGTTGATTTAGAGAATGGAATACAAGTTGTCTATACACAGCATGCTGATGTGTTCAATCTCCCTAATTGTTAAATAAGCAAAAAGATTTGAAAGACCATTTAGAAAAAAAATATAAGCTGGCTGCTTAGTTGAGAGGGATTGAGGTGCAGAGTTTAAGATACCATCTGGTCTTCACCAGAGCTCCTAGAAGTGGAGATTTTTGTTTAGCCTATTTCTGACATTTGTTGCCTAAACATTAAAATCTGTATTTGTATTGTTGCTAGAATATTACTTAGAATCCACAAACATTAGAGATATATATATATATATATAGTGAAGTTTGGGGATACTAGCTCCGCGGGATTAAGTGCATAAACCATTATCAGGTGAAACCAAAATATATTTATTTATAATTAAATCAAAAATAAAGCTTTTCTTCAGCATATAAAAAACGTAAATTAAAGTCCGCTTATCTTCAGCACAAAATAATACAAAAAGAAAAGCACCTACAGTTCTGTAGACCAAAAAGTTTCTTTAGAGTCCTTGCAGAGATCTTTTTGCAGCCTCCAAACCAGCAAACAGCAAATACAACAGCACAGCCAGACAGCTCCTCAGACAGGTGTTCATCTCCTTCTCACCACCACCTCTCTACTACTTCCTGTCTCATAGGCTGTCTGTCTTCCTGGAGGCCGTTAACCCCCTGTGGTCAGGGAGGGAGGCTCTTTCCCACCCAAATGTCACTTTAGAGCCTCCCAAATTCCGGGTCCCAACTATCTCTCTTAAAATATAGAGAGGACCGCGAATCAGTCGAATATAGGCGCCACATAGTACCCTTCCAGGACCCAACCTTGGCGTCCTGTACAATATATATATATAATATATATAAACTTTAAAAAGGGATTGAAGACTTTTCTTTTTAGCAAATGTTTTTGAATTAAGTTATTTTTTTATTTTTTTTATTGTAACTGTGTAGCACTTTGAGGTCTTTTGATGGAAAGTGCATTATAAATAAAATGTATTATTATTATTATTATTATTATTATTATTATATATATAGCAGAAATCCTAGAGAATAAAATGGTGAATTGGTGATTGTTGCAATATTTTATGTCACACGGTATTTGCAAAGTGGTCTTTCAAACACACTTTTTTGGGAAAAAATACACTTTCATGTATTAAAAAAACTAAACAATAAAATTAGCCCAATTGTTTTGTATAATGTGAAAGATTAAATAGATAAATAGATACCCAACATGTCATGCTTTGAAATTGCAAACACTTGTGGAATGGCGACAAACTACGGTACCTAAAGATGTCCATCGCAATGGTTTAAAAAAAATGTATCGGTTACCAGGTTAGATTTACAGAGGAGATCTCTTTCTAGAATTATTGCTCTCTCTCTAACGACCGTGACCATACCACACATGTGTGATTTGAACACTGTTTATATATGTGGGTGCAATTTACGCATGCACTTTATTTTTTTTTGAATTCTTCATTTCTTTTTTCCAAGAAAAGCCATAATTACATTACATTATACATATTCCAAGGCAATCAATGTACAAAAGTAAGTGCATATATTCCTAACATGTTTTCACGTTACACACTGACTCCATCAAAACTTATTATTACTATATCTATAAACCACATTCTTAAATTTCAGCTCTCCTGTTATTTTTATCCAAAAACAAAGAAAAAAAAACCCTGAACCACCAAAAAAACCCCATATATATATATATATATATATATATATATATATATATATATATATATATATATATATATAAAACCCCCCCCCCCCCGCCTGTACTACTCAGAGATATGACGGGAAATACCTTGCCCTCCCCACTCCCTAGTAGCCTCTTCAGAGTATACAAATACCTCCCACAGGGCCCATGTTTCATTATATTGTTCCTTTCTATCTTGCGCCGTGAGTACTAGATCCTCCATTATTCCAATGCTTCTGACTTTATTAAGTCACATGGCAATGGGAGGTGGTCGTGGGTCCCTCCAACACAAAGTAATTCAAGCTTTGGCTGCATTCACCAATTGACATAGTACTGATTTTTTATATTTCTGAAGTGAAATTTGTGAACAATGAATGAACAATGAATAAACAAAAAAAAGTCGGGCCATCTGTGATCTGGAATTCTGTAAAAGCATGTGCTTTCTTTGCTGCGCGGGCACTTTAACCACTTCCCACCCGGCCAATGTACATATACGTCTGGGTGGGAGACGCCTCCTTCTGAATGGACGTTCAGAAACGTCCTTCAGAAGGAGGGGGATCGCGTGCATGCGTGCCCGCACAGCGGCACGATCCCGATGTGCTCGTGTCACCCAGACACGGCGCATCTCGGATCGGCAAGAGGGCTCTACTGATCACATAACACCCATGTCCAATCACGGCTGTCATGTGATGTAAACAAACAGCCGGTTGCTAGGCAATCGGCTCTCCTCTCCTCACACGGAAGTCATCGCTGAGGAGAGGAGAGCAGATCGCTACAGCTGGCTGGTGATCAGTGAGTATGAGCTGTTTTTACAGCTTTTTACTCACTGATCACTAGTCTAGTATAAACCCACATGTAAACACACATGTCACCACAATACACATGTCACCACACATGTCCCCAAAACACACATGTCCCCAAATAATAAAAAGACATGTCCCCAAATAAAAAAACACATGTCCCCCACATATGTCCCACTAAAATCACATGTTCCAATGATTATCTGCACACATATGTACGTGATCACCTGCACACATATGTACATGATCATTTGCGTACATATGTCCGTGATCACACAAACCAATTATTATACACTTAACGCAATTTTTTTTACCAAAAACATGTAGCAGAATACATTTTGGCTTAAATTTATGACAAAATTTATTTTTTTTGGATTTCTTTTAAAATAGAAAAAAGAAAATATTGTTTTTTTTCCAAATTTCTGCTTTTTTGCGCTTATATCACAAAAAATAAAAACCGAGTCGTGAATAAATACCACCAAAATAAAGCTCTATTTGTGCGAACAAAATGATAAAAATTTCATTTGGGTACAGTATAGCATGACCGCGCAATTGTCATTGAAAGTGCGAGAGCGATGAAAGCTGAAAATTGGGCTGGGAAGGAAGGGGGCGAAAGTGCCCTGTATTGTAGTAGTTAAAAACAAAAAAAAATCTTATTTACTTTATTTTTTTTTTTTTTTACATTGTCACTTAAAAAAAAAAATCATTCTGATCACCTTTATTGCTGTCACAACTCACAAGGAATGTAAACATCCCTTGTGACAGTAATAGGTGGTGACAGGTACTCTTTATGGAGGGATCGGGGGTCTGAAAAGAACCTATATCCCTCCTTTGCACTTCAAAGTATTCAGATCACCAAAAATGGCGATTCTGAATACTGTCATTGTTTTTACATCTGCACCATTGGCAGTCGAGTAAACCCGAAGTGACATTGTGACGTGTTTTTACATAGGAGCCTGAAACGAAGTCGTTTCCAACTTTGTTTCAGTCTCACTCTATCCAGTGTAAATGGCGGCACAGTGTTGCAGTGGGTAGCACTCTTGCCTAGCAGTAAAAGGGGTCAATGGTTCAAATCCTAACCACCACACTACCTGCCTGGAGTTTGCATGTGGTCTCTGTGCCTGCATGGGTTTCCTCCAGGTACTCCAGTTTCCTCCCACACTCCAAAGACATGCTGGTAGGCTAATTGGCTTCTGTCTAAAAATTGACCCTAGTATATGCATGTGGATGGATATGGATATGGATTGCAGGCTCCTTGAGGGTAGGGACCAATGTGAGTATGCAATATATGTGTGGAGCACTGCGTAAATTGATGGCTCTATATGGGTACCTAAAATTGGGATAATTGTGGACATCCACCCACACTCAGTCAGGTTGAACTGGATGGACTGGTGTCTTTATTCAACCTTACAAACTATGTAACTATGTAAATGGATGTGGATCAGGTCTCCAGTGGGACAGGTCCCCTAGCCGCATTGGTTGTTATTTCTAAAGAGCTGACCAACTGCTCTAAAAAACAGTACCTGGGTGATGCCTGCAGCTTCAGGCATCAACCCGATATAACCCCTTAAAGCTGGTCGGTGCTAAGGGGTTAAAATTCATGATTATGAAATTATGGAATATAATTAAAGTATATGCTCCATATGTATAATAAGTGTATTTCATATTCCTTAGATGCACTACACTAGACTGGGGGCCATGATTTATATCCTTAGGTTTTAATTGTTAAATGATGATGAACTCAGATGCACCATTATGGGAGCAAATTCCACTTATACACAAATGTTTGATAACCAAAGTTTTTTTTAGATATATTAACTGTATTTAAATTGCATAGTAAGATTTGGATATTTTAGAACTGTATTCCACCTCCCCCCAGGTGAAGCAGACCTCAGAGCCTGAGAAACCCACTGAAGAACTGTATTTACACCCCAAAAAATCTGACATGTTATTACTCATCCAAACAGGGTTACAAGTAAATCTGTAAAGAAATGTTATACATGGGATTATAATGGATACTATATAGGTGGGAACAATTTTAGCAGCTTACAATATATTTATAATATAAACACGACTGCCTTGCCTATATGCATGTAGCTTTTTGCCACCTTTTCAAGAGTCGACCAGAATGGTTAGCTGTGATAAGGTGGGGATCAGTGATACAATCCCTGTCATTTAGGATGCATATAGCATTTTGCCACCTTTTAAAGAGGTGACCAAAGTGGTTAGTTGTGATAGTGGGGATAAGTAAAGCAATCCCTCTCTTGCTTCTCCTGTCGAACACACTCTGGATTGGGCACAGGACGCACATCAACAGAAAGAAGAGGGGACTTTCTGCTGTCTCAGGACCAAAAGAATAATTTTCTTACTTCCTACATCCTGTGAAGCAGTAGTGGGAGGCAGAGAGATTGGATTGGGCGGGGAAGTGGAGAAAATGGGGCAGGGTTTCTAGTGGGACGTTTCACCACTTCCAAACCTCGAAGTTGTATGTGCATTGGGTAAGATCATTGAGGATAGTGTTGTCCTCATAAAAACTGAAGCCGCGTACACACGTGGCGGACTGTCTGGCCAACTTAGTCCGTCAGACAATCCGACGGACAGTCCGTCATACTTTCGAATGAACGGACTTGACCACACACACCACTTTTTGAGCGGACTAATACGGCGTACTAAGTCCGCCATACTATCCGCCCTACTTTTGAAATGAACGAACTCGCCCACACACGCGGAGGAAAGTCCGCTCATTTCGAGCGCGTCTCCAGGTAGGCGGGGCCCGCGAAGGAGACGTCGCTGGCCCCGCCGCCTGGTATGGACTTAAAGGGGAACCCCAACGCCGAAAAAAATCGTCGTGGGGGTCCCCCCAAGTCCACAACAGACCCTTGTCCGAGCACGCTACCCGGCTGGCCAGGAAAGGGGGGCGAGCGAGCGCCCCCCCTCCTGAGCCGTACCAGGCCGCGTGCCCTCAACATGGGGGGGTGCCTTGGGGAAGGGGGGGCCGTGCGGCCCCCCCCACCCCAAAGCACCTTGTCCCCATGTTGATGAGGACAAGGGCCTCTTCCCGACAACCCTGGCCGTTGGTTGTCGGGGTCTGCGGGCGGGGGGCTTATCGGAATCCAGGAGCCCCCTTTAATAAGGGGGCCCCCGGATACCGGCCCCCCACCCTATGTGAATGAGTATGTTGTACAATGTACCCCTACCCATTCACCTGTAAAATAAAAGTACCAAAAAAAACGTCTTCGGGGGTCTTCTCGCCGGACTCCTCCGCTATCTTCTTGTAGCTCTTTTGCTAGCGGAGGAGTCCGGCTTTCTTCCTCGCCGCCGGCCTCTTCTCCCGACTTCGGGGGTCTTGTCCCCCTCTTCGGTTCTTCTGCCGGGCCACCGCGCCTTCTTATAGCTATTTTACAGGCGGTGGCCCGGTCTTCTGTCGCCGCCGTCGCCGCCGCCTTCCGTTCTTCTTCTTCTTCTTCTTCTTCTCCAGGAGATGTTGCCTCGATGATCTCTCCGGCCGGAATGCCAGGGACGCACTGCGCGGCCACTTATATAGGGACAAGGGGCGGTGTCACATGGCTTTATGTCACATGGGTTGGTCACATGGGTTGATGTCACATGGGGACTATGACATCGTAAGGGGGCGGGGTCACCATGTGACACCAACCCATGTGACATAAAGCCCCCTTATTAGAGGGGGCTCCCGGATTCCGATAAGCCCCCCGCCCGCAGACCCCGACAACCAACGGCCAGGGTTGTCGGGAAGAGGCCCTTGTCCTCATCAACATGGGGACAAGGTGCTTTGGGGTGGGGGGGGCGCGTGGCCCCCCCTTCCCCAAGGCACCCCCCATGTTGAGGGCACGCGGCCTGGTACGGCTCATGAGGGGGGGCGCTCGCTCGCCCCCCTTTCCTGGCCGGCCGGGTAGCGTGCTCAGACAAGGGTCTATTGTGGACTTGGAGGGGACCCTCACGCCGATTTTTTTCGCCGTTGGGGTTCCCCTTTAAGTCCATACCAGGCGGCGGGGCCAGCGACGTCTCCTTCGCGGGCCCCGCCTACCTGGAGACCCGCTCGAAATGAGCGGACTTTTCTCCGGGCGGGAAAAGTCCGCTCATTTCAAAAGTACGGCGGACTGGCCCACACACGAGCGGACTGTCCGCTGAAATGTGTTTCGGCGGACTAAGTAGGCCAGACAGTCCGCCCGTGTGTACGCGGCTTAAGGAATCTTTGTCATATGCTGCAGGCAATTTGTGGCGAATAATGAATTTTATGTATATTCAAATGGTATGATACATTCTGAGCATTATAGTTTAATTTCCAGTATAACTCATCCTACCATATTTTGTAAGCATCGTTTTAAAGTTTACAGTTATGATTTACTTTGATTACATTTACACATACACAACAAGATAAATCTCTAGAATGCTTCCTCTGGTGTTTGCTGCACTGTGATACGGTTATCAGGTTGGGGCCATTTAGGTGTGTAAAGATCTCTAATGGCATACAAAAATTATTGCGAATCATAGAAACAGGGTAAATTCAAGTTAAAGAAATACAAGTTAGAAGAAAAGAAATCACTAATACAGACAGAAAACATTACCAATGTGGACTTGAACTATAATGCCGCGTACACTCGACCAGTTTTCCCATCATAATAAACTCTGAAGGTTTTTTCCAGACGGAGTTACATCAGAGTTCCGCTGAAACTGTTGTGCGTACACACGATCCCACCAAAGTCCGATTGTTAAGAAAGTGGTGATGTACAGCACGTACAACAGGATTAGAAAAAGGAAGTTCAAGACCCAGTGCATCTCCCTTTGGGCTCATTCTTCTGATCTCGTGTTTATCTTGCCTTAGTAGAAGTTTAGTTAGAGACGATTTGCGCTTTTCAGACTCCAATTTATTCCGATCGTTTTACTGCTGTTCAGTTTGTGCATGTGGGTTTGTATCTGGTTTTCAGTGCGTGTAGTCAGTTTCTATCTGTATTTCAGTCTGTTCTGGTCTGCTCATTACTGATCTTCAGCTCGCTCTTCACCGTCTGTTGTCTTTGCTCACCCCTTATATCAGCAGGCAGGATACCTGCATGTGGCAAGCCATCAGTCCGGAGCAGAGGCTAGTCACCACCTTACGGTACTTGGCAATTGGGAGAAGCCTGCAGGACCTCAAATTCTCAACAGGCATCCCCCCCAGGCTCTGGGGATCATTATTCCAGAGACCTGTTCTGCCATCATCCAGGTCCTGCAGAAGGACTATATTAGGGTAAGTTTTATCCCTTAACATCACATTATATGTATTTAATGTTTGCTAATGTATTGTATTTATTTCATCATTCCCTAATTACCATGATTGGAATATGCTGTGAATGTCCCCTTTATCCTCATGCATGCTGGAAGCTTTTTTAATACTCCTTTTTGGCCTACGTGTACAGTAGGTGCCGTCGATATTGTGTCAATCTCAAAGCTTCTAGTGGCGAGATTGACACCCTATGAGCTCCGTTGTGGGAGCCAGCGCCGAGCTGGCTCGCATCGGGAAAGGAAAAATGTTTCTTTTCCTTTCCCGATAAGCGACAAGCATCGCTGGCTGGGTTGACACTGGTGCGGGGATCCGAATTGGATTCCCGCCAATACCAGGCACTGTGTTTGGTATGAATCCTAAGGGAGAACTCCACGTCAAATGTAAAAAAAAAACGGCGTGGGTTCCCCCTTAGGAGGCATACCAGGCCCTTAGGTCTGGTAGGGATTTTAAGGGGAATCCCCTTCGCCGAAAAAAATGGCGTGGGGTCCCCCCCAAAATCCATACCAGACCCCTATCCGAGCACGCAGCCCGGCCGGCCAGGAAAGGGGGTGGGGACGAGGGAGCGCCCCCCCATCCTGGGCCGTACCAGGCCGTGTGCCCTCAACATGGGGGGTGCCTTGGGGAAGGGGGGGCCGCGCGGCCCCTCCACCCCAAAGCACCTTGTCCCCATGTTGATGAGGACAAGGGCCTCTTCCAGACAACCCTGGCCGTTGGTTGTCGGGGACTGCGGGCGGGGGGCTTATCGGAGTCCAGGAGCCCCCTTTAATAAGGGGGCCCCCGGGATCCCGGCCCCCCACCCTATGTGAATGAGTATGGGGTACAAGTACCCCTACCCATTCCCCTGTGAACAAAAGTAAAAAAAAAACAACACACAAGGGTTAAAATCGTTTATTGCACAGCTCCGGGGGTCTTCCATCTTCGGGGGTCTTCTTGCCGGACTCCTCTGCTATCTTCTGCTAGCTCTTTTGCTAGCGGAGGAGCCCGTCATTCATGACATTTTCCTATTGCAGCCAGTGCAACGGTATCGCGCTGGTTAGAGGAGCCTGTCGTCGGGAACCAGCGTGATACTGTCGCGCTGGAAACACAATATCGGTGGCACCTACTGTATATTTGCCTTCACTAACCTCCCCAACATGCTATCCTGGGCCCTATAGCCTAGTCCCTTTAACAATGTATATTGGCAGCTCTGTTGTACTGCTTTCCCCGAAACAACTAAAATGTAATGTGTGTCCTTAAAGTAATTTATAACCCACCCCCTAAAATGTGTCCAAATATAATGTGTGTCCATAAAGTAATTTATAACCCTCCCCCACCCCTTAAAATGTGTCCAAATGTAATGTGTGTCCTTATATTCAGGAATAGTGTCTGGGGATTTTTTTGGGCTCCCAAAGTCCTTAACCCTCCCCCCCCCATACAATTGTATCAATGGGCCATCAGAGCGAGTGAGGAATCTGATAAGTGGGCCTAATATTTTTGTCTTTTTAAATACTCCTTCAAATAAATGTTGTACTGATGTTGTGCAAGAATGTTTTTGTGTAATCTGTTTTTCCTTTCTTGTTTGACTCCACAGTTTCCTTCAATGCCACAGGAATGGCAGACTGTGGCCTCCCATTTTGCTGACCGTTGGGACTTTCCCAACTGTGGAGCGGCTATAGATGGGAAGCATGTTCACATTGTGCCACCACCCCATTCAGGGTCTTACTATTATAACTAAAAAAGGGTTAATAGTGTAGTGTTACTGGCAGTGGTGCTGACACACTATGAGTTCCTCTATGTGGACATGGGGAAGAATGGACGGGTGTGGGATGGAGGAGTCTTTGCCAGCATCTCCAGACTGGTGGCCTGGCATTGCCACCTGATGTAGACAACGTGGAAGGAACCCTTCATCTTTATTGCAGATGAAGCCTTTGGTCTGGACAAGCACCTGATGAGGCCATTTCCCCAAAAGTACCCTCACCCCGGAGAGGAGGGTTTTTAACTACCAGCTGGCCAGCGCGAGAAGAGTCGTTGAGAATACCTTTGGGATAATGGCCAGCCGGTTCCGCCTGTTTCTGACAGCAATCCATATGGCGGACTACAAAGTAACCATATCACTCTGTGCTGCTGCATCCTGCACAATTATTTAAGGAAAAATTCCCTGAATATATATATATATATATATATATATTTATTTATTTATTTATATTTATATATTTATTTATTTATTTTACAAATAGGCATGTTTTAAAACATAACATACACAATATCAGACATTATAGTGTCAAAAAATTTCTTGAAATTGCTGTAAATATGATGGGGTGATGTCACCCCTCTAAAAGCCACATTTTGAAGATGCACACAAATTGGGAGTCCAAATAGGTAATGTCAACATGTGCTATCTACCATCATGGGGGATCAATGGATGTGTTTTGGGGGTGCAATCCCTTCCTCTCACTTACTAGCATTTTGAGATTGCATCCACAAAACACATACATTGAGATCCCCTAATGGCAAATAGCACATGTTGGCACACCGTGTGCATCTTCAAAATTTGGCTTTTAAAATGTACAAATAAGAACAAATTATTGTGGTCATCTAAAAAGAAAGAAAGAAAAAGAAATATTCTCCCCAAAACATCAATCATGTTCATCATTTCCTGCTGCATGATGTCAAGGCGATTATGCATTGCATCTATCTCCCCATTCCACACCATGATTTTCAGAATGAGGCTTTGGGCGCTGGCCCTACTAAAAGGTTCTGCCGCTTCCCCGATCTGTGTGTGGGACGAACGAACAGAAGTGGCAAGCATCCTAAACGAAGGTAAAATTTGAACTTGGCCCACCACAGTGGCCTATACTGCTTCAAGTTGGAGGCCTATATTGGGATAAGATTATGAGAGATTAGACTGACATTAGTATTTTTGTCTTGTGTATTGTCTTACACAAAAAAATAGTCAGTTTAAGGACCCAGAATTTTTGTCCAGTTTTATTGATAAGTACAGGCAGATGAGGAATCTGTGGAAGGTCAAACGCAGTTTATATTACAATAAACAAGTTAAGAAGGCAACGCTGGAGACACTTCTGATATTTGTCAAGACTCGGGTCCCCAAAGCAAACATGAAGTTTTTGGAAAATAAAATTGGGATCTTGTATAAAAAGGACCACAATAAGATCCAGGCTTCACTCAGATCAGGAGCATCAGCAGAGAATGTTTATGTCCCCAGGCTGTGGTACTTTGGTAGTTCAACAAACTGAGGTTTCTGGATGACCAGACTGAAGCCAGGGAATTTCTTTCGACCCTTCCCTGCAGCCTTCCCTCCACCATTCCCTCCACCCCAGCAGAGGCATCCCAGGACCTGGGCCTTCCATCCTGGAAGAAGTGGATATGCCCAGCTGGAGCCAGGTATATTTCTTTTTAGACATATTTATTGTCCTAATATTAATGATGTTAACTAGATGTTATAATTGCTTACAAATCAATGATTTTAGACCAAAAAGGATATACATATCACTAGACAGTAGTGGCCAAAAATGTTGGTGACCACCAACATTTTGCAAGTCATGAGCTGAAAATTGTTTGTGATTGATGAAGCAAAAACTACAACTATGTCCCTTTTTTATACATAGGATGAGCTCAGTCAGGGGGAGGGTCTGGAAAGCGTCAGCCAGGAGGAGGCCATGCCAAGTGTCAGCCAGGAAGAGGCCATTCCCAGTGTTAGCCAGGAGGAGGCCATGCCCAGTGTCAGCCAGGAGGTGGCTGGGCCCAGTAGGAGTCACCCAATCCCAGGTGCCTTCCCTCTGCCTTACCGCCAAAAGGCCCAGGAAGGGGACAATGATGGAGGAAACAGCACTGGGCCTCATTAAGGAAGCCAGCCATTTCCACAGGAGCCCCCCAATGTTGAAGAGGCATATGACTGCTATATAGCCACCATGTTGCTGGAATTGGAGAAGGGCCAACGCCTTCTCTGTGAGGCATTTATTTATGATCCCTTTCAGAAGGGGTTGAAGGGCAAGGTGACTGAGAACAGCCACATATGTGAACTTACCCATCCTGCTCTTCCCCCTCCTGCCACAAGTCCACCACCAGAGCCACAGCCTCCAAGGAAGGCTGCAGGGAAGGCTGCAGGGAAGAGAAGAAAGTGATGGCCTGGGTTCAGTCTGGTCTGACAGAAGATGCAGGCTGTTGAAGTACCAGAACTAGAGACATATATGTCATCTGCTGCTGGTCCTGATCTCTGGGATTCCTGGACCAGATTGTGCTCCCTATTATATGGACTCCACAAACTATCAATTTTCTTTTCTACAGACTTGTTGATGTGTGCCATGGGGGCCAAAAGGCTTTGCAAATTTCAAAAGTTTGTCCAGCATTGACTTCCTCTTTATTTAGTTACCCAGAATAAATGGATATTTTCTTGGCACAAAATACTTTCCTATGTGTTTTTCTTCAAAAAGGAGGGTTTGTTTGTGAGTAGGCAGGTACATTTCAAAAAGACAATGTCAAATTAACAAGGGACACCATGCTCCTTAAGGTTAATAAAAAAAAATATAACATAATAATGTTATTGTGGTAACTTGACACTCCAAAAAACTAATTATATGGAGATCACTAGAATTTTTTTTTTAAGTAATCGTAAAATAAATCTTGATGAAATCAAAAATTATAAAATATTAGTTTAAAAAATTATTGCAAACATATTATGGAGATTTGGCTTTTAACAAATAGAATACTAGTCATCAGATGAGGATAAATAATAAAGAAAGAAATTTGTGAGAACTCTGTGTGAATATGAGCAGCAAAACAACTTCATTCTTCCAGCATTCTAAAGAAGAAAAGAATGTGCTGCATTAAAAGATCACAGAAATAGCAGCATGAGGAATGTGCTTGCTCCAATACGAGTGGTAGTTTTCCTACACCGAGCGCTTCTGTCTCATACTTACTTCAGAGCTTGAATTGTCTTTGGTTTAGTAAGAGGCATGGTGAGTTTTTGGAAGTTGTAATTTTTTCCACAATTTTTGGGAAAATTACGATTTTTTTTTCACAAAATTGTCATAATAACAAGTTATTTCTCACACATATAAATATTTAACATATAAAGAATATGGTATAGGAGATGTGTTCAGATAAGGATTGAGACAAGGTAGAGAATGCAAGGGTTGGACAGGCAAATTAAATATACATAGGAGTAAGGTTGGAACCTATTATACATGTTAGCCAAAATATTGTAACCACGCTCTCCCATATACCAAATCCTAGTGAAAAACAACTAACATCTAAAAATTACAAACAAAAAATAGTAATGATAATGAACGTAGCATGTGAACAAGAATTACTGTGTGATGGGGCTAAGGCTCCAGGGGGGTTAAAAGTTGAAGCGTTACTCAACCCAGAATGTCTATAGTCAGTAGATCTTACAACCTTTTCTTTAATCAGATTGGAAAGAATATATCTTTTAATGTTTAACTTATGGATATATTTATGCACATCCATATAGGTTTCAAATTTATTAAGCTGGCGAGGAGGTGCAAATTTCAAACCCTTATCAAGCACAGTCTTTTCTGATTGAGTTAACTCTGCTGTGCTAAGATTAAAGATACCAGTTCCTACTATGGCTTTTTTTGCTTCAGTTCGTACCCTTCTTCCTCCTCTAGTTCCTCTTTTCTATTTATGGTTCTCTTGGTACCTTGCCCTGGTTTGTGAAAACCCCACTGATTGGGTTCACGACAGAGGGGCCCCGAACCCGCATATTCCAGTCCCCCAATGTTGGAACTTTGACTGTTATTAGGAGGGCCCATCACTGCCGTATTCTGTTGGTCTGGTCGAATAACCTCACTCTCCACACTGGGGCCATTTAAATCTCGCAAAGGATAAAACCTATTCTGTGTACTAATCCCAAATTCCAAATCATCTCTATTGGCGATGTTGCCATTGGTGGAGGGACCAGGAAAATTAGGAGGACCGAAATTGGAGGATCCACTATAGTTAGACTGTCCTCCAAAATTCGGAAATCCACCCAAATGTTCGAAATTATAAGAACCACCTGATTGCGCGAAACTTGGAAAAGGAGGGGGCGGAGCATTTTGATATGCACCATTGATGTATGACCCCTACATTTGGGGAAAAGGAACATTATGATATATTCCATTAGTATATAACCCTGGTACCTGAGACGGAGGTGGAAAGTTTGGATTAAAAGGAAAAGGGGGGAGATTACCCCGCCCACGGCCACCTCCTCCAAAGTTAGACTTCAGAGGACGATGGGGGGGAGGGGGTGGAGATACGGGATTGGTGGGAAAACATTCTGTGATCTAAATTGATTTTTCTGAAACTTATAGGGGGATTGCTAAAAACCTCCCTTACCCTTAAAAAAGGTTTTACTCCATTATGATATGGAACTCTATTACCGACAGGAGGTCCCATTGAATGGTGGGCATTACCTCCTCCTTGAGGCTGTAGAGTTACCCTGTCTGTCTGCATTTCATTCTGTTCGGCCAGAATTTTCTTCTGCCATTCAAAAATGACACCTCCCTGGTAGTCACCCAAATCTCTGTTATATTTCTTCTTTATTTTCTGTTCACGTTCCTCTTTTTCTAAGATCTTTAAAAGAGACTGTGATTTCTCTTTGTATTCTATTGAATCCATATGAGGAATCATTTTCTCCTTAATAACCTTGATTTCCTCATCTAACCGGGACAGTTTAGCATTTTTCCTTTCTAATAGAAATTTAATAAAATTGACACCTGCTTCATTAAAATATTTGAACCAATCCTCAAGTAGGACATCCCCCTTTTGAGTGCTAACTTCCCATCTTAGACTCATAGGAACCATATTATGTTTCACGTATGTTTCCAAATAAGCTATATGCCACTATGTGTGGGTTTCGGAGATGGTAATATTTTTTAGTCTAATGAACAGACCTCCGAGGTCTCCTTCGTCATTCTTAAAGCTCTCAAAGACCCCATCAACATTAACCACCCTAGAAGCTCTATAGTCAAATATATCCATATTAATGTAGATCCCAAAAATGTGTTCAGAGCAGCAGTAAATATTGTATCAAAACTTGTACAAAAAACAGAGGAAAATACTGCGCTACAAAAAAAAAAAATTTAAATAAAAAACTAATCCGAATACCTAAAAGCAGCGATTAATATGATGTGATACACACCCATAAAACATATAAGCCAAAATATTGTAACCGCGCTCTCCCATATACCAAATCCTAGTGAAAAACAACTAACATCTAAAAATTACACACAAAAAATAGTAATGATAATGAACGTAACATGTGAACAAAAATTACTGTGTGTACACTATGGATAATTGAGATCCAGTAAAAATAAGTTCATACACAATATGAGCGATTAAATTTAAACAAATAAATAAATAGAAAAAAATCTGTTGAAATAAATATAAATAAATTCATGTGATTAATAAAATTCATTGAAAGACATAGTGCACTAAATATATAAACAATAACAGGCACCACAAATAATATATAGAGTGCTCAAAAAAAGTGTGTAAACGACAGTTCTTTTAGGGATACAAATATGCGTGTCCCATGCGTATACACCCATATAAAAATATAAATTATAAACGTGGCAGTCCAACAAACGGAAATATTTCTCCAAAGGAAATTCAGTGAAGGTACAGTGAAAAGCTTCCTTCACCACCACCGTGCTGATTAATAGTAAGAATGCGCTCTTACCAAATCCCAAAACAAATAGGCATATATAATCAGGAATCTCAAAGGGTCATCACACCAGGACAGCATCTCATCTTTCCACACGATTGGATCATTCATAAAATGTAGATAGAAACTCCCATAGCGTAAATCCGTAAGTAAAATCTTTTATTAAATCATAGAAAACATACTCACAAACATAAAAGGTCAAATCAGCGTTAAATGCCGGCTGACAAAGCGAATGCCCAAATGTCACGTGATAGCGTCAAGCACGTCGAGACCACCCTACGTCCCATTCGTCATAAATTACGTTGTCTGGGGTATGGGCGATGCGCTGACGCATCACGTTTATATACACATAATAAAACCAAGCCTCGTTCTGAGCTGAGGGAAGAAAAAAACGGAAAACCGGAAGTGCGTCATACCAACATGGCAGCCACATGATACCACAGGCTTCATGCTGAATGAGGGCAAAGATAGAAATCAAAACGTACTATGTTAACCTAATAGCCACATATCAGTACCATTGACATGCTGCCTGAAGGCAAAATCCTATAGACTGCAAGGACATAACGGTCCGAACCTGCGTATTGGCTATGGATTTCCACAGGAGCCACATACAGGCAAAATACATATGACAGAAAATAATATATGCCACGGAAAAATTAAATGAATAAAAAAAACAACAAGAGAAGAAAAAAAAAAAGGAAAAAGAGGAGAGAAAGAAAACCAGCTCTTTCCATCGAAAAAATATATCTTATCCTCCCATCAGTTCAGACCGAGTTAACAAAAATGGGGACCTTCTACTAGTATTGGCATAAAGTCCGCATAGGTATACAGACCTGTGTCTTTTTTCAACTTGACTAACTATGTATATACCGCAAAAGGAAATAGGTCATGAATTATCTATAAACGCATTGATATCAACATCTACATTGAGCCCAAATGGAGTGTAACATTTAATTTTATGGATCCAGTCCAGGTGGATTTAGTCCATAGCCAATACGCAGGTTCGGACCGTTATGTTGCAGTCTATAGGATTTTGCCTTCAGGCAGCATGTCAATGGTACTGATATGTGGCTATTAGGTTAACATAGTACGTTTTGATTTCTATCTTTGCCCTCATTCAGCATGAAGCCTG
The DNA here is from genome assembly GCF_037356315.1 of Lithobates pipiens. Lineage (NCBI taxonomy): Eukaryota > Metazoa > Chordata > Amphibia > Anura > Ranidae > Lithobates > Lithobates pipiens. The sequence continues at coordinate 165,477,013 of NW_027507685.1, read as the reverse complement.
TGGTATCATGTGGCTGCCATGTTGGTATGACGCACTTCCGGTTTTCCGCTTTCTTCTTCCCTCAGCTCAGAATAGGCATTGGTTTTATTATGTGTATATTAACGTGATGCGTCAGCGCGTCGCCCATACCCCAGACGACGTCATTTAGGACGAAACTGACGTAGGGTGGTCTTGACTTGCTTTACGCTATCACGTGACATTTGGGCGTTCGCTTTGCTGGCCGGCATTTAACGCTGATTTGACCTTTTATGTTTGTGAGTATGTTTTCTATGATTTAATAAAAGATTTTACTTACGGATTTACGCTATGGGAGTTTCTATCTACATTTTATGAATGATCCAATCGTGTGGAAAGATGAGATGCTGTCCTGGTGTGATGACCCTTTGAGATTCCTGATTATATATGCCTATTTGTTTTAGGATTTGGTAAGCGCGCATTCTTACTATTAATCAGCACGGTGGTGGTGAAGGAAGCTTTTCACTGTACCTTCACTGAATTTCCTTTGGAGAAATATTTCCGTTTGTTGGACTGCCACGTTTATAATTTATATTTTTATATGGGTGTATACGCATGGGACACGCATATTTGTATCCCTAAAAGAACTGTCGTTTACACACTTTTTTTGAGCACTCTATATATTATTTGTGGTGCCTGTTATTGCTTATATATTTAGTGCACTATGTCTTTCAATGAATTTTATTAATCACATGAATTTATTTATATTTATTTCAACAGATTTTTTTCTAGTTAATTATTTGTTTAAATTTAATCACTCATATTGTGTATGAACTTATTTTTACTGGATCTCAATTATCCATAGTGTACACACAGTAATTTTTGTTCACATGTTACGTTCATTATCATTACTATTTTTTGTGTGTAATTTTTAGATGTTAGTTGTTTTTCACTAGGATTTGGTATATGGGAGAGCGCGGTTACAATATTTTGGCTTATATGTTTTATGGGTGTGTATCACATCATATTAATTGCTGCTTTTAGGTATTCGGATTAGTTTTTTATTTTAACTTTTTTTTTTTTAGAGCAGTATTTTCCCCTGTTTTTTCTATTATACATGTTACCTGTAATGTTAAAACATTGGGTTACCAATATATACCTTATGAAAACTTTGTTACCTCGATCTTCAATGCAGTTAGTTGCTAATATATACCCTATGCATTCTCTGTTGCCTCGGGTCCTTCAGTGCGCATATCTCTGCTGTATGCCTAGTCCCATTCTTCATTATTGTATATACATACATGTATGTTTATTTTCACTCCTATAATTAATCACTCATCATCCCCTCTAACTTTCCACCATGTATTCTTCAATTAGTTGTTTTTAATAAAGACTCTGCAATTATTGTTATACAGGTATGTTTATTCTCACATTTACATTCTACTACAGTAGGTTTACTTTTTTTTAATTTTAAAGTCTGTGTTTGTGGGACATGTATGCACTATAAGATGTAAAGATGTGACCCGATATCTTCATTTTATTTTATTTGGTGAATTGTTTATTATATTTTATCAAACATAAATTGCAGGATTATTTTTGACGGCTATAATTATAATTATATAATTACTATATAATTATAGTAATAATTATAACTATATAACTATAATTATAATGTAAATAATAAAGCAGATATCCCCCCTTTTAATTGTGGCATTTCGGTTCATCCTGGCGCACAGGAGCCTCCGTTTTGGTTTCTTCTCAATCCGGCAGGCATATTCCCCTTTTTAGAACAGCACTACGTAGCGCACTGATCGGGAAACGCTTTGTTTCCCAGAACTTGTGCACTGGCTTCTCAATCTTTGCCAGTAGTTGCTGCCCTTAATGATGTGTCGGCGGCTCTTTTGACGCCTGATGTCACCGCATGTGATCCGGTGATGCCGGGCACCAAGTGAGTCGGAGGTTTGCCCATTCCTCGGGCTGTCATTTGCAGGCCTGATTAGGCTGTAGGTGTTCGGACAGTCCGCTATGCTTCGGCCCACCCGTAACACCAATCTCAGCCATCTAGTACAGGTGCCCTAATTAGGTGCGAGTCTATGATAGGCTCTTTACTGGTACTACTCCCACTCTGTGTTATTGTCTTTTGCTGCACAGCCAGGATACAGGTTCCATCTCAGAGAGCTGAACTAAGCATTTATGATCTAAGGTAGAACATTTCATATGCTACCAGCCTATTTTTTTCAAATTTTTTTATCCTTATACACTCTGATTGATTCATAGTGTTTTAAATGGATGTCATTCCAACACATGACGACGCATCTGTTGCTTGGCCGTGTGCTGGGTTTTGGATATCCATTCACCATTCTGTCTTTAATACCTATATATAATTTTAAAATTGGCTATCTATCTATCTATCTAGATAGATAGATAGATAGATAGATAGATAGATAGATATAGTTTGAGATTTTTTGAGGCTTAGTGTGTATTCCTATTATTCCTATTATTTTTGGCAGGCATCCATTTCCAGGCTTCTTTTTGGCATTCCTTGTATGCACTGATTTGCTGCTTCTTTCTTTGGGAGGAGACTTTTCTGCTTTTAAGCGTTTTAAGCCGTGCATACCACACAATTGGCCTAGTATTTTAGACAGCTTGTTATACATGTCTGTCTTTTTGCTGCCTTAGTGCCGCTTACTTCACCATATGATTCAGCAATATTTCAAGCTTCAGGGAGCATCTGTTCCATTTTTGCCATTAAATATTCAAAAGAAACACATGATTTGTAAGTATTGCAGTATGTGAGAATCTATTTGTTCTTTGCTACAAAGTAAATTTATTGCTATAATAATGTAAATATTTTGCAATGTTTACACATACTTTTCTTTTTATATTGTCCTTTGTACTATAGTACTTCAATAAACTTTTTTCATATTTTTATATATATTTTGTAAATATACAATTTTCTTTGAATCCTGCCACTCTTTCTGCCCACAAAATCCCTTGGGGCAACCCTTACCAGTTTTTCTAGTCATTTTCGGGATGTGGTAAAAGTTGCTAGGATTTCTCATGGGTTGGTGTTCTCTGTCCTCGTAGATACCTGTAAGTCCCCTTTTTTGAGAGACTGCCTTTGAGTTTAAAGTAAAATAACACCAACATTTTTCAATGGCAGAGCTGTATAGTCAATCCTGGGATGAATTCGCAACCAGACTCCAAAAGGCGTATGGTCAGAATGAATCCCGGTGCTCAGAATTACGTTTTTTTTATTCTCTGGTCTTACGTAATGGATCGAGAAGAAATTCACTTGTTTTCTGGCATATAAAAAGTTTCGAGGAATGCATTAGAGATGATCTGAATCCATTAGGACTTTGGGTCCAAATATTTCCTTCTTTTGAAGACATTAGCCTTTCTTTTAAATCTGCTTGGGAAGATAATTTAAAATCTTGCTCTAGAAAAATTATGGAATTATTAATTGAAGAGTATAAGAAACGTCAGAGTGATATAGATGCAAAAGTAGACTCAATATACTCTCAAATTAAACTTCTAGAAGATCATCCCTCTTACTTAGAACTAAACAATAAATTGAAAGCGCATATAGAATCATTCAACAAATTGATTCTATCCAAAAAAATGCAAAATTCTTACTGGACAGACAAGCGTTCCAAGAGGGAAGAGCCTATAAGTGGTCCCAAAAAGGGGGTGGGAGAAGCCTCCAACGTAGTTCCACTCAATACCCTAGGCAATCTGATTTATCTGATACATCATCCATGTCATCAAATACATTCCAGCTTTCTACTAAACATTTGAAACGTAATAGGAAATCCAAAAGACATCTTGATGGTGACGGTCCTCCTGTAACAGGCACCAAAAAGAAAGCTTCTAAACGTCAATGACACACTCCACCTATGGTTTCTGGTGGTGCAAATGCTTCGACAGTGGAAGCAGAACCAGGAGCAAGTGAGGCGAATATACCTTCGATGTTCACAAATCCGAAAATTCCATCTATATTTTTTCCAAAGAACCAGGGAAACCCCCCTGGCCTTCCAATACAAACACCCCCCTAAAATTACAAACATACTCTACACAACTGAATATTATCAATCTTTCCACACACTCACTTGTTCCAAATGAAATCTCAGTTCTTTCAAAGGGCCTTACTTTCTGTCCAAACAATACACTAGATAAAATTACAGTTATTAAGGATTTACATTTGTATACATGAAAACTTTTACTTAAAAGTATGTTTGAAAAAGACAAGCCGGGCACTGAAGGGTGTCACCCCTTCAGGGAGCAGCAGGCCCTAGATAATCTCAATGCCTTATTGGAGGAAAACGAACCAATAGATCTCATAGATACCATTGAGTTACAATCTTTACGCAATCTGACTGTTAGCCTTCCTAAAACTACATTGGCAGGTAAATCCTCTTTAAAGAAAATGTCCTCCTTATACCCTGCTCCTAGTTCCAATCATGGAGTAGCTACTTTTCTAAAAATTTTCAGTCAGGAAATTAAATCTTTGGATTATACACCTTTTCCCATAGGAAATCTCACTAAAAATGAAAAAAAAAAACAGCTCTGTATGATTTGTCAAACAACCACACTATCACTATTAAATCTAGTGATAAAGGTGGCAACATTGTCCTTATGGACAATGAGTATTACAACCAAATGTGTACGAACATACTTAGTAATCGTGAATGGTACTGCCCTGTTGGCCCTAATATTGTGGAAGCTTTCCAGAAACAGTTTTATTCTTTTGTTGATACTGCCTTTGAAAACAAAGTTATTTCCAAACAAACATGGGATTGTATCCTTGTTCATTATCTGAGGGTTTCTAACGTTTATGCATTCCCAAAAATACACAAAAATGCACAAAAGACCCCGGGCAGGCCAATACTTTCAGGTAACAGTTTCATTACCGAAAACCTATCATGATTGATAGATGAACATATCAGACCCTTTGTGTTTATAATACCCTCTTACATTCATGACACCATTCACCTCCTTCAAATTATAAAAGGAGTTCAAGTTCCTGAACAGGGCATCTTAGTAATTATCAATGTAGAATCCCTCTATAGCTCAATTCTGCATGCTGGAGGACTATCCTGCATCCGTAAGGTGCTATCTCAAACTAGCCACACTGAAGCTTCATTTAATGACTTCATTTTGATGTCATTGGAGTTTATTTTGACTCACAAAATTTTTTCATTTGACGGCCGTTTCTTCCTCCAGGTGCAGGGAGTAGCCATGGGCACCTGCTGTGCCCCTGGGAATGCTTCAACAATGAGGATCTCTCGATGTACCTGTGCCACATCATTATGTGGCATAGGTACATCGATGAAATCTTCATCGTGTGGGATGGATCTTTATCATTGCTGGACAAATGTCTGATGGCATTAAATAAAAATTAGTTTAATCTAAAATTTACGATGTGTCACGACATGTCTAGGATTACTTTCCTAGATGTCGAAATATTTAAAAACGATATGAATATGTTGTATTGTAAACTCTTTAGGAAGGCCACCGCAGGAAACACTATCCTGCATTCGTCCAGCTTTCATCCCAGATCCTTGGTTAACTCCATCCCTTATGAACAATATCTGCATATCAAGCGCAACTGTTCTAAATGTTTATATGTGACGCCAATAATCTTAAGAAACGCCTGTTAGAATGTGGTATAGTCATAAATGCCTGAAAAAGGCATTCAATAGAGCAGAGGCCAGCAAAAGACATGCTTTATTAGCCCCTAAGAAAAAACAAACTACCAGTGAAGGTCATAGAATTATTACCACCTATACTAATGACCACGACAAAATACTTACAATATGCAAAAAATACTGCTTCTAACATCTGATCCCGCAGTGGAACCCTTTGTGCCCTCAGTTCCTATGGACACCTACAGACAAGCTAAATCTGTGGGTTACCTATTGGTCCAAATCGAGTTTAAGGGCTTATCTAGAGGAGACCCCTGTAAAACCATGGGGAGTTTCCCGTGTGGCTCTTGCAGGTAGCAGGTATATGGACTCCAGGAAGACCATTTATCTGCCAAATGGCACAAGATATGTTCCAAAACACTACTCAAATTGCCAAACCACTGGGGTAGTCTACCTCATTGTATGTAGCTGTAAATGCTTCTATGTGGGGAAGACTAACCAAAAACTGTGGCAAAGGGTATACCGACATGTCAAGGCCATGCAAACTAGCGACCCTGATGTTCCACTAGGAAGACATGTCACACAGATACACAATGGACTCTTCCCCAAGATCTTGGTTATAATATTGGATCGCTTGCATCCCAGTACTCGAGGGGGAAACTTCAAGAAATATCTATTACAGCGCAAGCCCAAATGGATATATAATTTAGATGCTACCCAACCTCCAGGTTTAAATGGGGCCTTTAATTTGAAGCCTTTTTTGTCAGGGTGGTTTTGACAGAAATATGTAAAATGTTCTATATAATTTAAAATATAAAGAATATGGCATAGGAGATGTGTTCAGATGAGGATCGAGACAAGGTAGAGAATGCTAGGGTCCGACAGGCAAATTAAATATACATAGGGGTAAGATTGAAACCTATTATACATGTTACCTGTAATCCGTAAGAGGCTATATCAAACTCGCCACACTGAAGCTTCACTAAATGACTTCATTTTGATGTCATTAGAGTTTATTTTGACTTACAAAATTTTTCATTTTGGGGCGGCACAGTGGTGTAGTGGGTTGCGCTCTCACCTAGCAGTAAAAAGGGTCACTGGTTCAAATCCCAACCACAACACTACCTGCCTGGAGTTTGTATGTTCTCCCTGTGCCTGTGTGGGTTTCCTCTGGGTAATCCAGTTTCCTCCCACACTCCAAAGACATACTGGTAGGTTAATTGGCTTCTGTCCAAAATTGGCCCTAGCATATGAATGGGGACCTTGGATTATGGGCTCCTTGAGGGTAGGGACCAATGTGAGTGTGCAATGTACAGGGATAGGGACAATTGTAGACACTCACTCAGGTTGAACTGGATGGACTGGTGTCTTTATTCAACTTTACTAACTATGTAACTATGTAATGTTAAAACATTGGGTTACCAATATATACCTTATGCATTCTTTGTTACCTCAATCTTCAATGCAATGGGTTACTAATATATACCCTATGCATTCTCTGTTGCCTCGGTCCTTCAGTGCACATCTCTCTGCTGTATGCCTAGTCCCATTCTTCGTTCTTGTATATACATACATGTATGTTTATTTTTCACTCTTATAATTGATCACTCATCATCCCCTCTAACTTTCCACCATGTATTCTTCAATTAGTTGTTTTTATACAGACTCTGCAATTATTGTTATACAGGTATGTTTATTCTCACATTTACATTCTACTACAGTATGTTTACTTTTTTTAATTTTAAAGTCCGTGTTTGTGGGACATATATGTACTATAAGATGTAAAGATGTGACCCGATAGCTTCATTTTATTTTATTTGCTGGATTGTCTATTATAGGTTATCAGACATAAATTGCAGGATTATTTTTTACGGCTATAATTATAATGTAAATAATAAAGCAGATATCCCCCCTTTTAATTGTGGCATTTCGGTTCATCCCGGCCCACAGGGACCTCTGTTTTGGTTTATTCTAAATCCGGAAGGCATATTCCCCTTTTTAGGATGTCACTATGTAGCACACTGATCGGGAAGCGGTTTGTTTCCCGGCACTTGTGCACTGGTTTCTCAATCTTTGCCAGTAGTTGCTGCCCTTAATGATGTGTCGGCGGCTCTTTTGATGCCTGACATCACCAGAGGCGATCCGGTGACGCCGGGCACCATGTGAGCCGGGGGTTTGCCCACTTCTCGGGCTGTCATTTGCAGGCCAATTAGGCTGTAGGTGTTCGGACGGTCCGCTATACTTTGGCCCGCCCATAACACCAATCTCAGCCATCTAGTACAGGTCCCCTAATTAGGTGTGAGTCTATGATAGGCTCTTTACCAGTACTACTCCCACTGTGTTACTACATAAAACAGGTGAGTTGTAGGTGTCTTTTGCTGCACAGCCAGGATACAGGTTCCATCTCAGAGAGCTGAACTAAGCATTTATGATCTAAGGTAGGACATTTCATATGCTACCAGCCTATTTTTTTCTACTTTTTTTATCCTTTTAGCATCTGTTGCTTGGCCATGTGCTGGGTTTTGGATATCCATTCACCATTCTATCATGAATACCTATATATAATTTTAAAATTGGCTGCATATATATATATATATATACATTTTTGGAGATTTTTGGAGATCTTTTGAGGCTTAGTGTGTATCCTATTATTTTTGGCAGGCATCCGTTTCCAGCCCTCTTTTTGGCATCCCTTGTATGCACTGATTTGCTGCTTCTTTCTTTGGGAGGAGACTTTTCTGCTTAAGCTGTGCATACCACACAATTGGCCTAGTATTTTAGACAGCTTGTTATACATGTCTGTCTTTTTGCTGCCTTAGTGCCGCTCACTTCACCATACGATTCAACAATATTTGAAGCTTGAGGGAGCATCTGTTCCATTTATGCCATTAAATATTCAAAAGAAACACATGATTTGTAAGTATTGCAATATGTGAGAATCTGTTTGTTCTTTGCTACAAAGTAAATTTATTGCTATAATAATGTAAATATTTTGCAATGTTTATACATACTTTTCTTTTTATATTTTCCTATTTTCCTTTGTACCTATATATATATATATATATATATATATATATATATATAGTTAGGGCCATAAATATTTGGACAGTGACACAAGTTTTGTTATTTTAGCTGTTTACAAAAACATGTTCAGAAATACAATTATATATATAATATGGGCTGAAAGTGCACACTCCCAGCTGCAATATGAGAGTTTCCACATCCAAATCGGAGAAAGGGTTTAGGAATCATAGCTCTGTAATGCATAGCCTCCTCTTTTTCAAGGGACCAAAAGTAATTGGACAATGGACTCTAAGGGCTGCAATTAACTCTGAAGGCGTCTCCCTCGTTAACCTGTAATCAATGAAGTAGTTAAAAGGTCTGGGGTTGATTCCAGGTGTGTGGTTTTGCATTTGGAAGCTGTTGCTGTGACCAGACAACATGCGGTCAAAGGAACTCTCAATTGAGGTGAAGCAGAACATCCTGAGGCTGAAAAAAAAGAAAAAATCCATCAGAGAGATAGCAGACATGCTTGGAGTAGCAAAATCAACAGTCGGGTACATTCTGAGAAAAAAGGAATTGACTGGTGAGCTTGGGAACTCAAAAAGGGCTGGGCGTCCACGGAAGACAACAGTGGTGGATGATCGCCGCATACTTTCTTTGGTGAAGAAGAACCCGTTCACAACATCAACTGAAGTCCAGAACACTCTCAGGGAAGTAGGTGTATCTGTCTCTAAGTCAACAGTAAAGAGAAGACTCCATGAAAGTAAATACAAAGGGTTCACATGTAGATGCAAACCATTCATCAATTCCAAAAATAGACAGGCCAGAGTTAAATTTGCCCAAAAACACCTCAAGAAGCCAGCTCAGTTCTGGAAAAGTATTCTATGGACAGATGAGACAAAGATCAACCTGTACCAGAATGATGGGAAGAAAAAAGTTTGGAGAAGAAAGGGAACGGCACATGATCCAAGGCACACCACATCCTCTGTAAAACATGGTGGAGGCAACGTGATGGCATGGGCATGCATGGCTTTCAATGGCACTGGGTCACTTGTGTTTATTGATGACATAACAGCAGACAAGAGTAGCCGGATGAATTCTGAAGTGTACCGGGATATACTTTCAGCCCAGATTCAGCCAAATGGTGCAAAGTTGATCGGACGGCGCTTCATAGTACAGATGGACAATGACCCCAAGCATACAGCCAAAGCTACCCAGGAGTTCATGAGTGCAAAAAAGTGGAACATTCTGCAATGGCCAAGTCAATCACCAGATCTTAACCCAATTGAGCATGCATTTCACTTGCTCAAATCCAGACTTAAGACGGAAAGACCCACAAACAAGCAAGATCTGAAGGCTGTGGCTGGAAAGGCCTGGCAAAGCATTAAGAAGGAGGAAACCCAGCGTTTGGTGATGTCCATGGGTTCCAGACTTAAGGCAGTGATTGCCTCCAAAGGATTTGCAACAAAATATTGAATAAATAAATATTTTGTTTGGGTTATGTTTATTTGTCCAATTACTTTTGAGCTCCTAAAATGTGGAGTGTTTGTAAAGAAATGTGTACAATTCCTACATTTTCTATCAGGTATTTTTGTTCAACCCTTCAAATTAAACGTTACAATCTGCACTTGAATTCTGTTGTAGAGGTTTCATTTCAAATCCAATGCGGTGGCATGCAGAGCCCAACTTGCGAAAATTGTGTCACTGTCCAAATATTTATGGCCCTAACTGTATATATATATATATATATATATTTATTTTTTATTTTTTTTCCTAATAGAACAATAGCAACATGCTACCTTCTAACCCCTGAGGAAGGATATGGACACACCACCAATTAAGCCTTGTGGCTTGATTTTCCGAAAAACATGTTGGGATTTAATGTGATTACTATCTACATCTGACCCTGTGTCGGGTATATTCGTGTGTCTCAACATTTTTGGTAGCTGATATATCATATGTTCTATTCTATGTTCTATTTTTCTGGACATGTATTCATTTTATATGTATATTGTACTTCAATAAACTTTTTTATTTTGATATATATTTTGTAAATATACAATTTTCTTAGAATCCTAACACTCTTTCTGCCCACAAAATCCCTTGGGGCAACCCTTACCAGTTTTTCTAGGTATTTCTCACACACAGCTTATGCATACTTCCAATTACACTCCAAAATACATTCTGCTACTCATCCTGATTATGGTGATACCACGTGTGTGACTTTTATGCAGCCTGACCACACAGAGAGATCCAACATACAGGGCGCACCGTCAGGCATTCTAAGAGCATAAATTACACTTTCCTAATGACCTATCACACTTTTGAAGGCCCCTGGAGCACCAGGACAATGGAATTACCCACAAAATTACCCCGTTTTGGAAAACAAACACACAGGGTCACAGGGGTTGCAGCAATTCTGGCCACCGGTCCCTAGGCCATTTTCTCCTTACAGCGACTTTTTCAAATTTTTTTAGGAAGTTCCCCAACCTCCTCTGTAGGTAGCATGGGTTGCACATAGTCAGAGGCCACGATCTCAGCCCCTTGCACTGCTCCCCACTTTTTGCGGTTCCGCTTGAACCATTCATTCACTCTCTTAAGCATCACTAGGACTTCTGGACTGGCCCTGTTGGGTGGAGACATCTTCTCAGGCCACGTTAAGCTCACTTCCACAGGTACACCATCTGTATGCAACACAGTGCAATGCAGTTTGCCTGGCTGCCACGCACAGCTAGCAGCAGCTCCTGTAATGACTTACTACTAGCGCAGAGACCCGGATTTCACCGTCTGTATGCCTGCATTTGAGCACCACTTGTGATATTGGGGTGTATAGCTCAGTGGTAGATGCGTTTTCACGTAGTAAGTCCACAGCAGTCAGTTATCAGGTTTGAGGGGATGGCAGCCCATTTTTTATTAGAAGGAACAAAATAAAAGTTTATACACAGGAATTCCCACACAGGGGTTCTTGTCCAGTAAATTCATACTACAGAAAATGCCAAGCCTTCTGGCTCCTAGGCTTACTTTTCCTTGCAGTTCCCTACTGAATTGGCCTACTCCTGGCCTGATTCTCCAGACCCCTGGGTTTGCTTACTGTACCCCAGACTTAAAGACTTCCTTCAGTCCCCCTTGGACTTGCTAGTCGCCTCGGCTCTCCCAGCCTCCCAGACCCTTCTCTGGTCTCACAGGCCCTTGTAGCTGTACCAACCTTCCCAGTCCTTCAGAAACATAGTTCCCCCTCACCAGGGATGTAGACTCACACATGGAGGACAGCTTTCCAGACACAGCTCTGTCTTGATACAGCAGTAGTAACAAGCTGCACACACTCTGCCTTCCTTCACTCTCTGCTCTCACCAGCCCCTTGTTATATGGGCTGTGTGCACCTGGGCACACAACCTGCTGGCTATCCATAAGACCTGGACTCAGGGTTGGAGATTCCGTCCCACCCAAGACTCTGAGGAGTCTCCAATCTACAGTTTTATTGGCCATTTTTCTGAGAATATGAATGATACCACAAAAACATTACTTTCACTCATGGTTAGTGTTAGGCTGAAGCCATTTATTATCAATCAACTGTGTTTACTTTACTTTTTAAATCACAATGGCAACAGAAACTATCCAAATTATCCTGATCAAAAGTTTACATACCCTGGTCATTTTGGCCTGATAACATGCACACGCACATGCAAAAGTTGACACATAGGGGTTTGAATGGCTAATAAAGGTAACCATCCTCACCTGTGATCTGTTTGCTTGTAATTAGTGTGTTTGTATAAAAGGTCAATGAGTTTCTGGACTCCTGAAAAACCCTTGCATCTTTCATCCAGTGCTGCACTGATGTTTTTGGATTCTGAGTCATGGGGAAGTCAAAAGATTTGTCAAAGTATCTGTGGGAAAAGGTAGTTGAACTGTATAACACAGGAAAGTTATATAAAAAAGATCTCTAAGGAATTGAGAATGCCAGTCAGCAGTGTTCAAACTTAATCAAGAAGTGGAGAATGAGGGATTATGTTGAAACCAACCCACAGTCAGGTAGACCAACTAAAATTTCAGCCACAACTGCTAGGAAAATTGTCCGTATTGCAAAGAAAAATCCACAAATAACTTCAGGTGAAATACAGGACACTCTGAAACATGTGGTGTGGCTGTTTCAAGGTGCACAATAAGGAGGCACTTGAAGAAAAATTGGCTGCATGGTCGAATCGCCAGAACAAACTTGTTACTATGCAAATGCCACAAAGTATCCGCCAAACAATATGCAGAGACAAGCCTCAAACCTTCTGGCACAAAGCCATTTGGAGTGATGAGACCAAAATTTAGCTTTTTACTCACAACCATAAATTCTACATTTGGAAAGGAGTTAACAAGACCTACGATGAAAGGTATGAAGATGGATCGCTGATGTTTTGGGGATATGTGAGCTACAAAGACACAGGAAATTTGGTCAAAATTGTTGGCAATATGAATGCAGTATTTTATAAAAAAAAACACTGGAGGAACATTTGCATTCATCAGCCAGGAAGTTGTGCAAGGAACGTACTTGGACATTCCAACATGACAATGATCCAAAACACAAGGCTAATTCAACCTGTCATTGGCTACAGCAGAAAAAGTGAAGGTTTTGGAGTGGCCATCTCAGTCTCCTGACCTCAATATTATTGAGCCACTCTGGGAAAATCTCAAACGTGCAGTCCATGCAAGACACCCCAAGTATTTACAGGAACTGGAGGCTTTTTACCAAGAGGACTGGGCAGCTTTACCATCTGAGAAGATAAAGAACCTCATCCACAAATACCACAAAACACTTCAAGCTGTCATTGATGTTAAAGGGGGCAATACACGGTATTAAGAACGGGGATGTGTAAACTTTTGATCAGGATCATTTGGGTAGTTTCTGTTGCCAATATGATTTAAAAAAAGTAAACGCAGTTGATTGATAATAAATGACTTCAGCCAAACTCTAGCCATGAGTGAAAGAAATGTTTTTGTGTTATCATTCATATTCTCTGAAAAATGGCCAAGAAATATATATATATAGATATTGATATATAAACTCAGAAATTCTCAAAAAAGATCACTTATCCAGCGCTTAGGAAAATAAACTCTTGAAGTAGAAAGAGCATCTGCTATAGTGTAAAAAACATTTCTAAAATAATAACTACAGTTTAAAATAAATTCAATCAAAAGGTAGTCTTTTAAACTTCAGCAGTAGGGATGAGCTTTGAGTTTGAGTCAAACTGATGTTCGACTTGAACATTGCCTGTTCGCCTGTTCAGCGAACAGTGAACAATTTGGTGTGTTTGCGGCAAATTCGAAAAGCCGCGGAACACCCTGTACAAGTCTATGGGAGAAATCTAAAGTGCTAATTTTAAAGGCTAATATGCAAGTTACTGTCCTAAAAAGTGTTTGGGGACCTGGGTCCTGCCCCAGGGGACATGGATCAATGCAAAAAAAAGTTTTTTGCAGGTGACGGGTGGCCCCGCCCTCCACATATAACAAACGTCAGGCCGCCGGGATCCCCGCAGTGTCTCCTCCATGGAGACAAAAGATGGATGGATGGATGCGCTGCGCTGGATCAGATCAGCCATCGATGGACCCCGGAGAGATGATCATCCGTCGCTGGATAGCAAGAGTGGATTACCACCGCTGGAATCTTTTTTTTATTTTTTTATTTTTAATAAAGGAATTTTTCAAAAGTGTGTTTGTCTTATTTAACTATTTTTTACACTTTCTTTGTGAAATGGTAGGGGTACTTTTCTACCCCCTTACCATTTCAAACAGGGGGGGGGTGGGATCTGGGGGTCCCCTTGTTAAAGATTCTGATAAGCCCCCCGCCGGCAGACCCCCACAAGCACCGTCCAGGGTTGTGGGGATGAGGCCCTTGTCCCCATCAACATGGGGACATGGTGCTTTGAGGGGTCACAGACCCCCAAAGCATCCTCCCAATGTTGAGGGCATGTGGCCTGGTACGGTTCAGGAGGGGGGGTGCTCTCTCGTCCCCCCTCTTTTCCTGCGGCCTGCCAGGTTGCGTGCTCGGATAAAGGGTATGGTATGGATATTTAGGGGGAACCCCACGGCAATTTTTTTTAAATTTGATGCGGGGTTCCCCTTAATACCCATACCAGACCTGAAGGGCCTAGTAATTGAATTTGGGGGAACCCCACGCTTTTTTTCAATGAGTGTTCTCTGTATTACGGAAGCCGACAATTCATTATAGCCGCAAATGATTTTAAATGATTTTAAATGAAATTACACTTTGTGCACTTTGTGCAGGGACAGTTCTAAGCACGGGAAGCATGCGCCCCTTCACAGGCAAACTATAGACACCCCCCAGGTACAAAATTTAAAGGAATATTACACTTTTATTTTTTCACTTTAATCATTATTAAAATCACTGCTCCTGAAAGAATGGTCGTTTTTTAAACTTTTTTTTGCATTGATCCATGTCCCCTGGGGCAGGACCCAGGTCCCCAAACACTTTTTAGGACAGTAACTTGCATAATAGCCTTTAAAATTAGCACTTTAGATTTTGAACGTTCGAGTCCCATATACTTTAATAGGGTTCTAAAGTTCACACGAAGTTTAGGTCTGTTCTCAGGTTCTGGTGTGAACCAAACAGGGGGTGTTCAGCTCATCCTTATTCAGCAGCGCTAAAAATTTAAAACGGCTAATGAATCACTTATGAACAGTTATATGCAAAAGACTGTGTTGGTATTCCGGTTATAGCTGGATTTATAGACTATCAAGCTTCTTTGTAAAATTTTTAGTGCTGCTGAAGTTTGAAAAACTTCCCTTTGATTGAATTTATTTTAAACTGTAGTTTTGATTGCTTCCTTTTTTAGAAACGTATATATATATATATATATATATATATATATATATCGCCCCTATTCTGGTTCAGTCTAATTTTTCCCCCTTTCAGGCTTTTTCTATTGTCTACAGTCAGGGCACACTTCAGGCCATATTTTCATTACAGTGAGTATACTCGACCACAAGTTGTAAGGCTGAGGTAGTTATCCTGTATTCGTGGAAGGGGGGCATTCATCTATTTAAACCCTCTGACATTACCCTCTAGTGGCCACTGTTTTATGCCCCACCCTCTCTCACTCTTTTTTCTCTTATTTAATTTTCCACTATCATATCAAGGGTATGGCCTCTTTCAGGCATACCCTCTTGTCTACGGTCAGGGCACACCTCAGGCCATATTTTTATTACAGAGAGTATAACCGACCACAAATATATGAGATATGAGTCATCAACCTTTCCAGTCCTTAGAAGTACTAGACAGGGATGTTCCCTCCTCCCTTTTAATTATTTTGCAGTGGGAACCCCTAGCAGCTCATATAAGAGCTAATGTCAACATAAAGGGTATTGAATTGGTGAATACATCTCACAAGCTGGCTATGTTCGCAGATTACATGCTGCTGTATGTTTCATCTCCCCACATTTCCTTGCCTAAACTTCTTTCAAGCCTTCCCATGAACCCATATAAATCTCAGGCTTTAAACGTTTCCTTGCCAACAACCTCCTATGAATCGATAAGGACCCAGTCTCCTTTTTAATGGACTGATCCACTATTTTACTTGGGCATTCGCCTTACTTCATCATATGATTGATTCTCAAACCCTGTTAAATATTTGACTTACCTAATATCCCCACACCTTCCTCTTATGTCACTCTTTAATTGTCCTCTATTTATTCCTGGAATGAAGAACCCCTGGAGTTTTCAATGGTGGTACTTGAAAGACCACACTATGGTCTGCTCTCTACTGACTGCACTGGAAATGTGTTCATTTTTTTTTAAATACATTTTTAGTGAAGTTTTTCATCATATAGGAAAATAAAACCACAGGTTACAAAAGTACAGAATTGGAAATAAAACAATGTGAATCTTACTCGTAACATAAAAGAAGTTGTGTTAAAAACCAAGTTGTATATCACCCTTTGGTGATAGAAAGAAACATGATGGTACACCTAGAAAGCCATCAGTATGGTACAAGAGGGTGCCTGAGTGAAGTAAGGAGTAAACTGGAAGGATACCTCTCCAACCCCTCGGATATTGCCCCGTTTAATCCCTACCGGGCAGCGAAAGAGGGGGAGACCGGGAGGCAGGGGCATCATTACTGAGGGGGCAGCTTTCCTGAGGGGGCATTTTTGCCGTAAAAGGTGTGCCCTAGTAACAATGAATGTAGAGTGAAAACAAAAAACGAAAGTATCCCCAAAGTGGGGTTTTTTAACAGCGTAAATTACCTGTGGAGGCTAGTTTATGTATATATGGAAATAAATACTGACATGTGGCAAAAAACTAATAATACAAATGTTTATTAGTAAAAAAGAGGATTGAACAGGTGACACAGTAGTCAGGGACTGAGCTCCACTATGTGAATAAAAATATATGATATTACATGGATAGACAGAATACAATTATAATGCCTAGACCATAATGCCACTGTAAATACAGTAAAAAATAGATAATGTGGACCCTTTACGCGTTTCGACCCTCTCGGGGGTCTTCTTCAGAAGGTTTTTATCTATTGTAAAAGAAGGAAGACAAACATAAATACATATCCATATATGGTGCACTGTACTTTACTAGAAATAATCTGCTGTAGGCAGAATATACACCAAACATTGCATGGTTACATAATTAGCAGTCAGTTGGTATACATTGCATGATAGATACCTATATCATTCACGTAGGAGATCCTCTTTAAAAGACAGAAATAAGCTCCGCCATTTCTCCCATATCCTTCACAGATGCGCCAAACCTGCATAGTTGAAGTTGGTCGCTATGCTCTACCGAAAGGGGAGAGCAAGGGAACGGAGTTCAAGGGATAAATAACTTACAGGGGATCACATCGCTATTGCTACCTCCAATATAAAATAGTGGAGGAGGGTATAGGTATAGGTAGACAGAAGTCGGGAGGGGGACAACCTACAATAAAAACAAAAGAAAATATAAGGATGTATATATATATATATATATATATATATATATATACATATATATATATGAAAAATCCCTATTCAGGGGCTGTCCCCCCTGTGTAGGGGGACAGAAAATATACCTACATGTAATATGACGGGTATATAGATACAGAGGTAAGCCATACTACTTGAGTGTAGCATACCATACACGATTAGAGTTTAAGCAGATGATAATAAAAGCTAAAGATCATTGTAAGTGCCCAGTGATGAGTCAGCAACGACAGACAACGCCAGATGACAAAGAAGAAAATAAGTGAAATAAAGACACAGCATGTGCAAAATCTAATACCCCAGCGTGACTGGTGGTGAAAGTAAGATGGTGAAAAGTAAAATAAGAATACACCATGTGTCTGGAGTCCAACGTGCCCCAGCGTAACAAAAGTAAGTGTGGAAAATTTGATTCAGCTAATTGAACGACACATGATTTATATCCCACCTCCTCACACTGGCAATTCACTCTGCTTACTACAGGATAGCATTAGCACTGACTTTAGGTGCAGGGTAAGTCACTGGATTATTTTACTGAATGCTTTACTACTCTCCTCACCGCCTATATATAGCTCTGCTTGCAGGAGTTTAATACTATCTCTTGTTTATTTGCAGATGAAAGGTCTTTTCTGTCCCATGACAGTACAAGTATCTGAGGGGTTTGATTGTAAAGCCCATTATTTCTAATCAACTACTATCTCCATTTTATTGCCCCTTTTTGGCTCTGCTACATAACGTGCACTTACTTGATATTAACCACAGGTATATATATACCACCTTTTTCCACACTTACTTTTGTTACGCTGGGGCACGTTGGACTCCAGACACATGGTGTATTCTTATTTTACTTTTCACCATCTTACTTTCACCACCAGTCACGCTGGGGTATTAGATTTTGCACATGCTGTGTCTTTATTTCACTTATTTTCTTCTTTGTCATCTGGCGTTGTCTGTCGTTGCTGACTCATCACTGGGCACTTACAATGATCTTTAGCTTTTATTATCATCTGCTTAAACTCTAATCGTGTATGGTATGCTACACTCAAGTAGTATGGCTTACCTCTGTATCTATATACCCGTCATATTACATGTAGGTATATTTTCTGTCCCCCTACACAGGGGGGACAGCCCCTGAATAGGGATTTTTCATATATATATATGTATATATATATATATATATATATATATATACATCCTTATATTTTCTTTTGTTTTTATTGTAGGTTGTCCCCCTCCCGACTTCTGTCTACCTATACCTATACCCTCCTCCACTATTTTATATTGGAGGTAGCAATAGCGATGTGATCCCCTGTAAGTTATTTATCCCTTGAACTCCGTTCCCTTGCTCTCCCCTTTCGGTAGAGCATAGCGACCAACTTCAACTATGCAGGTTTGGCGCATCTGTGAAGGATATGGGAGAAATGGCGGAGCTTATTTCTGTCTTTTAAAGAGGATCTCCTACGTGAATGATATAGGTATCTATCATGCAATGTATACCAACTGACTGCTAATTATGTAACCATGCAATGTTTGGTGTATATTCTGCCTACAGCAGATTATTTCTAGTAAAGTACAGTGCACCATATATGGATATGTATTTATGTTTGTCTTCCTTCTTTTACAATAGATAAAAACCTTCTGAAGAAGACCCCCGAGAGGGTCGAAACGCGTAAAGGGTCCACATTATCTATTTTTTACTGTATTTACAGTGGCATTATGGTCTAGGCATTATAATTGTATTCTGTCTATCCATGTAATATCATATATTTTTATTCACATAGTGGAGCTCAGTCCCTGACTACTGTGTCACCTGTTCAATCCTCTTTTTTACTAATAAACATTTGTATTATTAGTTTTTTGCCACATGTCAGTATTTATTTCCATATATACATAAACTAGCCTCCACAGGTAATTTACGCTGTTAAAAAACCCCACTTTGGGGATACTTTCGTTTTTTGTTTTCAACATACCAGGGGTGATCAGCGCCCTCTGACCCTGCATAGGGGTGTTACCGTCCATTTTTTCAATGAATGTAGAGTAAACAATAAAAACCTGAAGCCATATGAGGGGAGAGAGTGAATGAATAAGATAGTGGGGAGGCATATAAATCATAACCTGAAACTGAAAATTGAGCAATAAATATATGTAATAGTGGTGTGTAAGTGAAGGAGTACCAGGGAGGGGGAAGGGAATAAAGAAAACCATCTTTATTTAAACCCAAAATCACAAGTAGTATATCTGGGGTGAGTGTGTAGACTAAAGTATTGCTAGAAGTATCTGGTGTATGTAGTTAGTTTGAGAATGACATATAGACCCCTTTCACACCAGGGCGTTTTGCAGGCGCTATAGCGTTAGAAATAGCGCCTGCAAAACGCCCTAAAGAAGCTGCACCATTGTCTGTAGTGTGAAAGCCCGAGGGCTTTCACACTACAGCGGTGCGCTGGCAGGACGTCAGAAAAAAGTCCTGCCAGCAGCTTCTTTGGAGCGGTGAAGGAGCGGTGTGTTTACCGCTCCTCCACCGCTGCTCCCCATTGAAATCAATGGGGCAGCGCTGTAATCCCGCCGGCAAAACGCCGCTATTGCGGCGTATTGCGGCGTATTGCGGCGTATTGCCGGCGGTTTTAACCCTTTCGCGGCCACTAGCGGGGGTAAAAGCGCCCCGCTAGCGGCCGAAATGCGCCGCAAATCCGGCGGTAAAACGCCGCTAAAAATAGCGGCGTTTTACCGCCCACGCTATCAGCGGTGTGGTGTGAAAGGGGTCATAAGTATCTGATATAGAATGTCAAGGGAGGTCCAGAATAGACCAGTATGTAGTTAGAGGAATAATACATATTGGTTTATATCCTGTTAAGTTAGTTTACTGTAGTCTCAGTCATATTAATAAGTATTAGTATACAGTTACCTAATATAGTTATAGTTGGTAATATGTGTTCATATTAGTAGATATTTGGTTATATGACATTACATGATCAGCACATTACTACAAGTGTTGCATGTGGGATTGTCAATCAAACTCCATTTGTGATTCTCTGAGTTAGTATCTCCTTTTGTTTAGCGTATTGCTGAAGTTAGCAGAAATGAATGTGTGCCATACAAGGTTCTAAGTTTTTGTGAGGTTATGACTTTCACATGTAACATATAAGGCCAACACTTCGATATTGAAGGTCAGACAGACACACACAAAACCACTAGGAGAGATGACACTGACATATTCACATTAAGACACTTTGACAAGTTTGAAGAGATGAATTCTCTCAAAAGTCTAAGAACATAATTTCCTGATTGTCTTTGGTTACACAAGACAGCATGGAGACAGAAGGCAGTAGCCTTGGAGCACACATGCTTTTATAAGCTTATTACAGATTTATAACTATTTATTTTATTTCATATATTTTTACCTACACTGAACTGAACTATTATACTTTTTACATTGTATTTATGATGCCAACTGTGTAACAATAAACACACACTTTGTTTTAAGTCAGTCTGATAATCAATGCTATTCATCCAGAAACACCCTTGAGATACAAGAATATTAAATATTATTTTTATTCTTCATTTGGTGAGTCAGACATTGCCATCATTTCTCAATTTTTACGGAAATCTCGATCCTTGCTGAGGGGGGAGAGATTAGTGCAGTTTTAAAAACATTTAAGTTTTGAGAAAAAGATGGTCCCGAACCTATCAACCAAGAGGCATTTGTGTTGCGTCAGATGTGGACAACAGTCTAGTAACAGACGGTTAAAGGCGAGAAATTCTTCTAAATGTGGTGAGTAAAATGTATGGAATTTATTGATGAAATAGTTAGAGAAAGCAAGCTAGAGTTTAAAGATGTGTCTTTTTATCCAAACACAGTCACCTATGGGTATATATGTACAATTAATGTTTACAGGCGAATACACAGATTGACAAACCAGATTTACTGTGCAAAAATTATGGAAAAAAATAAATGATATGTTAAAATTAGTAAGAGTATTTGATAAGATAATTATTAATATTTTGTTTCAATAGATTTTTATTGTTTTATAAAGGATATACAAAGGCAAGTGGTACAGGACATGTTGACTTTTACAGTTGTAATGAACAGTCAATGCAATAGAGGGAGGGAAGAGGGGAGAGGGAAAGAAAGGGAGAGAAAGAAATGGATAAGTAGGTGGTTACACAAACAGTAATGCAAATACTGGTTACTACACAGAATATATCTTATCAGGGTTAAGATCTAGTTCACAGAATTCTTATATTTGTTGGTCCAAATTTTCCATTGCTTATCAAATAGATCGCATTTCAATGCATTTATAGCAAGAGCACGCTCTATAGTGTGGTGTTGGTTTACTCTTCTAATTAGGTCAGAGATGTTTACCGTCATGGCAGTTTTCCAATGTTGTAATATCATGGCTCTAGCAGAAAGAAGGATGTTGGAAATAACAATCCGCATATCATGTGGAAATTGTTCAATACCCATATGTAAAATCCCTAGGGATGGATTGGGGCGAGTGACAATACCCGTGAGCGATGTTATTAGTTGGAATACTTGGTTCCAGTAACTAACCAAATTGGGACACTCCCAAAACATGTGCAGTAGATGTCCTAGCTGTCCACAATTTCTCCAACATGTATTTTGGGCAGATGGAGAAAATGTTGCCAGTCTACACGGTGTGTATTGCCACCTGTTAATAATTCTAATGGTCATTGCCCAATGATTAATAGAACGGGAGGCTTTTTGGATTTCCTGAAATGTAGATGTCCACTGATCATCCATAAATGTTTTCCCTAAATCCACCTCCCATTTATCAATCGATTTTGTTTTCACAAAGGATTGTTTATCTTGTAGAAGGGAGTAGAAAAGCGAAATACCTTTCCTGGTGGGGCGTTCGCGAGTTAAGAAGTTACATGCACTGGATGGCATCGTTATAGTAGGGGGAGGGTTACATTTTAGAAAATGTGCCACTTGGATACATGTAAACTGGTACTTGTTGGGGAGATCGTATTGAGCCATAATCTGTGTGCTGGAAAGAGCTGTACCATTAGACAATAGGTCTTGGATGGTATGGATACCGTGGTTGGGGAACTGTTTTAGGGACAGCATAGGGATTTTATGCTCGAGTAGGCTAAGCGGAAATTTGTATTTCACAGCATTTTGAGATTTATGGGTATGATGTAGGAAGAACCTCCATGCTTGTAGGGAGGCTATAAGGGTGGGAGCCATGGAATGGAGAGCCCAGGGTTTCCAGACATCACTCCCGAGCAATGCCACTAGATCTGGCATTGGGGCCATGTGCCTTTCCAGCTCAACCCAAGGTGGTGAATCTATATTTTTGAACCAGTGTTGGAGTTGGTCCAGTCTAGATGCCCACAAATAATCAGAAACATCAATTAGACCTACTCCACCTACTCGGTTATTCGGGATCAGGTTACTAGGAGAGCAACAAGCTTTTTTACCATTCCATATGAATTTCCACAGAGTAGTAGACAAGGTCTTAAGGAAATGGGTTGGGATAGGTATAGGTATGGATCTGTACATATACAATATGAGAGGAAGAACTAACATTTTACACGCTGCCAGTCTACCCATCCAGGAAAGTTCAGTCTTGGCTATGCATTTAAGTGTTTCATCTATCTTTAGAAGCAGTGGCTTAATGTTGACAGAGACTAGAGTTTTCGTGGAATTGGTGATTTTTATACCTAAGTAGGGTATGCCATCCTCTTTCCATACATACGGAAGGGTGGTTTGAAGTTGGAGTTTGATACGTTTGTCAATTCCTAAATCCAAAATCAATGATTTAGCGAAATTAACTTTATAATACGAAATCTCACCAAAGTTTTTTAAAGTTTCATGGACTAAGGGGAGAGACCTGGACGGGTTTGTCAGCATCAGTACAACGTCATCGGCAAACAAGTTGATAACGTGGTTATGAGATCCTAACACGTGTCCAGTAATATCGGCCTGGGATCTGATGGCCTCCGCCAGAGGTTCTATCATAAGATTAAAAATGGTTGGGGATAGTGGACACCCCTGACGGGTGCCATTAGAAATAGGGAACGGTGTGGAAAGCATTCCAGCTGTTAAGACTTGGGCGGATGGGTTGGAATATAAAGCCAACATTGCGTTGAAGATGAGACCTTGAAAGCCAAACTTTTGGAGAACTTCTTTCATATAACACCACTCCACCCTATCAAATGCCTTCTCTGCGTCCATGGAGAGCAGCAGAGAAGGAGTTTTAGTTAAATTAGCATAATTAACAATGTTAATAATACGTCTTGTAGCATCAGAAGTTTGTCTCCCCCTGATGAAGCCCATCTGGTCGCTTTTAATTAAGGAAGGCATAAACTCTGACAGTCTAAGGGCGATAAGTTTGGCGTAGATCTTTATATCCGTGTTTAGGAGAGAAATAGGTCTAAAATTACTAGGGGTAGTGGGATCTTTTCCAGGTTTGAGTATGGTGGTCACGTATGCTTTTAACATTTCATTTGGAAAGGATGCTGAGTGCGCTGCCCGTGTGAACATCTTTTGGAGATATGGGGAAAGAATAGTGTAAAAGGTTTTAAAATATTCATTATTTAGTCCATCAGGACCTGGGGATTTCCCATGAGGGAGTGAAGTAATGACTGATGTTATTTCATGGCTTGTGAACGGTGAATTCAGCAATTCAAGCTGTGATTCTGAGAGTTTAGGGAGATCTAAATCTTTGAGGAAATGCTGTATTTTGGGAACAGTGGGTTGAGGAGTGTGGGGGTCAGTGCTAAGGTTGTAAAGCTCACTGTAATATTGTGCAAAGTGGTTTGCGATTTCCTGAGGATTGATGATTTTATGAAGGGATGTAGGGTGTATCAGGTGGGAAATCCTAGTTTTGGTGCGTATTGCTCTAATCCTATTGGCAAGATATTTACCTGCTCTATTTGCACAGGCATAGGTACGTAACTTTAAGCGTCTAAGGTGGAAATCATAGTTTTGGGCCAAGTGATCTCTCAATTTTTCTCTAAGAGAGGTTATTTGGGTAGTCCGCTGGTGAGAGGGAGATGCTTTATTGAGGGTTTCTAAGTTGTGGATATCGGAAGTAATGGAGTCTATGGTTGCAGTATACTTCTTTTTAGCTCTAGCTCCTAGCTGGATAAGGATGCCTCTAATAAACGCTTTGTGGGCGTTCCAGAGTGTGAAAGGACTCTCTACTAAATGTTCATTTTGTTGGAAATATGTGTTAAGGTTTTGAGAAATCAGTTCTTTGGTACTGGGGTCTTGTAGTAATCTAACACTGCAGCGCCAGATGGGTGACGAGGGAGAGACACCCTTCTCATGAATAGAAAGTGATATGGCAGAATGGTCAGACCACGTAATATCATATATCTCAGAGGATGAAACATTTTGTAAGGTCCATTGATCTGATAAAAAGAAGTCTATTCTGGAATAAGACCCATGTACATGGGAGAAGAAGGTAAAGTCTTTCTCGTTGCCATGTGTGCATCTCCATACGTCGTACAGTTTTTCAGAGTGCAGGACCGTATTTAGGCAGGTGTTGTTGTTACGTTTAACATTAGAAGTGTCAAGTTGTGGGTCGACAATGAGGTTAAAATCGCCACCAATAATGAGACTACCGTATTGGATAGGTTGTATTTTGCGGATTAGTCTATTCAAAAACCTAATCTGTCGGGTGTTTGGGGCGTATAAGGATACAATGGTGTACGGTTTAGAATTAATATCACCCTGGAGAATAATATAGCGACCATTGTCGGCTGTGATGGATTTCTTGAGATGGAAGGAGACCGTGTCACGGATGGCAAGAAGGACACCTCCGCTTTTTTTATTCGGGTTATTAGCCAGGAATATATGTGGGTAGTTTTTATGTGTACATTTGGGATGGTTGTCCTGTTGAAAATGAGTTTCCTGTACACATAAAATATCCGCCTTTAGTTTCTGAGCTTCGGTCCACAGCGAGTAGCGTTTCACGGGGTGGTTGAGGCCTCTGGCATTAATGGAAACAAAAGTAATGGTCATATTTCAGGAAGGAAAAAAAAATGTGTAAGTGTACTCACAGAATCCTTCGAGAATTATTAGAGTCATCTGATCTCCATGAGATTGACAGAAGTGATGCTGCCATGGTATTTAGAAATGTAGTAGAACAGGGGATGAATGGTCCATCACGTGTAGGTCCAGTGCTAATGGAACAAAGGGTGTAACCACAAAAATAAACAATAACGTATAGAATAATAAAAATAGAATCATATAAGCGATCCATATGCAAACAAAGCTGCAAAAATGACAAATGTCAGGGGTAAGAACAAGGAGAGATGAAGAAATCCTTGTGCCCAGGGAGAGAACATATTTGTCAACGGTGTGTGATTATTTACTGCCATCAGTGACATTTTTGGGGGCTCGTCTGCGCGAAACTACTTGCCACTCATCCGGAATAGGGCGTAGTTGTGTTGCAGGTGGTTCCAGAGGGCTTTGTTGTGGAAGTATGCCCCATTGACGCAAGAGTGCGATACCTTCAGCTAAAGTAGTAACTGTGTGTGTGGTACCATCATGTGAGATGGACAATTTTGCTGGGTAACGCCATTTGTGTGGTATATTGTGGTTGCGCAGGGCCTTAGTGATAGTCGCTAAGTTTCGGCGCAATTGCAGAGTATGCCTTTATAGGTCAGGAAGGAGGATCAATTCAGCATATTGAGATAGGTTGTTGCCCCGAGTACGAAACGCAGTCATAATTTGTTCCTTGATATGATAGTAATGCATCTTGAGCAAAACATCCCGAGGGGTACCTTCAGGGAGAAATGCTGGCTTGGGGATTCTGTGAATCCTGTCAATGGTCAGTTCTTGAGGAGATAATGTAGGAATAATGGTGGAGAATAGCGTGTGTACATACTGCAGTAATTGGTTTGGAGGTATGGCTTCAGGAATACCTCTGATTTTAATATTGCACCTCCTAGAGCGGTCCTCAAGGTCTGCAACTTTACTCTTTAGCCAAGCTATCTCATCATCATGGGACTTGTGGGCCTCAACTAAAGTATTGAAGGAAGTTGTGCATTCCCCCATGTTGCTCTCCACTTGATCCACTCTATTACCTAGGGCCAATACTTCCCTATGGCAGTTAGTGATTTCTACAGTGAGGTCAGCTTGTATGGAGGCTTTGAGTGACATCAGCATCTCTTTAAGGACTGTATCTGAGAACGGTCGATCGGATGTGGGGTAGGCCGCAATCAGGTCGGATGCCGGTGAATGTATAGCATGGCCTACAGGAGCAGATCCGCTTACCTCCATGTCACGGTCCGCTCGGTTTACTTCAGGAGAAGATATCCGTTGCCTTTGTTTGGCTGGGCTTCTAGTCATTGGGCTATTCGTCCCCGAGGAGGAATCGCTGAGGGAAGTCGTTCGGAGGTGAGATTGTAGCGAGGCCTGCTCTTGAGTTTCAGTCACGCACGAACCGGCGCCATTTTGTGTGATTCCGCGCGCTTTGAAAAGGTTCGGAAGTTTCCGCGGCGGTTGTTGATTCTTTCTATTTTTTGGCATCTTCGTTAGAAGCGAGGGTGTCTACACTGCGTTATAGATAGGTTTATGTGGAAATATGTCACCAATGGAGTTGCTATAGGGTCGTTCTCTCCGGTGGCCGAACGGAGCTCTCAGCTCAAGCGTCCATCTTAGCGCTCGAGTGCTGCAGAGATGGTTGTTCTTCTGTAAGGTTCTCCTCTCTCCAAAGAGAAACGCTGAAACTCTGTGAGAGTTACCATCGGGTTCTTGGTCACCTCCCTGACTAAGGCCCTTCTCTCCGATAGCTCAATTTGGCCAAGCGGCCCGCTCTAGGAAGAGTCCTGGTAGTTCCAAACTTCTTCCATTTATGGATGATGGAGGCCACCGTGCTTATGTAGAATATTTTCTGTACCCTTCCCCAGATCTGTGCCTCCATACAATCTTGTCTTGGAGGTCTACAGACAATTCCTTGGACTTTATGGCTTGGTTTCTGCTCTCAATTATTAATATTTTACCTGCCAAAAATGCGTGTGCACTAAATCAGACAGAGACTAACAATGTACAGAACACAGGAATACAAGAAAATGTGTCCCAAGATTCTTTTAGTTGTCCAAACTGTGAGATTTTTTGTAATTATATATAGAATCTTGAAGAATAATTAGAATCTAAAAAATGCAAAAACGACTTTACATGTAATTTAATAGATTTGCTGATGTTCTAAACTCCTCTCATTTTTTACATATTTTCTGAGTTTGGTCCCTCAAACCTGCTTCTGTCGCTATCATGATCTCCACTGACTGCATCTCGCACATCTCACATATCTAATCTCCTATTGAGGGAACCACTGTTTTCCTCCAATTTCAAGCTATGACAGTGTGAGCTGTTAAGATGTCTCTTTTAATAACTTTCATAGAGCCAGGGGACATTGATTGCACTGATACTAATATATCCGGTTGTACTTTTTGTACTGTGATAGTTTGATATATGCCATAAATTTTTGACCAAAATCTCTGAACCCCCGGGCAATATGGGACCAAATATGGGACATTGTATCTATTGCATTTTGACATCTCCAGCATACCTCTGTATTTTCATTATTTATCTTATGTATATCTACTGGGCATCTATACCATCTTGCGAGAATTTTGTAATTTCTTTCCTGATGTCTACTTAATAGAAATAATTTGTGTATTAATAAAACATGTTTTTTCCCACTTTGTTCTGGGAATGGTTAACCTCAGTTCTTCTTCCCACTTAGTTAGATATGTCAACTCTTTTTTCTTAGTTTTTTTTAATTCAAGTATTTATAGAGTATAGATAAGATATGGGCTGGTCTATGTTCTTGTAATAATAATCTTTCAAATTCTGTTAATGGCCTATCTAATAAAATAGGTTTGAAGTTGTTGATACTGCATCCATTTGGTCTTGTTATCTAGACCTAAAGATTCCATTGGAGGGAGCTTATTCTCCACCAGAGTCTGAACCACCATCACATCCTCATCTCTATGCCATTTTAGGAAAGTTAGAGTTACCATTGCTGGTGAAAAATCTGGGTTATCAAATAATGGAGTCATTGGTCCCATCTGAGTAGACCAATTCTCTCCCTTTAATAATGTATCCCACACTCTCAGTGTTCAGTGTACCAAAAATGGCATATCTCTCCTGGGAGGTTGATGATCCCTTTTTATCCATGGTAGGGATTTCAATTTTATAGCCGTGACATCCTCCCCCAACTTCACCCATTGTTTACTGTCTGCGTTAATGAATCAGGATCTCAGGATCTCTTTTCGCTGTTTGATTTTGTATATTGTATAGTCCACAATAAAAGGAGTGAAATGATTTTATTATTCCTTTTGGATCGTGTACTATTTCTCCCAATGTCGTTTTAATCTTTACTATTGATGCCATAGCTGTACGCCGATGAAGTGCCCCCACTAAAAACCTACCTGGTTTATTTCCATGTTGGTAATACAACACACAATTTTTATATCTAAGCCGCAAGGTTTGTTCATTTAGTAATGTTTGTAATTGTATCCGTTTATCCGTTAATGGCACTAAATCTTCAGTGGTTGAATTTTGTTTGTGTAAATTCTCGAGTTTTGATATATGTTTTAAAAGTGAAGATATTTTATTCCCATTTTCTTTTTTTAATCTCACTCCATGTTTTATAAAAAGACTGCATATTACGCATTTTAGTGTTGCCCATTGTATGGGTAGGGAAGTGGCATTTTCTTCATGATCTATCGCAAAATTTTGGATTGATCATCTAATTTCTGACATACAGATCTCATCTTTAAGTAAATTATCATTTAATCTCCATGACCCCTTTATTATTGCTTCCCCGATACCACCATCAGATACACTGGAGCATGGTCAGACCAAACAAAGTTTCCAATCGCTGAGGAAAATGCCATCACCATCCCCATTTGATTTATAAAAAAGAGATCCAATCTATGGTATGTATCGTGGACTTTTAAATGAAATGTATAATCTCTATCAGCTGGGTGTCATAAATTTAGTGGCTTGAGATAAACGAAGTGCAGTGGTGTCCATGCTCCAGTCAAGGACAAAATTAAAATCACCCTCAACTAGGGTCACCCCCTCTGCTGTTTCCACAAGGTCAGTGAGCATTTGTATACCTGTCTTAATTTGATCTTGATTCGGTAAGTAAAGATGAATAAATGTGTTTTTTTTTCCCCATAAATGGACAATTTCAAGAGTAGAGCTCTTCCGTCTCTATTCCTCCAACTATCCAGAAGTTGGCGAGGCAAAGATTTATGTATTGCTATAGATACTCCCCTAGATTTAGAATAGGAAAAACAGTCATGATACCAAGCAGGTAATACCCATTTTGGATATTAGGGATATGATTTGAATGAAAGTGGGTCTCCTGAAAGAAGACAATACTAACCTTTTGTTTATGAAGAGAATATAAAATTTGTGATCTCTTACATGGTTTAATCTAGCAATAAAGAGCAATGTTTTACAGAGCCCATAATTCAAAAAAGGAGAGAAAGAAAAAAAAAGAAGGGGGAACTTCAACACAAAAACTAACAATTTCCTGCACAGCACCCTTCTAATGTGACTTCTTTGAGTCCAACCTTACTATTGTAAGTTCCCTATATAGGGGTATGAAAAGATCTCCTTCAAAAAGGCCACATCCCACCCAGGCATATTCTATATATAATATTACATGCTTATGAACTAACTTCTTATCTATTTATATGATTTTATAGAAATGGCAAGAAGGTTAAGGAAGGCAGGGAAGTGAGCCAAGAGAAAGAGGGAAAAAAAGGGGAAGGGGGAAGAACTCAGTGCTACCTATTGTCTGTGTTCCATGATGTATGTTGTGTTACACTATGTGAATTATTATGCTCTGTGTCTTTAAGATTTGTTCCCTCTGTCTATCTGAACTCCCTCTCCCACCATAGTTCTGTATATTCTCCTCCCCTTCCTCTCTCTGATTCATTGTGCACAGTATACTTCATTGCTGTAACATCTTTACATGTGGCTTACAATTTCAATGTTTTTCTACCTATGAATATCCATCATAAATGGAACATTCGAGAGGATTTATTCATTGAGTTTATTCATTGAGTTAAGCTGTCCGAATGGATGCAAGATATAAATAGATTACCATGACATGTAAGCCCTATATGAAGCTAAAGATAAAGTTATTGCCTTGTAGTTGAGTCAGAACAGTAGAAAAACAGAGTGCCACAGCCTAATTGCAAGATTTCTGCATGACAGTACTGACACAGACAAGATTTACTGCCCTCATTGCAAGAAAGAATTAGTCAGCAGCACATGGAAGCTTCATAGCCTGTCCAGACTGCATAGTGTCATATTACAGCACACCGATTTTGCCTGCATATTACTCAGATATCATCTGCCATTAGTGACCACAGCTCTGAATGTGAAAACACAGCTACTCCAGCACAAAGCCCTGAGCCAATTGACTTATCCAAATGCTCAGTCAAACCCACCTGGAAAGAGATGGAGAATTATGAAGCCTTAAGAACTGAATTGTTTAAAAGCTTGAAACAATTTTGGGAGAAAATTGTTTCTGAATCTAATACAGTGTCTGTTGAACGTGAACTACTGACACTAGAGGGCACTATTAAATAACTTTCTGCCTCATATGAGCTCTATCAGCTTACCAGTGACATTCATTAATGTCTTACAAAATATGAACACAACAGATTTACTGGAGGAATTAAAGAATTTCAAGGCTCTTAATCTAGAAAGAAAAAAAGTATTCTAGAAGTCATAGTTCAAAATACTCAACACTAAGTGAGTAACTTATTAGTGCCCACGGTGAAGCGGAAGCCAGCAAGGTGCAGGTCGCATGTGCAGAAAAGAGAGCAGAGTTGGAAACAAAGTGTTTTAGACCACACGTCAAAGAGCAAAGTTGGAAGCTCAGACCGCATGTCAAAAAGCAACAGTATAAATCTTAATTGAACAGTGTAAACATGACGCAGCTATGGCAAAGCTAAGGGTCTTAGAGCAAGCTATCAGTGCAGATGAAGATGCAAGTGAGAAAGACAGCATCAACCTAAACATAGCAGATATGGAAGATCCCTTCAAACGCACTAAAGACTATGTCCTAAGCCACTGCAGTGTACACTTCATTGTCTCCAATGCTCCTGAAAATGTAGAAACTCCTTCACAGCTTCAAGTTAAAGAGGTTCCAGCAACTTCCTGCATGAAAAATCACTTCAGTGAATTTCCTGCCTGCCAACTTCTTATGTCACAGAGCATCAGAGCAAGCTGAATCAACGTACCATTGGAGCCACTGACTTCAAGCAAGCAACTCACCTGAATGCATCTGCTGCACCATATTTCCCTGTATCCTTTAACAACAATGTCAAAGATAGCACAATCAGCACCATTCAGCCAACAACATCTCGTATAAAGGCAGAGACAACTGAGGCAGCAGAGTTTGTGAGGTACATATGTCACAGAGAGCTCACAAAGACTGGTCTTACAAGTTTTGATGACCAACTTGAGAACTACAGAAGCTGGAAATGTGCTTTCAGAACAGCAATCAGGGATCTTGGCATTACAGCTGCTGAACAATTGGATCTGCTGATCAGATGGCTTGGTCCTCTATCTGCTGCACGTTAAGCCATTAAGGTTAGTTTTCATGGACAATCTTACAGCAGGCATCACAGCTGCATGGGAGCAACTAGAGCAAAGATATGGCAGTCCAGAAGCTATAGAAAATGCCTTGTTCACGCATCTGGAAACTTTCGTAAAGATATCTGGTAATGACAACAAGGAGTTCCAGAGACTGAGTGACCTTCTCCTTGAGCATCAGCAAGCCAAGGCAGACCCAAAATTACCTGAACTCAGTTACCTAGACACTGCAAGAGGGGTAAACGCAATTTTTTTCCAAGCTGCTGTGTGGTTTACAAGAGAAATGGTCTGCACTAGGATCATCATACAAAAAAGAGAACAAGGTTTCCTTCCCTCCGTTCTCTTTCTTCTGTCTGCAACTTCATCAAGAAAATTGTAGAGACCAAGAATGATCCAAGTTTTTCCTACGGTGAGTACAGTCTCTTCTCACCATTTCCTAAGAGTACCAATCTGCAGGTTAACTATAGAAGCCCAGTATCCGTGAAAAAGGCTGACATTCTTTCCACTCCTACCACAGTTGTGGCCACGGACAGACAGAGTAGGAAGATTGAAGCCACGCCCCCTCAAAAAATGTTTTTGCTTTAGGAAAAAGCCTCTTGAAGACCGTAAGGAGCTTTTAAAGACATTTAGGGTATGTTTCAGGTGCTGTGCTCTGCACAGCCTGCTAACTCTCCTTCCAGGTTAACACACGGCGGAGAGAATACAGGCCAAGTGCCTAATTCTGCCATAATTTCTTCATCCTGCACTGAAGTTTGTGGAGAAGACTGCTGCGATAAGTCCTGTGCTAAAATATGCTTGGCGAACATATACCACAAGGACCAACCAGAAAAGACTCTAAAGGTCTATGCTATCCTAGACGATCAGAGCAATAGATTGCTTGCAAAATCAGAACTGTTTAATCTATTTTAAATAAAAGTTGACGCTCATCCTTACATCATGGGTACCTGTAGTGTAACTAGAGAGGTTACTGGAAGAAGGACTCATGGACTCATGGTATATTCTCTCAAAGGTAACTTGCAATTACCCCTACCTACACTTGTTGTGTGCAATCAGATACCTGCTAACAGGGAAGAAATCCCTACTCCTGCTGCTGCTTTTCACCACCCTCACCAGAAGGTAAAAGCAAATGAGATACTGCCACTTGACAAAGATGCTCAGATCCTTCTTCTGTTAGGAAGATATATTCTAAGAGTTCACAAGGTACACAGACAAGTCAGTGGACCCCCAGATGCCCCATTTGCCCAGCGCATGGATCTAGGGTGGGTCATCATAGGCAATGTCTGTATAGGCAAAATGAAGAGACCTACCAACATTTCGTCATTCAAGACAAATGTTCTGCCAAATGGCCGAAACACTTTGAGCCATGCCCACATCACTACAGGGTGAAATAGAAGATAGCCAGCCACAGATGGCAAATCTCAGGTAACACAAGCCCTTTCTCTTGCCACTATGATGACTTTGGCTCTACAGTGTTTAATGCAACCAGTGAATATGACATACTTGCTCTTTCAATGGAAGACAAAGCATTCATCAAGGTAATGGACAATTAGTTCTTTCAAAACGACTCCAATAACTGGGGAGCACCCCTACCTTTTCTTCTCCCAAGACAAAGATTGCCCAACAACTTACAGCAGGCCATCAGTAGATTCTCCTCCTTAAGGTGAAACTTAAGCAGGAAACCAGAGATGCAAAGGCACTTTGGTGAGAAGAATGCTGGTGCCTTCCATCCTTTGATGTGCATCACCCACGCAAACCAGACCAAATCAGAGTTGTCTTTGATTCCAGTGCTCAGCATGAAGGTGTTTCTCTCAACAACATGCTCCTTACAGGGCCCAACTTGAATAACAGCCTAATAGGAGCCTTGATTTGCTTCAGACAAGAGCCTGTAGCAGTAATGGCAGACATTCAACAGATGTTTCACTGATTCATTGTCAGAGAAGACAACAGACTGTACCTCAGGTTTCTATGGCACAAAGACAAAGACATCAGAAAGGAAGTTAGACTATCGAATGAAGGTACATGTCTTTGGTAACAGTCCTTCCCCTGCAGTGGCAACTTACAGGCTAAGGAGAACAGCTCAGACTGGAGAAGAAGAATATGGATCTGTTGCTTGTCAATTTGTTGAAAGAAACTTCTACGTTGACGATGCACTCAAGTGTTTTCCAACCACCAAAGAAGCGATTGATTTCCTTACCAGAACAAAGGAGATGCTGTCTACAGCAAACCTTAGACTGCACAAGATTATATCCAACAGCCAGGAACTTATGATTTGGGTACAGATGTGCCTCCTGTACAGTGAAGTCTGGGTTTGTTGTGGAACATCAAACAAGACACATTCACCTTCCAAGTGTCAATTTGTGACAAACCCTTAACTAAGAGAGGAGTCCTGTCGGTGGTGAATAGCATCTTCGACCCACTCGGTTTCCTTGCTCCAGTTACCATTCAAGGTAAGATTCTGCTAAGACAGTTATCTACTGAGAACATAGACTGGGATACTCCCTTACCTAGTGAGAATCAACACAAGGTGGAGACATTCTTTGAAGTCACTAGAAAAACTTCACATCTCCCGTTGCTATATGTTCCAGGTTCCATTTCAACTGGGTGGCACAGTGGTGTAGTGGTTAGCACTCTCAGCTATCAGTAAAAAGGGTCACTTTTTCTAATTCCAACCACGGCACTACCTGCCTGGAGTTTGTATGTTCTCCCTGTACCTACGTGGGTTTCCTCCAGGTACTCGGGTTTCCTCCTACACTCCAAAGACATGCTGATAGGTTAATTGGCTTCTGTCCTAAAATTGTCCCTAGTATATGAATGGATTGTGGGCTCCTTGAGGGTAGGGACCGATGTGAGTGTGCAATGTATAGTGATAGGGACAATTGTAGACACTCACTCAGGTTGAACTGTATGGACTGGTGTCTTTATTCAAAGTTACTAACTATGTAACTGTTAACCAGAGAAAAAATCATATATTCTCTGATGCATCAGTTGAATGGAAAATCACCCTGTAGTTTTGTCCTAGGCAAGGCAAAACTCACTCCCAAACCTGCACATACCATACCAAGACTTGAACTTTGGGCAGCCGTGCAAGCAGTGGAAATTGCCAAAGTCATACGAAGTGAAATGAACACTAGAATTGATTCTTTCACCTTCTATACAGACAGTAAGGTAAGGTATGGTTACATATAGTGATGGTCGAACGGTTCGCCCGGCGGTCGTTTCGCGGCGAATTTCGGCAGTTCGCCGTCCGCCCGATCGGCGGACTATTGCCGCTGTTCGCCTGACGAACTTCCGTGTTTACTGTGTAAAATAACTTTGACCTATGATGACACATCCATCATGGGGTACAGGACAGCCAATTGAGACATTACAGCACATGGACACTTGGACATTCCTCCTAACTTATAAATAGACCTGATCCGGTGGCCATTTTACATTCTTTCTTCTGTCACTATAGGGAGAGGTTGCTGTGTGGAGCAGGGAGAGATTGCAGTGACCCAAATCACTAGCTATTTGGTACACGAAAGTTCTTTTCAGGACTGGCATAGGTGTTAGGTATAGTTCAGGATATAGGTTTGAGGCAGTGCTGTGCTAGTGATTGTTGCAGCAGCCTGAGTTTCTTTTGTCAATGTAGAGAAAGGGACAGGACGCTGTGTGCTGCAGGGACAGTCAGTTTAATCATTAGCTGTTACTATTAGGTCCACAAAAGTGCTATTCAAGTTATTGTTCCAGCAGCCTCTGTTTAGTCAGTTTATCCCTTTCATGACTAAGCCTATTTTTGGAATTTGGTGTTTACAAGTTAAAATCCATATTTTTTGCTAGAAAATTACTTGGAACCCCCAAACATTATATATATTTTTTTAGCAGAGGCTCTAGAGAATAAAACGGCGATTGTTGCAATATTTTATGTCACACGGTATTTGCGCAGTGGTGTTTTAAACGCAACTTTTTGGGAAAAGGGACACTTTCATGAATAAAAAAAAAACAAAACAGTAAAATTAGCCCAATTTTTTTGCGTAATGTGAAAGATAATGTTACGCCGAGTAAATAGATACCAAACATGTCACACTTTATAATTGCGCGCACTTGTAGATTGACGACAAAGTACGGTACCTAAAAATCTCAATAGGCGACGCTTTAAAAAAAATTTACGGTTACCAGGTTAGCGTTACAGAGGAGGTCTACTGCTAGAATTATTGCTCTCGCTCTGACGATCGCGGCGATACCTCACATGTGTGATTTGAACACCGTTTACATACGCGGGCGCGACTTCCGTATGCGTTTTCTTTGCTTCGCGAGCTCGCAGGGACGGCGGGCGCTTTGAAAATTTTTTTTTTTTTTTTTTATTTATTTTATTTATTTTAAAACGACTAAATTGTTTTAAAAAAATAAATAAAAATTTGATCACTTTTATTGCTGTCACAAGGAATGTAAACATCCCTTGTGACAGTAATAGGTGGTGACAGGTACTCTTTATGGAGGGATCGGGGGTCTAAAAGACCCCCCACCCCTCCTTTACACTTCAATGTATTCAGATCGCCGAAAACGGCGATTCTGAATACCGGATATTTTTTTAAAACCGGCGCCATTGGCAGCCGAGTAAACGGGAAGTGACGTCATGACGTCGCTTCCGTGTTTACGATGAGGAGACTGGAACGAAGCCGATTACGGCTTCGTTCCAGTTCCTCCGCAGCAGCCGGAGGCGTCGGACAGGGAATCGGTGCTCCCGATCGAGCGGGAGCACCGGTAACAGCGGCGAGAGGCGGCGGGAGGGGGGGACGTCCCCTCCCGCTCCTCCGGCATAACAGCCGAGCGGCTTTTAGCCGCATCGGTTGTTATGGCTGGAAAGCCAATCGCCCGCTGTAAAAAACGGTACCGGGATGATGCCTGCAGGTGCGGGCATCATCCCGGTATACCCCCCGGAAGCCGAGTACGCAGATCTGCGTACGCTCGGCGGGAAGGGGTTAAATAGGGACAGGCAGGGAGCTGTGTGTGAGGCAGTGAGGGTCAGTTTAATCAGTAGCTGTTACTATTAGGTCCACAAAGGTTCTTTTCAGGACTGGTATGGTAATAGGATTGTACACGTATAATATTCTTTCTTCCAAATATAGAAAGAATATTATACTTGACTGCTGCCCTTCTGCTGCAGTCTGCTAATCATTCACAACCTACTTGTTCCACAAAGGTCCTTATGAGGACTGGTAACTTGGTCTAGGGTGCTGCAGTACATAGGGTTGAGTGAGGTACAGTCTGCTATTCCATAAGGACTGGTATAGGTCCACAATACATAGGGTTGAGATGCACTACTGCTGACCGCTGCCCTATTCTGCAGCAGTCCTTCATCAGTATAGGAACTGACGTACAGTCTGCTAATCAGTCACAACCTACTTGTTCCACAAAGGTCCTTATAAGGACTGATAACTCGGTCTAGGGTGCTACAGTACATAGGGTTGAGTGAGGTACAGTCTGCTATTCCATAAGGACTGGTATAGGACCACAATACATAGGGTTGAGGTGTACTACTGCTGACCTCTGACCTATACTACAGCAGTCCTTCATCAGTATAGGGACTGACGTACAGTCTGCTAATCAGTCACAATCTACTTGTTCCACAAAGGTCCTTTTAAGGACTGGTAAGGTCTAGGGTGCTGCAGTACATAGGGTTGAGTGAGGTACAGTCTGCTATTCCATAAGGACTGGTATAGGTCCACAATACATAGGTTTGAGGTGCACTACTGCTGACCGCTGCCCTATACTGCAGCAGTCCTTCATCAGTATAGGGACTTACGTACAGTCTGCTAATCAGTCACAACCTACTTGTTCCACAAAGGTCCTTATAAGGACTGGTAACTTGGTCTAGGGTGCTGCAGTACATAGAGTTGAGTGAGGTACAGTCTGCTATTCCGTAAGGACTGGTATAGGTCCACAATACATAGGTTTGAGGTGCACTACTGCTGACCGCTGCCCTATACTGCAGCAGTCCTTCATCAGTATAGGGACTGACGTACAGTCTGCTAATCAGTCACAACCTACTTGTTCCACAAAGGTCCTTATAAGGACTGATAACTCGGTCTAGGGTGCTACAGTACATAGGGTTGAGTGAGGTACAGTCTGCTATTCCATAAGGACTGGTATAGGTCCACAATACATAGGGTTGAGGTGTACTACTGCTGACCTCTGACCTATACTGCAGCAGTCCTTCATCAGTACAGGGACTGACGTACAGTCTGCTAATCAGTCACAACCTACTTGTTCCACAAAGGTCCTTATAAGGACTTGTAACTTGGTCTAGGGTGCTGCAGTACATAGGGTTGAGTGAGGTACAGCCTGCTATTCCATAAGGACTGGTATAGGTCCACAATACATAGGGTTGAGGTGCACTACTGCTGACCGCTGCCCTATACTGCAGCAGTCCTTCATCAGTATAGGGACTGACGTACAGTCTGCTAATCAGTCACAACCTACTTGTTCCACAAAGGTCCTTATAAGGACTGGTAACTTGGTCTAGGGTGCTGCAGTACATAGGGTTGAGTGAGGTACAGTCTGCTATTCCGTAAGGACTGATATAGGTCCACAATACATAGGGTTGAGGTGCACTACTGCTGACCGTTGCCCTATACTGCAGCAGTCCTTCATCAGTATAGGGACTGACGTACAGTCTGCTAATCAGTCACAACCTACTTGTTCCACAAAGGTCCTTATAAAGACTGGTAACTTGGTCTAGGGTGCTGCAGTACATAGTGTTGAGTGAGGTACAGCCTGCTATTCCATTAGGACTGGTATAGGTCCACAATACATACGGTTGAGGTGCACTACTGCTGACCGCTGCCCTATACTGCAGCAGTCCTTCATCAGTATAGGGACTGACGTACAGTCTGCTAATCAGTCACAACCTACTTTTTCCACAAAGGTCCTTATAAGGACTGGTAACTTGGTCTAGGGTGCTGCAGTACATAGGGTTGAGTGAGGTACAGTCTGCTATTCCGTAAGGACTGATATAGGTCCACAATACATAGGGTTGAGGTGCACTACTGCTGACCGTTGCCCTATACTGCAGCAGTCCTTCATCAGTATAGGGACTGACGTACAGTCTGCTAATCAGTCACAACCTACTTGTTCCACAAAGGTCCTTATAAAGACTGGTAACTTGGTCTAGGGTGCTGCAGTACATATGTTGAGTGAGGTACAGCCTGCTATTCCATTAGGACTGGTATAGGTCCACAATACATACGGTTGAGGTGCACTACTGCTGACCGCTGCCCTATACTGCAGCAGTCCTTCATCAGTATAGGGACTGACGTACAGTCTGCTAATCAGTCACAACCTACTTGTTCCACAAAGGTCCTTATAAAGACTGGTAACTTGGTCTAGGGTGCTGCAGTACATAGTGTTGAGTGAGGTACAGCCTGCTATTCCATTAGGACTGGTATAGGTCCACAATACATACGGTTGAGGTGCACTACTGCTGACCGCTGCCCTATACTGCAGCAGTCCTTCATCAGTATAGGGACTGACGTACAGTCTGCTAATCAGTCACAACCTACTTTTTCCACAAAGGTCCTTATAAGGACTGGTAACTTGGTCTAGGGTGCTGCAGTACATAGGGTTGAGTGAGGTACAGTCTGCTATTCCGTAAGGACTGATATAGGTCCACAATACATAGGGTTGAGGTGCACTACTGCTGACCGTTGCCCTATACTGCAGCAGTCCTTCATCAGTATAGGGACTGACGTACAGTCTGCTAATCAGTCACAACCTACTTGTTCCACAAAGGTCCTTATAAAGACTGGTAACTTGGTCTAGGGTGCTGCAGTACATATGTTGAGTGAGGTACAGCCTGCTATTCCATTAGGACTGGTATAGGTCCACAATACATACGGTTGAGGTGCACTACTGCTGACCGCTGCCCTATACTGCAGCAGTCCTTCATCAGTATAGGGACTGACGTACAGTCTGCTAATCAGTCACAACCTACTTGTTCCACAAAGGTCCTTATAAAGACTGGTAACTTGGTCTAGGGTGCTGCAGTACATAGTGTTGAGTGAGGTACAGCCTGCTATTCCATTAGGACTGGTATAGGTCCACAATACATACGGTTGAGGTGCACTACTGCTGACCGCTGCCCTATACTGCAGCAGTCCTTCATCAGTATAGGGACTGACGTACAGTCTGCTAATCAGTCACAACCTACTTTTTCCACAAAGGTCCTTATAAGGACTGGTAACTTGGTCTAGGGTGCTGCAGTACATAGGGTTGAGTGAGGTACAGTCTGCTATTCCGTAAGGACTGATATAGGTCCACAATACATAGGGTTGAGGTGCACTACTGCTGACCGTTGCCCTATACTGCAGCAGTCCTTCATCAGTATAGGGACTGACGTACAGTCTGCTAATCAGTCACAACCTACTTGTTCCACAAAGGTCCTTATAAAGACTGGTAACTTGGTCTAGGGTGCTGCAGTACATATGTTGAGTGAGGTACAGCCTGCTATTCCATTAGGACTGGTATAGGTCCACAATACATACGGTTGAGGTGCACTACTGCTGACCGCTGCCCTATACTGCAGCAGTCCTTCATCAGTATAGGGACTGACGTACAGTCTGCTAATCAGTCCCAACCTACTAGTTCCACAAAGGTCCTTATAAGGACTAGTAACTTGGTCTAGGGTGCTACAGTACATAGGATTGAGTGAGGTACAGCCTGCTATTCCATAAGGACTGGTATAGGTCCACAATACATAGGGTTGAGGTGCACTACTGCTGACCGCTGCCCTATACTGCAGCAGTCCTTCATCAGTATAGGGACTGACGTACAGTCTGCTAATCAGTCACAACCTACTTGTTCCACAAAGGTCCTTATAAAGACTGGTAACTTGGTCTAAGGTGCTGCAGTACATAGTGTTGAGTGAGGTACAGCCTGCTATTCCATTAGGACTGGTATAGGTCCACAATACATAGGGTTGAGGTGCACTACTGCTGACCGCTGCCCTATACTTTAGCAGTCCTTCATCAGTATAGGGACTGATGTACAGTCTGCTAATCAGTCACAACCTACTTGTTCCACAGAGGTCCTTATAAGGACTGGTAACTTGGTCTAGGGTGCTGCAGTATATAGAGTTGAGTGAGGTACAGTCTGCTATTCCGTAAGGACTGGTATAGGTCCACAATACATAGGGTTGAGGTGCACTACTGCTGACCGCTGCCCTATATTGCAGCAGTCCTTCATCAGTATAGGGACTGACGTACAGTTTGCTAATCAGTCCCAACCTACTAGTTCCACAAAGGTCCTTATAAGGACAAGTAACTTGGTCTAGGGTGCTACAGTACATAGGATTGAGTGAGGTACAGCCTGCTATTCCATAAGGACTGGTATAGGTCCACAATACATAGGGTTGAGGTGCACTACTGCTGACCGCTGCCCTATACTGCAGCAGTCCTTCATCAGTATAGGGACTGACGTACAGTCTGCTAATCAGTCACAACCTACTTGTTCCACAAAGGTCCTTATAAGGACTGGTAACTTGGTCTAGGGTGCTGCAGTACATAGGGTTGAGTGAGGTACAGTCTGCTATTCCGTAAGGACTGATATAGGTCCACAATACATAGGGTTGAGGTGCACTACTGCTGACCGTTGCCCTATACTGCAGCAGTCCTTCATCAGTATAGGGACTGACGTACAGTCTGCTAATCAGTCACAACCTACTTGTTCCACAAAGGTCCTTATAAGGACTGGTAACTTGGTCTAGGGTGCTGCAGTACATAGGGTTGAGTGAGGTACAGTCTGCTATTCCGTAAGGACTGATATAGGTCCACAATACATAGGGTTGAGGTGCACTACTGCTGACCGTTGCCATATACTGCAGCAGTCCTTCATCAGTATAGGGACTGACGTACAGTCTGCTAATCAGTCACAACCTACTTGTTCCACAAAGGTCCTTATAAAGACTGGTAACTTGGTCTAGGGTGCTGCAGTACATAGTGTTGAGTGAGGTACAGCCTGCTATTCCATTAGGACTGGTATAGGTCCACAATACATACGGTTGAGGTGCACTACTGCTGACCGCTGCCCTATACTGCAGCAGTCCTTCATCAGTATAGGGACTGACGTACAGTCTGCTAATCAGTCACAACCTACTTGTTCCACAAAGGTCCTTATAAGGACTGGTAACTTGGTCTAGGGTGCTGCAGTACATAGGGTTGAGTGAGGTACAGTCTGCTATTCCGTAAGGACTGATATAGGTCCACAATACATAGGGTTGAGGTGCACTACTGCTGACCGTTGCCATATACTGCAGCAGTCCTTCATCAGTATAGGGACTGACGTACAGTCTGCTAATCAGTCACAACCTACTTGTTCCACAAAGGTCCTTATAAAGACTGGTAACTTGGTCTAGGGTGCTGCAGTACATAGTGTTGAGTGAGGTACAGCCTGCTATTCCATTAGGACTGGTATAGGTCCACAATACATACGGTTGAGGTGCACTACTGCTGACCGCTGCCCTATACTGCAGCAGTCCTTCATCAGTATAGGGACTGATGTACAGTCTGCTAATCAGTCACAACCTACTTTTTCCACAAAGGTCCTTATAAGGACTGGTAACTTGGTCTAGGGTGCTGCAGTACATAGGGTTGAGTGAGGTAGTCTGCTATTCCATAAGGACTGGTATAGGTCCACAATACATAGGGTTGAGGTGCACTACTGCTGACCGCTGCCCTATACTGCAGCAGTCCTTTATCAGTATAGGGACTGAGAGTTTTGTCACAGGGTCATTTAAAAAATGACAGGCAGAGGAAGAGGCAGGCCCTTCCGCAGGGGTGGTAGGGGTAGGGCAGGAGCAACAGGCTTGAGCCAAAGTGGGAAATTGCAGAAGGTGCGTTCAATTCATTTAAAGGACGCACCAGACTTGGTTGAGTGGCTCGCTCAGCCTTACACTTCTGCACCCTCCTCATCCTCTCGATCTGCACCCTCTTCTTCACTCTCTGCTATGTGCACC
Source organism: Lithobates pipiens (assembly GCF_037356315.1). NCBI lineage: Eukaryota > Metazoa > Chordata > Amphibia > Anura > Ranidae > Lithobates > Lithobates pipiens. Next base: position 165,433,848 of record NW_027507685.1, on the reverse strand, counting down.
CCCAAAGACACTACCACCAACACCACCACCACCACCACATACCTTCCGCTTAAATCACAGGAATTATTTTCCGATCCATATCAAGACATTTCTGATGCGCAGCCACTCTTGGTATTGGATCAGGAAGAGGAGGTAGCAACAACTGACGACAGTACCCAGATCAGCCCATGGAGGAGGTTAGTCCCCGGTGTTACTGCCTACTCCAAGATCTCTACTTATAGCGGTGGGGAAGGTGACGTCGATGATGACGTGTCTAGTGATGTCACGTGGGTGCCCACAAGAGAGGAAGAGGAGGGGAGTTCAGAGGGAGATATGGACCAGCAGATAGGGAGGAGAAGCAGGAATAACTTACATTGCACAGGAGGGACAAAGCAGACTGCAAATGTATCAGGAGCGAGTCATCGACCATGTACGGTCACATCTGGCGCTCCCAGGACACCGGCACATGGCTCCGCAGTGTGGGCTTTTTTTTAACGTGTCCGCTGCTGACAATAGCGTTGCCATCTGCAATCTTTGCAGTCAACGCATTCGTCGCGGTAAGCCCAACACTCACCTAGGGACGACCGCCTTAAGAAGGCACATGAGCAGCCATCACCAAGCCCAGTGGGAGCAATGGAACACACAAAGCCACACTCCAGGCTCTCACCGTCCAGCCTCGTCTTCTACTTCTCCTTCTCCTCTCTCCTCACAATTGTCCTCCACTCCACCTTCCATCACGCCAAGCTCACGTTTTTCTGCAAAAAGACAGGCTTCCGTAAGCCTAATGTTCGAGCGTAAAAAAATTATGACGCCGGATAACCCTCTTGCCCAATGATTGACGGCTGGCTCGTCAGAACTCATAGCCCGCCAACTACTGCCATATAAACTGGTGGACTCAGAGGCCTTTCGCAAATTTGTGGCCATTTGAACACCACAACTGAAGGTCCCAGGAAGAAGTATTTCTCACAGAAGGGCATCCCAGAGCTATATGGCCATGTTCAGCGGCAAGTGAATGTATCTCTGGCACACAGTGTCGGTGCCAAGATACATCTGACCACAGACACGTGGTCTAGCAAACACGGGCAGGGAAGGTATATCACTTTTACTGCCCACTGGGTGAATCTTCTGACGGCCATCAAGCATTTAACCCGTGGCACCCGTGTAGATTTGGTTTTACCACCACGGATTGCATGCAGGCCTGGCCCTTCTTCTCCTCCTCCTCCTACTCCATCCTCCTCCCTCTCCTCCTCGGCTGACTCCTCCTTTTCCGCTGTTAGCTTCTCTTCCGCTGCACCGCCCAAGTTCCCCAGAACCTATTCGACATGCCAGGTGAGACGTTGCCATGCCGTGCTGCGTCTGTTGTGCCTGGAAGCCAAGAGCCACACTGGCCCGACACTCCTTTCAGCTTTGCGTTTACAGACAGATCAGTGGATAACACTGCGCAATTTGACAGTTGGTAAAGTGGTGTGTGACAACGGTGCCAATCTGCTTAGCGCATTGAAACAGGGCAAAATGACGCACGTGCCATACATCTTAAACTTGGTCGTGCAGCGATTCGTTGTCAAATACCCTGGGGTCCAGGACATCTTGCGGCAGGCAAGGAAAATCTCGGCCCATTTCAGAAGATCTTACACGGCCATGGCTTGCCTTGCTGACATTCAGTTGCGACACAATCTGCCGGTCAGACGTCTTATTTGTGATTGCCCGACGCGATGGAACTCAACCTTCTATATGCTTGATAGGCTGCTCCAGCAGAAACGTGCAGTTAACGTCTACCTGTGTGAACTCTACGGCAGAACAGGTTCTGGGGAGCTGGGTTTTTTTTCACCGCGCCAGTGGCTGCTAATGCGCGACGCATGCAGACTTCTGCGGCCATTTGAGGAGATAACCAAACTGGTCAGTCGCAGCCATGGCGCCATCAGTGACATCAGTGCATTGCATCGTGTCATTGATCAAGCTGTGGAGGAGCAGGAGCGGGAAGATGAGGAAGTCGCAATGCTGGATGAATTCCCAGGGGGGCTACTCTATCTGAGACAAGTTAACAACAGGAGTCTGAAGAGGAGTCAGAGGAGGATGGTGGTGGGGCGGATGAGGAGGAGCAAGAAGAGTATGCTTTAAACCTTTCTGGGATCCCTGTTGTTGTGCGTGGATGGGGAGAGGAGAATGAAGAGGACGACATTATCCTGGATGATGAGCAGGAGCCAGGCCACCACACCGCTTCCAGTTTAGTGCAAATGGGGGCCTTCATGCTCCAGTGTTTTTATGGGAACCCCCGTATAAAAAGCATAAGGGTCAAGGACCAGTACTGGGTGGCAACATACTTAGACCCCCGGAACAAACACAAAATGGCGGAAATGTTACCGCCGTCACAGAAGGCTGTCAGAATGGAGCACTTCCAGGCCTTGCTTCGAGAAATGCTGCATTCTGCTTTTGCGTGCGCTGGCAGAGGAGCAATTCCCACTCCCAGAGAAGGAGTTGCGGGTACCAATCCAACAGCGCCTGCAAGAAGAGGCCGGTTTGAAGATGTGTTGGTGACTTTGGATATGAGGTCATTCTTTCAGCCGACCCATCGACAGGTGTCATCCGGATCCAGCATCAGGGAACGCCTAGACCGTCAGGTGTCCGACTACATCGGGTTAACGGCTGATGTGGACGCTCTGAGGAGTGATGAACCCCTGGACTACTGGGTGGGCAGGCTTGACCTCTGGCCAGAGCTTGCCCAATTTGCAATCGAACTGTTGGCTTGCCCCTCGTCCAGTGTCCTGTCCGAAAGGACGTTCAGCGCAGCAGGGGGGGTCGTGACCGATAAGCGTACTCGCCTAGCTCACGACAGTGTTAACTATCTCACATTTCTAAAAATGAATGAGGCGTGGATCTCGGAGGAATTCAACACATGTGACCAGTAGACCATGAATATGTCTATAAAAAATTTTTTTAATCTAGCACATAGACCTTCTTTCTTCATTTGGCTCACTTCCTTGTCCAAAAAAAGCACACCGTACTATATGCCCGTACCCTCCTGTTTGAAGAGGTTGAGTGGTGTCATATTTCTACTGGGGCTGCTTATTATGAGGGGCTCCCACCATCCCTGTGCTGTGCTGACTTCCTCCTGGGGCTGCTTATTATGAGGGGCTCCCACCATCCCTGTGCTGTGCTGACTTCCTCCTGGGGCTGTACCTCTGCTGTGCATATTATGAGGGGCTCCCACCATCCCTGTGCTATGCTTATTATGAGGGGCTCCCACCACCCCTGTGCTGTGCTGACTTCCTCCTGGGGCTGCTTATTATGAGGGGCTCCCACCATCCCTGTGCTATGCTGACATCCTCCTGGGGCTGCTTATTATGAGGGGCTCCCACCATCCCTGTGCTGTGCTGACTTCCTCCTGGGGCTGTACCTCTGCTGTGCATATTATGAGGGGCTCCAACCATCCCTGTGCTATGCTCATTATGAGGGGCTCCCACCATCCCTGTGCTATGCTCATTATGAGGGGCTCCCAGCATCCCTGTGCTATGCTGACTTCCTCCTGGGGCTGCTTACGGTGCAGGTGTCAGTGCTGTATATCACGGTGCTGATGTCAGTACTCTCTATCACGGTGCTGCTGTCAGTGCTGTATATTACGGTGCTGGTGTTAGTGCTTTATGTCACACTGCTGATGTCAGTGCTCTCTATCACGGTGCTGGTGTCAGATCACTCTATCACGGTGCAGGTGTCATTGCTGTATGTCATGCTGCTGATGTCAGTGCTTTCTATCACGGTGCTGCTGTCAGTGCTGTATATCATGGTGCTGAATTGTCACAACAATTTCTCATATAAAAAAAGAATGCTTGTTGTTGTCGATCCCAGATTCACCTCATACATGTGTTATGTCATTGGCCATGTGGTGGGACTATGTTTGCACAGCTATTAATTATTTTGTGGCTGCAAATTTGACCTGTAGGTTTGCAAAGTTCGCCTCCCATTGAAGTCAACGTTACGGTTCACAAACTATCGGTCGCGTTCGCGGTCCGCGTTCGCGAAATGTCCCGTCGGAAGTTCGTCCATCACTAGTTACAAATACAACCAAACAAGACAGTTTTATGTGTATGCCAGCAACAGGTTTGAACATATTAAGAGATTCTCTCTACCAATTCAATGGCATTACATTCAACCCAGCTGACTGTGGGGGCAAGAGCTGTATCATCTGCTGTTCTTCAGGACAGCTTATGGCTGTCACCTCCAAGCCTTTTGTGTGAGGACTCGTCCTACTCACCCCCTACTGACAACACCTATGGGCTAGTAAGTCCCAAAGATGATAAGGAAATAAGAACTGTGAACATCTCACTCCACACTTCTGTAAATACAAAACAGAAGCTGCGGTCACACCGTTTTGAGCGTTTTTCCACATGGTCATCTGCTGTAAGAGCTATCACTCGCCTAATTAATATTGGTCTTTGCTTTAGGAAGAACTCTGCGGCAGAGTGTCGTGGTTAGCACAGCTGTTCTGGACACTTTACAGCAGCAGATATTTCACACACAGAAGAGCTAATTATCCGTTGTGTGCAACAAGAGATGTATCAGGAGGAATTTGGGAGAATCATAAATGGAACCGAATTGTCTAAAAACAATTCTCTCTTCAATCTAAACCCTGTAGTTGACACCAATCGGCTGCTGAGAGTTGGTGGCAGTATAACGAAATCCGACTTATGCAGCAAAGAACAGAATCCAATAATCATACCAGGTCAACATCATGTTAATACCCCTCTGGTTTGTCATCACCATGAACTGGTACATCATCAAGGACTTCAGTTTACAGAAGGTGCCATCAGGTCAGCTGGCTTGTGGATTATTAGTATGAAAAGGTGTGTCTCCTCCTTCTTCTTCAGGTGCATCAAGTGCCGCAAGTTGAGAGGATCGACACAAACCTTTACCTGGCCAATTACAGTTAGTACTCCTTTTGCCAGGTGAGTGACTTATACAAGGACTAGCCATGCTGTTGGCATGGCGGGGAGTACATTGCTGCGATCTACAGGTTCTACTCTGAACTTTGGTATTCTTTGAAGACATCATACGTCGGACTACACGTTCTTCAGTCATGTTGGACTTATGTTTATGCTTGCTTGTTGCATGTTTTTCATTACAGATTCCAGGACATTTAACAGTATTGGACTTATTGATTATATATATATATATTGGTTTATGGTTATGAAATCTAAAGTTTTTAGACAGGGAGTGTTGTGTTACACTATGTGAATTATTATGCTCTGTGTCTTTAAGATTTGTTCCCTCTGTCTATCTGAACTCTCTTTCCCACCGTAGTTCTGTATATTCTCCTCCCCTTCCTCTCTTTGATTCATTGTGCACAGTATACCTAGAGAGTTTATTGTTTGAATATTTGCACATTCCCTGAGGAAGCATATCTGCGAAACATGTCGGGATAATGTGCAACAATATATTTTCATTCAATTTATTTCCTGACCATCCAGACCACCACTGTACTGTAATGCTGCTGTTTTTTACATATACACATGCAAGCAGCTGCTCCATTCCCTGGGACACAGGCATCAGTTATCTGTTCCAAGCCTCATCTTCTCAAGGAACAACTACCGCCGACTGTATGCCCGCTATATGCAGGAGACTTCCATCTCATCAGTGACTCACTCTCCCCAGTCACCATCGAGCTGGCATGTCATGCCATGAGCCATGCTGTAGGTGCCAGCGGGCTCGGTGTGTTTCGGGAACCAGGCGAGCCACATCAGTGGTGATCTCCTCGTGTTTCCACACGATCTTGCGGTGCTTGCCACAGGTGTCGCGATACCGCTAACGATGATCCTCTGGTGCCATTTGCCCAATGCTGGAGCTAAACCGTCTCCAGCTCTCACATGCTCCGCCACTGAGATGCACTCACTCCACACCCGACCACCTCCCCACAAATCTGATTAAGGGTGCGTCTGGGTGCTGGAGGTTGAATCATGGAATTTAAGTGCAGTTACATGCCTGGGCTCTGAGGAGTGTCCTCATTGCGTGGTCATCTTGGTCGGTCTCTCCGCCCCCCCCCCCCCCTCCGATTTTTCTGTGGATCATTTTAATCTGTCAAATGATGAACACAATTACATATTTCCATTGTGGGCTCCTGTTAATTTTGCTAAACAAATTAATCCACCTGTTATTGATGACAAAGGTCAAGAAAAACAAAATGACGTGACAAATTGACTGCAACAATTATTGCTATGTATGACCAGTGAGCAAATACCAACCATAGAAATGTTAGATCTATTACAAACTACTGCAGAAGAAGATCCATTTGAGTTTAAAATAACATTTTGCAAGATGTATGAAATGATATTTGAAGTAGATAATGACTATGATCCAGATTTGAAAATGGCTTTCATAAAAAATTTAAATACCTTGACCCAACTTCAATAGCTATGGCAGAGGACTGTCAAAATTTAAATGATATAGTAAGCGCCACTGATAAAATTAGGAAACAATTAAACCAAAGCAATCTCACACATGAGGTAGCTATAATTCAATGTGACAAAAATAGTCAGGCTACAGACAAGTCAGAAACTACAGTTCTTGACAAGAATGACGATGACAGGTGCAGACAAGTGAGGCGAGGAGAGCCTATCATATGTCTTTACTGTCATAGATCTGGCCATATGAAAAAACATTGCTGTAAATTTAAGAGAAGCTCACATATAAAATCTAAAGGTATGGAGAATGAAAAATCAACTTTTATACAACCTGTTTTTTTCATGTCAAGAAAAACTTTTGACTGAATTGTCTTATGCCATTGAAGTCAAACAGATCAGTAATTTGACTGTTAACAGCAGTTCAGACAACATGGCAAAAAGATCCCCCCCCCCCCCCCTAAAATTTTTACAATGTGCCATCAGAGAGGGGGAGGAATCTGATAAGTGGACCTTATACTTTTGTCTTGAAATGCTCCTTAAAATAAATATTAATATTGATTTTGGCCAAGAGTGTTTGTGTCTAATCTGCTTGCAATGTAATGTACAGAATGACTAATTTTTTTTTTCTTGTTTGACTCCACAGTTTCCTTCAACTCCACAGGAATGGCAGACTGTGGCATCACACTTTGCCGATCATTGGGACTTTCCCAACTGTGGCGGGGCAATTGATGGGAAACACGTCCACATAGTCCCACCCCCCAACTCGGGGTCATACTATTATAACTATAAGGGGTTTAATAGTATTGTGATGTTGGCGGTGGTGTTGGTGACATAGGAGTTCCTCTATATGGATGTGGGGAAGAATGGCCGGATGTCGGATGGTGGAGTCATCGCCCAGACAGAGTTCTACAGGCGTCTCCAGAGTTGTGGCTTGGGATTGCCACCTCTGGAAGAGAATGTGGAAGGACTCCCTATTTGAGTTTGTTGCTGATGAAGCATTTGGTCTGGGTAAACGCCTGATACGGCCATTCCTAATGAGGACCCTCACCCGGAGCAGAGGGTTTTTAATTACCGGCTGGCTAGAGCCAGAAGAGTGGTGGAAAACGCTTTTGGGATAATGGCCAGCCGGTTACCCCTATTCCTCACTCCAATTAAAATGGCAGAATTAAACTCAATCATACAATGCTTTCTTGTTGTATTCTCCACAACTATTTAAGGAGAAATTCTTTGAACTATGTTGCCTGAGGCCGGACTTATTAATAAACAAACTCTGACGATGCTTTAAACTGGCCGTCCTGGCTTGCCCCCCCAAAGCACTTGCGAGGTCCGTATAAAATACATGGAATACTTTGCAGATAGGGGGACCTTTGATATGCCAGAAAATGTCTGAGACATTTTTAAATTAATACATTTATGAAACAGAACTAATATTTGCTTTGATGTACTGCTTGCATTTCTTTTAGCTGTCTCCTAGGTTATCTAATGGTCTTTTCTTTTTGGCCTTTTTCTTCAATAGTGCAAAAATTATTTATTTGATACATGAGGTGACAATCTCTTCTTCAGCGAACTATTATGTTGTGGGTCTGCTACACACACACCTTGTTTTTGTTGTTAATGTATGTAATGCATTACTGATAAAAATATTTCTCATGTTTAGCACCCTGACTGAAGTTTGGGGGAGTCATGAAAATGGCTTGATTGTGGCAAAATGATTAAATTATTATTTACTAAAGACAAATCCACTTTTCACTACAAGTGCACTGCAAAAGTGCACTTGAAACTGCATTAAAAGTGCACTTCTAGTGCAAAGTGGATTTGCCTTTAGTAACTAACCCACATTGTCACTGTAAACACCACCTTTACTCCAAAAACTGCTTGTGAGCATTGAAAGAAGAAGCCACACATTGTTGAGTAGAAAACTTTTTACTCAAAGCACATTCACATGTGTATTTTATAAAAGGTTTTTTTTAACAAAGCAACATCTTTGGTGTATAACATTATTTTTTGTCACATTAATTAGAATTAGCCTTTTTTGGTTAAACAGGCATGTTTCAAAACATACCATGCACAACTCAGGAACTTAAAAAGTTCAACTTTGGTAAAGTGAAGGCAATATCAGACATTAGTATTTCCAAACTGTGTTGATATTGCCTTCATCAGATGGGGTGATATCAAACCTGTAAAAGCCAAATTTTGAAGATGCACACAAATTGAGATTCAAATTGGGGATTTCCTTCCTGATCCCATGCCTAATGTCAACATGTGCTAGCTCCCATCATGGGGGGATCAATGGATGTGTTTTGGGGATGCAACCCCTTCCTCTTAGCTATTTTAGTTGGGAGGAAGGGGTTGCACCCACAAGACGTGTACATTGATATCTGTGATGGCAGATAGCACATGTTGACACACTGCGTGCATCTTCAAAATTTGGCTTTTAAAATACTTTAAAATTTGTTTTTATAAGCAAAAATAGACGATAAAAAAGTTTAAAATTTTTGTGTGTTTTAGATTCTCCCTAAAACATCAATGATGTTCTTCACTTTTTGTTGAACATCATTGATGTTTTGCTTTAGATTTTCTAAATTGCGATTACACCCCATTATCTTCCTGATGAAGATCTGGGCACTTTCACTGGTGAAATTACATTCTTCTTCCACAACATCCACATCACCTAAAAAAAAACCCACAATATGTATTATAAATATGCAGGAACAGATATCTTACCTGAAGCTGTGGTCTTAGACACTCATCTGTTGTGGTGACAATTTCGCCCACTTCCAAAATGTCTCCCTCCTCTTCCTCTGCTTATGTTTTGGTGACTTCCTCTTCTTTCCGAGGTGGGGGGTCCTTGGTGTCCTCAGACGTCCCGAGTCTTTTCACCCCTATGAGAATAAAAAAAGGTCTACTTAGCACACAGATATTTGAGGACAGAAATAGGAATATGAAACATTACTTGGAAGAAGTGTCACAAATTTGTCTGTTTTGGCAGAGTTACAAGCTGAAGACATTTTTATTTTCTTTCTAAAGCTGGAATATTTCCCCTTTCTGGACAAGTTTCACACATGGAGACACCCCATGTATCCACTGGAGCACCTATGCGGGACATCCTCAAAAGTTTGTTCTGGTGTCCCACACTAGTGCTCCTGCGTCCAGAAGTGTGCTCTCCTTACACTGAATCAAGTTTGCATTTCATTCTAGTTGCAAACCCATCTAGACAACAAATTTCTTTTAATACAAATAGGCCTGAACAAATGTAGTTAATCTGCATCTGCCCAAAACATCGTATTTTAGTGAGCGAACGAACAATGTTTTCTACGACCAATTAATGTGACCATGAACATGAAAGTTGCCATTTTAAACTGTATAACAGTAAAGGAAGGCACATGGACCTGTATGCAAGTAATAATAATAATAGGAACACAAGACAACTACTTACTTTTTAGAAGCACTCTCTTGATTCTTCTTTACTGATCATGCTCCCTCAATTTGAAGTCTGACCATCGTTTCCTCAGGTGATCCTTGGATCGCTGTACCCCAAAATTTCTGTGCAGACTCTTCACAACTTTAGCCATGATCTTGGCCTTTCTCACATTTAGGTTTGGGTAAGGTCTATACTTCCCATCATAGTCGGCCCTCTTCAAGATGTCCACCATCCCCACCATCTCTACAAAGGACATATTTGAGACCTTAAATCTTCTCCTGTGGGATCAAGACATTTGTGGTTCCAGGCTTTCCTTGCCCTCGTTGCTGAGATTATCATGCACCTGCTGTGTCTCCACCATGTGCTCTCCCCACTGCGCTGAAAGAGAAGTGGTGGGGAATAAACTAGAAATAAAGTAAGGGGCAGGCGGAGTTTCATGCATGTGCAGTGTATACAAAGCGTAACATGTGTGCATCATACGTACGATCTGTGAGCAGAGGACGAAGTAATGGAATCGACGATCGTTTGAACAAAGGTACAATTTTAACTCAGTGCATCACTGGCCTATACTGCTTCTAGATTAAGGCCTATATTGGGTCAAGTTTAGTAGAGTTTTGCCTGACATTAGGGTTTGTCTTGTGCTGTGTCTTGCAGAGAAAATGGATGGTTTCAAAAACCACAGCTTTCTCCCAATCTTCATAGACAAGTACAGGGAGCTGCCCTGTCTGTGGCAGGTGAAACATCCACAATATGGTAACAAAATAAAGAGGCAAGCAGCGATAGAAAAACTGCTGGAGTTGGTGAAGCCGCCCGTCCCCATGGATGGCAGACATCAACTATTTAAAAAAAAAAATTGGTGACCTGAGGAGCACATATCTTAGGGAGCGCAAGAAGGTCCAGGATTCCCAGAGGTCAGGAGCACCTCAGGGTCAGGGCCTTTCAGCCAGGAAGAAGTGGAGGAGCCCAGCTTGAGCCAGGTATAACATTGTTCAACATATTTCTTGTCAAATAATGAATGATGTTAACTAGATGTGATTATTGATCACTAATTTTACATATCAATATACAGAAGTGGCCAAAAATGTTTAGGACAAGAATGAAAAATGCTGGGGTCAGAATGATAGTCTTTTCTATTTATTAACATTCAATTTGCAACAGTCATGAACAAAAAACAAAAACGACTTTTTCATACACAGGAAAGTCTCAGCCAGGAGGAGGGTGTGGAATGTGGCAGCCAGGAGGTGGCTGTGGAATGTGGCAACCAGGTAAGTGTCAGCCAGGAGGTGGCTGGGCCCAGTAGCCTGACAGAATCACAGGTCCCTCCCCTCCGCCTTTCACCAAAAAGGCCCAGGAAGGGGAGTAATGTGAAGGAGTCAGCCCTCAGGCTAATTGGGGAGGCTTCTTTGGCCCTCAGAACCACCCCCACTCTTCAAGGGGCCTTTTTCCTCCATGGATGCATGCAAACTGCAGGACATGGAGGAGGGGCAACACCTCATGTGTGAGGAAATCATGTACCTCATACTATATAAGGGGTTGAGGGGTGAAATCATCAAATAAAACACCTGTGTGAGTTGGACCATCCTCCTCCTCCTGCTGCACCTCCAACACCATAGCCACAGCCTGGATGTAAGCTTGGAAGCAAGCGTGTAAGGAAGACAAGAAAGTGATTTCCTGGGTTCAGTCTGGTCTGACAAAAGATACAGGCTCTTGTAGTACCACAACCTGGGGAAATAGATATCATCTGCTGCTATTCCTGATCACTTCTGGGCCAGATTGTACTTCCTTATATATGGACTCCTCAAGCCAACAATTTTGCCTTTAATTTGTTGATGTCTCCAGCTTTGCCTTCCTCTTTTATTTGTTATGACCCATAATAAAGGGATATTTATTTTTCATAAATACATGCCTATGTGTTTTACTTCAAAAAGGACAGTTTATTTGTGAGTAGGTAGGTACATTTCTAAAATACAATGTGAAATTAACAAGAGACATCAACACCAAGCAACCTCCTTGAGGTTAAAAAATACAAGATAATAATGGTGTTGTGATAACTTGACACACAAAACCCACAAAAAAATTAGGGAGATCACCAAAAAAAACAGATCTTGATTAAAAGAAAAAAACACTATAAAAAAAATTCTTTGGGAGATCTGACGAAAATAAAAAATATTATATTCATGAAATCACAAGAAATAATAAAGAAAGAAGTTTGTGAGATCTCTGTGGGAATATGAGCAGAAAAACAACTTCATTCTTCTAGCATTATAAAGTAGAAGAGAATGTGCTGTATTAAACTATTTAAACATTGCAGCGTGAGGAATGTGCTATGTCCATTAGGAACGGAAGTTTTACCAGACCGAACGCTTCCGTCTCGTAATTTATTCTGAGCATGTGTGGCACTTTGTGTGTCGGAATCATCTACACATGATTGGAATTTACGTAAATGGATTTTGTTGTCGGAAAATTTGAGAACCAGATCTCAAATTTTATGCGACGGAAATCCCGATGGAAACTGTCCGATGGAGCCTACACACGGTGGTAATTTCCGACAACAAGCTCCGATCACACATTTGCCATCAGAAAGTCCGACCGTGTGTATGCGGCATTACACTAGAATAAGAGCTTCAACACAAAATATAGTTACGCATGTTTCAAATCTTTTAGAGATGAGAACAACTCATCGGTTGCACAAAGTGCGATACATTTTTGGAAGCCCATATAGTTTATCTCGCGTGCCGTTTTGTGTTCTGGAATGAAGGGTTCTCATGGATAGGGAGGTAACAGGAAACCCATGGAGATAATTTTAGATTTCGTCTGGTTTCCCTCCAGGCATTTCACCCTTGACTTTTGACAATACCGGGGTAAAATTGAGATGATATAAGGAAGAGGGCGACTTGCCAATCTTTATACCAAGGTATCTAATGTGGTTTTTAGCGACTGAAAAAATTGAGGCATTAAGGGGGGTTCTTAGAATGGAAAAGGGGTAGGATTTCACTCTTAGAGAAATTGATACGGAGGCTGGAATAGTCTCTAAAACTCGTGAAGATGTCCTGGATAAGCACCATATCGGAAATGGGATCAGAAGTGAAAAAAAGAATGTCGTCCGCAAATAGCACTAGACAAAGGTCATAGTGGCCTATGCCTAGTGAGGGGTTAGAGAAGATGTAGCATGAAAAAGGTTCTAGAGCCAAATGGAAACTGATTGGGGATAGGGGACATCTCTGTCTGGTGCCCTTGTGTAGATTGATTGGGTTTGAAATAAGGCCTTCTGCATCAAGGGAAATTATAGCTATGTCACTATTGGGATTTGTTTTTGTATATTCTAGGACCGTGAGAATTTTCTGGATGTTAGAGGCTACGAAGCAGCCTTGAGTGAAGGCTGTCTGAGCTGGATGTATGAGGGTGGGCATAATTTTAGTGAGTCTATTTGCCATAACTTTAAATAGGATTTTAGAGTCCAAGTTTATGAGCCAGGTTCGGTAGGGTCCTTGCTTTTTTTGCAATCAACTTTATGTGGGATGGTAGGTATTTGCCCCCTTTTAAGATTTCCTGATATACTGAAGCTAGTGTGGGGACTACTGTGCATGCTATCAGTTTGTAGAATTCAGGATTATAGACATCTGGACCCGGGTCTTTCCTGTTTGCTATAGTGGATATTGTCTTGTGCGTCTCCTGTTCAGTTATGGGAGAGTTGAGGTTGGTCAGTGAGGCTGGGTCAATTTGTGGTAGGGAGCTTTGGGCTAGAAAGTCCTGGGCTGAGGTCAGATCAGTGGGTCTGGGCTGTGGAGTTTGGTATAGAATTGTTCTAGGATTAAACTGATACCATCAGCTTAAGAAATGACATTACCTTGTGAGTCTTTTTAGCTCTGGTACATGAGTGGGGGTTTGAGCACCTTTACACAGTCTCACCAACAATTTCCCAGACTTGTTACCATATTTGTGCTATTGTAAGTCAGAGTATGACTGGTAGATTCATTCTTGGGCACCTGCCCACAGGTTGAATTTAGCCTTGGCTTTACCGTAGGATTTGCGGTGCTCTGGGGAATTGTGTTGCTATAGCTGGGTTTGTGAGTGTCGCAGCCAGTCACTGGCTTCTATGTAGCGTTTAAGAACTTTTCTTTTGTACGATATGGCAAAGGTCATGATCTTACCTCACAGAACTGCCTGCCTGTGTCCCATTATAGGTTGAGAACTGTGGTGTGGGCACTGTTTGTCAGTTCATATTCTGCCCAAGTCTCTTGTAGCACTTTTTGGAACGAGGTATTGTGGAAAACGCTGCATTTCCACTGGGGGCGATGGACCAAAGTCTCTAATTTGAGCTGAGATGGGGACATGGTCCGAAATTGCAATCATATAAATAAGGGTGTCAGAGGTGTATGGTAAAATGGCTGCATTTACTAGTAAGTATTCAATTCTTGATAATGTGTGATATGGGGGTGAGTAAATATTATATGAGTTTATATTATAAGAGCAGGCTATTAGTGTCAGAGGGGGGTATAAAGTATAAAGCAGAACCTTGGTACAAAGTAAAAGTGAATCAAAAGACAGATAATTCACAGTTAGAGTGAAGCCTGGACTTCACTTTCTTCCACACGTATCTCACCAATCTAATGACAGCGTTACTGAAGAAGGAACTGTGGTCAATTTGCTGGAGCAGGACTGCCAGGCGTGTAGGCAGATGTATTGGTAGGATTATGGGAGGTCCGCTAGGTATCATAAAACTGCAAAATAAGCATGTCACATGTCTCCGTAAGGCTGTAACAACAGTAAGAACAAAAGAGTAAACCAACAGGTAATAGTATAACATAACACTAGTCAGGCAGCAGTGAAATGTATGACTAAGACTTGTGTAGTTGTTAAACATTTAGAGGCCATAAGCTCTGGCTGGGTTGAAATGTAGAGGTGACCAAGCTCAAGGGCCCTGGTGAGGAACTGCTTCAACAGTGTTTGATCGGTTCCTGGTTGGTAGAATAGCGAAAACTTTTAGGCGGGTCTTTGTGGGGGGGATTCTTAGGGCCCTCTGGATAGCGGTTGGTTTCCATAGGAGTTATCGCTTGAGAGATATGAAGGTGCATCTTGAGGTATGAGGCGGCTCCATCTGAGTGAGAGAAGGACTTGGTTTCCCCTGGTTAGTGAGCCAGAGGATAGCTGGGTAGGACAGTGTAAATTTCACACATTTGTGGTGGAGAGCAGAACAGATGGGTTGAAATTCCATTCTTTTGCGTGATACTTCCTGGAAATAATCTGCAAATATCAATAGCTTTTGACCCTCCAGTTGGAATGATTTGGCATTGTGGAAAGATCCTAGTTTGGCTACCCTATTCAAATAGTTGAGGTAGCATACAATGATCACTTGATGGAGCTCCTATGCGGTGTGCCCTTTGCATTGTCCAAGAGTTTGCGAGCCCGTGAGCTGTTGGTTTGCACCTAGAGCAGAGGTCAGCCAGAGATTCAGAGTCGAAGGACCTAGGTAGACCAAATATATGTAAATTATTTCTGCGAGAGTGATTTTCTATATCGTCTAACTTTTCTAGGATGTAGTGCTGGGTTTGGGAGGTTTGATGAGCTGCAGCCTGCAAGCTTTTATTCTCCTCTTTCAGCTCAGAGATGCAATGCTCTGCCTCAGAGATACTGTCTTCCTGCTCTTTAATTTCCCTTCTGAGCGGATCAATAATAGCATTAACAGCCCTGTCTACAGCTGCTGTGATTGCGGGGGAGAGCAGGGCAGCCAACGCCTGTGCTATCCTCCCATATTGTTCTTTCAGAGAGGCAGGGGCAGCAGGTACTGTCTGGACTAGAAGCGCATTGTTATTCACTGCTGATCCGTTGGCCATTTTAGGTTACTGAGAGCCGAGGAACAGAGGCTCTGGAGCTGCTGGCTGTGAAGCAGCGGAGCCGTCTGTAACGAGGAACCACTCCATACTTTGGAGTGTAGGGGACACGGGGCTATGCCTGAGAGACAAAGCCAGTCTATTGTTAGTGTCCCTGCCGGAGCCGCTGTCTTTTGTTGCCTCTACACATGGCACCAGAAAGGGACATTTGTTGATTTTAATACCTTTGAGACTCATATAGAATCCCTGAGTCGGAATGCAACTTTACAATTTTATAAACTCTCTGACCAAAAATCCTAGTCATTCATTATGGTCAACAGTCTTCAAGACTATATGCCACACATGTCCTACATTCTACTGACCTCTCCACACTGCCCTACATCCTACTGACCTCTATACGCTTCTCTACATACTACAGACCTCTGTACACTGCCCTACACACTACCGACCTCTGTACACTGCCCTACATACTACTGACCTCTGTATACAGCCCTACAAACTACTGAACTATGTACACTGTTCTATATACTACTGACCTTTGTACACTGCCCTACACGCGACTGACCCTTGTACAATGCCCTACATACTACTGACCTCTGTACACTGTATTATACGTTAAATACAGTATAGTTTTATAAGCAACATCTTACACCTCCCGAGTTCCAAGACTAGACTCTGGATCCACCCCTGGTATGTGGCTGGGCTGTGTAAAAGTCTCACACATGTTGTTTAACCATAAGCAAAATGTATTTTGAGGTGTCATTTTTGCTATGTGCATGCTATATGTTAGAAATATCCTATAAATGGACAACTTTGTGAAAAAAATAACGAATTTATCTTACACTACTCAATACCCAATAATATGCTTTTGGAATGAATATATCTTGTCCAGTAGGCAAGTGGTTAAAAGGAAATCAACTGCTACTGTTAAACTTTAACTTTAGTTTAGAATTCTACAACTTACTAGTAGAGTAATTTTCACCATAGCCTGTTTTTACTTTATATATCCAGGCAAGTTGAGACAAATCTACATTTTCCTTGTTTAAAAAATAAAAATAAAAAATACACTGCTTCCAAGTCTATCAGGTGGAATAACAGTTTAATTTCTCTTTTCGCTTTAAACATATTTTCGGGGCCCCTAATTTAAAGAACATTTTGCATCTAGTGTAATAGAAAAGAAAACTTAGGAAAAAAGTATAACTTGAAAAAATTCTATTAATGCAGAAATAGCAGAACATGGATGGCTATAAGTGCATTTTCACACTGAGGCATTGAGGGCGTTGTTTTAGCAGCACTTTTCGGCCGCTAGCGGGTCGCTTTTAACCCATGCTAGTGCCCGAAAAAGGGCTAAAAGCACCCACAAAGCGCCGCTGCCGAAGCGCTTTGTAGATGCTTCAGTGGCACTACCCATTGATTTCAATGGGCAGGGGCACATTGGGAGCAGTGTATACACCGCTACCAAAGCACTGCAAAGATGCTGCTTGCCGGACATTTTTTAATATCCCACAAGCGCACCGCTCCAGTGTGAAAGCGGCTTGAGTAAACCTTAAGAATCACATCTATGAATGGGAACGGAGAAATAAAAAATGTGTTATTATTTGTGATACTAAATTTTTAGTTTACTTGCTTAAATGTCCATGCAGTAAGGCAGCTGAGAGGGAAAATAAATTAGACCACATACTAAAGCTGGAAGACGGAGCATCTACAAGTGACAAGGTTTGTCTCCTTGAACTGTGACTACATACCATTACAGGATGCCAAAGTGATGAGTGATGAAAGGTCTACAGGCTAAGATACCGGAGGAGGATATTCCAAAAGCATTCTATGGAATGTGGTCATGCAATTTTGGTGAGTGATTTTATCTACATGTTCCATGGAAGAGCGAAGAAGTTGATTGGGAAAGCCACAGCTGTTATATGAAATCTTTCCCCTAATGATACACCTTGCTGTACATTTAGAAGCTGCAACTAAAGGAGAAGAGAGTTAGCAAACACAAGCAGGATTTTGACTGCATTTTTTATTTTAATTATCTTCAACTGGAATTTTGAGACAAGGGGGGTCAGATTGATTCCTATAGTAAACTATGTACAGTATATCACAAAAGTGAGTACACCCCTCACATTTTTGTAAATATTTTATTATATCTTTTCATGTGACAACACTGAAGAAATTCCACTGTAAAGAAGTGAATGTATAGCTTGTATACCAGTGTAAATTTGCTGTCCCCTCAAAATAACTCAACACACAGCCATTGATGTCTAAACCTCTGCCAACAAATGTGAGTACACCCCTAAGTGAAAATTTCCAAATTGGGCCCAATTAGCCACTTTCCCTCCTCGGTGTCATATGACTTGTGAGTGTTACAAGATCTTAGGTGTGAATGTGGAGCAGGTGTGTTAAATTTGGTGTTATTGCTCTCACTCTCATACTGGTCATTGGAAGTTCAACATGCCACCTCATGGCAAAGAACTCTCTGAGTATCTGAAAAAAAAGAATTGTTGCTCTAAATAAAGATGACCTAGGCTTCAAGAAGATTGCCAAGACCCTGAAACTGAGCTGCAGCATGGTGGCCAAGACCATACAGCAGTTTAACAGGACAGGTTCCACTCAGAACAGGCCTCACCATGGTCGACCAAAGAAGTTGAGTGCACCTGATCAGCATTATATCCATAGGTTGTCTTTGGGAATTACAGACCATACACCACAAACTGCATCAAATTGGTCTGCATGGCTGTCATCCCACAAGAAAGCCTCTTCTAAAGATGATGCACAAGAAAGTCTGCAAACAGTTTGCTGAAGACAAGCAGACTAAGACCATGGATTACTGGAACCATGTCCTGTGGTCTGATGAGACCAAGATGAACTTTTTTGGTTCAGATGGTGTCAAGCGTGTGTCGCAGTAACCAGCTGAGGAGTACAAGACAAGTGTATCTTGCCTACAGTCAAGCTTCGGGGTGGGAATTTCATGATCTGGGGCTGCATGAGTGCTCCTGGAATTGGGGAGCTACAGTTCATTGAGGGAACCATGAATTCCAACATGTACTGTGACATACTGAAGCAGAGCATGATCCCCTCCCTTCGGAGACTGGGCCACAGGGCAGTATTCCAACATGATAACAGCCCCAAACACACCTCCACTGCATTGCTAAAGAAGCTAAGGGTAAAGGTGATGGACTGGCCAAGCATGTCTCCAGACCTAAACCCTATTGAGCATCTGTGGAGCATCCTCAAACAGAAGGTGGAGGAGAGCAAGATCTCTAACATCCACCAGCTTCATGATGTCATCATGGAGGAGTGGAAAAGGACTCCAGTGGCAACCTGTGAAGCTCTGGTAAACTCCATACCGAAGAGGTTTAAGGCAGTGCTGGAAAATAATGGTAGCCACGCAAAATATTGACATTTAGGGCCCAATTTGGACATTTTCACTTAGGGGTATACTCACTTTTGTTGCCAGCGGTTTAGACATTAATGGCTGTGTGTTGAGTTATTTTGAGGGGACACATTTACACTCTCATACAAGCTGTACACTCACTTCTTTACATTGTAGCAAAGTGGAATTTCTTCAGTGTTGTCACATGAAAAGATACTGTATAATAAAATATTTACAAAAATGTGAGGGTTGCACTTTTGTGAGATAATGTATGTATACTATATATGCTGCTTTGGATTGAAAGTTTCACAATGTTTCAAGCTGCATTCTACTGGTCCTTTACTAGAAGTCACACAAAGGACGAGCAGAAAGCAGGATAAAAAATAAAATTACACATACTGCCCTTGTGTACAGGCATGTCTTAATAGGAACAGGATTTTTTCATTATATAAATAAATCCTTCAGGTTTACTCCTATGTTCTTATTAGAGATGCAATTGCAAGGCTTCTATGCTGTGTTTTAAAAAATATATATATTTTCTTTTTTATTTATATTATGTCTTTTCTATGTTTTATTGTTGTCAGTTCTTTACTAAGGAAATAGGTATGTAAACAATTTTCTGTATGTGGATGGCTTTTAATTATACTAATAAACTTTAGGCCTTGATAATACAGACATTCAACTGCCATTCATAAAAAACCCTAGCTCCTTTATACAGAGTACAATATAATATGATGATGGGAAGAATGAATGTCTTTGTTCTAGTAATATTAACTTGGCTACAAATTGCATAAGGGTAAGCAACACTATTACACATTTTCATGATAATATTCCATGTACGTAGATAATTTTTACAGACTTTAAAAAAAATCCAGAAAAAAAATAAATTCCAGCAAAAAAAAAAAATATATATTATTATAAGTACACCAGAGTTAAAACTAATCTGAACCTCTAAATTCAAACAGGTTACAAAGCTTGCTTGCGTATGGTTTCACTGGAGTATACAGACTCTAATATAGGCAAATTGAGTGAAATTTCTCTGATATGCCCAATTGCAGTGTTTGTTGTATAGCATTGGCATTTTATTGATTGGATGTGCTTCCTGGAGAATTTCCTCCACAACAGTTTTTACTTTGTTTTTTTAAATATTTCCATTCTCATAAAAACATCATTCTCTTTTCAGCCTTTTCAGTGAACTTTGCATGCACCTAAATGAAGGAATGAACTGACTGATGGAATAATCAGGCAGCCAACAACAGACCTAAAAGATTAAATAGATATATAGCGATACCCTCACTTAAGAGGGCCGCAAGTTTGGTTTGGGCCCTGAGCACAGCTCCGCCAACCCCCCCGGCAATCTGCTCTACTCACTCTGGCACAGTTAGTATCTAGCAATACACATTAAATCGCTTATACTCTAAATATGTGTGTGTGCGTGGGTGGATAACTCAAGCTCATAGACAATCTTTGAAAGTATATATAACTGACTTTACTTGTTGTTTTTATAAAAGGAATAACATGAATCGAACATTTGGTTTGCAACACATAAGCAGGTCCCTGCAGTAACCAGTAATAAAGATAAACAGAGTAATCAGCATAATAAAGTATTGCTATGCAACTCTAGCGCTGCCCTTTTTCAGCTACTTCCCCGCATGGGTAAACTAACACCCAGCACTATCTACCTATGCAGTCAGGCCTGACTGATCTAGATGGAAGTCCAGTGAAACAATATTCGCTAGCAATCTTTCGGTGGTGCACTTGAAGAACAACTTTGTAATCCAAATGAATAATAAAGATAAAGTATCTGTCTTTAAACAGCTCTCACCACCCGGACAAGTCCAAGTCCGTTTCCTCCGCCGATTCGTCTAGGAACAGGAATCCACCGACCTCCGAGTCTTCAATCCTTCTGGTGTACTGCAGCAAGGATGAGAAAATGTCTCTCAGGTGCAGCTAGGCTGGCAGAGGGCTCTTTGGAAAAGAGCACAAGGCCCAGGCTTCAGGCCTTGTGCCTCCAGCAGTTCAGCACAGACCTCCTCTTGCTAGGAGGGGGGGGGTGTCCAAAAAAAGAGCGAACTAGGCCTTTCCCCCTCCTTATATGCCCTCCCCCATGAGTCTCTGGGGCATAACTCCAAACATCCTGGGAACCAGCGGGGTTCTGGGAACAGTAGTTTTATAGTCCTTAAAGAGACCCCGCTACACACTCCCCCTCCTTAAACTCTTTGGTCCCCAAAGATAAACTTTTAACACATATCCTGTACCAATTTTGAAAGTGCTGGGTATGATGTTGGTACAGGGAATTTCCACCAGAACTCAGAGGTGGGATTCCCTGTCCCCCAGGTCACACTGGCATGAGTGGCCTGCCTAACTGTGCCAGAGAGTGAGCTGGGGTTGCCCTCCACCAAATGGTCAGTGGAGGGATTAGAGCGTTCAGCACTTCTTCTAGCAGTCACAACAGAGTCCTCAGAGCTCTCCCCCATTTGAGAGTAGGTTAGCTTCTTGGGGGGGTCTCACAACTCGGCGAGCTCTCTGTTCTCTTGGGACTTCAGGCTCTGGTGCCACAGGCTCTACTTCAGGAACACACTCTGACAGCATCACTGGTTCTGGAATATCGGTCCTTTCCTCTTCTGAGTAAATGCTAGGGATATCTTCCCAGCCTTCAGGCACACCACTAGATGGAATGAACTCTGTAGCTTCTGGGTTCAGTGTCCCATCCTGTGTATCCTCAGTAGGTGGGAGATCTATGGCAGAATTTCCTGGAGTTGATGAAGGCCACAGCCACTCAAGCTCTCCTCTTCCACCTTCACCTTGTTGGGAATCTTGTCCATCTCTAACCCGGGAGGTCTGAGACCGAGTGCTAGGTCCCGGGGTATCCAGAATGGAAACAGATTCAGGTGGATTTCTCACTGGAGGTATTCTGACTGCTTCAGTAAGCGGGAGCAAATGATTCCTGTGCCAAGTCTTCAAGGGCCCCACTTTCCCCTCTGGTTTTAACTTATACACAGGCAATCCAGGTAGCTTTCTGCAAATGACATAGGGCTCCGATCTCCATCTATCAGCAAGCTTGTGCTTCCCAGGGATCCCCAGATTGTGTAGCAGTACACGGTCCCCAGGCTGCAGGTCTTGCACTCGAACCTTCAGATCGAAGTTCCTCTTGTTGCGGGCTCCCCTTTGGTCCGAGGCCGCCTGAGCTCGTTCATGGGCCACTTTCAAATTGTGTCTAAGTCGGTTCACATATCCCTTGTGGGAGGTAGCAGAGGCATGGTCTAGGGAAATGCCAAAGGCCAGATCCACCGGCAATCTTGCTTCTCTCCCAAACATGAGCTGGTAGGGGGAGTAACCCGTCACATCACTTGTGGTGCAGTTGTAAGCGTGCACCAAAGCTGATATGTGTTGGCTCCAGTGTTGCTTCTTCTTTGTCTCTAGAGTTCCAAGCATGTTTAGTAAGGTCCGATTAAACCTCTCAGGTTGGGCATCTCCTTGTGGATGATAAGGTGTAGTCCTGGTCTTCTCTACTCCCAATGAGTCCAGTAGGTTCCGGATCAGACGACTCTCAAAGTCCCTTCCTTGGTCTGAGTGGATTCTCTGTGGTAATCCATAGTGGACAAAGTATTTTTCCATGAGCACCTTGGCCACAGTGGAGGCCTTTTGGTCTTTGGTGGGGAAAGCCTGGGCATAACGGGTGAAATGATCGGTTACCACCAGAACATTTCCCAATCCACTCAAATCGGGTTAGAGGCAGAGAAAGTCAATGCACACCAGATCCATTGGACCCTGACTCTGTAGGTGGCCCATTGGGGCAGCTTGATGGGGTAGAGTCTTCCTCTGGATGCATCGTGCACAAGAATGGCAATATTCCTCCACTTCTGCCCTCATACAGGGCCAATAGAACCGGCTTCTGACAAGCTGGAAAGTTCTCTCCGCCCCTAGATGGCCATGCTGGTCATGTAAGGCAATTAGTACCGTCTCTCGGTGCTTCTCTGGGAGAAACAACTGCCACTTATCTTCTGAGTTATCAGAGGGGCCCCTTCGGTAGACCACTCCCTGATGTACTTGTAGCTTATCCAACTCTTTCCTCAGCAGGCGAGCCTCCTTGGAAGGGTAATGTCGAAGTCCCTCTGGATTCTCGTTCTCCAAAGCTTCAAGGACCAATCTCCCCATGGGGTCTTCCAGTTGGTCATAGCTCAGCTCCTTTCTGGACAGTTTTGGCAGGAGTTCCTCTGCTAGTTGAGTTACCCCACAGTAGGGTTGAGGGACTCCCACTGCGGTGACTCCTATCTCCTCTGCTCTGGAGCCCCCTCTTGCTTGAAACTCAGCACCCTGACAGAGTGCTCGCACTCCTTCCAGTGCTACCTGGGTCCAGTCTTCCCAGTCATTGACCATGACATGAGATCTTCGGGACAGGGCATCTGCATCCCTATTTCCAGCCCCTGGTCTGTACTTTAGACTGAAGTTGAATCCGGATAATGCAGCCAACCATCTGTGTCCGGTTGCATCTAACTTTGCAGTAGTGAAGAGGTAGGTCAAAGGATTGTTATCTGTCTTTACGGTAAACTCCGCCCCATAGAGATAGTCCTTCAGTTTGTCTACTACTGTCCATTTGAGGGCCAAGAACTCCAATTTATGAGTGGGGTAGTTCTTCTCCGAGGGAGTCAGGCTCCGGCTCACATAGGCCACTGGTCGCAGCTGCTCTTCATACTCTTGATAGAGCACTCTGCCTAGGCCCTCGTGACTGGCATCGACATGTAGCTCATATGGTCTGGTGGGGTCGGCATAGGCCAGGACTGGGGCCGTGGTAAGGCTCCTCTTCAAGGTTCGGAAAGCCTCTTCACACCTTGGGATCCACTGATCTTGAACCGACTCACCGGCCCTCCTAGGTCCCAAGCCATCCTCTTCTCCTTCAGTCTTGAGCAATTTGTTTAGTGGCTTGGCAATCCGGGCAAACCCATCCACAAATCTTCTATAATAGGAGAAGAACCCCAGGAAAGATCTGAGCTCTGTGACTGTTGTCGGTCTTGGCCAAGAGGTAACTGCCTCCAACTTCTCAGGGTCTGTAGCCACT
The DNA here is from genome assembly GCF_037356315.1 of Lithobates pipiens. Lineage (NCBI taxonomy): Eukaryota > Metazoa > Chordata > Amphibia > Anura > Ranidae > Lithobates > Lithobates pipiens. Next base: position 165,409,796 of record NW_027507685.1, on the reverse strand, counting down.
CCCTTTTCAGACACTATGTGTCCCAGATAGTTCACAGAGGATTGGTAAAACCGGCACTTCTCGGGAGAAAGCTTGAGTCCCTCTTCGCTGAGTCTTCTCAACACCTTCTCCAACCTGGCCTCATGTTCTTCCAAAGTCTTCCCGAAGACAATGACATCGTCCAAGTACACAAGGACTTCTATGAGGTTCATGTCTCCAACGGTCTTCTCCATGAGGCGTTGAAAGGTAGCAGGGGCTCCAGACAGGCCCTGAGGCATTCTGTTGAATTGAAAGAATCCCACTGGGGTTATGAAAGCTGTCTTCTCTCGGTCTTCCTGGTGCATGGGGATTTGGTAGTACCCACTCTTGAGGTCCATTACACTGAACCACTTGGCACCAGACAAACTCTGTAGGGCATCCTCTATTCTCGGTGTGGTATACTGGTCAGGGATGGTCCTCCTGTTGAGAGTCCTGTAGTCGATACAAAGCCTCAATGACCCATTCTTTTTCCTGACCACCACTATGGGGGAGGCATAGGGACTTCTAGACTCCCGAATCACACCAGTCTTCTTCAACTCCGCAAGCTGCTCCCTCAGATCCTCCAGATCAGCTAGAGGGACCCGCCTAACCCTTTCCCTGAAGGGTTTGTCTTCTTGGAGGCGGATTCGGTGGGTGGCACTCCTGGCACATCCCACATCAAACTCATCCTTTGAGAAAATCCTCTCCCATCTAGTCAGCTGGGCCTTGGCTCTCTCCTTCCAGGCTCCAGGTAGGTCCGGGTTCTCCATGGAAAGTTTTTCCCAAACATCTCCTCCTTCACCCGTTCCTTTTACTTCTGACCAGCTGACTGGGGGCCGCAGGACTCACCTGCCCCAACAGCATCCTGGCAGGGATCTCTATGGGTCTCTCCGTAGTGTTTCTCACATTCACTGGGACTCTTCTTTGAGCCTTCTTCAGGACCTTGATTGGAATCACTTCCGGTATCACTTCCAGGCCTGAGTGGTCCTCCCTTGGATCGGATTCCAGCATGACAAAGGGGCCAGGCTGCTCCCAGGTAAGCTTCACCGTGGCCCTGAGGCAGGCTACCTCTCCGGGCTGCAGCACCACTCCTTCTCTCCTAAGTCTCCACACCTTCCCTATCCCCTCTCCTGGGGTCTTCTGCTCTAGGACCAACCGTTGGTAGGCTGTCTTCAGCATGGGATGGATATTGGGATCTTGATGGTTTCTCGTCTTCACTAGAGGGGTCAGAAGTCTTCGCACCAGATCCGTATTGGTCCCTATGATAAGGGACATCTTGCTGGCCCCGGGCGGTCTAGGACACACAACTGCCAGGGTGTCAAACACCTCTGTTTTCCCCGCCACAGATGGATCGAAGGTCAGCTTTATGGGCAGGTAACCATCGTAGGGGAAACTCTGAGCTCCCAGGCCCCATATCTCCAGCTCTTCTATCTTCTGTATAGGCAAATGGCTCAAGTGCCTATCATAGAAGTCTCTGTACAACAAAGTCACTTGAGCTCCAGTGTCCAGGAGGGCCTTCGTGTAGACTCCTTACACCTGGATGGAGACAGTGGGGGACGGGCCGACCAATTCTTCTGGGTAGGGCCGGGTTGAGGCCACCCTCTTCTGGGGACCCGTCTTCATCCAGTTGGTTTTTGACTTTATTCTTTTTCGAGCCTGGTATGCATTGACCCTCCCCACAGTAATGGGAGTACAAACCCACTGAGGGATGTTAATGTTTCTTATTTGTAGACATTCCTTCTGAGGGGTCTGGTTTTCTCTCATTCTCTTCCTTCTATTCAGTTTGGAGTTCACTGAAAGGCATGGGCACCCGGTTGACTCCCTCACCGGGGCCCTCTGGAGTTTCCCGCCGGCTGGCGGTTATCTATCTTCTTCTTCTTGGGACTGGAACATCTACTGGCGAAGTGGCCACTGACCCGCGCAGTTGTAGCATAGCATCTCTTCTCGGTCTCGAGTGGGGCTTGGTGTTGGTGTATCTGGAAACAACTCCTTCCTAGGATTTGGTTTCTTGGCTCCCCCTTGACCTTTCGCCATCATAGCAGTCAACATCTCCATCACCTGGGACATCTGTAACTTCAAAGTGTCCACCTCCTTATCTCTAGCGGGAGTCATGGCCGGTGTAACTATTGCTACCGGTTGTTTGACGGGCTCGGTGAGATGTTCTTCCCTTTTCTCTTCCAGTAGGGCCTCTTCCTCTCTGATCATTCGGATGAGGTCAGTGTACTCCAGATTCTTTCCATCCTGTCGGGCACGCAGTGTCCATGCAATAGGATCCATGGGTTGAGCTCCCCTCAGTACCTGTTGAGCACGGGCCTCATCTACTTTCCCTGGGCTGATCCCCTTCCTTAGGATCATCCTATGCAGGATTTTATCTAAACGTCCCATGTAGTCTGATAGTTTTTCACCTTTCTTCTGGTAGCAATGCTCTTACTGATAAGCAAGCTCAGAGATTTTCTCTGTCCCACCAAACACATTCTGTAATACATCTAGGTACTCCTGCGCATTACAGTCTGTCTTGCTCATCTTCAGGTTGCGTACGGCCTCTAGAGCGGGCCCCTTTAGACTTTCCACAATCCTCTGCTTCTTTCTGCGCTCTGGAACTTCCCATTCCTCTAGTGCCTGAGTTGCGCTATCTAACCACTCTTCAAATCCCTCTTCTTCCGAAGGTACAGGTTTCCTCCCTGAAAACATCCAGAGTTTTCTGTACCCCGACATCGGGTAATCTTTGGGATCCTTCTTGCACTGGGCCACAATCTCCCCCAGGACAGCACACAGTTCTGCGCTAAGGGTGGCCGGTGCTGATCTGAGACTCTTGGGTGAGGTACGGGCCGCAGCCTGCGGTGATCCCGTTGGCGATGGCTCCTCCTTTGTTGCGTGCGCCAACCTATAGGATTTGTTGTCTTGTGTCCGTACACAGTTACGCTTGCAAGCCTCCGGCATCCCATCCCAGTATTCCACTAGCGCGTACTGATATGAGATGTCTGGGTCTGATTTTATCTCCATCACCCATGGTTCATGGTCTGGGGACACTGACTTTATTAACTCATGTACGGTCTCAGTCGACCATTTCTCCCCTGGGAGGCTAATGACCACTGACTGATTTGGGTCGGCCTTAGCCGCTTCACACCACGCTCTGAGTCCCTGTGGGTCCATGCCGGTACCTCTGGCGTGTTCACCGCTGTCTCAGAAATCCCGGATTTACGAGCCCCCACATATAGCGATACCCTCACTTAAGAGGGCCACAAGTTTGGTTTGGGCCCTGAGCACAGCTCCGCCAACCCCCCCGGCAATCTGCTCTACTCACTCTGGCACAGTTAGTATCTAGCAATACACATTAAATCGCTTATACTCTAAATATGTGTGTGTGCGTGGGTGGATAACTCAAGCTCATAGACAATCTTTGAAAGTATATATAACTGACTTTACTTGTTGTTTTTATAAAAGGAATAACATGAATCGAACATTTGGTTTGCAACACATAAGCAGGTCCCTGCAGTAACCAGTAATAAAGATAAACAGAGTAATCAGCATAATAAAGTATTGCTATGCAACTCTAGCGCTGCCCTTTTTCAGCTACTTCCCCGCATGGGTAAACTAACACCCAGCACTATCTACCTATGCAGTCAGGCCTGACTGATCTAGATGGAAGTCCAGTGAAACAATATTCGCTAGCAATCTTTCGGTGGTGCACTTGAAGAACAACTTTGTAATCCAAACGAATAATAAAGATAAAGTATCTGTCTTTAAACAGCTCTCACCACCCGGACAAGTCCAAGTCTGTTTCCTCCGCCGATTCGTCTAGGAACAGGAATCCACCGACCTCCGAGTCTTCAATCCTTCTGGTGTACTGCAGCAAGGATGAGAAAATGCCTCTCAGGTGCAGCTAGGCTGGCAGAGGGCTCTTTGGAAAAGAGCACAAGGCCCAGGCTTCAGGCCTTGTGCCTCCAGCAGTTCAGCACAGACCTCCTCTTGCTAGGAGGGGGGGGGGTGTCCAAAAAAAGAGCGAACTAGGCCTTTCCCCCTCCTTATATGCCCTCCCCCATGAGTCTCTGGGGCATAACTCCAAACATCCTGGGAACCAGCGGGGTTCTGGGAACAGTAGTTTTATAGTCCTTAAAGAGACCCCGCTACACACTCCCCCTCCTTAAACTCTTTGGTCCCCAAAGATAAACTTTTAACACATATCCTGTACCAATTTTGAAAGTGCTGGGTATGATGTTGGTACAGGGAATTTCCACCAGAACTCAGAGGTGGGATTCCCTGTCCCCCAGGTCACACTGGCATGAGTGGCCTGCCTAACTGTGCCAGAGAGTGAGCTGGGGTTGCCCTCCACCAAATGGTCAGTGGAGGGATTAGAGCGTTCAGCACTTCTTCTAGCAGTCACAACAGAGTCCTCAGAGCTCTCCCCCATTTGAGAGTAGGTTAGCTTCTTGGGGGGGTCTCACAACTCGGCGAGCTCTCTGTTCTCTTGGGACTTCAGGCTCTGGTGCCACAGGCTCTACTTCAGGAACACACTCTGACAGCATCACTGGTTCTGGAATATCGGTCCTTTCCTCTTCTGAGTAAATGCTAGGGATATCTTCCCAGCCTTCAGGCACACCACTAGATGGAATGAACTCTGTAGCTTCTGGGTTCAGTGTCCCATCCTGTGTATCCTCAGTAGGTGGGAGATCTATGGCAGAATTTCCTGGAGTTGATGAAGGCCACAGCCACTCAAGCTCTCCTCTTCCACCTTCACCTTGTTGGGAATCTTGTCCATCTCTAACCCGGGAGGTCTGAGACCGAGTGCTAGGTCCCGGGGTATCCAGAATGGAAACAGATTCAGGTGGATTTCTCACTGGAGGTATTCTGACTGCTTCAGTAAGCGGGAGCAAATGATTCCTGTGCCAAGTCTTCAAGGGCCCCACTTTCCCCTCTGGTTTTAACTTATACACAGGCAATCCAGGTAGCTTTCTGCAAATGACATAGGGCTCCGATCTCCATCTATCAGCAAGCTTGTGCTTCCCAGGGATCCCCAGATTGTGTAGCAGTACACGGTCCCCAGGCTACAGGTCTTGCACTCGAACCTTCAGATCGAAGTTCCTCTTGTTGCGGGCTCCCCTTTGGTCCGAGGCCGCCTGAGCTCGTTCATGGGCCACTTTCAAATTGTGTCTAAGTCGGTCCACATATCCCTTGTGGGAGGTAGCAGAGGCATGGTCTAGGGAAATGCCAAAGGCCAGATCCACCGGCAATCTTGCTTCTCTCCCAAACATGAGCTGGTAGGGGGAGTAACCCGTCACATCACTTGTGGTGCAGTTGTAAGCGTGCACCAAAGCTGATATGTGTTGGCTCCAGTGTTGCTTCTTCTTTGTCTCTAGAGTTCCAAGCATGTTTAGTAAGGTCCGATTAAACCTCTCAGGTTGGGCATCTCCTTGTGGATGATAAGGTGTAGTCCTGGTCTTCTCTACTCCCAATGAGTCCAGTAGGTTCCGGATCAGACGACTCTCAAAGTCCCTTCCTTGGTCTGAGTGGATTCTCTGTGGTAATCCATAGTGGACAAAGTATTTTTCCATGAGCACCTTGGCCACAGTGGAGGCCTTTTGGTCTTTGGTGGGGAAAGCCTGGGCATAACGGGTGAAATGATCGGTTACCACCAGAACATTTCCCAATCCACTCAAATCGGGTTAGAGGCAGAGAAAGTCAATGCACACCAGATCCATTGGACCCTGACTCTGTAGGTGGCCCATTGGGGCAGCTTGATGGGGTAGAGTCTTCCTCTGGATGCATCGTGCACAAGAATGGCAATATTCCTCCACTTCTGCCCTCATACAGGGCCAATAGAACCAGCTTCTGACAAGCTGGAAAGTTCTCTCCGCCCCTAGATGGCCATGCTGGTCATGTAAGGCAATTAGTACCGTCTCTCGGTGCTTCTCTGGGAGAAACAACTGCCACTTATCTTCTGAGTTATCAGAGGGGCCCCTTCGGTGGACCACTCCCTGATGTACTTGTAGCTTATCCAACTCTTTCCTCAGCAGGCGAGCCTCCTTGGAAGGGTGATGTCGAAGTCCCTCTGGATTCTCGTTCTCCAAAGCTTCAAGGACCAATCTCCCCATGGGGTCTTCCAGTTGGTCATAGCTCAGCTCCTTTCTGGACAGCTTTGGCAGGAGTTCCTCTGCTAGTTGAGTTACCCCACAGTAGGGTTGAGGGACTCCCACTGCGGTGACTCCTATCTCCTCTGCTCTGGAGCCCCCTCTTGCTTGAAACTCAGCACCCTGACAGAGTGCTCGCACTCCTTCCAGTGCTACCTGGGTCCAGTCTTCCCAGTCATTGACCATGACATGAGATCTTCGGGACAGGGCATCTGCATCCCTATTTCCAGCCCCTGGTCTGTACTTTAGACTGAAGTTGAATCCGGATAATGCAGCCAACCATCTGTGTCCGGTTGCATCTAACTTTGCAGTAGTGAAGAGGTAGGTCAAAGGATTGTTATCTGTCTTTACGGTAAACTCCGCCCCATAGAGATAGTCCTTCAGTTTGTCTACTACTGTCCATTTGAGGGCCAAGAACTCCAATTTATGAGTGGGGTAGTTCTTCTCCGAGGGAGTCAGGCTCCGGCTCACATAGGCCACTGGTCGCAGCTGCTCTTCATACTCTTGATAGAGCACTCTGCCTAGGCCCTCGTGACTGGCATCGACATGTAGCTCATATGGTCTGGTGGGGTCGGCATAGGCCAGGACTGGGGCCGTGGTAAGGCTCCTCTTCAAGGTTCGGAAAGCCTCTTCACACCTTGGGATCCACTGATCTTGAACCGACTCACCGGCCCTCCTAGGTCCCAAGCCATCCTCTTCTCCTTCAGTCTTGAGCAATTTGTTTAGTGGCTTGGCAATCCGGGCAAACCCATCCACAAATCTTCTATAATAGGAGAAGAACCCCAGGAAAGATCTGAGCTCTGTGACTGTTGTCGGTCTTGGCCAAGAGGTAACTGCCTCCAACTTCTCAGGGTCTGTAGCCACTCCCTTTTCAGACACTATGTGTCCCAGATAGTTCACAGAGGATTGGTAAAACCGGCACTTCTCGGGAGAAAGCTTGAGTCCCTCTTCGCTGAGTCTTCTCAACACCTTCTCCAACCTGGCCTCATGTTCTTCCAAAGTCTTCCCGAAGACAATGACATCGTCCAAGTACACAAGGACTTCTATGAGGTTCATGTCTCCAACGGTCTTCTCCATGAGGCGTTGAAAGGTAGCAGGGGCTCCAGACAGGCCCTGAGGCATTCTGTTGAATTGAAAGAATCCCACTGGGGTTATGAAAGCTGTCTTCTCTCGGTCTTCCTGGTGCATGGGGATTTGGTAGTACCCACTCTTGAGGTCCATTACACTGAACCACTTGGCACCAGACAAACTCTGTAGGGCATCCTCTATTCTCGGTGTGGTATACTGGTCAGGGATGGTCCTCCTGTTGAGAGTCCTGTAGTCGATACAAAGCCTCAACGACCCATTCTTTTTCCTGACCACCACTATGGGGGAGGCATAGGGACTTCTAGACTCCCGAATCACACCAGTCTTCTTCAACTCCGCAAGCTGCTCCCTCAGATCCTCCAGATCAGCTAGAGGGACCCGCCTAACCCTTTCCCTGAAGGGTTTGTCTTCTTGGAGGCGGATTCGGTGGGTGGCACTCCTGGCACATCCCACATCAAACTCATCCTTTGAGAAAATCCTCTCCCATCTAGTCAGCTGGGCCTTGGCTCTCTCCTTCCAGGCTCCAGGTAGGTCCGGGTTCTCCATGGAAAGTTTTTCCCAAACATCTCCTCCTTCACCCGTTCCTTTTACTTCTGACCAGCTGACTGGGGGCCGCAGGACTCACCTGCCCCAACAGCATCCTGGCAGGGATCTCTATGGGTCTCTCCGTAGTGTTTCTCACACTCACTGGGACTCTTCTTTGAGCCTTCTTCAGGACCTTGATTGGAATCACTTCCGGTATCACTTCCAGGCCTGAGTGGTCCTCCCTTGGATCGGATTCCAGCATGACAAAGGGGCCAGGCTGCTCCCAGGTAAGCTTCACCGTGGCCCTGAGGCAGGCTACCTCTCCGGGCTGCAGCACCACTCCTTCTCTCCCAAGTCTCCACACCTTCCCTATCCCCTCTCCTGGGGTCTTCTGCTCTAGGACCAACCGTTGGTAGGCTGTCTTCAGCATGGGATGGATATTGGGATCTTGATGGTTTCTCGTCTTCACTAGAGGGGTCAGAAGTATTCGCACCAGATCCGTATTGGTCCCTATGATAAGGGACATCTTGCTGGCCCCGGGCGGTCTAGGACACACAACTGCCAGGGTGTCAAACACCTCTGTTTTCCCCGCCACAGATGGATCGAAGGTCAGCTTTATGGGCAGGTAACCATCGTAGGGGAAACTCTGAGCTCCCAGGCCCCATATCTCCAGCTCTTCTATCTTCTGTATAGGCAAATGGCTCAAGTGCCTATCATAGAAGTCTCTGTACAACAAAGTCACTTGAGCTCCAGTGTCCAGGAGGGCCTTCGTGTAGACTCCTTACACCTGGATGGAGACAGTGGGGGACGGGCCGACCAATTCTTCTGGGTAGGGCCGGGTTGAGGCCACCCTCTTCTGGGGACCCGTCTTCATCCAGTTGGTTTTTGACTTTATTCTTTTTCGAGCCTGGTATGCATTGACCCTCCCCACAGTAATGGGAGTACAAACCCGCTGAGGGATGTTAATGTTTCTTATTTGTAGACATTCCTTCTGAGGGGTCTGGTTTTCTCTCATTCTCTTCCTTCTATTCAGTTTGGAGTTCACTGAAAGGCATGGGCACCCGGTTGACTCCCTCACCGGGGCCCTCTGGAGTTTCCCGCCGGCTGGCGGTTATCTATCTTCTTCTTCTTGGGACTGGAACATCTACTGGCGAAGTGGCCACTGACCCGCGCAGTTGTAGCATAGCATCTCTTCTCGGTCTCGAGTGGGGCTTGGTGTTGGTGTATCTGGAAACAACTCCTTCCTAGGATTTGGTTTCTTGGCTCCCCCTTGACCTTTCGCCATCATAGCAGTCAACATCTCCATCACCTGGGACATCTGTAACTTCAAAGTGTCCACCTCCTTATCTCTAGCGGGAGTCATGGCCGGTGTAACTATTGCTACCGGTTGTTTGACGGGCTCGGTGAGATGTTCTTCCCTTTTCTCTTCCAGTAGGGCCTCTTCCTCTCTGATCATTCGGATGAGGTCAGTGTACTCCAGATTCTTTCCATCCTGTCGGGCACGCAGTGTCCATGCAATAGGATCCATGGGTTGAGCTCCCCTCAGTACCTGTTGAGCACGGGCCTCATCTACTTTCCCTGGGCTGATCCCCTTCCTTAGGATCATCCTATGCAGGATTTTATCTAAACGTCCCATGTAGTCTGATAGTTTTTCACCTTTCTTCTGGTAGCAATGCTCTTACTGATAAGCAAGCTCAGAGATTTTCTCTGTCCCACCAAACACATTCTGTAATACATCTAGGTACTCCTGCGCATTACAGTCTGTCTTGCTCATCTTCAGGTTGCGTACGGCCTCTAGAGCGGGCCCCTTTAGACTTTCCACAATCCTCTGCTTCTTTCTGCGCTCTGGAACTTCCCATTCCTCTAGTGCCTGAGTTGCGCTATCTAACCACTCTTCAAATCCCTCTTCTTCCGAAGGTACAGGTTTCCTCCCTGAAAACATCCAGAGTTTTCTGTACCCCGACATCGGGTAATCTTTGGGATCCTTCTTGCACTGGGCCACAATCTCCCCCAGGACAGCACACAGTTCTGCGCTAAGGGTGGCCGGTGCTGATCTGAGACTCTTGGGTGAGGTACAGGCCGCAGCCTGCGGTGATCCCGTTGGCAATGGCTCCTCCTTTGTTGCGTGCGCCAACCTATAGGATTTGTTGTCTTGTGTCCGTACACAGTTACGCTTGCAAGCCTCCGGCATCCCATCCCAGTATTCCACTAGCGCGTACTGATATGAGATGTCTGGGTCTGATTTTATCTCCATCACCCATGGTTCATGGTCTGGGGACACTGACTTTATTAACTCATGTACGGTCTCAGTCGACCATTTCTCCCCTGGGAGGCTAATAACCACTGACTGATTTGGGTCGGCCTTAGCCGCTTCACACCACGCTCTGAGTCCCTGTGGGTCCATGCCGGTACCTCTGGCGTGTTCACCGCTGTCTCAGAAATCCCGGATTTACGAGCCCCCACATATAGCGATACCCTCACTTAAGAGGGCCACAAGTTTGGTTTGGGCCCTGAGCACAGCTCCGCCAACCCCCCCGGCAATCTGCTCTACTCACTCTGGCACAGTTAGTATCTAGCAATACACATTAAATTGCTTATACTCTAAATATGTGTGTGTGCGTGGGTGGATAACTCAAGCTCATAGACAATCTTTGAAAGTATATATAACTGACTTTACTTGTTGTTTTTATAAAAGGAATAACATGAATCGAACATTTGGTTTGCAACACATAAGCAGGTCCCTGCAGTAACCAGTAATAAAGATAAACAGAGTAATCAGCATAATAAAGTATTGCTATGCAACTCTAGCGCTGCCCTTTTTCAGCTACTTCCCCACATGGGTAAACTAACACCCAGCACTATCTACCTATACAGTCAGGCCTGACTGATCTAGATGGAAGTCCAGTGAAACAATATTCGCTAGCAATCTTTAAGTGGTGCACTTGAAGAACAACTTTGTAATCCAAACGAATAATAAAGATAAAGTATCTGTCTTTAAACAGCTCTCACCACCCGGACAAGTCCAAGTCCGTTTCCTCCACCGATTCGTCTAGGAACAGGAATCCACGGACCTCCGAGTCTTCAATCCTTCTGGTGTACTGCAGCAAGGATGAGAAAATGTCTCTCAGGTGCAGCTAGGCTGACAGAGGGCTCTTTGGAAAAGAGCACAAGGCCCAGGCTTCAGGCCTTGTGCCTCCAGCAGTTTAGCACAGACCTCCTCTTGCTAGGAGAGGGGGGGGGGGGTGTCCAAAAAAAGAGCGAACTAGGCCTCTCCCCCTCCTTATATGCCCTCCCCCATGAGTCTCCGGGGCATAACTCCAAACATCCTGGGAACCAGCGGGGTTCTGGGAACAGTAGTTTTATAGTCCTTAAAGAGACCCCGCTACAGATATAAGAAAATGTAATAATGCTTAAGCCCTTACCTTTGTAAGAAAGTTATAGCATTGTTGGTGTGCTTTTTTATTGATGAGTTTTCCTAAAAGTTCATTAAAATGTCAAAAGAGAGTACACCAAACACTTCAAAACCACAACCACACAATCTCTGGACCCTATCTTCAATCCCTGTATCCTTAGTTTTTCCCCAAATTTTCAAAACATAGGCTTCCATTACGTGTTGAAATTGACTTGGTTCAGGGCAGTATCCAAGCACTTGAATGGGAAGTAAATCAGAAGAGCTCTACACTGTGTGGCCTTTTAAATAACCCAAATGCTGCATTCTGCAGTGTATCAATTGTGTTAAAATATCAGCTATGTGGATACCAAATGCATGAGGAAACACAAAACTATGCACCAAATAGTTGGGCGTATGCAGCACCTCAATGGAAAAAAGTCAGCAGCAAAAGCCTTGCACTCCTTCTTGGGATAAGGTCCTTTAGTTCAAACAGTTTTTATTGAATTTTGTTAAAATGAACAGAAAATATTGAGACAGATTATAACAACAACCATAAAACTACATAAGTTATTACAAGGGTAGAATTTGGATACTATTAAACAACAATACTATTCTTTGAAAGGTTGCTTCAGAGTACAGTTCTATAGTTTTATACCTCACAATATTGGCTACAAAATATGCGTCCATCAAAATCAGCTATCTTTAGGATTATACATTATACCCTAAGGGTATACAGCATCTTAAAAGGGGATAAAGGGGGCATTGAGAGGTAAGGAAGTCCTCCTCTTCCTCCCGCTGTTCTGCCTTAAGTGCCCTGTCCATGATTTCACAAAGCGTGTGCTCCAACAGGAAGACTAGAGGGACAGTGCTACTGTATGCATGCATTGTTGCTGCTCACCATCCTTGTGGCCTCCTCAAATGGTGACAGGACAGTGCATGCATACTTCATCAGTAGCCACTGGCATGGCAAAAAGAAGCCAAGATCCCCTGACCTTGTCCTGGTGCCATACTCTTACAGGCCCTCTGCTGTGTGTGCAGCTGCTACAGCATTGCCAAGGTTGAATTCCACCTGGTGGGAATGTCACAAATGAGGCGGTTGGTGGGCAGGTTGCATTCCCTTTGAATGTCAGCCAGCCAAACACTGGCATTGTATGGCCAGCGGAAATTACCACATCTTGTAAGCTGGGTACCTGCTCAAGAACCAATGCACAACCAAATTCAGGACGTGTGCCAAACATGGAACATGGGTCAAGTGTCCCTGTCGGGGGGCGGAGAGAACGTTGGTGCCATAGTCACATACAACCATTCCTGGCTGAAGCTGGCATGGCGTCAATCACCTCTGAGCCTGCCCCTGCAGAGCTGTAGTCTGCCCTAGTGTGGCTCCTGTCCCCTAAGCAGACCAACTCAAGCAATGCATGGCATCTTTTAGCCTGACTGCTTGCGTAGCCCCTTGAACACTTACGCAGCACTGCTAGTTCAGAGGGCAAATCTGCAGAAGAGTCCACAGAAGAAGAAGAAGAGGAGGGGTGGAGGAGAGAGCTGTGGCAGTCACCACTAGCATTTTGGAGGTGTGGTGGCGAAACAAGCTCCAACAACACTGAACCCTGTCCTGCATCCTTTCCAGCTGCCAGCAGAGTTACCCAGTGAGCCATGAAGGAAAGGTAACATCCCTGTCCATGCCTGTTGGACCATGAGTCAGTGGTAATATGCACCTTACTGCTGACCGCCCTGTATAACAAGGCCAAGACATTGCCTTCCACGTGTCGGTAGAGAGCCGGAATGGCCTTATTTGAAAAGAAATGGCGTTTTGGAACCTGCCACTGAGGTACAGCACATTTCACAAATTCACAAAAGAGAGCAGAGTCTACCAGCTGAAAAGGCAGCAGTTGCAGTACTAGCGATTTCACCAAGCTAGCATTTAGATACGAAGCATGTAGATGGCTAGGACCAAATTTATTTTTATGGTTCAGCAACTGGGGTAGGGAAATTTGCCTCCTAAAATCAGATGGTGGTGTACTGCTAGCAGATTGGCTGTCAGTACTTGGGACACCTATTGTTATACATCCATTAGTGTCATTGCAGGTTTTTGAGAGGACTGGAGGTATAGTAGGGTTGGAGATCCCAGATGAGGAGCAAGGAGAAGTCTGACTTTTTCTTTGATGTGGGTCTTTCAAGTGCTATTGCCAACGGACTGCATGGCAGTGTCAGAAACCATGAATCAGACTGAGACAGAAGTACAATTAAATCACACTTGTTTATTAAATAAAAATAAAAAGTCAGCCAGGCCAGAAGTCAGGGATCCAAGTGGAGCAACAGCAAGCAGGATAAGGAATCAGAAAGGATGTCAGCAAACCAGTCTTTAACCACTTTACGACCAGCGCATGCCGATGTATGTCCATTTTTTTGAAGAGGGATATCTTGGTAATGGCAGCAGATGCTGTCACAACCAAGATATCCATCTCTTCAGGCGCCGGTCGTGTGTGCGATAACGGTGGTCTCTGTGGCGTGTTCGCCACGAGATCACAGCTATTGGCGGTGGGAGAGGTGCCACCCCCCGCCGCTCTCCCGCGCCCTCCACCGCTTACCGGAGCGGGGGAGGTGATCAGGTCCTTTCCTGTGTTGGGTATAGAGACGAGTGAGGCTAAGATGGCCCCCACCCGTCTCTATACCATAGGAGGGCGGAAGTGACGTCAAAACTTCACTTCTGCCCATACCTCTTAAAGGTATATATTTTCAATGTAATTTTTTTCAAATTACTTTTTTTTTATTGCATTTAAGTTCAAATATGAGATCTGAGGACTTTTTGACCCCAGAACTCATATTTAAGAGGACCTGTCATGCTTTTTTCTATTACAAGGGATGTTTACATTCCTTGTAATAGGAATAAAAGTGATCCATCTTTTATTTTTTTTTAAATGGTGTAAAAATAAATAAAATCAATTAAAATAAATAACAAAAAAATTTAAAAAAGGTTTTTAAAAACACCCCGTCCCGACGAACTTGCGCCCAGAGGCGAGCGCATACGTGAGTAGCACCCGCATATGAAAATGGTAGTCAAACCACACAAGTGAGGTATCGCCGCGATCGGTAGAGCAAGAGCAATAATTCTAGCCCCAGACCTCCTCTGTAACGCAAAAAATGCAACCTATAGAATTTTTTTTATGTCGTTTATGGAGATTTTTGAGGCTAAAAGTTTGACGCCATTCCACGAGCAGGCGCAATTTTGAAGCATGACATATTGGATATCAATTTACTCGGCGTAACATTATCTTTCATAATATACAAAAAAATTAGGCAAATTTTACTGTTGTCTTATTTTTTTATTCAAAAAAGTGAATTTTTTCCAAAAAAGTGCACTTGTAAGGAAATGCGCAAATACGGTGTAAAAAAAGTATTGCAATGACCGCCATTTTATTCTCTAGGGTGTTAGAAAAAAAGAAATATATAATGTTTGGGGGTTCTAAGTAATTTTCTAGCAAAAAAACCTGTTTTAAACATGTAAACACTGAGTCTGAAAAAGAGGGCTGGTCCCTAAGTGGTTAAACAGAACCACAGGAGATGGTTTCTTGTGATGTGACCAAGGTGAAGGCAGAAGTGAGCTGGACAGCTTTAAGTAGGCGGATCAGATGAGCAGGATTAGGAACAGCTGGGTAACTGTGGAGAGAGATGAGAGTTAACAATTAGCCGACAGCTAAGCAGCCAGCCCAGAGAAGGAAGGGCTAAGCCAGCCCTGACAGTACCCCTCCTCAATGACCCCTCTCCCTTGGAGGGCTACCGGGCTTGAGGGGAAAACGTCTATGGAACTCGCGGAGGAGGACAGGGGCATGTACGTCCAAGGATGAAACCCAGGAGCGTTACTCCGCACCGTACCCCTTCCAATGCACCGGGTACTGTATGTGCCCACAGAACCTACGGGGGTCAACAATGGATTGTAGCTCATACTCCTCATGGTTCTCAACCTGAATAGGGTAAGGACGTGGCACTGAGGTGGTAAATCGGTTACAGACCAAGGTTTCAATAAGGAGACATGAAACACATTTGATATGTGCATACTAGGAGGAAGGTCCAACGCGTAAGCTACTGGGTTAAACCTGCGAAGGATACGGAAAGGCCCAATAAACCGAGATGCAAACTTCAGTGAGGGAACACGAAGCCGAAGGTTGGAAACCATAATTCTCCACAAATGGAGACAATCGGGAGGCAATATTGTGAGCAAACTCTGCCCATGGTAATAGGTCTCACCAGTTGTTATGGTGGTCAGAAATATAGCAACGTAGGAATTGCTCCAAAGACTGATTGGCTTGCTCTGTGGCCTCATTAGACTGCGGTTGATACACAGAAGAGAACGCAAGCTGGATTCCCAAATGTGCACAAAGGCTTGCCAGAACCGGGAGACAAACTGACTGCCCCTGTCTGAGACAATCACCTTGGGTAGCCCATGTAAACGAAAGATCTCCCGAGCAAAAATGGAAGCCAGTTCCTTAGAGGTAGGCAAATTCTTAAGTGGAATACAATGACACATCTTAGAGAATCAGTCAACTACCATAAGGATAACAGTGTTGCCTTGGGAGTTGGGTAACTCCACAATGAAATCCATTGACAGGTGAGTCCAGGGCCTCTCTCCATTTGGTATGGGTTGTAGGAAGCCCACTGGAAGGTGTCGTGGAGTCTTACTCTGAGCACACATGGAACAGGCAACTACGAAGGCAGTAACATCAGCCCATAGACTAGACCACCAGAATTGTTGGCAAATGGCCCAAATGAGTTGATTCTTCCCAGGATGGCCAGCTGCCTTGGAAGAATGGTAATTCTGGAGCACAGCAGTACGGAGACTCTCTGGGACAAAACAGTGGTCACAAGGTTTCTCAAGAGGAGCATGGACCTGAGCAACAAAAATTTGGCCACCCAAAGAAGAAGTAAGACTGGTGCAAACCGTAGCCAAGATACGATCAGGAGGAATCATAGGAAATGGAACCGACTCTGTTCTGCCCTCACAATGTGTTCAAAGTACAAGGCTTGGCAGACAGCTAACAGCTTCCCAATAAAGACTCAGGAGGAAGGGCTAATAGTTGTAATCTTTACTGAGAATAAGTTTTTTTTAAAACTGCAAAACACAAATAAAAATATGCATTAGCATTTAACATTACATCACAAATGCAAATAGTAACAGGCATGCCACAATACTGTTAAGGCACTAGCTAGCAGAAATGTGGCCAAGCTGAGTGAACTTCCTGACAGAAACATCCCACCAACACACAGATACAATGTAGTTGCCTTAGTAAGAACATATAATAACTAATTGAAAACTGAATGACTGCTTACTTACAGACTTATGCTTCCAAGGCCAGTATTCGTGGAGGTCATTAGCATGCTTCCTTCACTGTAGAAAGATTACCTAATATGACTGCTGGGCAGAAAGTGGGTGGAATATACTACAGTTCCTGTTAGTAATGGGTGCCAATTTAAAGCAACAGTACAATCAGTAAATATATACCTTATACTGATCAGAACAGACTCCGATTTGGAAGTGGAGGAAAATTGTCGTGACAAGGCATCAGCCCTTACATTCTTAGTACCGGGTAAGAATGAGACAATGTAATTAAAGCTCGACAAGAAAAGAGCCCATCACGCCCTTCTGGGAGAGAGTCGCTTAGCCTCAGACAAGAATGTAAGATTCTTATGGTCAGTAAGAATAAGAACCGGCAAAGTGGTACCTTCAAGGAGATGTCTCCATTCTTTCAGGGCTAAAATGATCACCAACAGCTCTCTGTCACCAATCTCATAATTGCACTCAGCAGGTGACAGTTTCTTGGAAAAGTAGCCACACGGATGCATAGCACTATCTGAGAGTTAGGACTTTGAGACAGAAGGGCGCCAACTCCAGTCTCAGAAGCATCAACTTCTAGGATAAAAGGCAACGTAGGATCAGGATGTGCCAACACAGGAGCAGAAACAAAGACAGCAAGAGTTTCAAAGGCCTTAATGGACTCCGGAGACCAACTCTGTGGGTTACCGTCCTTTCTGGTCAAATCAGTCAGGGGCTTGACCAGAGACGAGAAGTTACGAATAAACTTCTGATAGTAGTTGACAAAGCCCAGGAAACACTGCAGAGGACGTAAACCCATGGGTTGAGGCCACTGTAGGACTGCCGAAAGTTTCTCTGGGTCCATCGAAAAACCAGCAGTGGAAATGAAATAGCCCAGGAATGTAACCTGTTCATGATGGAACTCGCACTTCTCCAGTTTACAATAGAGATTGTTCTCTCTTAGCTCCTGAAGCACACAACAGACATCTGTGTAGTGGCTTTCCAAGGACTCCGAAAATATGAGGATATCATCGAGATAAACCACCACACATAACTGCAACAAATCTCGGAGGACATCGTTAGTAAATTCCTGGAAAACTGCCGGGGCGTTACAAAGGTCAAAAGGCATTACCAGGTACTCATAATGGCCTGTTCTGGTATTAAACACAGTTTTCCACTCGTCACCCTCCTTAATGCGCATGAGATTGTATGCCCCTCTCAAGTCAAGCTTTGTGAAAACTGTTGCTCCCTTAAGGCAGTCAAATAACTCTGTAATCAATGGAATCGGGTAGGCAATCTTAATTGTGACACGATTGAGACCTCTATAATCTATACAAGGTCTCAGTTCACCACTCTTCTCCACAAAGAAGAAACCAGCACCAGCAAGAGACGAGGATTTGCAGATGAAACCTTGAGAAAGTGCGTCAGCAACATACTCCTCCATGGCCTTATCCTCCAAGACAGACAAAGGGTAAACCCAGCCACGAGGAGGTATGGCACCAGATTGAAGGTCAATTGCGCAATCATAAGACCAGTGTGGAGGCAAACTACCAGCTTGACCTTTATCAAAAACATCGCTAAAATCGCGGTACTCCTCCGGCAGGGATGGGAGTGAAGAGGTGCACAGGACCTTGGATACCTTCAGGAAGCATGTTTCACTGCATTGTGGTGACCAGGAGAAAACCTCAGCACGGAGCCCATCAAAAGAGGGGTTGTACCTCTGTAACCGAGGATAACCAATAACCAGTGGAAACCCGGGTGAGGAAATAACTTGAAATTGGATTATCTCATGGTGAAGAGCTCCTATGGCCATGGACAACAGAACCGTCTCATGAGTCACATGGGCAGGCTGTAAAAGTCTCCCATC
Source organism: Lithobates pipiens (assembly GCF_037356315.1). Taxonomy (NCBI): domain Eukaryota; kingdom Metazoa; phylum Chordata; class Amphibia; order Anura; family Ranidae; genus Lithobates; species Lithobates pipiens. The sequence goes on along the minus strand of NW_027507685.1, from coordinate 165,391,497 downwards.
AAGAGCCTCAATGGCAAGTGGAGTGTCACGCAGCTGCAGCGGAATCGAGTGCTGCAAAGCAAATGCAGCATCAATGAACAGGCCTGCAGCCCCAGAGTTGATTAGAGCCTGTATCTCAATGGATGACTCAGCCCAAGAAAGGGCGACCGAAACCAGGGGCTTATCCTTCTGGATAACTGGGGATGAAACAACGCCACCTAAGGTCTGTCCATGACAGGACCTCAAGGGTCGGGCGGATGAAAGAGCCTCCTAAAGGCTCTCTCATCCGCAGAGATACGCGTGAAGCCCAGGTGCATGGGTTCATCTTCACTGACCGACTCGGTATCAGGAGGCATGGGAGGTGAGAGAGGCATGGGAGGTGAGAGAGGCATGGGTGGGACTACAAAGCTCAGAGGCAAACATACAGGAGGCTTCCGCAAGCGCTCCTTAAAATAAAGTGTTTCTCTGAGTCTGGAGTCAATGAAGATGGCAAACGAGATCAAGCTCTCCAGCTCAGTGGGTATATCTCGGACTGCTATCTCATCCTTGATGGAATCCGAGAGACCATGAGAAAAAGTAGCCGCGAGGGCCTCATTGTTCCAAGCAACCTCTGCTACCAGAGTACCGAATTCAATGGCGTAGTAGGCAAAAGTTCTCGTACTCTGTTTTATGGACATGAGGCACTTGGCAGCAGAAGTGGAGCATGTGGGAACATCAAATACCCTTTTAAAGGAGGCCACAAACTCAGGGTAACTCAAGACAACAGGTTTTTGTGTCTCCCATTGAGGGTTAGCCCAGGCCAAGGCTCTCTCAGAAAGCAAAGATATCACAAAACCTACTTTGCTTCTGTCCATGGGAAACGCCTGGGGAAGCAACTTGAAGTATATCTCAACATGATTGAGAAACCCTCTTCATTGAACTGGATCACCCCCAAATCGATGAGGAAGCGGAGTGGAACCAGACATACCTCTTATAGAGATTATACTTGAGGCAGGTGCCTGCAGGGAGACTGGTGCAGCAGCAGGGACAGCCTGTGACTCAGGTTGTACCGGTGCAGCCACAGTGGGGGTTTCCAGGTGACTCAGGTGCGTTTGTAATGCCATGGCAAACTGATCCCTGCAGTGATCTTGCTCATCCAATCTGGAAAAAATATTACCACCTGTATCTTCTGAATTCATGGCATTCGCCTACTTTCAGAAACCATGAATCAGACCAAGACAGAAGTATAATTAAATCACACTTGTTTATTAAATAAAAACAAAAAGGTAAATAGAGTAAGCATAGTCAAAGCATAGCCAGAGTCCAGTAACCGGATCAAGTAGTCAGCCAGTCCAGAGTTCAATAACCAGATCGGGTAATCAGCCAGGACAGAAGTCATGGTTTACAAGTGGAGCAACAGCAAGCAGGATAACGAACCAGGAGGGATGTCAGCAAACCAGTCTTTAAACAGAACCGCAGGTGATTGTTTCTTGTGATGTGACCAAGGCGAAGGCAGAGATGAAGTGTGCTGGACAGCTTTAAGTAGGCGGATTAGACGAGCAGGATTAGGAACAGCTGGGTAACTGTGGAGAGAGATGAGAGCTGGCAATTAGCTGACAGCTGAGCAGCCAGCCCAGAGAAGGAAGGGCTAAGCCAGCCCTGACAAGCAGGTCGTCATATGTCTGGTGAAGCATGTGGTGCCCAAGTGGCTGCTGTTCTGGCAACACTTGATATGCTTCAGACATTCGTTGCAAACAGCAACAGTGTGATCTGATGCACACGTGTTGAAAAAGGCCTGCACAAAAGAACTTTTAAAAGTCAGTGTGGAGTCAGCAGCACCCTGCACCTGCAGAGCTCTGTGGTGTCATGCAATAGGGTGGCTGCCGTCCATTCTCAGATCTCCCCACAGATCCGCATTGGCTGCCGGGCAGCCCGCCCGCTTTTACCGGCGCTTATGCCGGGGGAGCGGGGGTCGGTTGTCGGTTGGCCATCCACAATCTCCTCAGATCTGTGGGGTCAGCGGGCAGCCCGCCTGCTTATCTAGGTATTCCCGCCGGGTGGGGGAGTGTGGGAGGTGTTCGGCCATCCTCCACCCCCACTCTCCCCTCAGCTCTCCCGCATACAGCCCGTCTGCTTCTCCTGGTATTCCGTTGGGGGGAAGGGGGGTGTTTAGCCGTCCTCCACCCACACTCTCTCCTCAGCTCTCCTGCATACAGGCAGCCCGCTTCTCCCGGTATTCCGTGGGGGGGAGGGGGGCTGATAAGTCGTCCTCCACCTTACTCTCCCCTCTGCTCCGGTTGGCCAGTGTGCAGCCGCCCGTTTCTCCGGCGCTCAGGGGGGGTGGTGCCATTCATCCACCTCCTCTTTTCCAACTTCCGGGGCTCAGTCTGGCCAGGGTGTTCACACGGGGGTGGGGGGTGTTGTCTGTCCACCCACCATTTTTACTGGGCTCATGCAACACATTTAGGAGGGCCGTCAACTACTTCTCCCTTCCACCCCTGTGTGTTTCCTGCCAGCGCTTGGGGGGCCCGTTTCTCCCGGCACTCATGGGGGGGCATTCTTTTCGGCAACCCTATACCCACCACTTGCCACTTACCAGCCAGTGACCTCCCGAGAACTCACGCTATGCTCCAGGGAGGGGATGCCCGCATGCTTCCCAGTTCTCACGGGGGGGGGATCCCCGCACGTCTTCCGGGCACCCACCTTTTCAGTCACAAGGGTTTCGGCCCCAGGTTTCTGTCTCTGCGTTCTTCTGTCATCACGTTCTGTCCAGGGTTTTTTCGTCATATCGTTCGGTCCAGCTTTTCCCTCATTTTGTTTGGTCCAGCATTTCCGTCATAGCGTTCTGCCCAGCTTTTTCGTCATAACGTTCTGTCCAGCTTTTCCGTCTTAGCGTTCTGTCCAGCATTTCCGTCATAGCGTTCTGTCCAGAATTTCCGTCATAGCGTTCTGTCCAGCATCTCCGTCATAGTGTTCTGTCCAGCAGTTCTGTCATAGCGTTCTGTCCAGCATTTCTGTCATAGCGTTCTGTCCAGTATTTCTGTCATAGTGTTCTGTCCAGCATTTCCGTCATAGCGTTCTGTCCAGCATTTCCATCATAGTGTTCTGTCATAGCGTTCTGTCCAGCATTTCTGTCATAGCGTTCTGTCCAGCATTTCCGTCATAGCGTTCTGTCCAGCATTTTCGGTTAGCGTTCTGTCATAGTGTTTCTGCCCCTGGGTTCCTGTCATAGCGTTCTGCCCCTGAGTTCCTGTCATAACGTTCTGCCCCTGGATTCCTGTCATAGCGTTCTGCCCCTGGATTCCTGTTATAGCGTTCTGCCCCTTGATTCCTGTCATAGTGTCCTGCCCCTGGATTCCTGTCATAGCGTTCTGCCCGGCATGTCTGTCTTAGCATTCTGCCCCAGGACTTCTGTCTTAGTGTTTCTCTGTCCCAGGACTTCTGTCATAGCTTTTTCTGGCCCTGGATTTTGGTCATAGTGTTTCTGCCCCAGGGTTGCTGTCATAGTGTTCTGCCCCAGGTTTTCTGTCAGGCCGCGTACACACGCGGGGACTGTTCGCCCAACTTTGTCCGCTGAACAGTGTTTCGGCAAACAGTCCGCTCGTGTGTGGGCTTTCAGCGGACAGTTTCAGCGAACAGTCCGCTGAACAAGGTTTTTCGGAAATTCCGAAAAACTGTCCACTGAAACCTTGTTTCAGCGAACAGTCCCCTCGTGTGTAGGCTTGTTCGTCAAACTAAGTTCCGCGCATGCTCAGAAAGGATTTACACGCCGAAAGTTATAATGCAGTGTATAGGACGTCGTATTTTTCGTCCCGTCGTACGTGCCGTTCACGTCATCGCGCACGGTTTCAGCAAACTGTTCGTCCGTCGTGTGTGGCCATGTCCGTCCATGCTAATTTTGAGCGGACTGTTTGCCGAAACTGTTTGACGGACAAAGTTGGGCGAACAGTGTGTACGCGGCCTCAGTGTTTCACACCAGGATTCTGTCACAGGGGTCCGCCCCAGCATGCTTCCCAGCATTTCTGTCATAGCATTCTGCCCAAGCATTTCTTTCTTTGCATCTCTACCCCAGTATTTCTGTTATAGTGTTCTGCCCCAGCTTTTCTGTCATTGTGTGCTTTTCTGTCATAGTGTTCAGCCCCAGCTTTTTTCTGGCTCGGTGTCAGTCTATGTAATTCAGGCTCGGCATTCTGTTCTGGCATGGCATTCAGTCTTAGCATTTCGGTCATAGCGTCTCTGCCCCAGGATTTCTGTCTTTGCATTTCTGTCTCAGCATTCAGTCTCAGCGTGTTTTTCAGTCATTGCATTTCCGGCCAGGACTCTGCTGTTGCTTCGCTGTCTCAGATTTTCTGTTATAGCGTTTCTGCCCCAGGATTTCTGGCGTTGCATTTATGCCTCAGTGTTTCAGTCTTGGTTTTGCTGTCATTGCGTTCTGCCCCTGGATTTCTGTCTCTACGTTTCTGCATCAGCATTAATTTTCAGCGGTTCTGTCATGGCATTTTCATGATGACATTTTGCGTTTTCTGTCATAGCGTTTTTTCTGTCATAGCGTGTTTTCTGTCATAGCGTTTTCTGTCATAGCGTTGATGTCTTTGTGTTGCTGCCCAGCATGTCTGTCATAGTCTTCAGCCTTGATGGCATACTCTGGCAGTCCTTTGCCTTCATTGTTTGTCATGTCCAATCGTGTCTGTGTCATGTTTGTACCTGGGTCAGGTAGCTAGGGCTCACATCAGGATCTGTCACATCTACAGATCCATACGGGCTGAGGTTTAGTTTGTTAATTGATTGTTGTCCACAATCTTCTCGCCTGTATACCATACGTCAAACAATGCATGTGCATTCACCACATCTATACGACTACCCACCACGGCCTGTGGGTACACTAGCCCCGTTTCAGGTTGGGCCGTCTTGACATCCATACTGATAGCAGCCATGCTTGCACTCACTTTCATCAGCCCGGCCGTTGTTGGGGGCTTGTTGATTGGTGCTGATGTCGTTTCGCCACTGGGCTCACCCTTGGGTCAGAAGCAGTTGCAAATTTTTTCTTCAGTCTATGTCCTGTTGGGTTGAGGCCCTGGTTACTGCCCAGGGTTGCATAGTCTCTCTCAGGGTGTGTGCTATGCCATGCCCCTGTGACGGTCCTTGGGTGGAAGGTTGGGCAGACGTCGCAATGATTCTGGATTCCACTCTTGGCTCTGATCTTGTCTAATACATTACCTGGAGTTCTACTTATGCTGCGTACACACGTAGCGGACAATCCGACGGACTTAGTCTGGCAGACTTCCCGCCAGACTGTCCGTCGGACTTTCCGAATGGGCTACTTGCCCACACACGGCACTTTTTCAGCGGACTAATACGGCGTACTAAGTCCGCCGTACTATCAGCCCTACTTTTGAAATGAACGGACTTGCCCACACAGGCAGAGGAAAGTCCGCTCATTTCAAGCGCGTCTCCAGGTAGGCGGGGCCCGCGAAGGAGACGTCGCTGGCCCCGCCACCTGCTATGGACTTAAAGGGGAACCCCAACGCCGAAAAAAATCAGCGTGGGGGTCCCCCCAGGTCCACATCACACCCTTGTCCGAGCCCACTACCCGGCCGGCCAGGAAAGGGGGGGACAAGCGAGCGGCCCCCCCTCCTGAGCCGTATCAGGCTGCGTGCCCTCAACATGGGGGGTGCCTTGGGGAAGGGGGTCGCGCGGCCCCCCACCCCAAAGCACTTTGCCCCCATGTTGATGAGGACAAGGGCCTCTTCCGGACAACCCTGGCTGTTGGTTGTTGGGGTCTGCGGGCGGGGGGCTTATCGGTAACCTTTAATAAGGGGGCCCCCGGATACCGGCCCCCCACCCTATGTGAATAAGTATGGGGTACAATGTACCCCTACCCATTCACCTGTAAAATAAAGTACAAAAAAAACACAATACACAAGATAAAATAGTTTATTGCACAGCTCCGGGGGTCTTCCGTCTTCGGGGGTCTTCTCGCCAGACTCCTGTACCACCTGTAAAAGAGCTATAAGAAGGAGCGGTGGCCCGGCAGAAGAACCGAAGAGGGGGACATGACCCCCGAAGTCGGAAGAAGAGGTCGGCGGTGAGGAAGAAAGCCGGGCTCCTCCGCTAGCAAAAGAGCTAGAAGAAGATAGCGGAGGAGTCCAGCGAGAAGACCCCCCGAAGACGGAAGACCCCCGGAGCTGTGCAATAAACTATTTTATCTTGTGTGTTGTGTTTTTTTTGTACTTTATTTTACAGGTGAATGGGTGGGGGGGCCGGTATCCGGGGGCCCCCTTATTAAAGGGGGCTCCCGGATTCCGATAAGCCCCCCACCCGCAGACCCTGACAACCAACAGCCAGGGTTGTCGGGAAGAGGCCCTTGTCCTCATCAACATGGGGACAAGGTGCTTTGGGGTGCGGAGGCCGCGCGGCCCCCCCTTCCCCAAGGCACCCCCCATGTTGAGGGCACATGGCCTGGTACGGCTCAGGAGGGGGGGCGCTGGCCCGCCCCCCTTTCCTGGCCAGCCGGGTAGCGTGCTCGGACAAGGGTCTGATGTGGACCGATTTTTATTGGCGTTGGGGGATCCCCTTTAAGTCCATACCAGGTGGCGGGGCCAGCGACGTCTCCTTCGCGGGCCCCGCCTACCTGGAGACACGCTCGAAATGAGCAGACTTTTCTCCAGGCGGGAAAAGTCCGCTCATTTCAAAAGTACGGCGGACTGGCACACACACGGCCGGATTGTCCGCTGAAATGCAAGTCCGGCGGGAAGATTGGAGTGCAAAACTACTTTCTAAGTCCGCCGTACTTTCGGGTCAAAAAAGTATGCCGGAGGCTACTACACGGGGGGATTGTCCGGCGGACTTCAGTTTGCCGGACTTTTCCACCCACTTGTTTGATCGTGTGTATGCGGCATTAGGGACGTCAGTCCAGTTGTTTTTTTTCCGATCCCCAGCCTGTTCCAAGTAGGGGGGGGGCTTTAGTCACCTTGGGTATGTCTGTATCATGCCATGGGACTATTTCCCCGCGATGGAGTCTGGCCTTCTTCCTTGGTTCAGGATTCTCCACGTTTGACAATGTCATTACCATGGTGCATGGGCCTGATCTGCTTACTCAATCACATCCATCAGGTATCCAGATTTTCGCACTCCTGCTAGTGGTCTTTTTTGCCACTCACCCTCTCACTTTCCCAGAGCAAGTTTGGGTAGGCCTGGGGTTGGGGGGTGGGGGGGTATGGCTCTGAGCTATTTTCACTGGTGTTCGTTGAAGTATTTTGCCATCATTTGCAGGATTTCCTTGGGCCAGGCCTTGTTCCTTTCCCCCACGTATCCTCTCATTTCACAAGCAGTTCATTCTCGGGTCTGAGTGTCTCAGGAATCAGGCTCAATTCAATCTTTCAGGGGATGGTCAGTTGGGTTCGGGGTAGTTTCGCAGGTTCAATAGGGGGTTCCTTCTCATCACCAATTTAGGAGTCAGTGTGCCCTTTTGTCACAGCTGTTGCCGCGTCCGGGCGCACGCCATTATCCATGATGGTTCATTACCTTCCCTTCTTCACCTAAATCTGTGTCTTTTTGCCCTCTTTTCAGGCATACTTACCAGCTAGGCCAAGGCACACCTCAGGCCTTGGTTCTCAGGAGTATCGCATTTCCCGCTTTAAGACTCTGAGTACAAGTTGTAAGGCTGGCTGTTGGCCAGCCTGTTTTTGTAGGAGGAGCCTGAGAGGGCTAATTAATCCTCCTCCTCTGTCAGGGCTAGTGTTGTCGGGATTTCTGAGTTCCCACCCACCCGTTCTCCCAGTTTTTCATACATTCTCATAGTATTTTGTTCCTATTCTTACATTCAGGGTATGCCCTCTTTTCAAGCATACTGACCAGCTAGGCCAAGGCACACCTTAGGCCTTAGTTCTTAGAAGTATCGCATTTCCCGCTTCGCAGGTGGGCCTTGGAATCTGGCTGGAATGATGCAGCTCTCTGGAGCCAGTCAACTTCTCCTACCCAGCCTCACTGGAGGAGGCTATGTGTCTAGCCATTAGAACTGACCTCCGCCAGCGAGAGAGGAGGGAAGAACTATGGCTGTGGCAAACCATACACCTCCCTTGCTACCTGACTATTCCACCTCCAGTGCCAAATCTGAGGAAGAACCTATGCAGTTAGGCTCCACCCAGTTATCTGCCCATGACTGTTGTATAACAGATGTGATACCACTAATTACCTAAACCCCAAACCTTTTCCATATTCCTATTAAATTGAGACCACACCAGGGTTGAAGTAACAAAGACCATAGCAGCCTACTTTATTTTAAGAAATATTTTCAAATAAAGAAAAATAACATCTGTTAATCGAACCTTCAACATGGCGTTGGTCTGTGCAGGCAATTCGTATCCATCTGTATAAATAACCAAATTGCACTGTGGTCCCTCTCCAAATATATTAATAGGCCTCAAGTAGGAATGAGCCGAACACCCCCCAGTTTGGTTCGCACCAGAACTTTCGAACGGACCCCAAATTCGTACGAACTTTAGAACCCCCTTGAAGTCTATGGGACTTGAACATTCGAAATTAAAAGTGCTAATTTTAACGGCTAATATGCAAGATGCTGTCCTAAAAAGGGTTTGGGGACCTGGCTCCTGCCCCAGGGGACATGGGTCAATGCCTAAAATGTTTTTAAAAATGGCCGTTTTGGCGGGAGCACTGATTTTAATGACGATTAAAGTGAAAAAAAAGTGAAATATTCCTTTAAATATCGTGCCTGGGGGGTGTCTGTAGTATGCCCGTGAAGTGTCACGTGTTTCCCGTGTTTAGAACAGTCCCTGCACAAAATGACATTTAACGGAAATAACGTCATTTAAAACTGCTTGCGGTTTTAATGTTATATCTGGTTCCTGCAATATGGTTGAAAATCATTGAGAAAAATGGCATGGGTAGCTCTCCCTGGCCATTACCAGCCCCTTTCGGTCTTGTACGCATATTAAGGGGAACCCCGTACCCATATTAAAAAAAGGAAATACGTGTGGCCTCCAGGCCCTATATACTCAGAACAGCAGTATACAGGCGGTGCAAACAAGACAGGGACTGTGTAGGTTTGTTGTGTTAAGTTGAATCTGTTTGTAATTTTCAACTGGTACATTTTTAAAGTGTAGCTCCAGTCAAAAAAACGATTTTTAAGCTTTTTGGAAAACATAGGGAAGGGTTATCACCCCTGTATAATTTGTTTTGCCGCCCTTCTTTTTTCATCTCACTTGCTGTTGTCTCCTTCCGTTTGCAAGCAGGAGATTTGTAAGTTGGATGTTTGAAAGTAGGGGCCTGCCCTATATGCTCTGAAGAAATGGCGGAACAAGGTGTTGGTTTTGCCACAACATTGTAAGCCTTCAAAGTGACTCTTTATGGGCGCTGGAGCGATCTGCTGTGAACGATTATATTAAGAATTGTAATTACATGCCATTGTTGAACAGTGGTAGAAAAATTGACCTTTGGTGGTTGTGGTGCTGGTGCCACAACACTATAAGTCCTCACAGTTACTCTGGGTGGGCACAGGAACGGGCCCTCCTGTGAAATATTATATCAAGAATTGTAATTACATGCCCCTGTTAAACAGGGGCTGAAAAATTGGGCTGCTGGCACTGGTGCTGGTGCCACGACACTGCAACCTCTCCCATATACTCTAGTTGTAGTGCAGGAATGAGCCCTGCTGCAAAGCATTGCATCAAAAATTGTAATTAAACGCCCCTGTTAAACAGGGGCAGAAAAATTGGTTTGGTGGCATCACCCAGAACCAAAAATGTTCTTCCAACATATCAGCGGAGGAGGAAGAGGATAGACAATCAACATAACAGAACAGTCACTCAGCATCAGCATAGGCAGTTTTGAAGGGATGTGATATTTCTAAAAATATTATTCGGTTACATCAGCTTCAGGTGCTTGGTAGCTCATGGTGATCCAAGACTGATTCATCTTGATGAAGGTCAGTCGATCAACTGATTCGGTGGACAGGCGCACCCTGTGATCGGTAACAAAGCCACCAGCAGCACTGAAGGTGCGTTCCGAAAGAACGCTGGATGCAGGACAGGCCAGTAGCTCAATTGCATACTGTGCAAGCTCTGGCCAGTGATCCATCCTCAAGACCCAGTAAACCAGAGGATTTTCGGTGGGAAAGGTGTCCAAGTCTGACCTTGCCCCTAGGTATTCCTGCACCATGTAAATCAGACGCTGGCGATGGTTGCTGGAACCGATCAAACCTTGGGGCTGCGGACTAAAAAATTGTCTGAAAGCATCGGTCAGACGGCCACCTTCTCCACCGCTCCTTCTGACTGATGCCTCAGCAACACGTTGTCCAGGACCAGGAGTTTGTAACCTCCCAGTCTCTGGGAACGCGTTGCACAGACCTTTCTGCAAGGCCTCCCGGAGATGTCTCATCCTCTGCTCCCTCTGCGAAGGCAAGATAAGGTCGGCAACCTTACCCTTGTACCGTGGATCAAGGAGAGTGGCCAACCAGTAATGGTCCCTCTCCTTGATCCGAATAAATACGAGGATCCTTCCGCAGGCTTTGCAGGATCAGGGAGGCCATGCAGCGTAGGTTAGCTGAGGCATTTGGTCCGGAGTCCTCTGGGTCACTAAGGACAACATGATCCGCAGCTACCTCCTCCCAGCCACGTACAAGTCCACGGGTTTCTTGGGACTGTAAATCATCCCTACAAGACTGCTGCTGCTGCTGATGTTGAGTGCCAGCCTCCACCTCCATGCTGACACAATCATCCTCCTCCTCCTCCTCCTAATCCTCTTCCTGTGTGAGGGGTGGCACAGCAGGAACACTGTCTGGATAAAGGGGGCCTTGAGAGGCAAGGAAGTCCTCCTCTTCCTGCCTCTGTTCTGCCTCAAGTGCCCTGTCCATTATTCCACGCAGCGTATGCTCCAAGAGGTGGACAAGAGGTACAGTGTCACTGATGCATGCACTGTCACTGCTCACCATCCTTGTGGCCTCCTCAAACGGTGACAGGACAGTGCATGCATCCCTGATCATGCCCCGCTGGCGTGGTGAAAAAAAAAACAAGCTCCCCTGACCCTGTCCTGGTGCCGTAGTCGCACAGGTACTCATTGATGGCCCTCTGCTGCGTGTGCAGCCGCTGCAGCATGGCCAACGTTGAGTTCCACCTGGTGCGCATGTCACATATAAGGCGGTTCTTGGGCAGGTTCAACTCCGTTTGGAGCTCAGCCAGCCGAGCACAGGCATTAAATGATCGGCGGAAATGCACACAGGCTTTCCTGGCCTGCTTCAAGACATCCTGTAAGCCTGGGTACCTGCCCAAGAACCGCTGCACCACCAGGTTAAGGACGTGAGCCACACAGGGCACATGGGTCAATTGTCCCTGTCAGAGGGCGTAGAGGAGGTTGGTGCCATTGTCGCAAACCACCATTCCTGGCTTAAGCTGGCGTGGCGTCAACCACCTCTTGGCCTACCCCTGCAGAGCTGACAAAACATCCGCCCCAGTGTGGCTCCTGTCCCCCAAACAAACCAGCGCAAGCACAGCATGGCAATGTTTTGCCTGCGTACTTGCGTAGCCCCTGGAACGCCTACGGAGCACCGCTGGTTCTGAGGACAGAGCACTGGAAGAGGCCATGGAGGAAGAAGAAGAGGAGGGGGTGGAGGAGAGAGGTGTGTCACAACCAATAGTAGCATTTTGGAGGCGTGGTGGCGGAACTACCTCCAAACTACTGCACCTTGTCCTGCATCCTTCCCAGCTGCCAGAAGAGTGACCCAATGGGCCGTGAAAGACAGGTAACGTCCATGTCCATGCCTGCTGGACCATGAGTCAGCAGTAATATGCACCTTACCGCTGACCACCCTGTCCAGCGAGGCAAGGATATTGCCTTCCACATGCCGGTAGAGAGCCGGAATCGCCTTCCGTTTGGGGACCTGCCACTGAGGAACCGCACATTGTACAAACTCACGGAAGGGGGCCGAGTCTACCAACTGAAAAGGCAGCAGTTGAAGTGCTAGCAATTTAGCCAAGCTAGCATTTAACCGCTGGGCATGTGGATGGCTGGGAGTGAACTTCTTTCGCCGGTCCAGCAGCTGGGGCAGGGACATTTGCCTGCTATAATCGGACGTAGGTGTACTGCTAGCAGAGTGCCCGGAAGCACTTGCCTGTGACACATCTAATTCTACACCTTCATTCCTCTCAGAGCAGGTTTCAGAGAGGACTGAAGGTCTAGTGGGGTTGGAGATCCCAGCTGATGAGGAGCAAGGAGAGGTCCGCTTTGTTCTTTGGTGTGGGTCTTTGAGGTACACCTGCCAACAAGCTGCATGGCAGGTCAACATATGTCTGGTCAAGCATGTGGTGCCCAAGCGGCTGATGTTTTAGCCACGCGAGATACGCTTGAGACATATGTTGCAAATAGCAGCGGTGCGATCTGATGCACTCGTCTCAAAAAAGGCCCACACCAAAGAACTTTTAGAATAACTCGCAGAGGCAGCGCCCTGCACAGGCGGAGCTCTGCGGTGTGATTCAGTCAGTGTGCTGCCCCTAAGCTGGCCCCCGGAGGGCATCCTGCCTCGTTGGACATGTGCCTCCTCCTCCTCTCTCCTACCACGCACCCACGTGGAGTCAGTGCCCTCATCATCCCCTCCCTCTTCATCGCTGGAGCAAACCTGGCAGTATGCTGCAGCTTGTGGAACATGACTGCCAGATTGCTGTCCTTCTTGAGCATCCCCTCTCTTTGCATTCACGCTACTGCCTTCCTCTAGCTGAGTATCATCATCAGAGCCTACAAAACACTGGGCATCCTCCGGGAGCATGTACCCAACACTGTGCTCAAAGAGTTCAGGAGATTCCTCAGGAGGACGTGGTGGGTCTAGGGAAGGAGTCACTGATGATGACATTGAGAGGAGGGAAGACGATGCGTTGGCAGCTGCTTTGCTAGTACCCTGAGCCTGGGTGAGAGAGGATGAGGATGATGAAGAGGGCTTGGTCATCCACTCTACCAAGTCTTCGGCATGTTGCGGCTCAACATGTCCAGCTGCCGAAAAGAAGGACAAGCGTGTCCCATGGCCACGTGCTGATGACAATGCACCGCGTCCACGACCAGCACTGTTGTCTCTAGACACAGAGCCTGCTTGCCCTCTTTTATCAGCTCGCGCCTGTCTGCCTCTCCTTGTTGGCCTTCCAGACATGGTAATGGTCTGAAGGGAGATGGGAAAACCAGCAATTGGGTAGTGTATATTGTGCTGGAGGCACACACAACACCCGCTAACTCCTGCAGATGGCAGATGGCTCAATTAGAGAAGAGCTATGTAGGTGGCTATAACGGTGTATACTGCGGTCAGGGCACGCAGACAGCAGGCACAATCTCCTACAACTCACTGCAAGCTATATTTAAAAAGAGCAATATAGCTAGCTATATAAGTGGATATAATGGTGTATACTGCGGTCAGGGCACGCAGACAGCACTCACAATCTCCTACAACTGACTGCAAGCTCTATTTAAAAAGAGCAAGATAGCTAGCTATGTAGGTGGGTATAACAGTGTATACTGCGGTCAGGGCACGCACACAGCACGCACAATCTCCTACAACTGACTGCAAGCTCTATTTAAAAAGAGCAAGATAGCTAACTATGTAGGTGGATATAACGCTGCGGTCAGGGCATGCAGACAGCACGCACAATCTCCTACAACTGACTGCAAGCTCTATTTAAAAAGAGCAAGATAGCTAGCTATATAGGTGGATATAACGGTGTATACTGCTGTCAAGGCACGCAGACAGCACGCACAATCTCCTACAACTGACTGCAAGCTCTATTTAAAAAGAGCAAGATAGCTAGCTATGTAGGTGTATATAACGGTGTATACTGCAGTCAGGGCACTCAGACAGCACGCATAATCTCCTACAACTGACTGCAAGCTCTATTTAAAAAGAGCAAGATAGCTAGCTATGTAGGTGGATATAACGGTGTATTCTGCGGTCAGGGCACGCAGACAGCAGGCACAATCTCCTACAACTGACTGCAAGCTATATTTAAAAAGAGCAATATAGCTAGCTATATAAGTGGAGGTTTTTATAAAAAAAAACTGCTGCCAGTTGTATTTACAAAACAAAGACATAAATACTCATTCTTGAAAAGAAGAAAGGAAAACCAACTTAAACAGACTTAATAAAATAGAAAAGAAAGCATGTTTTCTTCACCAGCTTAAAAGAAAAGTCACTCGGATTAAAACAGTTTATCTACAATAACAACCTATCTATATACACTACACACCCTTTATAGACAGGAACGTAACGAAACCATCAGTGCCTACCATGCTTTTAAAATTAGATTGCCCAAAAAACGAAACGTGAGGGACAGGACAGACAGACCCACCACCTAGGGAAAAAGAAGGGGGAGGATCATCAAGGTGTCCGGAAAGAAAAGCCTCTCCACAATCTGGCACACCTTTCCCTGCCCGTTCTTTCTCCCTCAAGATACCTCACCTTCACCAATTCCCGAAAGATATCACCCGCCACCTCATGCACGGGCAGGAACTTGCCCCTAGTGGACACTAAGCACCGCGCGTGCCAGGTGTAATAAAAGCAAACTGTACTAACTAAAAACAGTGACGATAACTCATGACCCCTCCGGACCCTGAAGTCGCCATACACCCTCTCAGAATAGGTAAGGACCCGGAGACGGGGATAGCCAATGGCATCCCCAACCTCCCCCAGAACCTCCAAGTTGAAAGGGCACTCAACCAAAAAGTGGTCCATGGTCTCCAGTGCCCCTCCACACTCGGGACGAGGACAGCCCCTGTCCTCAAGACTCCGGTACTTTAAGTTCGACCTCACATAGAGCCGTCCATGGAACGCCCTCCATGCAAGATCCCAGAACTTGGCCGGAATTCTCTTAGAATTCAGAAGGGCTAATCCCTCCCTGAGAACCCTGTCCGGACAATCCCTTAAGGCTAGTGGTCTCAAAAAGTCCGAGGTCATGACCCGCTGGTACAGCTCGCGCCGACCCAACGAGCCCACCTCCAGGGCCGTTATCCTCCACCACCTCAGTACCCTTAGGGCAGTTGGAACATAGGTGGGGAGGTACCCATGGGATCTACGTAGATCACCGGGGCGACCGCCCCCCTCCCACCCACTCAGGAAAACCAGAAACCAGTTCTTACATGAGCGTTCCCACAGGGAGGGTTCGTCCTGAAAAATGGATTGTAGGTTGAACTTAAGAAACACCACGGTAAAGAAAACCGTGGGATTAATCATGTCCAACCCACCCTGCCTCCTCTGTCGGTACGTGACCTCCCTCTTTATCAGATTCAGCCTGTTTCCCCACAAAAGCAGAAAGAACAGACCGCAGATCCGTGCATAGAGTGATCTTGGCAGAAGACAAACGTAGCTGACAAAGAGGAATTCGGGAAGCAAATAGGTTTTGACCAGACTCACCCTTTCCCTCAGTGACAGCTTCCAGCCTTTCCAGGCATTAACCTTTTGGGTGGCACTCACCAGCCTGCGCTCCCAATTTAGTTTTGGGATAGTCACCCTGGCCAAAAAGGATGCCCAGAATTCTAATTTCTGGCCGGGGCGTGGGGAACACGTCCGGGAGGGCAAACTGCTCACCCTCCCTCCCCAACCAGAGAACTTCACTCTTAGTCCAGTTGACCAGCGAACCAGACGCCTCGGAATAATCTCCAATCTGTGTTTCCACAAACTGGGCCTCCTTTCGGCTAGCCACTACTACCGAGACGTCGTCCGCATAGGCCACCACCCTTACCGCCTTATCAGTGCCACTGCAGGGCTCCGCCTGGACCCCCCTCAGGCGTCCGCAGTCTAGCCTCCTTACGAAGGGGTCAACCGCAAAGACGTAGAGCAGGGGACTCAGCGGGCAGCCCTGCCTAACACCAGAGTCCACCAGAAAGGTAGGACCCACCCAACCATTGACAAGAGGGAAGCTTTCAGCCCCCCTGTACAAAACTCTGAGCCAATCGATGAATTGATCAGGCAGACCATATCTGCCCAAGAGAAGCCAGAGATACTCATGGTTCACCCGGTCAAAAGCTTTCGCCTGGTCTAATGCCAACAGATACCGCCCGTCACCCGTTGCCCTGCACCTTTCCACAGCCTCCCGGACGTTGAGGACAGCACTAAAGGTGCTGCGGCCAGGAACCGTGCAGTGCTGGGAAACAGACAGTAGCTTGCCCGCGACTGCAGACATACGCACAAACAGTATCTTCGCCAGGATCTTTCTATCCGTGGAGAGAAGGGCGATAGGGCGCCAATTCTCCACCAGGGATGGATCTTTCCCCTTTGACAGAAGGATCAAGGCCGACCTTCTCATCGAGGGAGGAAGCAGGCAAGATGCCAAACACTCACTGAACACCTCCCTCAGACAAGGAGCCAAGAGGCCCTTAAAGGTCCTGTAGAACTCCGCCGTGAACCCATCGGGTCCCGGCGACTCCTTTAGAGACAAAGAGTCTATGGCCTGTTCAACTTCAGTCACAGAGATCTCCTCTGTCAAAGAGCCAAGGGGGTCAGACCCCACCTCAAGTGGAGTCTCATCAAGAAATTTCTTGGCTTTTCCCAGGTCCAAAGGCTTCTTCTTCAGGAGGTCCGAAAAATGGGCTCTGACGATCCCTAGGATTCCTGGCCTGGACCTCGCCAAAGAACCCGAGGGATCCCTCAGTCCGTGTATGACCTTCCCACTCACCACGTCACCACAGCTCTTGTAGGGGTCCGGGTTGGTGAACTTCCCGTAATCCCTCTCAAGAACCAGGGAGGCGAGACGGTCATACTGACACTCCTTCATCTGAAGCTTCAGACCTGAAATCTGGTCCTGAGGGCCACCATCAGAAACCAAGCGGTCGAGCCGCCTGCGCAACTTCTGGTAGGCCTGGTACCGGGAAGCTGCCCGATGACCAGAGACTTCACGGAAGAAGCCCTCCGACCTCTTCTTCACTACTTCCCACCATTCCTGGCGAGAGCAGCCGCTCTCAAGGAGCGAAGCTTGTTCCATAAAGAAGTCTTCATAGGCCGACCTGACTTCAGGATCCTCAAGTAGCGACCCATTTAGTCGTCACAGGCCCCTACCCTTCTGAGGGGTGTCCGCCACATTCAGAGTGACCGACACCATACAGTGATCGGAAAACTCGACGCATGCAGCACAGGAGCCGCAAAGGACGAGTCCCCCTTCAAAAAAAATCTATCTAGTCTACTCTTACTACTACCTCTGGAGTATGTGAAACCAGTGAGGTTGGGGAAGTGGTGAACGTGCACATCCACCAACCCGGCCTCCCTCACTATGCAATTCAAAAAGATACTATCATATCCCAGAGGGCCTGAGGTGCCTGCCCGGTCCTTTGACCTGGTGACTAGGTTAAAGTCACCACCAAAGACCACCTGCTGGGATGTAAACAGGTATGGTTTCAGCAGCGCAAGAAGATCCTTCCTCCCTCTCCTTGACTGGGGACCATAGAAATTTATGAGGCGGAGAAATTCCCCTCTCACGACTGCATCCACAATCAAACACCTACCGATTTCTAATTCAATCACTCGTCGACAAGCCACCGAACCGGTCTTAAAAAGGACCGCAACACCACTGCAGGGCTCAGCCGCAAGAGACCAGAGGGAGGGCCCATGTGTCCACTCCCTCTTTGCTAGGTGCATCTCTGCCACAGATGCCAGTCAGGTCTCTTGCAAAAACAAAATGTCGGCTTCAACGCGGCCGAGAAAATCAAAGGCTGAAAACCTAGCCGCCATAGAACGCACACTTGCAACATTAATCGTCGCAAGGCGTATTGGAGCGGGTACCGTCATCCTTAGTGATTAAAGTTAATCCTCCTCGGAATCGGAGGATAGGACCCCAAAACGGTTCCAGAGGGCGAGCGAGGGTCCCCCACCCGCCCCTAGACTGGTGCTGGGCTGAGGGTCCTCGCCACCCTCCTTCCCCAGGCCCTTCCTCTTCCGTTTTTTTGTTTTTTTCTTAACCCAGCCCGACTTGGGGGCTCTCTCCCACTCTCGCCGTCCGACCTCCCACTAGACACCTCCTTGGGGCGCTTATTCATCCCCTTACCCACCTCAGAGGTGTCCATTGGGATACCACCCTCCAGGTCAACCCGCCGACCACCCACCACCTCCGTGGAGGCGGGAGGAGGCATGAGAAGGGCCGCCGGATCCGGAGGCGGACATGGTACATCTGGGGGGGAGAGGCGGACGGGGAAGGAGAAGAAGGGGGGGAAAGGGAAGGTGGCGGGGGACAGGAAGGGGAGGCAGGGAGAGGGGAAACAGGGGGGGAGGGAAAAGGGTGGGAACTGGGGGAGGGGGGGGAGGATGCTTCTTAACAGAGGGCTTTTTTGGTTTAGCCTGAACCTCTGCTGGATTTCCTACCGTTGCCCCATCGGGCACAGAACCGGACGGGGCCGGGGAACCTGCTGACATACCCACCCCTGCAGTACCTGCCCCCTGCTCACGCCTGGGGGATCTGACCCTTTTAGGGAGGGGGGCGCCCTCATTCTGTGACCCAGAAGGATTGGGGCCCCCACTTTGTCTAGGGACCCACCCACCCTCCGGGCCTGGAGCACTCTCCTCAGCCTGGCACCCCCTAAAAGCTTTGGGGCAGCGGCTGAAGGGATGCCCCATTTCCCCACAGAGGTTGCAGACTATGAGTCTGCAACCCTCAGGTGAATGGCCGAAACCATTACACCTCACGCAGCGAGGCATAGTGCAGTCCGCGCTAAGGTGCGTGGGACTGCCACATTTGAAACAGCGACGGGGCTGGCCAGGGTAGAAGACCAGGATCCGTTCTCTCCCTATAAACGCACTCCCGGGTACATGCGCCACGGTGTTGTTGTGGCGCTTGAGTCGGATCCTGACCAACCAAGCACCTGTCCAGACCCCGCACTCGTCCAAATTCTTCCTCAACCCTGTCTGGAGCTGCCCATACCGCGCCAGCCAGGTTGCGATGTCCTCAGGAGGAAGGGACTCGTTTCTAACCAAGACGGTCACGTTCTTTATCTCCTCCTGCCTTGAAAGAGGTACTACACGGAAACTTTTCCACGGATCTGACTTTCTGACGATCTCGTACAGGGTCAGGAAAAGTTCCATAGAGACCACGGAGACGAAGCTCACATCGAACTTCTTGCTGTACGCAGGATGTATGACCGCGAACAAGTCAGAAACCTTGAAGCGTAATCCCAGCAGGTAGTCAATTACTTGACCCCTACTGGGACACGCGGCCGTCCCCTCCCACCTGAGCTGCACCACATTCCGCCTGCGCCTCTCCGGACCCCCCGGACCCCTTGACCAAACCTGTGCCCCCTGGAGCTGTTCCTCAGGGGGGGCCCTGAAGTTCTGGGCACCAAACTGGCCATACAGGGGGCCCAGAGGAACAGAGGAACCTGCCACCTGGGCAAATGAGCGCCCAGCTTTCAGGGCACCTAAGAGGTTTGCCTCTTCCTGCGTGCCCAAGATGGGATTCGGGACTGTGGGGGAAGGGTCAGACCCCCGCTGAGATGAGCCCATGGGCTCAGACGGAGCAGCACACATCCCCTCACTCCCACCCTCTATCCCTCCCCCAACAGGTGCCTTGCTCCCAACCACCACCGCAGATGGAGACATAGCCACACCCCCCACAGCGGCGGGAGCCTGAGAGGAAGCCACTTCCATTCCCCGTGCCATATCCTGCTCCTGCCGCTGGGACCCCTCCAGTTCCCTGATGAAGTCCAAGGCCGGGCATTCTCCCCTTAGTTCCCCCATAGGGGACTCCCCCCAACTTGTCTGTCCACCCGGTAAAGCTCCACTGGAGGATTCCGGGGTACCCAAGGCAGTAGCCACCAGAGGAGCCCCCGAGACCCCCAAAGCCCCTACCTGACCCAGAGGAGCAGGAGACTTTGTCCCCACCTTCTCAGTACATTCTTTCACAACCTCCGGGGTCACCGCAAGTGGCACTTCCGGTTCACGGAGGTCACTTCCGGCCACACCTCCGGAAACAGGAAGTGACACATCCACCTCCCCGCTCCCACCCTCCCTGGTGTCTGCAGAGGATGTTTGTCCAAGGTGTTTTTTCTGAACACAGTCCGCACTTGCCGGCACCTCCCCCTCACTACATGCAGCTCGGCGGGGGCCGCCATTACGGCCGGCACCCCTCGCACTGTCTCAGATGTTGCGGGCTCGACCGAGGCCACTGGGGGGGCCCGCACAGCATGGCCCCTAGCAAGAACCACCACCAGCTTCCTTCCATGCTGTTCCATCCAACTTGCCTCTCCCCCGGAGCTTCCCTGTGCATCATGGGGTTCCCTACCCGGATCTATCAGCTTCACAGCCTCTGGCTGAGCAGGTGAAACAACAGGGATCCGGGGACCCTCCGCACTTACGGCTCCGGGGGCCACGCTCACCCGGCTGGTCTCCACCTCGGGGCGCTGGTCTTCTTCACCCATTGAGATTACTTCCTCCACCGGGGTTCGCAGCTTCTCCTCCGATTCCAGCAACACTCTCTGGTAAGAGCCTCTCCTCCTGGCTGCCTGGGATCCTTCCTGGCTCGCCCTCAGGAGTTCATTTTTTATTTCAGAGAGGAAGCCCCTCTCACCAACACCGCGTTCGCAGAGACCGCCCAGCAACCGCCACAGGTCCCTGCATTCATGTTTCAGGCCCTCAATGGCCTCCCGGTATTCCCCTCTTCTGCTACTGAGCGGTCTCTGCGATTTCACGGGTCTGCCAGTCTCTCGGACTTCAGCACGTAGGCCAACGGGGCTTTCTGTATAAGGACTTTCACCCTTGTCCGGCGCTTCTGCATCCTCCCCGGGTCCTCTCCCGGCTGGGCCCGGGTCCAATCCAGCAGCTCAAACTGCGTTTGCAGGAACAATCTCTCCTCCCTGGAGAGGTCTTTCACTCCAGGGGGATGAACCGAGGGCCCAGGCCGGGAAGAGGGCCCCGGACCTGGGCTGGCCGACGCCATCAGCTCCCTCTCCTCCTCCACCACTCTGGAAGCTCTCACAGTCGCAGGACAGGTCAGAGCACGCAGCCAGCACACACAAGCTCCTACAACTGACTGCAAGCTCTATTTAAAAAGAGTAAGATAGCTAGCTATGTAGGTGGATATAACAGTGTATACTGCGGTCAGGGCACGCACACAGCACGCACAATCTCCTACAACTGACTGCAAGCTCTATTTAAAAAGAGTAAGATAGCTAGCTATGTAGGTGGATATAACGCTGCGGTCAGGGCACGCAGACAGCACGCACAATCTCCTACAACTGACTGCAAGCTCTATTTAAAAAGAGCAAGATAGCTAGCTATATAGGTGTATATAACGGTGTATTCTGCGGTCAGGGCACTCAGACAGCACGCACAATCTCCTACAACTGACTGCAAGCTCTATTTAAAAAGAGCAAGATAGCTAGCTATGTAGGTGGATATAACAGTGTATACTGCGGTCCGGGCATGCAGACAGCACGCATAATCTCCTACAACTGACTGCAAGCTCTATTAAAAAAGAGAAATATAGCTAGCTATATAGGTGGATATAACGGTGTATACTGCGGTCAGGGCACTCAGACAGCACGCACAATCTCCTACAATTGACTGCAAGCTCTATTTAAAAAGAGCAAGATAGCTAGCTATGTAGGTGGATATAACGGTGTATACTGCGGTCAGGGCACGCAGACAGCACACACAATCTCCTACAACTGACTGCAAGCTCTATTAAAAAAGAGAAATATAGCTAGCTATATAGGTGGATATAACGGTGTATACTGCGGTCAGGGCACGCAGACAACAACCACTACAGAAGAGCAAGAACGCAAAATCGGCCGATAATGAACGGTGTATACTGTGTTGAAGGTACACAGAACACCCACTAACTCCTACGGACGCCAACACACTACACAAGGCCGCTGCACTGGCGGCCTTATATAGTGTGGGGCGTGTACTACACAGCCTGAGATATGATTGGCCACAGGCATCCTGCCTGTGGCCAATCGTGGCTCTCCTTGCTGTCGGCGCAATTTGAATTTGGCGCGAACAGCCCATAACAGCCCATAACGTTCGGTATTCGCCGAACGGACGAACAGCCGATGTTCGAGTCGAACGTATATGTTCGACTTGAACACGAAGCTCATCCCTATTCACAATCAGGATAATGGTGAATCCTGTGGACTTTGAGTGAGCCCTTGTACACACGGTCGGAGAATCTGTCGGAATGAGTCTTATCGGACCGCGTCGTCAGATAATCCGACTGTGTGTGGTATGCATTGGACTGATTCCATCCGAATCTCCATCCGACCCAATTTTCCAACATGTTGGAAATATTTCCCGACCAACTGGGCCGGACGGACCTAATCTGATCATGTGTAGAGCATTTTCATCGGACCAAGTGCCACGCATGCTCAGATCAAATTCCTACAAAGCTATTGGCTACTAGCCTGAATGTAGTCCCATCGTAACGAAATTACGTCATCATGTTCTGAAAGATCGGATTTTTCACCAACTTGGCACGACCATGTGTATGCAACAGTTTCAGACTAAATCCGACGGGCAAAATCCGACGGATTTGGTTGGCAAAATCTCCGACCGTGTGTACGTGGGCTTAGACTTACCCAGATCATAGAGAATACATCCGTTCTTTCACATATCTCTCTTAAAACCAGTGGTCCCTAGTCCATTTCCCGAAAGAGAGGAGCCTCCCCCGCCTCCAATTGTAATAGATGGGGAGGACAAATTTGAAGTGGAAGCCATACTTAACTGCAGGAAGATGGGCAGACAACTTCAGTAGCTAGTAAAATGGAAAGGGTACCCATCGGAAGACAACTCCTGGGAACCTTCCGGTAACCTTCATGCTTGAAGCTTGAAGATTGATTAGAGCTTTTCATCTGGAACATCCGGAGTTGATGGCCAGCTTGGGCGTCCAGAGGCCGCCCCTTGGGGGGGCACTATCAGGGAAGTAATTTGGATCAAGTTCACCATCTCCCTGCGCAAAGGTGCAGCGTAACGGCGCCTTTGCGCACACATATTCGCCATGGATCGGCGCTCCGGCGCATGCACATTTGCAGCCCTACTGAGTGGCGCGCATGCATGCGCACAAGCACACGCATAACGCAAATTCCCTGACCAGCCTATAAAAGGAGCCTTAGCAGACAGACAAGTTGCTGGTTTGTCTCAGCTCACCTGTGTTCCTCTGCTTCCTGTTCCTATTTACCACTTCCTGTTGTGACCCGGATTGCCTGAAGACTATACTGATTCTCTCCTGACCTGACCCCTGGCTTGCTTAACGAACTTCCTGCTCTTAGCCTTACTGGCTCCCAGACTGATACCTGTGTTTGACCCTCGGTCTGCCTCTGGATTATCCTCTGTCTTCTGCACTTAGTCTTGCTTGCTCCCGGACTGATACCTGTGTTTGACCCTTGGCCTGCCTCTGGATTTTCCTCTGCACTTAGCCTTGCTGGCTCCTGGACTGATTACTTGTGTTTGATCCTAGGCCTGTTTCTGGACTTTTCTTACCTTTTCTACAGACTTGCTTGCTACTTACCTTCTGGTCCGGTCCATCCTACGCGAGCCCTTTTCCAGACCTTCACACAAGTCAGATATTCCGCTGGAGGCTTGTGCCTCTTGGTGTAACCCACTCCCTGTATCGCCTCCAGGGGTGGTGTGCGCTGAGTCGCAACAGCCACCGTTCTCTGCATCTTGGCCTTGGTGAGTACCTCTTTGCTGATAACATCCTGTCCATGCCTGCTGGACCATGAGTCAGCGGTAATATTCTCCTTACCACTGACCACCCTGTCCAGAGAGGCATGGACATTGCCTTCCACATGCTGTTAGAGAGCTGAAATCGCCTTCCATGAGAAAAAGTGACGTTTGGGAACCTGCCACTGAGGAACCGCACATTGCACAAACTCACGGAAGGGGGTCGAGTCTACCAACTGAAAAGGCAACAGTTGAAGTACTAGCAATTTAGCCAAGCTAGCATTCAACTGCTGGGCATGTGGATGGCTGGGAGTGAACTCTTTGGACAGTCCAACAGCTGAGGCAGGGAAATTTCCTTGGTACAATCAGACGTAGGTGTACTGCTAGCAGAGTGCCCCGCAAGTACTTGGCTGTTACACACCTAATTCTACACCTTCATTACTCTCAGTGCAGGTTTCAGAGAGGACTAAAGGTATAGTGGGGTTGGAGATCCCAGCTGATGAGGAGAAAGGAGAGATCCGCTTTGTTCTTTGGTGTGGGTCTTTAAGGTAATGAGCCAATGAGCTACATGGCAGGTCAACATATGTCATATAACATATGATATAAGTGAGCCGAGAGCCGCCATCGCCGGGTCCATCTGTACTGCAATCGATGCTAGAGGCAAGGAGGTAGTTGGCAAGATGGTCGCCGCCCGTGTGGTCGGCGGTGAGTGCAGGAATATCTGGCCAGCTTCTTTCTTGGAGAATCTGCGTTTGCCTGTCATGAAAAGGACAGTTGCATCCCCTTTAAGATTTGATGCTTTGCAGAGAGGAAGGTTTTCATGCAGAGACAGCGGATGGCTCTAGCTTGGGCAGTCCTGTAGTCTCACACTGGGGCCTCATCAGAGCCGGCTGACAGCCTCCAGGCACCACACCCACCGCCTGTCTCCCTCATAGGTGCTACTAGGAGCGTGGGAGAGCTGCTCTCCCACGAATTGTGGCACCCTGCTGTGGAGGATGCAGAAGGCCGTGTAGGCCTCAAGATGGCGGTGGGCGGCGGGTTAGAGGAGCTGGCTGCCCAGGGCCTCCCGGGGATCCTCCACGCTGGTCACACAGTCTTCCCCTACCAGAGGTGCTGATGCAACTGGGTGAGCGCGAGGGGGTCACCCGTCCCATGGATCACGGCACCCAAGCGTGGAGGGCTGTGTAGGCCATAAAATGAAGCTCCACAGCGGTACAATCAAATTTTGCAGTTTGCAGGTCTCACCAGATTGTTTTACAGGTAAGATGGCAACGGATTACGCCAGGATGAGTGGAGAGGACCACGGGCCGTGAAGCCCCACAGCCTAATTTCAAAATGTATGCTAGGATTAAGGACGGGGGTGCCCAGGAATGGGTAGGGAAGTTTTCAGGTCTCACCGGATTGTTTTACAGGCAGGATGGCAATGTATTAGGCCAGGATGTGCGGAGCTTGGCGTATGCACATCTTCTTCAGCTCACAACCGGACACACCCCTAGTTTTAATAGTTTAATGCAGTGCAATCTCTTCTTCTTTACACTGCTAGAATAAAGAAGTTGTTTTGCTGCTCATATTCACACAGAGTTCTCACAAACATATTTATTTATTATTTCTCCTGATCTCCTGATCTCATGAATAATCTTTTTTGTTTTTAAAGCCAGATTGCCATAATAGTGCATGTATTTTTTTTATTTTTTATCAAGAACTCCTTTTTTTTTTTAAATGATTTTCTAGTCATCTCTTTTTTTGTGTGTGTCGAGTTTACACAACAACATTATTATCTTGTCTTTTTAAAGCTCAAGGAGGTTGGTTGGTGCTTGCTTGTTAATTTGACATTGTATTTTTGAAATGTACCTGTCTACTCACAAAAATAGTCCTATTTGAAGAAAAAACACATATAGGCAAGTATTTTCTAAAACAAATCTCCATTTATTCTGGCTGATAACAGAATAAAGAAGGCAACGCTGGAGAAACTGCTGGAATTTGCAAAGCCTTTCTACCCCAGGTTACACATCAACTATTTGGAAAATAAAATTGATAGCTTGAGAAGTCCATATAATGGGGAGCACAATCTGGTCTAGGACTCACAGAGATCATGAACAGCGGCAGATGACATATATATCCCCAGGCTGTGGTACTACATTAACCTGCGTCTTCTATCAGACCAGACTGAACCCAGGCCATCACTTTCTTGTCTGCCTTGCAGCCTTCCTTGGAGGTTGTGGCTCTGGAAGTGGACTTGTGGCAGGAAGAGGAGGATGGGTGAGCATACATAAGTGCATGTTATCACTTATTTGGCCACTCACCCCCTTCTGAATGGAGGCCTTAAACCTCCTCCTGGATCGGGATGTTTTGGCCTCTGGGCTTTCCTCCTCGTTACTACTAGTAGTAGTCACCTGCTGTGTCTCCGCCATGTTCCTGTCCCACTGCGACGAAAGACACGAGGCGGGGAATCTTCGAGAAAGAAAGTCAGGCTTGGGTGACGTGGGCAGAGTTTCACGCATGTGCAGTGTATATAAAGTTGTATCGTACATACATTCGGTGTGCTGAGGAAGGAGGACAAAAGTTCTAACGAAGGTAACACCTTAACTTTGGTACGTCAGTGGCCATACTGATTCTAGATTGAGGCCTATATTGGGATAAGATTAGGAGAGCTCATCCTGATATTTAGTGTTTTTGTCTTGTGTTTTGTCTTGCAGCAAATATGAAACAATTCAAAGACCCTGAATTCATGGGCCACTTCATAGACAAATACAGGGATATGCGAAATTTGTGGAAGGTTAAGAACCCCTTATATCAAAATAAACCAGCTAGGAAGGCATCGCTGGAGAAACTGCTGGAATATGTGAAGTCATTCTCCTCAAGACTCGTTCCGTTGGAGGACATCATGAACCCCCTCCCACCTCCTCAAGAAGGGGAGCAGAGTTTGGTGGTATCTGGGGATGTGCAGGAAGGAGAGGTGGAAGAAGTGCTGGAATTTGGCACCACAACAGGTCAGTGTTGGACACCACAGATTCAGGTAATAGATGTTTGCCTGCATATTTTTAAGACATGGTGTGGTGTTTTTTTTTTTTTTTAGGTGATGCTCAGGTTTTGGTACAAAAAAAACTGTAATTTCACCAGTGACAGTGTATAGCAGCTTATCCAGGAAATCATGTCTTGCAGTCGGGATTTGGACCTTATCAAACAAAAAACCAAAGAGATTGAACAGAGACTGAAGAACATAATTGATGTACTAGGGAGAATATAAATCCTAAAAAGATTCCTGTTTTTTTTAACTAAATTTTTATCTAAAGTTTTAATACAGTTTAAAAGCCAAATTTGGAAGATGTACACAGTGTGTCAACATGTGCTATCTGCCATCAGGGGATTTCAATGTATGTGTTTTGTGAGTGCAACCCCTTCCTCCCATCTCTAGTAGGTGAGAGGAAGTGGTTGCACCCCAAAAACACGTCCATTGATCCCCATGATGGGAGATAGCACATGTTGACATTAGGTATGGGATCAGAAAGGAAATCCCCATTTTCACTCACAATTTGTGTGCATCTTCTAAATTTGGCTTTTACAGGGGTAACTTCATTCCATCTGATGAAGTCCAGATCAATAACTTTTTCACACTATAAAATGTCTGATATTGCCTTCTTTTTTGCAATGTTGAACTTTGTAAGTTCCAGAGTTGTGTATGTTAAGTATGGAATTTTAAGATAAAACTTTGAAAAAAAAATTGTTTTTTTTTACCGCCAAATGTTTTATAAAACGCATATGTGAATGTGCATGGAGGCTTTATACTCAAAAATGTGTGGCTTCTTCTTTCAATGCTCAGTAACAGTTTTTGTATTACGTTGGTGTTTACAGTGACAATGGATGTTATTTAACCACTACAGATCCGCGCTATTGCCAAATGACGGCATTAGCGCGGACCTACATTTCCGGGACTACGTCTATTGACGTCGTCCCGGATACGAGCGGCCTGCGCGCCCCCTGAGGGGCGCGTGCGGCGCGCTCTGTGATCGGCGAGTCCGTGAGACTCGCCTGATCACCGATCCGTGCAAGGGGTCGATCCCGACCCCTTATCACGTGATCAGCTGTCAGCCAATGACAGCTGATCATGTGATAGAACGGAGCCGGTAATCGGCTATTATTCCTCCTCGCGCTGACAGCGCGAGGAGAGAAAAAAAAAGCCGATCACCGGCGGCCGTGATCGGGACATCAGTCCCGATCACGGCCAGCAATACAGCTGACCACCTGCCCCCTGCCAGTGCCCACCTGCCCACCGCCGTGCCATCCTGAATAAAAGTAAGTGCCCCCCATCAGTGCCCCCCATCAGTGCCCATAGTGCCCACAGTGCCACCTACAGTGCCACCCACAATTCCACCCACAGTGCCATCCAGCAGTGCCACCAACAGTGCCACCCACAGTGCCCACAATCTGCCTCAAAGGTGCTGCGACCCAGTGCCGCCCATCAGTGCCCAGCAGTGCCGCCCATCAGTGCCCAGCAGTGCCGCCCATCAGTGCCCAGCAGTGCCACCTATCAGAGCCACCTATCAGTGCCACCTATCAGTGCCCATCAGTCCCATCTATCAGTGGTACCTATCAGTGCCCATCCGTGCCACCCATCCGTGCCACTTATCCGTGCCACCCATCCATGCCATCTTATCTGTGCCCATCTTTGCCCATCAGTGCCGCCTTATCTGTGCCCATCGGTGCCGCCTTATCTGTGCCTATTAGTGCCTCCTTAACTATGCCTATCAGTGCCCACCAGTGCAGCCTATCAGTGCCCACCAATGCAGCCCATCAGTGCCCACCAATGCAGCCCATCAGTGCCCACCAATGCAGCCATCAGTGCCGCCTAATCAGCGCACTTTAATGAAGGAGAAAAATGACCCGTTTGCAAAATTTTATAACAAACTATTAAAACATGATTTATTTATTTTTTATTTTTTTGCATCTTTTTTTGTTTGTTTAGCAAAAAATAAAACTCCGAGCTGTAACTAAATACCACCAAAAGAAAGCTCTATTTGTGGGAAAAAAATGATAAAAATTTCATTTGGGTACAGTGTTGTATGCCCGTGCAATTGTCATTCAAAGTGCATCAGCGCTGAAAGCTGAAAATTGGTCTGGGACTGAGGGGGGTTTAAGTGCCCAGTAAGCAAGTGGTTAAATAATGTGAAAACCACTTGGCACTAGGATAACCTAGGAGACAGATAAAATAAACCCAAGCAGTAAATCCAAATCAACATTTTATCAGATCAATTATTTTTTTATTTTATTTAACCACTTCCCGACTGGCGCACGATGCTGTACGTCGGCAGAATGGCATGGGCAGGCAAATTGGCGTACAGGTACGTCCATTGTATTTGGCGCCCTGCCATCATAAGCGCGCCGCCAGCGGTGCGCGCGTGTGCTGGTCGGGACCCCCGTGAGTACGGTCACGGGTCCCGCAGGCTCGTTCGCCGCGGGGATACCCGTGATTGTCTCACAGGGAGGCTGAATGGGGAGATGCCGAAGTAAACAACATCTCCCCGTTCTGCCTAGCAACAAGTGACACTGATCTCTCCTCCATGTGATTGGAGCAGAGATCAGTGTTACACGCCCCTTGGACACACTTAACCCCTACACTGCCACTCCCTGGTTAACCCCTTCACTGCCAGTGTCATTTACACAGGAATCAGTGCATTTGTATAGCACTGATTGCTGTATAAATGACAATGGTCCCAAAAATGTGTCAAAAATGTCCGATGTGTCCACCATAATGTCACAGTCACAATAAAAATTGCTGATCGCCGCCATTACTAGTAAAAAAAATTTAATAAAAATGCCATAAAACTATCCTCTATTTTGTAAACGCTATAAATTTTGCGCAAACCAATCAATAATCGCTTATTGCAAGTTTTCTTTAACAAAAATATGTAGAAGAATACGTATCAGCCTAAACTGAGGAAAAAAAATTATATATTTTTGGGGCATATTTATTATAGCAAAAAGTAAAAAATAATGCGTTTTTTTTCAAGATTGACGCTCTATTTTTGTTCATCGCGCAAAAAAAAACCGCAGAGGTGATCAAATACCACAGAAAGACAGCTCTATTTGTGGGAAAAAAAGGACGTCAATTTTGTTTGGGAACCACATCACACGACCGCGCAATTGTCAGTTAAATCAACGCAGTGCCGAATAGCAACAAATGGTCTAGTCTTAAGCCAGCAAAATGGTCCAGTCTGAAAGTGGTTAAAAAAGATTTACAAATTAGCTGGCATAGCAAAAGGCCCCTCTACCCGTAAAATATTCCACATATTTTTGATGCCCTTCACAAGCGCTTTGGGGGGGCAAGACAGGGCGGATAGCTTCTGGGGCCGTCAGTGTTGGCCCCCGAAGTCCGGCCTTAGGCCCAACTGAGACTATATAATTTGGAGCTTTTTAAAAAGTTATGCAGGATGCAGCAGCATAAAACAATGTGGTTCAGTTTGTACCCAGGTTGATTGCTGTTAGAAATAGGTGGAACCGGCTGGCCATTATCCCAAAGGTATTCTCCGCGACTCTTCGGGCTCTGGGCAGCCGGTAATTAAAAACTCTCTTTTCCGGGTTGAGAGTCCTCTAGGGGAATGGCCTCATCACGTGATTGCCCAGACCAAATGCTTTATCAGCAAGAAAAACAAACGGAAGCCCTTTGACGTTCTCTTCCGCAGGTCACAATCCCAAACCACCACTCTGGAGATGTCCGTAGAACTCATATGTCACCAACACCACCACCATCAACAAGATACTATGAAACCCCTTAGGCCGCGTACACACGGGCGGACTGTTCGCCCAACTTTGTTCGTCAAACAGTTTGACAAACAGTCCGCTCAAAATTAGCATGAGCGGACTTGACCACACACGATGAACGAACAGTCCGCTGAAAGCGTGCGCGATGACGTACGTCACGTACGACGGGACTAGAAATAGGAAGTCCAAGACACAGCAAAGCACCCTTTGGGCTCCTTCTGCTGACTTTGCGTTAGTAGAAGTTTGGTTAGAGACGATTCGCGCTTTTCAGACTTCAGCTTAATTTGTCCGTTCACTGCGGCGCAGTCTACCTGTGAGGTTTATATCTGTCTTTCGGTATGCGTGGATCAGTTGTACCTGTTATTAGGCACTTCTGGTCCGCTCGTTTCTGGGTTTCAGGTCGTTCTTCATAGGTCTGGCTGTTCTTCAGTGCGTTCAGTTGAGCTTGTCCGTCCAGCCGACCGTTTCAAAGCCATGGAGAGTGGACGTACTCGGGAACGAGTTCGTGCTATATTGGGGCTTGGTGTTTTATTTGTTATGAATTGGTTTTATTTAATGACTAATTTTTTATTTTTTTTCCTGTGTTTGACTCCCCAGTGTCCTTCCACGCCACAGGAATGGCAGACTGTGGCTTCCCAATTCGCTGCCCGTTGGGACTTCCCCAACTGCGGAGGGGCGATCGACGGGAAACATGTGAGGATTGTGCCCCCACCCCATTCGGGGTCCTACTATTGGAATTATAAGGGGTTCCATAGTGTGGTGCTAATGGCGGTGGTGTCGGCACAATGTGACTTTCTTTATGTGGATGTGGGGAAGAACGGCCGGATGTCTGACGGAGGAGTCTTTAGGCAGACCGAGTTCTGCCACCGTCTTCTCACTGGTGGCCTGGACTTGCCACCAGATGCCGAGAATGTGGAGGGTCTACCGTTTGTGTTTCTGGCTGATGAAGCGTTTGGTCTGAGTGAACATCTTATGAAACCCTTCCCCCAAAGGACCCTCACCCCGGAGAGGAGGGTTTTTAATTACCGGCTGGCCAGAGCAAGAAGGGTTGTGGAGAGTGCCTTTGGCATTATGGCCAGCCGGTTCCGTCTGTTACTGACATCGATCAACCTTGCAGAATATAAACTGAACTATGTGATTCTGTGCTGCTGCATTCTGCACAATTTCCTATGTAAATTTTCAGGTAACCAGTACCTGCAGCCTATTGGGCCTGAGGCCGGACTAATATTTCCAGAACTGACAGGGCTGGATCATGCCCTTCCTGGCTTAGCCCCCCAAACAGCACGTGAGGTGCGTGACCGCTATGTCAGCTATTTTAATGGTAGGGGGGCTATTCCAATGCCAGCTGAGCAATAAAAATGTATTTTTCTTGAAATATGTATTGTCTGTTCAAATTTTTAAGTTGGATTCTTGTTTGCTTTTCACGTTGCTTGTCTCCTACATATTGTCCT
Organism: Lithobates pipiens; assembly: GCF_037356315.1. Taxonomy (NCBI): domain Eukaryota; kingdom Metazoa; phylum Chordata; class Amphibia; order Anura; family Ranidae; genus Lithobates; species Lithobates pipiens. Next base: position 165,359,706 of record NW_027507685.1, on the reverse strand, counting down.
AATTCAGGGATATGCAATTGGCCAACCTCCAGCTGGTGCAAAACTACAAGTCAATCATGCCTCTGGGTCTCATGCTTGTGGCTGTCAGTCTTGCTATGCTTCATGGGACTTGTAGTTCTGCAACAGCTGGATTTCCACTAATTGCATATTCCTGTCCTAGTGCATTTGTATAGCAAAGTGTTTTTTGACAATAGGAAATAAGGCCCTTTGTGACAGAAAACACAAAATGACTTCCCAAACTGGTATTGAGTATTGAAAGAAGTAGACACACACACACACACATCTTTTTTTTGATTTTTTAATAGTGCACACAACAACCAGTGCCTCTTTTTTAGATATTTTTCTTTTTTGTGTTTTTTTTTTTTTTTTTTTTTTGTAAACATAGAAATATATAGATATATCTAAAATACAATTATCACAAAAAATAAAAATAAAAGCATATTTTTAACTATTTACATAAAACAAGGGGTAAAGCCAAATTTTGAAGATGCACACCAAAAATTGGTAATGTCAACATGTGCTATGTACCATCATGAGTGATCAATGGACGTGTTTGGTGGGTGCAATCCCTTCCTCTCACATACTAGAATGAGGAAGGGTTTGCAAACACCAAATGCGTCCATTGCGATCCTCTGATGACACATAGCACATGTTGACACATCGTGTGCATCTTCAAAATTTGGCCTCTAAAAACTATGTTCTAAAAACATTAAAAACTTTTGGGCAAGGAAATGAAGAACATGATCGATTGTGTTTTAGGGAAAAGGGGCTTATTAGATTCTCCCTAAAACATCGATCATGTTCTTCATTTCCTGCCTCATAGTGTCCAGTTGTCTCTGCATGTCATCGATCTTGGCATTCCAGGCCATGATCTGCCCAATCATCCTCTGGGCACTGTCGGCCGTAAAAGGCTCCGCGGCTTGCCCTTCCACAACCAGATCATCACCTAAAAACATGTGTAGATAAAAAATTGGTTAGCATATACAGCCATTAATTGTTTACCTTAAGCTGGGTTGTCAGACACTCACTTTGTGGGGTGCTTATCTCCACCACCTCTTCCTCCTCCACATCTAGCCCTGGGCTTGGCTGCTCCAGCTCGGACACGGGGCTGGGAATCTCCATCACCGACACGGGGCTGGATGGCTCCATCACCGACACGGGGCTGGGGCTAATTGCCCAATCAGGCTGGCGAGGTCGGGGGGTCCTGGGCTGCTCCGCCTCTTGTCTGAGTCTTTGTTCCCCTATGAGAATGAAAAAAAAAAAAGGATACTTTTAAGCATAGTGATATTTGAGTTCAGAAATTTGAATATGAAACATTGGTTTGAAGTGGTGTACAATTATTAGCTGGTTATTACAAGCTCCTAGTTTAATACATCATTAAAATGACATTTTTTTAGTTAGGCTGTGTTCAGACTGCTGCGATGTGCGAACGCTGCAAATCTACTGTGGTTTCACGCATCGCATGCGCAGTTCGCACTGCCCTATGTGACCTGCTGGGAGTATCAGTGTAAAGTTTTATTGACACCTCCAAATTAGTTCTCATATCACAGTGCAATCTTTAAACTCGGACAGGAATTGGACCACATGGTGTGAAGACGCATGTGATCCGATTCGGCTGTGGACTAAAAAAAGGGCCATGTACAAGTTTGGGCCGGATGCGATGCAAATTCAGCCATACTATATGTATGGCTGAAATCGCATCACACAGAGATCACAGGTGATTTGCACTGCAGTGCGTTGCAAATCACATTTGATCTCGTACATTGCAGCAATGTGAACCGAGCCTTTAACCAAACTGCGATACTTTATATCTTTTGTCCAAGTTTCACAGACGGACACACTCGAATCATCCCCTGGAGTACCTGTGTGTGATTATGCCAAAAAATGTTCTATGATGTCCCAAACTACACTAAATGTTTCCCAGTCCAGATGTTGAACCAGCATTTTATCTATCTATCTATCTATCTCATTTTTTTTATTGAGTCTACATTGCACTGAATAAATTTATGAAACTTTTTTAAAAATTTATATCCTATAAACTGAGTGTGACAATTCAGTTTATCATGAAAAATACAAAAAAAATTAATAACTAATTAAAATCTAATCCAACACCAGATAAATTTACACCATATACAAATTCATGCTATTTACGCCCACATATACGAACAACCATATGCGCTCATTACATGAACTATTAACCACACGAACGATAAAATCCGCCAGATTTACATACAATAACTACATGAAGGATTATGAGTAAATCCGGCAGATTTACATACAATAACTACACGAACGTTTACGAGTAAATCCGCCAGATTTACATACAATACCTACACGAACGATTACGATCAAAGCCGCCAAATATACATAGAATACCTACACGAACGATTACGATCAAATCCGGCAAGTTTATGTACAATACCTACACGAACGATTACGATAAAATCCACCAAATTTACATACAATACCTACACGAACGATTATGTCCGACAGTCACGATAAACGCGGCGTTTACTCACTTTTTTTCAGGGCCTTTTTGATGCGATGATATTGCTCCGGCTCCCTGGACTTGATGTCGGACCATCATTTCCGGAGCTGGTCCTTGCTTCTTCGTACCCCAAATTTGTGGAACAAAGTTGTGATGACCTCATCCAAGATGCCGCTTTTCCTGACATTGGGTTTGGGGTACGGGCCATTTTCCCCATCATAGTCCTCCCTTCTTAATATTGCCACCATCTCCACCATCTCTTCAAAGGCCATATTGGTGGCCTTATATCTCCTCCTTGCTCCGGAAGCATGGGGTCCATGGCTTTCCTCCGCGCTGCTCACGCTGCTCATTGAATTAGCGTCCGCCATTTTCACCTCTCATTCACCCACAGCGGAACGAGGGTAAAAGGGGCGGGGAAATACGGCCGCAAGGAACGTCAGGGGCGGGCGACGCAGGCGGAGCCTGAACGCATGCGCAATATATAAAGCGTTGCCGCGAGGCCGTACGCTTGTCCGAACGGAAGCAGCGAGTGCTACACGCGACGGTAAGATAGTTATCGTTTTATTTTCGTTTAATTTAAAGCCTGCGTTAGGAATGTGTATATTGAAATTTAATATTATTGATGTTTAATTGATTTTTATGTGGGTTGGTGGTTGAGTGGGGTTGGTGTTTTGTGTGGTAGTGGAGGTGGGTGTATAGGGGGGAGGGGGTAGTGTGTGTGTGTGTGTGTGGGGGGGGGGTGGGGGGTAGTGTGTGTGTGTGTGTGGGGGGGAGGGGGTAGTGTGTGTGTGGGGGGGGGGTAGTGTTTGTGTGTGTGGGAGGGGTAGTGTGTGTGTGTGTGGGGGGGGGGGTAGTGTTTGTGTGTGTGTGTGTGTGTGTGTGGGAGGAGTAGTGTGTGTGTGGGGGGTAGTGTGTGTGTGGGGGGTAGTGTGTGTGGGGGGGGGGGGGGTAGCGTGTGTGGTAGTGTGTGTCTCGCCTACATTGTCACAATATAGTGTGCATTTGGTCTGACTTTTTTTTTGGTATTTTTTTTTATTTTTTGTTTTTCAGAAAATGCAAAGGTATACCCCAGACCCCTTTAAGGAGGAGGCCTTCCTCTCAACATTTCTGGATTTAGTTGAGTCGCACAGTAGTCTTTGGGATTCAAAACACCCCCAATATTCAAGCCGTGCTGCCCGGAAGAAGACACTGGAGACAGTTTTGACGTTTGTGAAAACCCGACTCCCCCAGGCAGACACTGACTTTGTGAACGTCAAAATTAAGAACCTGCGTAGCGTGTATAGGCGGGAGCGCAAAAAGATCCTAGAGTCCCAAACATCAGGATCAGCAGCAGGTCAGGTCTATGTACCTAGGCTGTGGTATTATGACAGGCTGCGTTTTCTTGATGACACGTCAGAAGCCAGGCAGTCACTTTCGACTCTTCCTTCTACCCGTCCCTCCACCCTTCCCTCCACCTCAGGTGAGCCATCCCTGGAAGATCCAGACCCTTCCTTGCTGGACGAAGTTGATGCGCCCAGCTGGAGCCAGGTATATTTTAGTTTCTAAAGTTAGGATTGCTCAAATATTAATGATGTAAACTTCAATGTTTGAATTGCTTCCAAATCTAGGATTTCATCACAAATTAAATTAGATAGAAGGATACAGTAGTTTACACAAATGTGGCTCAAATCTTGGTGAACTGATGGAAAAATGATGGTGTCAAAATGATAGCCTTTTCTATTTCAAGACAAATGTATTTGCAAGTGAGAACTGTAAAATTGTTAGTGATTGATGATTTCAAAATATAGACATATTTTATTTATTGATTTCTTTGTTTTTTACACAGGATGAGCTCACCCAGGAGGAGGCCGGGACCAGTGGTATGGAGGAGGAGGCCGGGACCAGCCACACACAAGAGCTAGCTGGGCCCAGCAGAAGTCGGACTGAAAGCCAGGTCCCTCCCCTCCGCTTAGCCAGCAAAAGGCCCAGGAGGATGACCCGTACAGAGGAGGAGTCCTTGGCGCTTATACGCCAAGCCACACAAGTTCTGTCCAAACCCCCCAATCCAGAAGAGGCCTATGGCACTTATCTGGCTAGTAAGCTACTTGAAATGGACAAACCACAGCGCAACTTGTGTGAAGCAAGATTTTTTGATGCCATCCAACGGGGTCTGAAGGGTGAGCTCACACCCACCACCAAGCTTTACAACGCAGACCCTACTGCTCCTCCTCCTCCTCCTCCTCCTCCTCCTCCTCCTCCTCCCACAAGTCCACCACCAGAGGCACAGCCTCCAGCGACGCGTGGAGGGAAGGCTAGACGGAAGAGTCGCAAGTGACTGCCTGGCTTCAGTCTGCTCTGAAAGAAGACGCAGGCTGTTGTAGTACCACAGTCTGGGGACATAGATCTCATCTGCTGCTGTTTCTGGTCTTTGGGATTCTAGGACCTGGTTGTGCTCCCTATTTACATGCTACACAGGTTCGGAATTTTGGTGGCCACTCACTTGATGTGTGCCTGGGGGACAAAAGGCTTCACAAACGTCAAAATTGTCTCCAGTGTTGCCTCCCTCTTGATTTATTTTTGTTCTGAGGAAAAATAAAAATGTATTATTTCAAAAAAATCTTGTATGTTTTTTTTTTTTATTTTTTTTTTTAATTTTGGATTAAAAAACAAAGTTTATTTGTGAGTAGGCAGATACATGTCAAAAGACTCTGGGGGTTATTTACAAAACACACGTTCATGTAAATATGCTAACTTCAAGTGCAATTTTTAAAGCAATGCAAGTGCACTTGGAAGTGCAGTCGCTGTAAATTTGAGGCTTAACATTTGAAATGAGGGGAAGCTCTGCTGATTTTGAACATGCAATCATGTGTAAGCTAAAATGCTTACATGTGACATATACCATGTGACACCGCCCCATTGTCACTATATAAGTGGCCGCGCAGCGCGGCTCTGGCATTCCGGCCGGAGAGAGCGACATGTCAACATCTCCTGGAGAAGAAGAAGAAGAAGAAGAAGAAGAAGAACGGAAGGCGACGGCGACAGCGGCGACAGAAGACCGGGCCACCGCCTGCAAAAGAGCTATAAGAAGGCGCGGTGGCCCGGCAGAAGAACCGAAGAGGGGGACAAGACCCCCGAAGTCGGGAGAAGAGGCCGGCGGGGAGGAAGAAAGCCGGACTCCTCCGCTAGCAAAAGAGCTACAAGAAGATAGCGGAGGAGTCCAGCGAGAAGACCCCCGAAGACGGAAGACCCCCGGAGCTGTGCAATAAAATATTTTATCTCGTGTGTTGTGGTTTTTTTTGGGTACTTTTATTTTACAGGTGAATGGGTAGGGGTACATTGTACCCCATACTCATTCACATAGGGTGGGGGGCCGGTATCCGGGGGCCCCCTTATTAAAGGGGGCTCCCGGATTCCGATAAGCCCCCCGCCCGCAGACCCCGACAACCAACGGCCAGGGTTGTCGGGAAGAGGCCCTTGTCCTCATCAACATGGGGACAAGGTGCTTTGGGGTGGGGGGGCCGCGCGGCCCCCCCTTCCCCAAGGCACCCCCCATGTTGAGGGCACGCGGCCTGGTACGGCTCAGGAGGGGGGCGTGCTTGCTCGCCCCCCTTTCCTGGCCGGCCGGGTAGCGTGCTCGGACAAGGGTCTGTTGTGGACTTTGGGGGAACCCCCACGCCGATTTTTTTGGGCGTTGGGGTTCCCTTTTAAGTCCATTCCAGGCGGCGGAGCCCGCGAAGTCTCCGTCGCGGGCCCCGCCTACCTTGACACGCGCTCGAAATGAGCGGACTGTCCTCCTCGTGTGTGGGCGAGTCCGTTCATTTCAAAAGTTGCGCGGACTTAGTACGACGAACTTAGTCCGCTCAAAAAGTGCCGTGTGTGGGCAAGTTTGTTCATTCAAAAGTTTGAGCGGACTGTTTGACGAACTTAGTTTCGGCAGACAGTCCGCCCGTGTGTACGCGGCCTAATACCGCATGGCATGATGTGATCCTCCTGCAAGAAGCATTATGTTCTTTTTCAATTTATATTGTTTCTTTTACAAATTGCTCTAATAATTCCTGCACAACAGAGTGGTCTAGTAAAGGCTTAGGCCGGCTGGGGTGCATTTGGCAATTAATTATTATTTGCAAATTAATTATTTCGGTTTTGGCTGCTTCACGAAACCCGAAAGTGACCTACCTGTCTTTGAATGACAATGCTCCCGCCCGTAGAATCACAGTGATTTTACAGGCGGAAGCTAGTCGGCGTTCTACATTGCGCCGCAAGGCGGGTTTTTAACCCTCAAATGAATCTTGTGATTGCATCGACGTGGCACTTCTCATAGTGCACTGTGACCGGCGCCACAATACACTATGTTAAATGACTTTTTTTTTTAACGTCTTAAAGGGCCCGTTTTTTTTTTTTTTCGTTTTTTTTTTCACTACGGGGGGGCGCCCGTCCGCCCCCTATGGACGGGCCGCCACTGAAGTGCACCAACAGTCCACTGACACATAGCTACACATAGGCACACTTTCACCCCCAGTCACCCCCCAATCACCCCCCAGATCACCCCCTGCCACAGTGTCACTGATTGCAGTGGTCATTTATTTACTGATCACTGCATTTAGTGTCAGTTGTGACTGTAAAAAGTCTCAGGGCCATTAGTGTTAGGCCACTTTAGGTCCAGGGTAGCCCCCTACCCCCCCAATAAAGGTTTAACCCCTTGATTGCCCCCCAGGTAACCCTTTCACCCCCTTTTGTCAGTGTCACTAAGCGATTGTTTTTCTGATCGCTGCATTATTGTCACTGGTGCCGCTAGGTAGCCAGTTATTTTTTAGGTTCAATGCCAGATTTTTATAGCGTTAGGTACCCCCATATACAACCTAATAAAGGTTTTAACACCCTGATTGCCCCGAGTGTTAACCCTTTCACCAGTGATCACCGTATAAGTGTCACTGGTGACGCTAGTTAGCCATTTAGTTATTTCGTTATTTAGGTTCCCCGTCAGGTTTTTATATAGCATCAGGTACCCCCATATACTACCTAATAAAGGTTTTAACCTTCTGATTGCCCCTAGTTAACGCTTTCACCAGTGATCACCGTATAAGTGTTACGGGTGACTCTGGTTAGTTAGTTTGCTTTTTATATCATCAGGGCACCCGCCATTTATTACCCAATAATTGTTTAACCTCGATCGCCCTGCGGGTGATATCAATTAGGTTTTAGGGTCAGATCTGCGTCACCCCAGGCAGTGTCAGGTTAGTGCAGTACCATTAACACCACACACGCAAAGCATACAGCTCCCTTAGTGGTATAGTTTCTGAACAGATCAATATCTGATCAGGGGCAGATCCAGAGCCTAGTCTCGGGAGGGGCACTGCCAGAAAATATGTTTTTGGGGGTAAATTTATCAGGGAAATGGCTGGTGTTAGTGATTCAAGCATCACGGCGCCATGGTTGTTATGGTGTCAGGATGATTGAAGCACATTACTATTATTACATTGTTATAAAAAATATAATGGTTCAACTTACCATAATGCAGAATCAGTGGGAGCCCCGAGCGTGTCACCTGCCGCTGTCACCTGCCACACATTGTGGATTGTCACTTGCCACGTTGCCTGTCACCAGATGCAGATTGTCAATCACCAGATGCAGATTGTCACTCACCACGTCCCATGCCACACATTGCAGATTGTCACTTGCCATGTCTCATGCCACATGTTGCAGATTGTCACTTGCCACGTCACCTGTCACCAGATGCAGATTGTCACTCACCACGTCCCATGCCACACATTGCAGATTGTCACTTGCCCCGTCACCTGTCACCAGATGCAGATTGTCACTTGCCACGTTCCATGCCACACGTTACAGATTGTCACTTGCCACATCACCTGTCACCAGATGCAGATTGTCACTTGCCACGTCACCTGTCACCAGATGCAGATTGTCACTCACCATGTCTCATGCCACACATTGCAGATTGTCACTTGCCACGTCACCTGTCACCAGATGCAGATTGTCACTTGCCACGTCCCATTCCACATGATGTGGATTGTCACTTGCCACGTCCCATGCCACATGATGTGGATTGTCACTTGTCATGTCCCATGCCACACAATGCAGATTGCCTCTTGCTCTGTCCCAGGCAGCAGATTACAAGTCAAGCAGCAGAGAGATGAAGTAATCTCTCTGCTGCCGCGGCTGCCTGCACACTGCACAGTGAGGGCGGAACTGCAGGGATGCAGGGCGGTCGCCTGGCGGTTAGAGATGATGTCATCTCTCGGCTCCCCCGCCCGCCAGCTCCCTGATTGGCCAGCAGCCGCTCACACACTGTCAGTGAGCCGAGCCACCCGCTGTCTCTCAACTGAGCCGCCCGTGCTCTCAGCCGTAGAGCTGCCCACCAGCTCTCTCATCCGAGGTGACACCTGCCCGCCCACTCACATTCTCGGAGGGGGCAATTGTCCCATTGCCCCCCCTGGATCCGCCCCTGTATCTGATCTGATCAGATCTATACTAGCATCCCCAGCAGTTTAGGGTTCCAAAAAACACATTTTTAGCGGGATCAGCCCAGATACCTCCTAACACCTGCGTTTTCCCCCTCCGCCCAGCCCAGCCCACCCGAGTGCAGTATCGATCGATCACTGTCATTTACAAAACACAACACACATAACTGCAGCGTTTGCAGAGTCAGGCCTGATCCCAGCGATCGCTAACAGTTTTTTTGGTAGCATTTTATACAGTGGCTGACAGGCTAGGTGCTTTTTTACCTGTGGATCTCACTAGTGTACCAATAAATTTAGAGCCCAAAATTGCAAATCAAAGGTACACTAGTGAAGAGGCCTACACGTTTCTGAGCATGACAGATAGTGAAGAGGAGGTCTCTCATCTGTCAGATTCAGGCTCAGAATACAATCCTGTAGAGGACAGCGGCTCCATGACAGATAGCTCTGATGATGAAGGTGAGGTCCCTGCTAAAGTCAGGCGTACCCGATCTTCCGATGTTGTTGAGGTGCAGGAACCGCAGGTCCCTCGTATGGAGCAGAGAGCCAGTACTAGCGCTGCAACTCCTTCTGGTGAACTGGCCAGCACCAGTGGCCTAGTACACCCTGGACATACATCCAGCACTGCAGTAACACGTGCTGACGGGGCGAGTCCCATAAGTGCAGTTCAAGCTGGCGAGGTGGCAAGCACAAGTAGTGTCCCGCTGCCACCAAGAAGAAGACAAAGGCAGGCCCATCGTTCCCATCGTGTCCTTCCTGCAGAATTCGCCAATCCTGATTGGGTGCCCACCACTTCTGCGGAACCCGTACTTCTCCCATTCACTGGCCAACCCGGTATTCAGGTGGAAACAGCTGATTTTACGCCACTTAATTTTCATTCGCTGTTTTTTACAGAAGATCTCTATAGATCTATTGTGAATGAATGAATGAATGAAATACTTGTATAGCGCACAATGCGAACTGAATCGCCTCTAGGACCAAACTAATTTATTTGCTGGTCAACACATCACCGCTAATCCCCAGTTGCCTTGCCTTGCCAGAGATTGGAAACCAATTATGATTTCCGAATTTAAGACCTTTCTGGATATTTCCCTCAACTTGGGCATACATAAATTCATGACATTGTGGACGTATTGGTCCAGGCATCCAATCGACCATATGCCCGTGTTCTCTACCTCCATGTCCAGGAAACGATACGAGCAGATCTTGTGGTTCTTGCACTTCAACAACAATGAACTTTGTCTTCCTCGTGGAGACCCTGAATACGATCGACTCTACAAAATTTGGCCCCTCATAAACCACTTCAACCAACGTTTTGCAGCCTTATCAAGTTGTCTACATTGATGAGTCCCTGATTAAATTTCTGGCCGCTTGTCTTTCAAACAGTACCTTCCCAGCAGGGGCGGACTGACCATTGGGCCACTCGGGCACTGCCCGAGGGCCCCATGCCACTAGGAGGCCCCATCAGGGTTGCCAGCCTCAGTAAAACCACTGAAAGTATGTAAAACTCTGTGTTTTTTTTACATCTGTCTCTCCAATACCTTCTCAGTCAATAGAAACATGTCTGTTTATACTGTGTGATTTTATACTGTGTGTGTGTGTGTTTGTGTATACTGTCTGGCCCCATAATGTCTGATTGCCTGGGGGCCCCATAATCTCCTATTGCCCGGGGGCCCCATGAGTTGTCAGTCCACCCCTGCTTCCCAGCAAGCGTGCCAGATACGGGGTCAAGCTCTATAAGTTCTGTGACAGGGCAACAGGCTATGTATGGAGCTTTACGGTTTATGAGGGAAAAGATAGTTACGTAGAGCCGGAGAACTGCCCAGATTACATAAGGAGCGCTGGCAAGATAGTGTGGAACTTGGTGTCACCCTTATTTAGAAAGGGTTACCACTTGTACGTGGACAATTATTACACGAGCGTGCCACTGTTTAGTCATTTGTTTGATCAGCAGATTGGAGCATGTGGCACCGTGCGACCTAATCGCCGGGGCTTTCCCACGGGGCTTGTAGATTCTAGTCTTAGGCTGGGGGAGAGAGCCTGCTTGAAGTGTAATAACTTGCTCACTATGAAGTGGATGGATAATAAGAATGTTTTTGTTCTTACCTCCATTCATGCAGACACTACAGTCCAAATTAATACAGCGACTGGTGTTGTGGAGAAACCCCTCTGTGTCCACGAATATAACCAAAATGTGGGAGGGGTGGACCTCAATGACCAGTTGTTGGCGCCGTATCTAGTTGCCCGTAAGGCCAGACGCTCGTACAAAAAAGTGTCTGTTTACTTAATTCAATTGGCTTTGCTGAACGCTCATGTGCTATACAGAGCTTCAGGCGGGACTTTATCCTTTCTTTTATTCCAGAAAGAGATTGTCACAGACCTTCTGTATCCAGACGGTTCTGCACATCACCATTTTTCCCCAAAAAAATGCGTTTGAAAAATCGCTGTGCAAATACTGTGTGGAAAAAAAATGCAATACCCACCATTTTAATCTGTAGGGCCTTTGCCTTAAAAAAATATATAATATTTGGGGGTTCAATGTAATTTTCTTGCAAAAAAATTAAATGTTTTCATGTAAACAAAAAGTGTCAGAAAGGGCTTTGTCTTCAAGTGGTTAAAAGAGTGGGTGATGTGTGAGCTTCTAAATGTTGTGCATAAAATGCCAGGACAGTTCAAACCCCCCCCCCCAAATGACCCCATTTTGGAAAGTAGACACCCCAAGCTATTTGCTGAGAGGCATGTCGAGTCCATGGAATATTTTATATTTTGACACAAGTTGCGGGAAAAATATAAATATATATTTTTTGGCCAAAGTTGTCACTAAATGATATATTGCTATTGTATAAACATGCCATGGGCATATGTGGAATTACACTCCAAAAATACATTCTGTTGTTTCTCCTGAGTACGGGGATACCACTTGTGTTAGACTTTTTGAGAGCCTAGCCACGTACGAGACCCCAAAAACCAAGCACCGCCTTCAGGCTTTCTAAGGTTGTAAATTTTTGATTTCACTCCTCACTGCCAATCACAGTTTCGGAGGCCATGGAATTCCCAGATTGTACAACCCCCCCCCCCAAATAACCCCATTTTGGAAAGTAGACACCCCAAGCTATTTGCTGAGAGGTATGGCGAGTATTTTGCAGATCTCGCTTTTTTTCAAAGTTTTGGAATTTGAAAAAAGAAAAAAAATGTTTTTTTCTTTACTTTCTTATTTTCCAAAAACAAATGAGAGCTGTAAAATACTCACAATGACTCTCAGCAAATAGCTTGGGGTGTCTGCTTTCCAAAACGGGGTCATTTGGGGGAGTTTTGTGCTATTTTGGCATTTTATGGCCTTTGAAAATGTGATAGGTAGTGAGGAGTGAAATCAAACATTTGTGCCCTTAGAATTCCTGAAGGTGGTGATTGGTTTTCGAGGCCCCGTACGCGGCTAGGCTCCCAAAAAGTCCCACACGTGTGGTATCCCCATACTCAGGAGAAGCAGCAAAATGTATTTTGGGGTGCAATTCCACATATAACCATGGCATGTGTGAGCAATATATCATTTAGTGACAACTTTTTGTAAACATTTTTTTTTTGTCATTATTGAATCACTTGGGGCAGAAAAAAAAATATTCAATGGGCTCAATATGCCTCTCAGCAAATTCCTTGGGATGCCTACTTTCCAAAATGGGGTAATTTGGGGGGGGGGGTTGTACTGCCCTACCATTTTAGGACCTCAAGAAATGAGATAGGCAGTCATAAATTAAAAGCTGTGTAAATTCCAGAAAATGTACTCTGGTTTATAGACGCTATAACTTTTGCGCAAACCAATAAATATACGCTTATTGACATTTTTTTACTAAAGACATGTGGCTGAATACATTTTGGCCTAAATGTATGACTAAAATTTAGTTTATTAGATTTTTCTTATAACAAAATTTAGAAAATATCTTTTTTTTTTCAAAATTTTCGGTCTTTTTCCATTTATATCGCAAAAAATAAAAATCGCAGAGGCAATCAAATACCATCAAAAGAAAGCTCTATTTTTGGGAAGAAAAGGACGCAAATTCCGTTTGGGTACAACATTGCATGACCACGCAATTCCCAGTTAAAGCAGTGCAGTGCGAAATTGTTAATAGACATCTGGTCCTTAGGCTGACAATTGGTCCGGGGCTTAAGTGGTTAATACAAGAAAGGACTTTGCTCGCTTTGGAAACCGCAGCTTGGCATTGCATACTATTATTGAGCTTATGATCTACCAAAACCCTCAGATCCTTCTCCGCTATGGATCCCCTGAGAACCGAGTACGCAACTGCAACATGGCTTCAAAACGGTCAGCTGGTCAGAACAAACTAACCGAACGCACTGAAGAACAGCAATATGTGAGAAGAGCGACCTGAAAATCAGAAACGAGCATACAAGAACGCACTGCATTAGCAGAAGGAGCCCAAAGGGTGGCGAATTGGATCTTGAACTTCCTTTTTATAGTCCCATCATACGTGTTGTATGGTACCGCATTTATGACAGTTGGAATTTGGTGTGACCGCGTGTATGCAAAACAGCTTGAGCGAAATCCCATTGGAATTCCGTTGGGAAAACCATTAGAGCTTTTTCCGAGCAAAATTCTGATCGTGTGTATGCGGCATTAGTAGCTTACTTTCTAAATCCCTTGCCTTGTGGGCAGTGTCTTGCAAACACTGCTGCAAGCTGCTCTTTGAGCAAATCTCATATTAGCTCTGCCTTTCTCCTCATTTCAGATCCTGTATATAGAAATGGTCTGAACACCCCCCAGATCGATTCGCACCAGAACATCTTGAACAGGGGAGACCCCCCAAAATCCATACCAGATCCTTATCCAAGCATGCAGCCTGGCAGGTAAGGAAAAGGAGGGGTTGAGCTCCCCCCTCCTGAACCATATCAGGCCACATGCCTTTAAAATAAGGGGGTGGGTGCTTTGGGGCGGGGGGGGGGCTTTGCTGCCTTATATAGTGTGTGGCGTGAAATCACCCTGCCTTTGGCCAATCATGGCTCTCACTGTACATTGCACTGTGATTGGTCAAAGCATACAGGTCATGCTTTGGCCAATCAGCAGGCTTCAATGCACTGCGATGTCGCAGTACATTATGGGGGCTCCGTGGCGAGTGAACATCCCACGAGTGCCCCATGTGTTTGTTTGTTCTACGAACAAACAAACACCCCATGTTTGAGTTGAACTTATGTTCGACTTGAACAATGGTTTCCATCTCTATTTGTATATAAAGCATAACAGAATTACCAAGCAAACATAGCTACTGCCTGCATCTCTTCCTTACTGAACTCAAAACTTTTAAGAATAAAATCTGAGGAAAAATTTGAGACTCCAGCACCCCAAGCTCTGTTCAAAGGAGAAGCATACCTAGCATGCTTCTCTGCAACAGACATCCACTGTCTCTGGCCCAGGTAAGCAGGCTGCGTACCCCTCCTGCATGCTAGAAAATTATTATTATTATTATTATTATTATTATTATTATTATTATTAGTTTCTTAGTACATGAAACAGAAAACACTACAGGAAACACATCAGCTTCAATTAAATGGGAATGTAAATCCCGGATGAGCCCCTAATTGTTTTTTTTTTTTTTTCAGTTTTTAGGTCACTTTGCAGTAAAAGCAAGGAAGCATAAAAACATCTGTAGTATATTAAAAACAATACACAACAAACAGAGTATTACAAAATATGCATACATTATACACATGCTCGTGCATGGGCAATTTATGCAAATGAGATCCACTAAACCGTTACTTAATTGGGTTGGACATTTCGTGTCATCCCCAGGTAAAGATCCCTCTTTGCAAAGAATTTCTTTGATATTGTGGAGTCACCTTCCTTCGTTAATATGAAGCCAACCTCCTTCTATCCAGGAACTCATCCAGACTGCTCCTTGTTTCTCTGATTCCTCTATTCTGCTGCTTCTTTGTGTTCAAGACCTTTCTTCCTTCCACCTACTTCCTGCCAGCATCACCTACTGTTATACCAGTCTCCATGAAATGTGTCAAACAAGTACATTACCAATTACATAGAGGAAGCTCAAGTTCAAAAAACAATATATGGTAACTAAAATATATTATTCTATAAATGTATGCTATAAATATCACTAAAATAGCCATAGCAACACACTCCCTCCCTGGAGAATGAGTACATGGGTATGGTACTACCCCTTACCTATTCTCACAAAGAGTTTAACATAAAAGAAAAAACACCATATTAAAATACTTTCATAAAATAGAACACAAACAGATGCTTACAGATTTTAAAATTACATTTATTTATTTCCTATAAATAGTTCTAGAATCAATTACAGTGTTCAATGATATATCTGTGAATCAATTCATCCAGCAAGGTAATCCATGACAATCACAATGACCTGATCACCAGCCAATCTGTGTATGCCACACTCCAGTCACTAAATTACAGATTCCCAGCTGTGATCATTTTAATTTATCTCCAGGAATCCAGGATAATGCCATTGACCGAATTTTACTACAGCCTGAATCTGTCATTTAGTGGCAGGAGTAAAATTTGTACAGCCCACTCAAATTCCATCACTATGTTCTTTCATGGCTTCTAGGTTCATGGTTGCTGACGATTTTTGGCCTGCTCTGCTGAACTGCCAGTGAATCGAACATGAAAGTGTTTTAGCAACACTGCAGCAATATGGTGATCCAGAATCATTGTTACCTATTGTTGTTTGAGGATGCAAGCAGTTGCAAAGGAATGGATTGAACTAGGCCACCTACAGCAGTATGAACACTGAACAATTTTAACAACATATGTATGAACAACAGAACATTTTTTTATAGAAAATATAGGCAGCTATTAGAGATCTATAACTATTGCTTCATCCTTTATGATAATGAAATAGATTACTGCGTAAATAGCAGGGTAAACTACGGAGTTCTGATTTATTAAAGTCAGGCTCACACTGCCAGATAGAATGATTAGTGTTTACTTTTCTTCGCTGTCAAAATCATTCATGCCTACTAAAGAGAAAATTGAGTACTGTCCGTGATACTTTTTTTATTTGCACTAACATACAATTTTTCAGGACAAGCTTTCGGGGTATGTCCCCTTCTTCAAGGTCCAAGCAGTACTGATTTACAAATTTTTAAGCAGAATGTAGAAAAAAAAAAAAACATTCTGCTTAAAAGTTTGTAAATCAGTACTGCTTGGACCTTGAAGAAGGGGACATACCCCGAAAGCTTGTCCTGAAAAATTGTATGTTAGTGCAAATAATAAAAAAAGTATCACGGACAGTACTCAATTTTCTCTGTCACAATTGCACTAATACGGCTACAATCACATTAAGTATGCCTACTAAAGCAATCTTTTGCATGTGCACTTTCAAGCAGCCATGTACAGTGGTTAACCCATCCTCACATACTTACATACGCTTACTGTGTATGAACTATCTACAAATGAATGACTGAGGAATAAATCAACACAAGGTTTTATAAACAAAGAAAAAAGTCAAAATAGGATCATGTTGAAAGCATTCCTAGAAAATCAATTACATACTGCATTATTTATTTAAAGCGGAGCTCCACCCTAAAGTGGAGCTTCCGCTCATTGGAACCCTGTACAGTACAGGTATCTGCACCCACTTCCAGCATAGATATCCGAAGAAACTACGCCCCTTTCCGCAGGTCCCCCGCTGTCTGCCTGGAAACACACGGATCCCAGAGACAGCGGGGACCATCCTTATTGCGCAGCGCGACTTGCGCATGCGCAGTAGGGAACCGGGAAATGAAGCTGCAAGGCTCCACTTCCTGATTCCCATAGCCAAGATGGCAGCGGCAGCACCCGAGAGACGATCGAGAGATCGGCTTCGGGGGCTGACATCGTGGGCTCGCTGGGCGGGTAAGTGTCCTTATTTTAAAAGTCAGCAGCTGCAGTATTTGTAGCTGCTGACTTTAAAAAAAAAAAACGGCGAAACTCCCGCTTTAATCTAGAAAGAAAAAAAAAATTCCATTTATTATATTCATTAAAAATTCAGATGTAGTATGAGCATGAATAAGTACACTTTCAGTCTACTAAATTATACCTATACAACAATGCACAACAATGGCAAACTATTTTAGAAATCGTTAAGAAAATATCAGCCAGTGGTTGCCAGCAAGCATGTCTATTAACCACTTTCAGACCGGACCATTTTGCTGGTAAATGACCAGAGGTCTTTTTACAATTTGGCACTGTGCGGCTTTAACTGGTAATTGCGCGGTCATGCAATGTTGTACCCAAACAAAATTTGCGTCCTTTTCTTCCCACAAATAGAGCTTTCTTTTGATGGTATTTGATTGCCTCTGCGATTTTTATTTTTTGCGATATAAACGTAAAAAGACCGCAAATTTTGAAAAAAAATGATATTTTCTAATTTTTGTTATTAGAAAAATCCAATAAACTCAATTTTAGTCATACATTTAGGCCAAAATGTATTCAGCCACATGTCTTTGGTAAAAAAAAAGTCAATAACTGTATATTTATTGGTTTGCGCAAAAGTTGTCACATCTACAAACTAAGGTACGTTTTCTGGAATTTACGCAGCTTTTAGTTTACGACTGCCTATCTCATTTCTTGAGGTGCTAAAATGGCAGGGCAGTACAAAACCCCCCCAAATGACCCCATTTTGGAAAGTAGACCCCCTAAGGAAATTGATAAGTGGCATGTTGAGCCCATTGAATATTTTATTTTTTTGCCTCAAGCGATTGAATAATGACAAAAAAATATATATTTTTTTTTTTTTTACACAAAGTTGTCACTAAATGATATATTTCTCACACATCCTATGGGCATATGTGAAATGACACCCCAAAATAAATCCTGCTGCTTCTCCTGAGTATGGGGATACCACATATGTGGGACTTTTTGGGAGCCTAGCCGCGTACGGGGCCCCGAAAACCAAGCACCGCCTTCAGGCTTTCTAAGGGCGTAAATTTTTGATTTCACTTCTCACTACCTATTACAGTTTTGAAGGCCATAAAATGCCAAGATGGCACAAAACCCCCACAAATGACCCCATTTTAGAAAGTAGACACCCCAAGCTATTTGCTGAGAGGCATGTTGAGTCCATGGAATATTTTATATTTTGCCACAAGTTGCGGGAAAATTACAAACTTTAATTTTTTTTTTTTTTTTTTTCACAAAGTTGTCACTAAATGATATATTGCTCACACATGCCACGGGCATATGTGAAATGACACCCCAAAATAAATTCTGCTGCTTCTCCTGAGTACGGGGATACCACATGTGTGGGATTTTTTGGGAGCCTAGCCGCGTACGGGGCCCCGAAATCCAAGAACTGCCTTCAGGTTTTCTAAGGGCGTAAATATTTGACTTCACTCCTCACTACCTATTACAGTTTTGAAGGCCATAAAATGCCAAGATGGCACAAAACCCCCACAAATGACCCCATTTTAGAAAGTAGACACCCCAAGCTATTTGCTGAGAGGCATGTTGAGTCCATGGAATATTTTATATTTTGCCACAAGTTGCGGGAAAATTACAAACTTTAATTTTTTTTTTTTTTTTTTTTCACAAAGTTGTCACTAAATGATATATTGCTCACACATGCCACGGGCATATGTGAAATGACACCCCAAAATAAATTCTGCTGCTTCTCCTGAGTACGGGGATACCACATGTGTGGGATTTTTTGGGAGCCTAGCCGCGTACGGGGCCCCGAAATCCAAGAACTGCCTTCAGGTTTTCTAAGGGCGTAAATATTTGACTTCACTCCTCACTACCTATTACAGTTTTGAAGGCCATAAAATGCCAAGATGGCACAAAACCCCCACAAATGACCCCATTTTAGAAAGTAGACACCCCAAGCTATTTGCTGAGAGGCATGTTGAGTCCATGGAATATTTTATATTTTGCCACAAGTTGCGGGAAAATTACAAACTTTTTTTTTTTTTTTTTTCCACAAAGTTGTCACTAAATGATATATTGCTCACGCATGCCATGGCATATGTGAAATAACACCCCAAAATAAATTCTGCTGCTTCTCCTGAGTACGGGGATACCACATATGTGGGACTTTTTGGGAGCCTAGCCGCGTACGGGGGCCCGAAAACCAAGCACCGCCTTCAGGCTTTCTAAGGGCGTTACAGTTTTGAAGGCCATAAAATGCCAAGATGGCACAAACCCCCCCCAAATGACCCCATTTTGGAAAGTAGACACCCCTAAATTTAGGGGTACACTAGTGAGATTAGGTAATAAATGGCGGGTGCCCTGAAACTATAAAAAAATAACTAACCAACCAGCGTCACCTGTAACAGTTATATGGTGATCACTGGTGAAAGGGTTAACTAGGGGGCAATCAGGGGGCTTTATGCGGTAGTATATGGGGGTCCCTGGCGCTATAAAAAGCTGCGGCGAACCTAAATACCTACCTGCCTAACTAGCGTCACCTGTGACACTAATACAGCGATCAGAAAAATGATCGCTTATTAGGCTGGGTTCACACTGGTGCGATGCAGGAACGCCACGAATCCGCGGCGGGTTCCCGCATCGCATGCCTCCCGGCGGCAGTTCACACTGCCCTATGCGAACTGCTGGGAGTGTCAGTGAAATGTTAATGACACCCCCAGATCAGTTCGCATATCGCAGTGCGATCTGCAAACTCGGATCGCATGGTGTGAACACCCATGCGATCCGATTCTGCTGCGGACCAAAAAAAGGGTCCCGTGCGAATTTGCGGTGGGTGCGGCGCGAATTCAGCCATACTATCTGTATGGCTGAACTTGAATTGCACAGAGATCGGATGTGATTTGCACTGCAGTGCGGTGCGAATCACATTCGTTCTCATAAACCGCTGCAATGTGAACCCAGCCTTAGTGACACTGGCGACGGGGGGTGATCACGGGGTTAAACCTTTATTGGGGGGGTTAGGGGGGTACATTAGAACTAAAGGGGGCTAACCCTAACTGCCCTAACAGTTATTACAGTCACAAATGACACCAATGCAAAAAAAAAACAAAAAAAAAATGACATTGGTGTCACTGTGACTGGGGGGGCAGGGGTAATTGGGGGGGTGATCGGGGGGGGGGGGGGCCTGGCATGTTCTACTGTGTAGTGTCGTGTTGGTGCAACTCACCGATCCTCTCTCCTCGGTGTCGGAATGAAAAATACCGACACGGAGGAGAGATTACATCACTTCCTCTCCTGTGTTTACATTACAGGAGAGGAAGTGATGTCACGGAGCATTTTCATTCGTCGGGAGCGTTTGCGAGGGGGTGGCCATGAATGAATGGCCGCCCCCTCATCCCGGATCGCTCCCGAACGAATACCGACCGCCGCAGGCACCGGGGGGGGGGCCCGATCGGGCCCCCCACCCGCGGGAAGGCAGGGACGTACAGGTACGCCCATATGCCTGCCCGTGCCATTCTGTCGACGTACATCGTCGTGCGGCGGTCGGCAAGTGGTTAAAGAGGCATGACTGTTCACAGAGCTTGTTATTAAAGTGAAACTGTGTTCACTTTCTTAATTTAATTTTAAAAAATCTATTTATTTATAACTTTATCTATTAATTTAAACTGTGATATAGAGTGTCTTTACACATTGTAGCTTTTACAACATATAAAGCTCTCAGAGGAGAGATGATTTATTAACCACTTGCCGACCGGCGCACGCTGATGTACGTCGGCAGAATGGCATGGACAGGCAACTGGGCATTTTCTGTACATCCCTTTAAATTTGCTGCCATGCCATCGCGTGTGTGCCATCGGTCGGGACCTCCATGAGTCTTGATGACTCGATCGCCGTGGGGATACCCACAATCGTCACACGAGGAGGAAGAACGGGGAGATGCTAATGTAAACAAGCATCTCCCCGTTCTGCCCAGTGACAGTGTCACTGATCTCTGCTCCCTGTCATCGGGAGCAGAGATCAGTGACGAGTCACACACAGCCACGCCCCCCCACAGTTAGAATCCCTCCCCAGGACACACTTAACGCCTACACTGCCACCTAGTGGTTAAGCCCTTTACTGCCAGTGTCATTTACAAAGGAATCGGTGCATTTGTATAGCACTGATTGCTGTATAAATGACAATGGTCCCAAAAATGTGTCAAAACTGTCCGATGTGTCCGCCATAATGTTGCAGTCATGATAAAAATCGCTGATCGCTGCCATTACTAGTAAAAAAAAAAAAATTATAAAATGCCATAAAACTATCCCCTATTTTGTAAATGCTATAACTTTTGCGCAAACCAATCAATAATCACTTATTGCGATTTTTTTACCAAAAATATGTAGAAGTATACATATCAGCCTAAACTGAGAAAAAATAAGTTTTTTATATATATATATATTTTTGGGGGATATTTATTATAGCAAAATGTAAAAAATAATGCGTTTTTTTTTTAAATTGTCACTCTTTTTTTGTTTATAACGCAAAAAATAAAACTCGCAGGGGAGATCAAGTACCACCAAAAGAAAGCTCTATTTGTGGGGAAAAAAGGATGTCAATTTTGTTTGGGAGCCATGTCGTACGACCGTGCAATTGTCAGTTAAAGCAACGCAGTGCCGAATCACAAAAAGTGGTCTGGTTTTTAGCCAGCAAAATGGTCTGGGGCTTAAGTAGTTAATATTTGCAGTTCTCTGACTGAGAATATAAGAAAAGAAAAGAAGTGATGAATGGCCAGGATGTGTAATGATTGTGATGATCATGGACAAAAATGCTACTTACATAGTTACATAGTTGGTGAGGTTGTCCATCAAGTCCAACCTATGTGTGTGATTATATGTCAGTATTACATTGTATATCTCTGTATGTTGCAGTCATTCAGGTGCTTATCTAATAGTTTCTTGAAACTATCAATGCCTCCAGCTGAGACCACCGCCTGTGAATGGGAATTCCACATCCTTACGACTCTTACAGTAAAGAACCCTCTACGTAGTTTAAGGTTAAACTTATTTTCTTCTAATTTTAATGAGTGGCCATGAGTCTTGTTAAACTCCCTTCAGCGGGAAAGTTTTATCCCTATTGTACGGTCACCAGTATGCTATTTGTAAATTAAAATCATATCCCCTCTCAAGCATCTCTTCTTCAGAGAGAATAAGTTCAGTGTTCGCAACCTTTCCTCATAACTAATATCCTCCAGACCCTTTGTTAGCTTAGTTGCCCTTCTGTGTATTCGCTCCATTTCCAGTACATACTTCCTGAGGACTGGTGCCCAGAACTGGACAGCATACTCCAGGTGCGGCCGAACCAGAGTCTTGTAGAGTGGGAGAATTATCGTTTTATCTCTGGAGTTGATCCCCTTTTTAAGACATGCCAATATTCTGTTTGCTTTGTTAGCAGCAGCTTGGCATTGCATGCCTTTTCTGAGCCTATCATCTACTAGGACCCCCAGGTCCTTTTCCATCCTAGATTCCCCCAGAGGTTCCCCCCCCCCCCCCCCAGTGTATAGATTGCATTCCTATTTTCGCCACCCAAATGCATTATTTTACATTTTTCTACATTGAACTTAATAGTTACATAGTTAGTAAGGTTGAATAAAGACACCAGTCCATCCAGTTCAACCTGAGTGTGGGTGCATGTCTACAATTGTGTACAATTGTCCCTATCCCTGTACATTGCATCTCATTAAGATACTCCTCTATTATATATTATTTATTTAAGGTACCCAAGTAGCACTGTCAATGTACACAGTGTTCCACACATACAGTACATACACTCACATCGTTCCCTACCCTCAAGGAGCCCACAATCCAAGGTCCCCAACTCGCATTCATATACTAGGGACAATTTTGGGCAGAAGCCAATTAACCTACCAAAAAGCAAAATGTAAAAATAGAAAAAATGACAGTTATAAATTAAAAATAAAGTAGAATACCTATGCGAGACCTATGTGTGTTTTTATTTATAGCCAGACTTTCCTGTGGCATTTGTAATGGTACATTTATATAGCCATAAATACAATGTCAAAATTGTCACAGAAATGTGCTGATGTAAATTAAAAAAAACAATCATTTATAAGTATCCCCTCTCACATGAGTCTTTTATTAACTTTATATTTACAGTAATATATTGGGGTCTAGTGAGGAAATATACCCACACTAGACCTTAGGGGCCCCTAAGTGTTAGGGTATTTTTTAGGGGTTAAAGGTCCCCAAATATTAGAGGCCATAGGGGGATGCTCCTGTATGTATGTGTCTGTAGATATACAAACATGTACATTTACAAGCTGCTCTATATCTTCAGGGGCTGTTTAACAGTGACAGGGGAACTATAGGACATAATCCTTCCATTTCCTCATCACATCACGGCCATTTCCCTCTTCTCTCCCAGTTTTTGACATCTCTGAGGTAGGGATAGTTTTTTGAAACAATTGATGCTCCCCGCTGAGGCCACCGCCTGTGGAAGGGAATTCCACATCTTTGCCGCTCTTACAGTAAAGAACCCTCTATGAAGTTTAAGGTTAAACCTCTTGTCTTCTCATTTTAATGGGTGGCCACGAATCTTGTTAAACTCCCTTCTCACAAAAAAGTTTTATCCATATTGTGGGGTCACCAGTATGGTATTTATGAATTGAAATCATATTCCCTCTCAAGCGTCTCTTCTCCAGAGAGAATAAGTTCAGTGCTCGCAACCTTTCCTCATAATTAATATCCTCCAGACCCTTTATTAGCTTAGTTGCCCTTCTTTGTACTCGCTCCATTTCCAGTACATACTTCCTGAGGACTGGTGCCCAGAACTGGACAGCATACTCCAGGGGCGGCCGGACTTGGAGTCTTTTAGAGCAGGAGAATTATTGTTTTATCTCTGGAGTTGATCCCTTTTTTAATGCATGCCAATATTCTGTTTGCTTTGTTAGCAGCAGCTTGGCATTGCTATCATCTACTAGGACCCCCAGGTCCTTTTCCATCCTAGATTCCCCCAGAGGTTCTCCCCCACTGTATAGATTGCATTCATATTTTTGCCACCCAAATGCATTATTTTACATGAACAGTCAATCATTATGTGTATCAACAGTATATTCTGTTTTAAGATGGTACAATGTAGCAGAAGCATATGAACTAATAAAAAAACTGCTGAAATTAATATATTAATTAAATACCGAACTCTAAAGGAATACAAAATAACTGCTAAGAAAGAATGGTCCACCAGTAGATATAACAATTCTTGCAGTTTCTAATCACTGTCTCTTGTTTCAAAATCACAGAGTCTATTCAAAAAAAGTACAGAATAAAGTGTAGATTTCAATAATGTTTTGTTGCTCTTGCCAAAACTCATTAAACATACAAGGCTGCTCCTTGTTGGGTCCAGATCATATCAATTCATATGGTCATAAAAAATAAACACAGCATTACCTGACCCTCTTTGTGGGTGTCCATTTATAAAACAGAGATCAGCCGTGATCCTCTGGGGTGTACGGGTTTATGTAGCTGAGATAAGGAGCAGAGAACATGTTCTCCTACTCATCACAGTACATGACCGTTCTGTCACAAACAGCCAGTTTATAAAAGTGAGATCTGAAGATATCTCAGCCCTTACACTGAAATATCTCCCTTCCAGCTTCCCCAGCTCAGAGGTGGAGAATCTGGGAGAGAAGCTGGTGTGATAAGAGCAAGAAGGCTACTTTCTTCCTAATATCAACACCAGTGGGTTAAAAGTGAATATTAACAACATATAAATATATACAAGTGTATATATATATATATATATATATATATATATATATATATACTAAGGAGCAGGGCCCTCTGATTCCTACTATATTAAAGTGTATTGTAGTATTGTAATTGTACTGTCTACCCCCAAGTTCTAAAGCACTACGTAAACTGTTGGCGCTATATAAATCCTGTATAATAGTAATATACATGTGTGAGTGTGTGTGTGTGTGTGTGTGTGTATATATATATATATATATACATACCTCCCAACATTTTGAGATGAGAATGAGGGACACCTACTAGCAAACATATGTAGGCATAGGACATGCCCCCTGCCATGCCCTTTAACCGCTTTCAGACCAGACCATTTTGCTGACTTAAGACCAGACCACTTTTTTTGATTCGGCTCTGTGTCGCTTTAACTGACAATTGCGCGGTCGTGCGACGTTGCTCTCAAACAAAATTGACGTCCGTTTTCTCCCACAAATAGAGCTTTCTTTTGGTGGTATTTGATCACCCCTGCGGTTTTTATTTTTTGCGCTATAAACAAAAATAGAGCAACAATTTTGAAAAAAAATGCATTATTTTTTGTTATAATAAATATCCCCCAAAAATATATATATATATATATATATATATAAAAAAAATTTCCCTCAGTTTAGGCCAATACGTATTCTTCTACATATTTTTGGTAAAAAAAATCGCAATAAGCAATTATTGATTGGTTTGCGCAAAAGTTATAACGTTTACAAAATAGGGGATAGTTTTATGGCATTTTTATTAATAATAATTTTTTTACTATTAATGGCGGCGATCAGCGATTTTTATTGTGACTGTGACATTATGGTGGACACATCGGACATTTTTGACACATTTTTGGGACCATTGTCATTTATACAGCAATCAGTGCTATACAAATGCATTGATTCCTGTGTAAATGACACTGGCAGTGAAGGGGTTAACCAGGCGGTGGCAGTGTAGGGGTTAAATGTTCCTAGGGGCGTGTTACTAACTGTGGGGGGGGGGGGGCTGGGCTGTGTGTTAGTGAACACTGATCTCTGCTCCAAACACATGGAGCAGAGATCAGCGTCACTTGTTGCTAGGCAGAATAGGGAGATGCCGTTTACAACGGCATCTCCCCGTTCAGCCGCCCCGTGAAGCGATCGCGGGTATCCCCGCGGAGATCGAGTCCACACCCCCGCACGCGATGGCTGGGCGGCATATAAAAATGGACGTTCCTGTAAGCCAATATGCCTGCCCGTGCCATTCTGCCGACGTACATCGGCGTGCGCCGGTCAGGAACTGGTTAAAGGGGACATAACCAAAAAAAAGAAAAAAGGTTAATTAAATCCACAAGTGCTTTTTTTTACCACTAACATTCCTTTATATTGGCTTTTAAAATTTACAAATGCAGCAATTTAGAATTTGGATGGAAGGTCTAGCGCTGGGAAACACTTTTTGAAAGATAAAAAGTGCATTTTATATACAACTTTATAGATCAGACCAAAATAAGGGACAAATGGGGGGGGAGGGACAGAGGGACATTGCTCCAAATCAGGGACAGTCCCTCGAAATCAGGGACAGTTGGGAGGTATATATATATATATATATATATATATATATATATATATATATATATATATATATATATATATATATATATATATATATATATAAATATTCATATATTTACTGAGTTATCACAGTTACTAAGAAAATGTAATTACATGTTCTTTTAAATGTAATCACAAAATATCTCCGGAGATTTTCAGAGGAAACACTTCTCCCCTGTTCTCCCTCTGAGAACTGAAGTTCTCAGCTCCATAAACCGGATCCTTTTTCTCTGAGAACTGCCCAGAACTGAACTGAGAAAAAAAAACTTTCAGTTTAATAAATGTACACCTGTTGTATGTGATAGAATCAAATGTTCTAATGATTTTTGTTTTAAATACACAAAAAACATCAAATGTACTAAAGTTTAAAATGATATGTATAGTAAACTGATTCTGGGCTTGATGTTTAAAGTGAGCACAAATTCATCCCACCTCAGCTCTTTAGTAAATATTGTGCACAGCAATTAGCAAAACAGCATATTTTTCATTATCTGGCAAACTCAGAGGTGTGCATTGAAGTTCACCAGATGCGAATTGGCAATGATGGTATTTTTATGTCATATTTATGATGTTGCAAATGATTCCCAGTGATTATACCTAATGACAGATTGATAAAAAAAAAAAAAAACCTGAATATAAATTCTATGTGTGGACTTCATTAACAATAGACATTGGAAGAGATGTACTACAACTACACAAATCTGGTGCAGTTGTGCATAGTAACCAATCAGCTTCTAAGTTCAGCTTGTTCAATTAAGCTTTGACAATAAAACCTGGAAACTGACTGGTTACTATGCACAGCTGCACCGGTTTTAGTAAATATCCCCCATTGTGTATTTTTTAAGTCTGTAGGGCTAATGAGGCATTAAACTAATAAGAAGAGGTTATTTAATTTGTATTACATCAGGTCATTCAACAACTACTATTTTCTAATATATATATATATATATATATATATATATATATATATATATATATATATATATATATATATATACACTAATTAGATAATATGTGATACACTTACAATACATTTTCAGGATTAACCACTATTATTATGTGTGAAAATCCTGCAATCTCTGCAGTACTAGAAGGACATTTATGCAGAGCTTCCTTTTTTTCCAACAAGGTTAAAAAAAAAATATTTTACCCTTCATCTGATGGATTTATTCTGTGAAATTAAATTTCAAAGTTCCCACTAAATTTGCTTTAGGAAAATGCATAAAATAAAGATTTTGATGATGCAATGTCTGAAAAATATGAGGTTGTGAAGCATCAGAATGTGATTGCAGGCGAAATCTTTAATAATAAAAAAATAAAAAAATAAATAAATGGGAATTTTAGGTCAGAATATATGTAATTTACAAATTTAACTTCTAATTTTATGTTATATTTGCTTTTACTTTTATTATATTTTTCATTAAGCTTTCAAATATACCGTTGCATAAAACATGAATTCGTTGTTAGAATAGTTAAAACTGTAATAATGTTTATATATTACAGGAATGTGTGTCTCTATACTGTCACAAAAATACACTTTACACTCAAGTATCTAGTACTTGAGTGTAAAGTGTATTTTATTAATAATAATAATAATAATAATAATAATAATAATAATAATAAATATTAGTGATAAAAACAATACCTTACAACACCTTTGCAGATAGTTTGGAAATAATATTACATGCAATAAAAATAAAAATAAAAACACTGTTTTGTATATACGTACGTTCAATGATCAGGAGAATATAATAATAGCAAAAACACAGCACATAAGCAGATGCATATATGTACATGTACTGTACATTTCTATGTGTTGTGTCTGTCTACATGCCTATAGATACGTATATGTATAGCAAAACTGTAATGAGAGTAAAGTAAACTATTATTATTATTATTATTATTATTTTTATTATTATTATTATTATTATTATTATTATTATTATAAAGAGAGGGATAGATACATGTGCAAACCATAAAAACTAACAATATTTTGTTTCTAATAATCTGATAGCCTGCTAACTAAATATTTAAAAATATAATTATTTTCATCATCCTAAGTCAGTCTGATTCCTAAGTATTTTATAATACATTTACTACTTACTTAAGACCTACTGGCTGTTAGATAAAGAGTATTTCAATTACAACAGAATTTCTTTCTGTTCCTGTTCCCTGTATCTGCATACAATTCTGCACAGTTTTTAAACATTTATCTCTAGTGATGGACGAACTTCCGACGGGACGTTTCGCGAACGCGAAACGCGAACGGACACAAACGTTCGCGAAAACGACCGTTCGCCGCGGGCTCCATTGACTTCAATGGGAGGCGAATTTCGCAAACCTTTAGGTCGAATTTGCGGCCACGGGGTAATTATTAGGGGGTAGCACGTAGTCCCACCACCTGGACAATAGCATAATACATGTATGAGGTGAATTTGGGATCGATAACTACAAGCATTTTTTTTTTATTTGGGAAATTGTTCTGACAATTCAGGACTATGGAGCTAATGAAGGCAATGGAGGAGAGGGAAGGTCAGGGACCAGGGTAGGCAAACAAGAGGGTGCAGGAGATACAGAGCACTGACAGCAGCACCGTAATACAGAGCACTGACATCAGCACCGTGACATACAGCGCTGACAGCAGCTCCGTGACATACAGCGCTGACAGCAGCTCCGTGACATACAGCGCTGACAGCAGCTCCGTGACATACAGCGCTGACAGCAGCTCCGTGACATACAGCGCTGACAGCAGCTCCGTGACATACAGCGCTGACAGCAGCACCGTGACATACAGCGCTGACAGCAGCTCCGTGACATACAGCGCTGACAGCAGCTCCGTGACATACAGCGCTGACAGCAGCTCCGTGACATACAGCACTGACAGCAGCTCCGTGACATACAGCGCTGACAGCAGCTCCGTGACATACAGCGCTGACAGCAGCACCGTGACATACAGCGCTGACAGCAGCTCCGTGACATACAGCGCTGACAGCAGCTCCGTGACATACAGCGCTGACAGCAGCTCCGTGACATACAGCGCTGACAGCAGCTCCGTGACATACAGCGCTGACAGCAGCTCCGTGACATACAGCGCTGACAGCAGCTCCGTGACATACAGCGCTGACAGCAGCTCCGTGACATACAGCGCTGACAGCAGCTCCGTGACATACAGCGCTGACAGCAGCTCCGTGACATACAGCGCTGACAGCAGCTCCGTGACATACAGCGCTGACAGCAGCTCCGTGACATACAGCGCTGACAGCAGCTCCGTGACATACAGCGCTGACAGCAGCACCGTGACATACAGCGCTGACAGCAGCTCCGTGACATACAGCGCTGACAGCAGCTCCGTGACATACAGCGCTGACAGCAGCTCCGTGACATACAGCACTGACAGCAGCTCCGTGACATACAGCGCTGACAGCAGCTCCGTGACATACAGCGCTGACAGCAGCACCGTGACATACAGCGCTGACAGCAGCTCCGTGACATACAGCGCTGACAGCAGCTCCGTGACATACAGCGCTGACAGCAGCTCCGTGACATACAGCGCTGACAGCAGCTCCGTGACATACAGCGCTGACAGCAGCTCCGTGACATACAGCGCTGACAGCAGCTCCGTGACATACAGCGCTGACAGCAGCTCCGTGACATACAGCGCTGACAGCAGCTCCGTGACATACAGCGCTGACAGCAGCTCCGTGACATACAGCGCTGACAGCAGCTCCGTGACATACAGCGCTGACAGCAGCACCGTAAGCAGCCCCAGGAGGAAGTCAGCACAGCACAGGGATGGTGTGATCCCCTCATAATAAGAACCCCCAGGAGGAAGTCAGCACAGCACAGGGATGGTGGGAGCCCCTCATAATAAGAACACCCAGGAGGAAGTCAGCACAGCACAGGGATGGTGGGAACCCCTCATAATAAGCAGCCCCAGTAGAAATATGACACCGCTCAACCTCTTCAAAGAGGAGGGTAGGGGCATATAGTACGGTGTGCTTTTTTGGGTCAGGGAAGTGAGCCAAATGAATTAAGAAGGTCTGTGTGCTTGATTCCAAAAATTGTTTATAGACATATACATGGTCTACTGATCACATGTGTTGAATTCCTCCGAGATCCATGCCTCATTCATTTTTAGAAATGTGAGGTAGTTAACACTGTGGTGAGCTAGGCGAGTACGCTTATCGGTCACAATCCCCCCTGCTGCGCTGAACGTCCTTTCGGACAGGACACTGGATGAGGGGCAAGCCAACAGTTCGATTGCAAATTGGGCAAGCTCTGGCCAGAGGTCAAGCCTGCCCACCCAGTAGTCTAGGGGTTCATCACTCCTCAGAGCGTCCACATCGGCCGTTAACCCAATGTAGTCGGACACCTGACGGTCTAGGCGTTCCCTGATGCTGGATCCGGATGACACCTGTCGATGGGTCGGCTGAAAGAATGACCTCATATCCGAAGTCACCAACACATCTTCAAACCGGCCTCTTCTTGCAGGCGCTGTTGGATTGGTACCCGCAAATCCTTCTCTGGGAGTGGGAATTGCTCCTCTGCCAGCGCACGCAAAAGCAGAATGCAGCATTTCTCGAAGCAAGGCCTGGAAGTGCTGCATTCTGACAGCCCTCTGCGACGGCGGTAACATTTCCGCCATTTTGTGTTTGTACCGGGGGTCTAAGTACGTTGCCACCCAGTACTGGTCCTTGACCCTCATGCTTTTTATACGGGGGTCCCTATTAAAACACTGGAGCATGAAGGCCCCCATTTGCACTAAAGTGGAAGCGGTGTGGTGGCCTGGCTCCTGCTCATCATCCAGGATAATGTCGTCCTCTTCATTCTCCTCTCCCCATCCTCGCACAACAGGGATCCCAGAAAGGTTTAAAGCATGCTCTTCTTGCTCCTGCTCATCCGCCCCGGCACCATCCTCCTCTGACTCCTCATCAGACTCCTGTTGTTGACTTGTCTCAGATAGAGTAGCCCCCCCTGGGAATTCATCCAGCATTGCGACTTCCTCATCTTCCCGCTCCTGCTCCTCCACAGCCTGATCAATGACACGACGCAATGCACGCTCCAGAAAGAAGGCATAAGGTACCATGTCACTGATGGCGCCATGGCTGCGACTGACCAGTTTGGTGATCTCCTCAAATGGCCGCAGAAGTCTGCATGTGTCGCGCATGAGCAGCCACTGGCGCGGTGAAAAAAAACCCAGCTCCCCAGAACCGTTTCTTTCGCAGAGTTCATACAGGTAGACGTTAACTGCACGTTTCTGCTGGAGCAGCCTATCAAGCATATAGAAGGTTGAGTTCCATCGCGTCGGGCAATCGCAAATAAGACGTCTGACCGGCAGATGGTGTCGCCGCTGAATGTCAGCAAGGCGAGCCATGGCCGTGTAAGATCTTCTGAAATGGGCCGAGATTTTCCTTGCCTGCCGCAAGATGTCCTGGACCCCAGGGTATTTGACAAGGAATCGCTGCACGACCAAGTTTAAGACGTGTGCCATGCACGGCACGTGCGTGATTTTGCCCTGTTTCAATGCGCTAAGCAGATTGGCACCGTTGTCACACACCACTTTACCAACTGTCAAATTGAGCGGTGTTAGCCACTCATCTGCCTGTGAACGCAAAGCTGAAAGGAGTGCCGGGCCAGTGTGGCTCTTTGCTTCCAGGCACAACAGACGCAGCACGGCATGGCAACGTCTCACCTGGCATGTGGAATAGGTTCTGGGGAGCTTGGGCGGTGCAGTGGAAGAGACGCTAGCAGCGGAAAAGGAGGAGGCAGCTGAGGAGGAGAGGGAGGAGGATGGAGTAGGAGGAGGAGAAGAAGAGTCAGGCCTGCATGCAATCCGTGGCGGTAAAACCAAATCTACACGGGTGCCACGGGTTACATGCTTGACGGCCGTCAGAAGGTTCACCCAGTGGGCAGTAAAACTGATATACCTTCCCTGCCCGTGTTTGCTAGACCACGTGTCTGTGGTCAGATGTATCTTGGCACCGACACTGTGTGCCAGAGATACATTCACTTGCCGCTGAACATGGCCATATAGCTCTGGGATGCCCTTCTCTGAGAAATACTTCCTTCCTGGGACCTTCCATTGTGGTGTTCCAATGGCCACAAATTTGCGAAAGGCCTCCGAGTCCACCAGTTTATATGGCAGTAGTTGGCGGGCTATGAGTTCTGACAAGCCAGCCGCCAACCGTTGGGCAAGAGGGTTATCCGGCGTCATCATTTTTTTACGCTCAAACATTAGGCCCACGGAAGCCTGCCTTTTTGCAGAAAAATGTGAGCTTGGCGTGATGGAAGGTGGAGTGGAGGACAATTGTGAGGAGAGAGGAGAAGGAGAAGTAGAAGACGAGGCTGGACGGTGAGAGCCTGCAGTGTGGCTTTGTGTGTTCCGTTGCTCCCACTGGGCTCGGTGATGGCTGCTCATGTGCCTTCTTAAGGCGGTCGTCCCTAGGTGAGTATTGGGCTTACCGCGACTAACGCGTTGACTGCAAAGATTGCAGATGGCAACGCTATTGTCAGCAGCGGACACGTTAAAAAAAGCCCACACTGCGGAGCCATGTGCCGGTGTCCTGGGAGCGCCAGATGTGACCGTACATGGTCGATGACTCGCTCCTGATACATTTGCAGTCTGCTTTGTCCCTGCTGTGCAATGTAAGTCATTGCTGCTTCTCCTCCCTATCTGCTGGTCCATATCTCCCTCTGAACTCCCCTCCTCTTCCTCTCTTGTGGGCACCCACGTGACATCACTAGACACGTCATCATCAACGTCACCTTCCCCACCGCTATAAGTAGAGTAGGCAGCAACACCGGGGACCAACCTCCTCCTTGGGCTGATCTGGGTACTGGCGTCAGACTGCTGAGTAGCGCTTGTTGCTACCTCCTCTTCCTGATCCAATACCAAGAGTGGCTGCGCATCAGAAATGTCCTCTTGATATGGATCGGAAAATAATTCCAGTGACTCAAGCGGAAGGTATGTGGTGGTGGTGGTGGTGGTCGTGTTGTTGGTGGTAGTGTCTTTGGGGGTGCACATAGCAGAGAGTGAAGAAGAGGGTGCAGATCGAGAGGATGAGGAGGGTGCAGAAGAGTAAGGCTGAGCGAGCCACTCAACCAAGTCTGGTGCATCCTTTAAAGTAATTGAACGCACCTTCTGCAACTTCCCACTTTGGCTCAAGCCTGTTGCTCCTGCCCTACCCCTACCACCCCTGCGGAAGGGCCTGCCTCTTCCTCTGCATGTCATTTTTTAAATGACCCTGTGACAAAACTCTTAGTCCCTATACCGCTGAAGGACTGCTGCAGTATAGGTGAGCGGTCAGCAGTGGTGCACGTCAACCCTATCTATTGTGGACCTATAGCGGTCCTTACAGAACAGCAGACTGTACCGCACTCAAGCCTATGTACCGTAGCACCCTATACCAAGTTACCAGTCCTTATAAGAACTTTTGTGGACCAAGCAGGTTGTGTATTAGTGTTTAGCAGACTGTACGTCAGTCCCTATACCGCTGAAGGACTGCTGCAGTATAGGGCAGCGGTCAGCAGTGGTGCACGTCAACCCTATCTATTGTGGACCGATAGCGGTCCTTACAGAACAGCAGACTGTACCGCACTCAAGCCTATGTACCGTAGCACCCTATACCAAGTTACCAGTCCTTATAAGAACTTTTGTGGACCAAGCAGGTTGTGTGTTAGTGTTTAGCAGACTGTGCGTCAGTCCCTATACCGCTGAAGGACTGCTGCAGTATAGGGCAGCGGTCAGCAGTAGTGCACGGCAACCCTATGTATTGTGGACCGATAGCGGTCCTTACAGAACAGCAGACTGTAACGCACTCAGGCCTATGTACCGTAGCACCCTATACCAAGTTACCAGTCCTTATAAGAACTTTTGTGGACCAAGCAGGTTGTGTGTTAGTGATTAGCAGACTGTACGTCAGTCCCTATACCAATGAAGGACTGCTGCAGTATAGGGCAGCGGTCAGCAGTAGTGCACGGCAACCCTATGTATTGTGGACCGATAGCGGTCCTTACAGAACAGCAGACTGTAACGCACTCAGGCCTATGTACCGTAGCACCCTATACCAAGTTACCAGTCCTTATAAAAACTTTTGTGGACCAAGCAGGTTGTGTGTTAGTGTTTAGCAGACTGTGCGTCAGTCCCTATACCGCTGAAGGACTGCTGCAGTATAGGGCAGCGGTCAGCAGTGGTGCACGTCAACCCTATCTATTGTGGACCGATAGCGGTCCTTACAGAACAGCAGACTGTACCGCACTCAAGCCTATGTACCGTAGCACCCTATACCAAGTTACCAGTCCTTATAAGAACTTTTGTGGACCAAGCAGGTTGTGTATTAGTGTTTAGCAGACTGTACGTCAGTCCCTATACCGCTGAAGGACTGCTGCAGTATAGGGCAGCGGTCAGCAGTGGTGCACGTCAACCCTATCTATTGTGGACCGATAGCGGTCCTTACAGAACAGCAGACTGTACCGCACTCAAGCCTATGTACCGTAGCACCCTATACCAAGTTACCAGTCCTTATAAGAACTTTTGTGGAACAAGCAGGTTGTGTGTTAGTGATTAGCAGACTGTACGTCAGTCCCTATACCAATGAAGGACTGCTGCAGTATAGGGCAGCGGTCAGCAGTAGTGCACGGCAACCCTATGTATTGTGGACCGATAGCGGTCCTTACAGAACAGCAGACTGTACTGCACTCAGGCCTATGTACCGTAGCACCCTATACCAAGTTACCAGTCCTTATAAGAACTTTTGTGGACCAAGCAGGTTGTGTGTTAGTGTTTAGCAGACTGTGCGTCAGTCCCTATACCGCTGAAGGACTGCTGCAGTATAGGGCAGCGGTCAGCAGTAGTGCACGGCAACCCTATGTATTGTGGACCGATAGCGGTCCTTACAGAACAGCAGACTGTAACGCACTCAGGCCTATGTACCGTAGCACCCTATACCAAGTTACCAGTCCTTATAAGAACTTTTGTGGACCAAGCAGGTTGTGTGTTAGTGATTAGCAGACTGTACGTCAGTCCCTATACCAATGAAGGACTGCTGCAGTATAGGGCAGCGGTCAGCAGTAGTGCACGGCAACCCTATGTATTGTGGACCGATAGCGGTCCTTACAGAACAGCAGACTGTAACGCACTCAGGCCTATGTACCGTAGCACCCTATACCAAGTTACCAGTCCTTATAAAAACTTTTGTGGACCAAGCAGGTTGTGTGTTAGTGTTTAGCAGACTGTGCGTCAGTCCCTATACCGCTGAAGGACTGCTGCAGTATAGGGCAGCGGTCAGCAGTGGTGCACGTCAACCCTATCTATTGTGGACCGATAGCGGTCCTTACAGAACAGCAGACTGTACCGCACTCAAGCCTATGTACCGTAGCACCCTATACCAAGTTACCAGTCCTTATAAGAACTTTTGTGGACCAAGCAGGTTGTGTATTAGTGTTTAGCAGACTGTACGTCAGTCCCTATACCGCTGAAGGACTGCTGCAGTATAGGGCAGCGGTCAGCAGTGGTGCACGTCAACCCTATCTATTGTGGACCGATAGCGGTCCTTACAGAACAGCAGACTGTACCGCACTCAAGCCTATGTACCGTAGCACCCTATACCAAGTTACCAGTCCTTATAAGAACTTTTGTGGAACAAGCAGGTTGTGTGTTAGTGATTAGCAGACTGTACGTCAGTCCCTATACCAATGAAGGACTGCTGCAGTATAGGGCAGCGGTCAGCAGTAGTGCACGGCAACCCTATGTATTGTGGACCGATAGCGGTCCTTACAGAACAGCAGACTGTAACGCACTCAGGCCTATGTACCGTAGCACCCTATACCAAGTTACCAGTCCTTATAAGAACTTTTGTGGACCAAGCAGGTTGTGTGTTAGTGATTAGCAGACTGTACGTCAGTCCCTATACCAATGAAGGACTGCTGCAGTATAGGGCAGCGGTCAGCAGTAGTGCACGGCAACCCTATGTATTGTGGACCGATAGCGGTCCTTACAGAACAGCAGACTGTACTGCACTCAGGCCTATGTACCGTAGCACCCTATACCAAGTTACCAGTCCTTATAAAAACTTTTGTGGACCAAGCAGGTTGTGTGTTAGTGTTTAGCAGACTGTGCGTCAGTCCCTATACCGCTGAAGGACTGCTGCAGTATAGGGCAGCGGTCAGCAGTAGTGCACGGCAACCCTATGTATTGTGGACCGATAGCGGTCCTTACAGAACAGCAGACTGTAACGCACTCAGGCCTATGTACCGTAGCACCCTATACCAAGTTACCAGTCCTTATAAGAACTTTTGTGGACCAAGCAGGTTGTGTGTTAGTGATTAGCAGACTGTACGTCAGTCCCTATACCAATGAAGGACTGCTGCAGTATAGGGCAGCGGTCAGCAGTAGTGCACGGCAACCCTATGTATTGTGGACCGATAGCGGTCCTTACAGAACAGCAGACTGTACCGCACCCAAGCCTATGTACCGTAGCACCCTAGACAGACCAAGTTACCAGTCCTGATAAAGAGCTTTGTGGAACAAGTGAGTTGTGAATGATTAGCAGACTGCAGCAGAAGGGCAGCAGTCAAGTATAATATTCTTTCTATATTTGGAAGAAAGAATATTATACGTGTACAAGCCTATTACCGTACCACTGATACCAGTCCTGAAAAGAACCTTTGTGGAACTAATAGTAACAGCAAGTCTTTAAAATTATCCTCACTGCCTGACACACTGCTTCCTGCCTGTCCCTATACAAATTGGCAAAAAAGAGTAGGCTGGAACGATTAGCTGGAACAGCTCTTTTGTGGACCTGATAGTAACAGCTAATGATGATGATGATGATGATGATGAAGAAAGACTAATCTGGCTGAGCTGTCCCTAAAATAGCAGCATACAGCGCTCTGTCCCTTTATCTAAACTGACAAAAGAAACTCAGGCTGCTGACCTAACACCTATACCAGTCCTGAAAAGAACTTTTGTGTACCAAATAGCTAGCGTTTTCTCTGTCCCTACTCCACACAGGATCCTTTCCCTACAGTGACAGAAGAAAGAATGTAAAATGGCCACCGGATCGGGTGTATTTATAGGTTAGGGGGAATGTCCAAGTGTCCATGAGCTGTCATGTCTCAATTGGTTGTCCTGTAACACATGATAAACGTGTCACGAAAGGTTAAAGTTCTTGTATACATTAAACACGTAAGTCCGCCGGGGCGAACGACGGAAAAAGGCGTTCGAACCCGCGGACGGCGAAAGTCGGAAATTCGCCGCGAAACGACCGCCGGGCGAACCGTTCGGCCATCACTATTTATCTCTTTATAATTGCAAACGTAAGTATTTAATAACATCCGATAGCTGCACTTCATTCAGATTGTATGTTATTATTAATATTAATGCCAGCTTGTTAGCTCAGGTGTCCAGATGCGGTCGGTGGGCTTCATTATTGCCTTCCCTTCTTCCCCTTATAAGGAATGATGAATACTTGCTTACATCTGATAGATATGTATAGCCTCACAGAGAAGGACAAGGCTCACGTACAAAGAAATAATTAAAAAAAAAAGGTTACTATGTATATTTTATACGCATTGATTGATTATAAAAGTTAGCATTTATTTATATATATATATATATATAATCTATTTATAGTATATACATGGATTTTTATAAACGTTATTACCGAGTATATAGTACATGTCGGGATGGGTTTGTTATAAAACATGTAATGTATATAGTATATGCAAGGATACGTTAATAATAATAATAAAAAGTCACAATGTGTATAGTACAGGCATACCTCACTTTTAAGTACGCAATGGGGTTTATTTACTAAAGCTGGAAAGTGCAAAATCAGGCTCACTTCTGCATAGAAACCAATGAGCTTCCAGGTTTTATTACCAAAGATTAATTGAACAAGCTGGGGTTAGAAACTCATTGGTTTCTATGCAGAAGTGAGCCTGATTTTGCACTTTCCAACTTCAGTAAATAAACCCCGTTGTGTACTTAAACGTGGGGTATGCCTGTATATGGATTTGCTATATAAAAGTTGCCATGTATATTGTATAAGCATGGGTTTATTATAAAAGGCATCCTGTATATGGTATATTTATGGGTTTATTATAACGGTGACCATGTAGGTACATTGTATATGCATGGGTTTATTATAAACTTACCATGTATATAATATAAATCCTGTATAATAATAATAATATGGATGTGTTAAAATGTTACCATGCATTGTTACTGTGTTTATAGTATATACATGGGTTTGTTGTAAAGATACCATAAATTTAGTATATGCAAGAGTTCATTATAATTAATACAGTGTATAAAGTATATGCATGTTTTTTTTTTTATAAAGGATACTATGTATTTAGCATATGCATGAGTTTGTTATACAATTTACTATATATATATATATATATATATATATATATATATATATATATATATATATATATATATATATAGTATATGGATGGATTTCCGTTAATTGTGTACGAAAGGTATTTTTGCTAAAAAAGAAGATGCAATGTAACGATTCTATTGGGGATACAACGTTATATAGTAGCACAATTCAATTTAAAAAACCCTACTATTTAGGTGGGCATTGTATAGCTTTACACTTTGGAATAACCTAACAGGATATTTGAAGACTACCCGAATCTAGAGTTACCACAAATATAAAAATTCAGAAGAAAAATAAAAACTGAAGGGCGTACAACTTCAATCGACTGCCAGGTACAGCAGAGTTCGCATGCCATCGCCTTTTTACTTGGTAACTTTGATAATAAACCAATGTATATACTATTTACATGGTAACTTTGATAATAAACCAATGTATATACTATTTACATGGTAACTTTGATAATAAACCAATTTATATACTATATACATGGTAACTGATAATAAACCAATTTATATACTATATACATGGTAACTTTGATAATAAACCAATGTATATATTATATATATGGTAACTTTGATAATAAACCAATGTATATATTCTATACATGGTAGCTTTGATAATAAACCATGTACATACTATACACATGGTAACTTTGAAAATAAACCAATGTATATATTATATACATGGTAACTTTTATAAGAAACCCAAGCATATACTATATACATGGTAAGCTGTAAATTAAACCTATGCATAAATAAATACAGAATAACTTTCATATTAAACCCATGCATGTATACTATATACAGGGTCATTTTATATAACAAGCCCATACCCGGTAAGTTCTCTAACAAATCTATTCACATACCGGACAAGGTAAATGTAATAAAAAATCCATGCATATATTATATAAGGTCATTATTATTATTTTTAACAGTCATGCATATACCATATACATGGTAACTTTTAGAACAAACCCATGCATATACTATAAACAGGTTAATTTATATATAACAACCCCATGCAATTGCTATACACATGGTATGTTTTATAACAAACTTATCCATATATTGATATACAAGGTAACTTTTATTTGTATACCAAATCCATGCATATACTATATACATGGTAAGTTTTATAACAAACCAAGAAAAAGAAGGTAGCTCACCATTAGCAGGCAGGAAGGCTCGGCAGGATATTGTTATTAGCTGTTAGCTTGGACTTGTAGCAGCAACAAAATGCAAGTTGTTGGCTCAGGGAGGTAGAAGGAAGACAAATCAGAGCTGGGAAGACATCTCCCACACACTGGATCTGGGTGAGAGTTTAGCACTCTCCTGAGTTCCTCCAGAGCTCCATGTGAACTGTACTAGTTGTCTGCCTGCTTACTTTTATGTCTTCTTCCCTCTTTTCACTTTTTATTCATTTTTGGCCTCAACAGCTTGGAACTCTTAAGGGGTAAACCCTACTGAAAAGCACCAGGCTTTCATACAGCTTCTGCTCAGTCACTTTTTTACCTTGAATTACTCGGCTTTTTGTTAT
Organism: Lithobates pipiens; assembly: GCF_037356315.1. Lineage (NCBI taxonomy): Eukaryota > Metazoa > Chordata > Amphibia > Anura > Ranidae > Lithobates > Lithobates pipiens. The sequence goes on along the minus strand of NW_027507685.1, from coordinate 165,319,583 downwards.
ATGCAAGGATAATGCAATAATAATAAAAAAAAAAAAAAAGTGCTCCTAGTCGTCCCAGAGGCATCCCGGTATTTCATGTCGTTTTGTACAGATTGGGCCCTGAATACAACTCCGCCGGCTACATTGTGCCCGGGATAAAAAACGGCAGTCAGGGAAGAATGAGGGCGACAGACGGGCCAGGACTAGCTGAATACTATTACCTCAATTAGAACCAAATAAAGCTTTCTGCTCTGTGCGGGGACCTGTTTGATGGGAATTTAAATGCCATGAACTATACGGAATTGGAATTAGATGGAGTTCTAATTGGAGAGAGTTCACATATGGCCTTATACTGTTGTTCTGTGTCAAATCAAGGCACTACACCATTTATTCAAGTGCAGGGACAACGGCAGTTACATTAGCGACCAGCCTTTGTGTTATATACTAGATATTGGGCACACAGGTGGGTCATAGTTTCTGTTTTTTGTTCATCAGGATGAATAATAATAATAATAATAATAGCATATTATTATTATTAGTAGTAGTAGTAGTAGAAGTAATAATACCATCATTAATCATACTTTGTTATTATTATTATATATTTATCAGAAAGGTAGAAACGCAACTCATTGAAAGCACCAGTATGGAGATACATGGCAATTGTCATTTTAAAATATCATCAGTGATGATCAGTATAGCTTTATGGCAGCATTTCTGAACATTTGTGAATATCTATCTATCTATCTATCTATCTATCTATCTATCTATCTATCTATCTATCTATCTATCTATCTATCTATCTATCTATCTATCTATCTATCTATCTATCTATATTTCTAACATTGCTATCAATGTATATGAACCCCACAGTTTTGTCTAACCAATCTAACAAATGTTTCTGCAATCCAACCTTTTTTTTAATCTAATGTCATATCCGCCTATATTTGTATATGTACTATATAGTATACAAGCCGCTGATTTTTTTTCTATTTTTTTTTTAAATGTGCGCCCTTCTCTCTATTACAAACGCACTATATATATAAATATATATATATATACGTCATTTATATATATATATATATATATGTATATATATATATATATATATGTATATATATATATATATATATATATATATATATATATATATATATATATATATATATATATATATATATATATATATATCGCACTATATATATAAAAACACCATTTATTATATATATAACGCACTATACATTTAAAAAAAAACACACCATTTATATATATATATATAAATATATATATATATATATATATGTATATACTATATATAAAAAATACACCATATATTATTATATATATTATATGGTGTATATTATATATATATATATATATATATATATATATATATATATATATATATCGCACTATATATATAAAAAATACACCATTTATTATATATATATATATATATATATATATATATAATCACAAAAATCAAGGGGTTGCAGTACAGATAGACAACATGTATTACTCCATAAGATTCAAGAAGTTGCACAGCTGTACTGCTTTGTTTTCCTGAATGTTATATCTTTCTGTATTTAAACCCCTTTTTGCTTTTTATTAATTTTTGGTGATCTTCCGGAATCTATCAGATTGCATGCGTGGTGAAATAAATAAATAAATAAATAAAAGTAAAAAATAAATAAATACTACTAATAAAAAAATATATATAAATATATATATTCCAGGAAAGTTTATACGTTTGGAATTATTTAGTATTCTAACGTACGAACAATTCTATATATATATATATATATAGTCAACGCAGAATTTGCCTGGTAGTTAATCACTGTGGTTTTCGATAGCTTCCTTTCCCCATTGGCTGGGGTGCTAACCAATCAGCACGCACAGAAGATGCCAGCCCCCTGACAGAGGTATCCATCCTTGTGGACGATTTAAATGTCCCGTTGGGTGGGTGTGGCCGAGGCACAGACTGGCTGTCACTCCCCCAATGTGGACAGAGGTGAGGTGTAAATAGGAAGCGGCGCTCTCTGACACATGGTGCGCCCACAGTCCTTCCAGGAGAGCGAGCCGTCCTCTGACAGCCAGCACTGTCACTACATGTTATCCAAGGTGGACGGGGACTGCACCGCTCATCACGACTACAAGCTGCACTGCTCTACAGGTAAGACAATCACATCTACTTCATGTGCCACTCTACTCACAACCAAACACCGAATTCACACGTTAGGTATAGCATTCGTTTTGATATAGAAGATCATCTTTAGAAGATCGACATCTGTTTCTTAGAGAAATTGCTTTGTTTAATGTTCTCTCTACATCTCTGACGTGGAATAGATCTGTTGTAGATTTCACTCCTGAGAAAATGAGTATTTGATTTTAAGCAGTATAGTACCAGGCATCCATGTGTGATCACAAACATATGTATATTTTGTGTATATGTGCATGGAGGAAAAGGGAGACAGGTGGGGGAAAAAAGAATATATATATATATATATATATATATATATATATATATATATATATATATATATATATATAGTTCCTCTCTCTCTCTCTCTCTCTCTCTCTCTCTATATATATATATGCTTTGCCATGTGTGATCAGAAGAATATGTGTATTTTGTGTATATGTGTAAAGAGGTAAAAAAAAAAAAAAAAACAGACGAAGGAAATAAATAAATAAATAAATAAATATATAGATATAAATAAATATATATATATATATATATATATATATATATATATATATATATATATATATATATATTTAGTAAGTCTTATATACACTACACTGAATATTTTATTGGTCTGCTCCATTAGATGTTGTGCAAATCCTTATTTTCTCCACCTGGCAGAGATAATTAAATGTTCCCATATGAGCCCTTGGTGTTTATTGGTACACCTTTATGGCCAGCAATTCTAGATATCCATAATGTTTAATATATCTTTGTACATCATCCGATGTACCTGTTTAGCGTTGTACATTTCCTTTTAGATGATGCGTTTATTTATAGTGAAGTATATCTGATCGTTAGGATTATAAACGGTAGTCCTGATATTCAGATATCGGGTCTACAGTGGCAGGCATAATTACACACACAATGAAAAGAACAGTCACATATCTGTATATATATATATATATATATTATTATTTTTATATTTATATAGTGGCTAGATGAAGCCTTATTTTCTTTGTGTACATGAAGGTCCAATGACCACCAATGAGTGCTGGGAGGCTGATGTGTGAGGATGTGGCTATCTCCCCTATGAGTCTGTGATCATCACATTCCAGCAGTGATTGGGTGGCACGGAGGTGGCAGCTCTGTTCCAGCCACCGATGTGATTGATGCCAGTTGTGATCGAGCTCTTGGCTTTCTCTCCTGTCTTTCCCTCGCAGGAAGTCACAACAAAGTGATGGATTATAACTACGACGAAGAACTGGATGAAATGTGCCCAGTCTGCGGGGACAAGGTATCTGGTTATCACTATGGGCTCCTCACCTGTGAAAGCTGCAAGGTATGTGTATGGGTGGTTTGACAATGATGACCATAATGATGACAGGCACAGAGCACACCCCAACAACCCACTCAACATTTTCTTTTATTAATATTATTATTAATAATAATATTACTACTACTATTAAGATTATTGTCATCATCAGCAGTCATCATCATCAACATCATCTTATTAATATTATTATTTTGTGGGTTAAATTCAGCTTTTTATTTTTGAAACTCTTTTAATTTGTCTGCATTTATACTTAATGTTTATTGCTGCTGTTATTTTTGCTGGTATATTACTTTTTAATGCTGGTGCAAGTTATTGTTTTTTAATACTGTGTAGTAGTAATTACCTGTTTATTGTATGTAAAAATACTTCAGGTATAAATATGTCTATTTAGATAATGCATCATTCATAGATACATTATATTTAAATGGAAATATATCTAAAGTTATTAAGGTTACTCACACATAGCCAATGATTATGAGACAATCCTGCCAGGTTCAGTGGGATCAGATTGCAGCAGGTATATCTGTCTGTGGTTTGGGTTGAATTTTTTCCACCTATTTTCTATTGAATCCTGATGCCCAGTTTTCAGTTGCAATAATAATAATAATAATAATAATAATAATAATAATATATGATGAGGGTGATTAAAAGTAGTAGTGCTGTTATTATTTTCTATTTGTACAGCTCTTTCTTATCCTTTAGTGCTTTACAGTAGGCACAAATGAGCATATGCTTATGTACAACTTAAAAAAAAAAATACCTAGGGAGGCACACCAAATACTATAGAAAATAAAATATGTCATCTTCATTCACTAATTAGACATCAGGCTCACATGACAAGAATTAAACAAGGCTTTGCAAAGCTAAAATCCCAGAATAATCACTATTTTAAAAAGTGACATTTATTTTCAGCTGCATCCACTGAGATTTTAATATTACAGTGACATTACTGAAAATGAAGATCTGTATCCTCTTGTGAAGCTCTGTGAATTCAAGCTAAAGCAATATATTTATGAGATCTCTATTGGAGACTAAAGTTGCAATATAATAAGGTCATTCTATTTTTTTTTTTCGCTCTGTAGAGATCAGGCACAGTCTGAGCGTTTTCATGCAGCTGGCAGGCAGCTCTGCAAAAGTGTTCCCGTATTCAATATGATCCTCCAAATCAGCTGATTTTTGCACTGCGGATTACGATATATGATGAGGATAAATAAAAAAAAAAAATAAAAAAAAAAGTGTTTTCTGCAATGTCTCAAGTAAAAAACTACTTTATATTTGACCTCATCTAAATCATCTTGATACAGCAAAAGGCGAAAAAAAGAAAAAAAAAAAAAAACCTCAGTGAATGCAAATGACAATTTAGTATTGAGATAATAATGATTCCTTAGCTTATAGTATTTGTTATGCGCATGTGTGGAATATTCCTTTTGGCGTATGGCTATAAAGAAAGATCTATTTTACCAAAAGGAATATTCCACATACTAATTGTTGATTGTGTGCTTGAAGGATTTACATATTTTTTTAAATAAAAAAGGAAAATTATAAGCGCACAATTAACTCAAACAACAAGTCCTCTGATTATGCTTGATGTGAGATATTTTCCAGCATGATGGAAAATCTTGTGAGTTTTCCATGTTCAAAAGTTATCTGAGCATAGTAATGTTAAAAAAAATCTTTAATGGCAGAAGCTAAATTCATGTTGGCAAAGAAAGTGGGGAATAAAACCTCTAACTTTTCTGGCTGGTGACCAAGGAAAACAACTGGGTTAGTCAGGAAATTTCCTATCTGTGTGGTTTATTAATTTTTTTTTTATGTGGTGCAATCCTTTCATTTTCCGTGCATATTTGCCATTCATTCGAATTTAATCTATAGCATCTTACTCTTTTTTTTTCTTGCCTTTTTGACTAAATTGTAATAACATATATACAGGTTAACAGCTAAGCAAAAAACAGGATTAGAACATACGGTCAAACTATTGGGTTGGATTGAAAAATAATGACTACTAAAATAAATCCATTAATTCAGCTAGTATGAAACTAACGTCCATCCTTCTTTCTTTCTTCCTTTCCTTTCTTCCTTCCTTTCCCTCATCCCAGTGGAAGCAGGGCCCAATTAAAGTCCAGTTAAAAGGGCTTTGTATACAATATGAGGCAAGTCTTCCCACGCTGAGGTCATGATATAGTGTTGATATGAATATATCAACACTATCCTTATTGTACTTGTAAAGCAGTAGATTAGTCACAACACTGCTCAACAGTGACATTACACATTATTAAAATAATTAGAGGTGTGTTATATTGAAACAAAGAATGATTTACTTAAGATTTATCACACTTCAAGCTAAGGTAATGAAATAAAAAGGAAGATTCAAAAATGTATTACTGTAAAGGCATCTATTATTTACTAAAACCTCACTGAGTGAAGAAAATGTATATTTATAATAAATATTTTTGTAGCTTTATTATTATTATAATTAGTATTATCATACACGATTTATATAGCGCCAACAATATGAGCAGTATAAATCATGGTGTGCATTGTTATAGGAAATAATATTCCATTGGGTGGTAAAGTCAAACAGAAATTTTCATTATAGATTCCTAAACAGCCTGCATCCCCAAGTATTGTCCTTGGATTGCAAGATCTTTGTTCTGATTTGTACTCTAAAAACTGCAGGCAAAAAGAGTCACCAAAGTGCCAATGTCATTGTGGTGATAAGGTGTCCAGGTTGGGTGACTTGGACTTTATAGGTGCTGTTATTTTAGTTCATATCCAAGCTGTTACAAAAAGTATATATCAGCTTGGTAAGGTATCAGCCTGGTTTAGGTTTATTAGGTTTATTTAGGTTTAGGTATATGGTTTAGGGGATATTTTAATTTTACCCTTATGTAGGTTAAAAGATAAGTACAGTTCTGAGTCAGGGATTAGGAGGGTTAAATTAAGGGTTAAGATTATGGGGAGCTATACGTTTAAGCGTCAGTTCTAAAGTTAAGTTAGGTGGTTTTTTTTTTAAAAAAAATGAAAGTTTAAGCAGAGGTTTGGGTAAGAAATTTCAGGAATAGGCTAGGGCTTACATTTCGGTGTAGAGTAAAATGTAGACTAAGTGTTAATTTTAGGATTAGGTTAGGTGTTAAGGGGAACAGGTTAAATTATAATACGTGTTAGTGTTTCTCTGAGGTAGGACATTCTCAGTAAGACATAGAGATGTGAATGAGCCCCATTCAACAAATTTAAAGAAATAAAATAAAATATGAATATATATAAATAACCCAGTGGGTTGACTAGAGCATACAAAGGAAGCACAGTGGTGTAGTGGGTAGCATTCTCACCTAGCAGTAAAAAGGGTTGTCGGTTCCAATCCCAACCACGACACTACCTGCCTGGAGTTTGCATGTTCTCTCTGTGCCTGCGTGGGTTTCCTCTGGGTACTCTGGTTTCCTCCCACACTCCAAAGACATGCTGGTAGGTTAAATGGTTTCTGTCTAAATTAGCCCCTGTATATGAATGTGAGTTGGGGACCATAGATTGTAAGCTCCTTGAGGGTAGGGACTGATGTGAATGTACAATGAATATGTAAAGTGTTGCGTAAATTGACAGTGCTATATGAGTACCTTAAATAATAATAATAATAATAACAGGCTGCCAACCTCTATATTAGCTAAAAAAAGCACATATAGTGCATTGCATCATATACAAAGTCGCCAAAAAGCCTCAACTATGCCATTATATATATATATTTATATACTGCACCCCATCTAAATGTTGAGATTTATTAAACTACGCTGGGGAATTGTAATTCCACAGTGCACCTGCTGCCTGCTTTATATATATATATATATATATATATATATATATATATATATATATATAATATTGTATATATGTATGTTAATCTTATATCATTCTCTCTCCTCCCAACCATGCAGCTACTATCTAGATATTTATCAATATCATTTTTCTTATTAATCAATCCATCTATTTCTAATACTGCTATCTTATGTTGATTAAATTAATAAATGTTATCTTTTATTCTGGTACTTTTTATAATGTTATTGTTTTTACACTAATAAGGGACTTGAATAGATTGGAAGTGATAACTGAAGGGTAATCTTATATATTTTTTTATAATTCAATTCTGATAACATATTAGTAGTGAACACATCTATCTTCCCAGTTAAATTTTTCTGTCAGTGGACTTTGCTGTTTTTGAGACTTTTTAAAGATGAAATTTTTACTATTAATAATGGGTCTGAAAACTAAACTAGCAATTTTTATCCTGTCCTATGTTCACTGCCAAGACCATTTTTAAAACTCACCCCAGATTTTGCTTTTGTAGGAAGCGTAGGCTTAGGTACATTTTTTTTTTTTTCAAAATATTTGATAATTTGTTTCCACAAATGCATAGCTTTTCCTTCAGCCTTTACCTCTGTAAAAAAAAAAAAGAAGAAAATTAAACATACAGGGGTTTATTTCCTAAAGCTGGAGAGTGCAAAATCAAGTTCACTTCTGCATAGAAACCAATAAGATTCTAACCCCAGCTTGTTCAATTAAGCTTTGGAAAAAAAAAAAAAAAAAACTGTAAGCTGGTTTCTATGCAGAAGTGAGCCTAATTTTGCACTCTCCAGCTTTAGGAAATAAACCCCTGTATGTTTAGTTTTCTAAATAAATCCCACAATGTCCTACAACAGCCTGTCATATAGCATATTTCAGTGCATTATGTTAAAGAATGCCTAAACATTCTGATGGAATCTTTATTTAGTGCTTATATGATGGGCCTGATTTATTTATATATATATATATATATATATATATATATATATATATATATATATATATATATATATATATATATATATATATATATATATATTTCTGAGTGTGGTTTGTCATGTCACTTTTGTCATGCATATAATAAACGTGTTCTGTTTTAGTCTTTTTTGGTCTATTTAATTGCTGTTAGAATTTTTAAATATGCATACCACATAGGAATGAAACTACATCATGTGCACAGGACTACAGTAATGGACACTTGAAAACCCTTTATTTGGAACAGCTCTCAGTAAACTGCATGTAGAAGGATATACACAGATTGTTTGTGTGCAAATGCATGGATGTTTAAGCATTAGCCAGTGTACAAGATTTTGTATGCTATGGCTTGGAACAGATATTTCAATAATTCATGCTCATACATACAGTGTTTTGCATTTTTCACACCGCAATGTAGTGTACAATTTTTTTTTTTTATATACCATTGGAATTTACATATACGCAAGTCATTGCTGAAAGTGAGACAACCACAATATTTATTTTCAATTTATTTTTCAGAGAAATGTTAACTTACACATTCTCCAGTAAACCAAAAGGCATAAAAGCAATATTTTTTAGATGTTCATTACGCATGGAACACTAGGAGTGCACTGCATACATTGAGCATCACTGTACAATCAACCAGATTCAGCCAGGTTCAGAAATCACTGTGTGCGCAATCATCATTGTGTGAATACATATTGAAATGGAAACATCTTAATCTCACACAGGGGTTGATTTACTAAAATTGGAGTGCAAAATCTGTTATATAGAATCCAATCATCTTCCAGGTATTTTGTTTGTTAAAGGATAAGTTCACTTTTGTAGAAAAATAATAAATGCATCTTTTTGCAGGTAAAAAAAACGTGCATTTATTTTTTTTTTACTAGAAGCCTGCAAAGCATTGCACCCACGATTAGCACAAGCAAGCAGTTACACAATGACAGAACAAAGTAATTAACTATCTAGGGCACTCAGCAGTGACCTGGTAGTTTATTGTGAATTACAAGTCAACAGCCGCAAAGGCTGTAGATACTTGTAGTTCTTCCATTCACAGAACTCTGTGAATGAATAATGCAATTGGGCGGGTGGAGCCCTGCATGGCCTAATTTCTTTTTATATTGTGACAACAATGTTTGGGGAGAAGGTGCACCTAGAGGTGGTGGCAATGAAAAAAATTATATCCAAGAAGCACTGGGACTTTGATATGAGTTTAACCTCCCTGGCTGTACGATTATTTCGGATTTTAGGTGCTAAAAGCGGTACCATTATTTTGCATGAAAATTTGGCGTTTTATATTGTAGTCCTGTAATTCTTAGGAATAACTCTCTTAAATCTGTCCAAACCAGAGTCTAGCAGACATCCCGGGTATGATAAAGTTTGAAAAATGAAATCATAAATTATAATATAATAAATAACTATAAATAATTGTACCAAATAATAATATAACAATAATAAAAATTATTCAATAATGTAATCAAATCAAAAACACTGAAATTTGCTCAGTTGCAGAATTGTCACTGTCATTACTTTTCAGTATTTGATGACGGATCTCCCCACAAATCGCTATCGCTCAATTCTGCGAGTGATTACAATTTATTATCGCTGTTTTCTAGCTGGTCTAAAACCATTTTTGATGTAAAATGACAGTTTGGTTGCTATGGACAATCTCCAGTTTCCAGGCATAAAGAACAGTTTTTATTATATAAAACTGCATGCAGGGCACTGGACAGACCACTAGGGACAAAGGGGATGTGAAATTATTACATACAGCAATGTAATCTGTAAGATTACATTATACTGTATGTATACTGTGTGTTTCATTTTTTGAATTTGGCGCCGATCTCCGTCCCTGTGCGTCGCAACGCCCGCAGGGCACGGAGATCGGCTCCGTGATAGATCGAGCGAGACACGGCTCGCTCGTACAGCGCGGGGACATCGCTGGATCCGAGGGAGAAGGTAAGTAAACATCCTCCTGAATCCAGCGATGCAGTCCCGAGTCTGGCTCGGGGTTACCGCTCTTGGTATAAAAATTCCACCCCGAGCCAGACTCGGGAATACCGTCAGGGGGGTTAAATAAGGTAGTGAGAGGGCAAGAACCATTTGAAGAGCCTACTGGCTCATGTTAGGCTGCTTACAACAGGCAAGGTTACCCTACTGTGGGTACTCCAGCAGGTAAAAGATTTGCATATATGGAAGGAGCACCAGGCCATAAAAATAAGAGTCCAAATAATTTTTCTGATCTTGTAAAAAAGACAGCCAACGTGTTTTGGGGTCAAAGGAACTACCCCTTCATCAAGGCTACAGGAAAACATAATATAATAAAAATTAAAGTAAAAAATATTTGTGACTGATAAAATCATGAGCCTAACAATCGTAAAACATCATGGATAACATACACATACAACTGCATACACATACGTGCATCCAAAAATACCCGCAAATTCACAAGAATGCATTCATGCAATGAAATGAAGATAAAGAAATGACGGAATATTAGATCTTATGTGATAAGGTGCAATAGGTTAATTTCTGAAATTAATGATATCCAATTCTATATCTTTAGTAGATGCTATTGCACCATTATATATGTAACTGAAATAATACACATGAAATCAAATAATTCAATATAATTATTAAAGAAGAAAAAACTGACGTGTTAAAAAAATTATGTAAAAGAAACAAATTATACATATATATGTGCAAGTTATACCAAAAAATGCTGCATATGGAAGCTATGCCAAAAAAATGTATATAAAGGCCAAATAAATGTCAAAGAAATGCTATAAATACAATATGTGGACAAGACTATGCTATAAGCACAGGGAGAAAAAAATTACTACCATTTTGAAGACCCTCAAAGACTTTGCAAAAAACAGTGAAGTGCTTACTTATGTTCCAAATCAGTTTTTTGAAAAGTCTTTGAGGGTCTTCAAAATGGTAGCAACTTCTTTCTCTCTGAGCTTATAGCATAGTCTTGTTCACATATTTTATTTATGGGCATTTCTTTGAAATAGCCTTTAAATGCATTTTTTCGGCATAGCTTCCATATGCAGCATTTTTAGTGTACCAGTTTAACATATTAAGTATATATTTCTTTCAATTTTAGACATGCACATATACAATATATGTATCTTTCTTTTTTTACATAATTCTTTTAACCCATCAGGTTTTTTTTTCTTTAATTATTATATTAAATTGTTTGATTTTATGTGTATTATTTCAGTTACATATATAATGGTGCAATGGCATCTATTAACCATGGAGAATCGGATATTATTAATTTTGAAAATGAACTCATCGCACCTTATCATTTATTATCTGATATTCCATTAATTTCATTACATGTATATGTGGGTATTTTTAAATGCACGTATCTGTACGCACATGTATATGTATGTTATCCATGATGTTTTACAATTGTTAGGCTCATGATTTTATCAGTCACAATTATTTTTACATTATATTGTGTTTTATTGTAGCCATAATAAAGGGGGGTTCCCTTTACCCCCTAAAGGTGTTGGCTATCTTTTATCACAACATAAATAAATTAACTTGTAATCTTATTTTTTAATCTGATGCTCCTTCCATATATGCACACTAGAGGTGGTGGGTCAGGGAAAGGCTGCAGCAGTGGGAATATGCTACATGTTCCACCTAAAAATAGGTGGAACATGTAACATGTTTCCAAAGGTTAGCTTATCCTTTAAAGCCCAATTTAACAAGCTAAAATTGGAGGCTGATTGACTACCATACACTGTTGCACCAGATTTTGCCCTCTCCAGTTTAAATAAATCAACCGAATAGGGTTGATCTACAGGCGTGAAAATGTGATCCCCCAAGAGTATCTTCAAATATCATAGGATTCACTAGCAGCAGAAGAGCTCACCATATGCGGTGGTTGGGCTGCATTTATACACACCATGACAAAATAGCTTTGTGTTTATCACTAAGTCTCTTGAGATCAATGTTATCGGTGCAAAAGGACACCACATACCACGCTTGAAAAACAATACATAGACATGCAGCATAAAACATTACATTTATTGAAAAAGGTTCAATGTGTTTCAGAATGGCCCTCCATTTACTCATCAGAAACACAACATCTCCCTTACCAAAAACATTGAGTTCAAGAGATCAAGTGATAGCCACATGGGCTTAAAACACAGAGCTAGTTTGCTTTGGTATATGTACAGCCTGGGCACCACATCCACTGAGATTTTGCAGATAGTCTTAGAAGAGCGTTCTTTATGTCTATAGAGTCTACTCATTGGGATGATCTCTTTGTGAGATCTTAAAATAGTGACGGTGACCTGCAATGATGAGAACATTAGCCAATGGGAATACAGAGGGATTGGTTTTAAGCCACAATAGTTCATATTCCATTGTCTAACCATATGCTACAAGTAAGTATGTTTAATACTACCTATTTTCAATTTGATACTCCTCTGAGTACCTTTTATCTTTTGTGTACATGCAGCTTTATTGAACTACGAGCCTTGGTTAATTGACATACATATACAGTCTACTATTATTGTTTTTGTGAAAGACAGTTATTTCCCTGGAAAAGGAATATAATACAGAACTTTTCACCTTATACATGACAGCTGTTTTTTTTTCTAGTGACAGATTTGCTTTAAAGCAAACCATTCATGAGAGGCACATGAATGCTACCATTGCCAATACCCCTCTAAAGATGCTGGTTGTCTGACTAGGATCCTGCCAAACTGGGTTCAATAAGGTTTGAGCCAATGACCTTAAACAATTATGCAACATCCATATCTGTAAAGTTTGGCCTTCTTACCTGCATGCTAATCAAAAATGGCAGCTACTCCAATGTATAACTAGCTTTTTAGAGTAAAGTGTACAAAATGTATTTTCCAGCACATTAGCCAGCTAGTCAGTAAAAAAACAAAAAAAAAAACAAAAAAAAAAACTGTCTAATATTTTACATTAGAAACTAAGAGCCTCCAAGCTGGAGCATATATAACAATAAATACATTAAAGACAGTACTGCCTGGAGGCAGTCAATGCAGGCTGACAAACTGAGATCGGTAAGGTTTTTGCGTCACTGACCAGGAACAATAATGCTAAATGATGTATATTCGTAAAGTCAGTCATTTTATTTCCAATCTTGTTTCAGGAAAAAGACACAAAGGGGTTGATTTACTAAAGGCAAATAGACAGTGCACTTTGCAAGAGCAGTTGCCCAAGAGCTTAGTAAATGAGCAGAAGCTCTGCTGACTTCCATCATCCAATCATGTGCAAGCAAAAATGCATTGTTTTTTTATTTTCCTTGTACGTGATTGGGTTCTCTTTGCAAAGTGAAGCCTTATTTCGTTTACTAAGATCTGGGGCAACTGCACTAGCAGAGTGCAACTGCACTTTGAAAAGTGCACAGTCTTTTTACCTTTAGTAAATCAACCCCGAAGTATTAAAGCAAGTGGGTAAAGACGACGGCAAAGAAATTGTTATTTGAGAAGTAGCAATGGCAACCTCCTTCGCAAGAAAGGTTTTCTTTTAAGGTCATCCAAGTCAGTGGGTAAACAGATGTATTGATTCAGTCCTGGTTAGTAGGATTTTTACATATACATTGGCTCCTTTAATACATAAACCACAACGATTTTAGTGCATTGTATAGTACTGGCTTTATGTCCTCTGAATCATTATCATATAAAGTCCATTTTGTTAGGATTGGTATTTAAGTCTTGATAAATATGAAGAGAAACACAAGGCATTGCCACCTTTTAGACAAATATCCCCATTGTTTGAGGAGAATAGTATTTTTTACAAATATGCAACACTGTTCACTTTGTAACATCACACATAATAATTACTTATTATGACTGCATCTCTCTAGGACCTCTGTTTACTGCAAAAAACATAGCTTTGTTCATCTGAATGAACATGTTTATTGTATTCGTATATCACATTAATTATGCCAACATCTACTGATCTATATGTGCTAAAAAGAAATTGAAAGAATTTGAAAAGGCTAAAAAAAAAAGCTTGTGCAGTTAGGGAATCAGGTAAAATAACAGACTTCAGCAACTCAGTTGGTCCATATACAGGAAACGTCATAGATCTTTGTGGCCACACAGCTATGCAGCACTTTGCACTAGCATACCTTACTGGTGAATGCTATTTTTTTTTTTTATTTGCTAGTATAGCAATGGCCCTGACCCGTAGAGGCCTAATGGTGACGTCCAGGGTCAGGGAGAGCTGACACCCTTCTTTGTAGAGTGGCTTACTAGGCATAGTGGGTGTAATGCATGATGGAAGGATTGGGCGCCAGTCACTTTTTGAATGTGAACAAAAGAGATTTATTGTCTCTGAACAAAAACTGGGGGAGAGAGGGTTACGGCCTGAACACCCTTAAGCAGATGCAATAGCAATTGGCAGACTCTGAGACAAAATAGGCAAACAGCTATACAGGGTGAGGGCCCTTAAGCTGGTTGCAGCACTGTATTTGTAGAACCACTGTCTCCTATGGCAACTGAACTCTCCAAATTCAATGTAGATCCACACTCACATTGTCCCCATTTGAGGATCTTCACTCACATCTCACAGGCTCTTACTGCAGATTTTCTCCCAGTCTTCTCACCGGACCTTCAGATCCCAGCTCCCCGCTAGAACCCTGAGCTCTTCCACAGCTAACCTGCAGTACACTCCAAGCATCACCCACGTTACCTGCTGGGTCCCTGGCTTGGCTCTCAGCTAACCTGCTGGATTCTCTTCAAGTGTCACCCACAATCACCCCCTGAGTCCCTGACTCGAATGCTGAAGCTTTCCCAACTTGTTCACCATCCCCGGCTAGTGAAAAAGGCTGCTCTTCAGACTTCACAAACCTGGCCTCTGATAACAGGAGTAGTTGCCCTTTACTGGTGACGGTGTCCCCTTTATCTCTGACCTCTGGTCCTCACTTGCATCTGGTAACAGGAGTGGTCATCCCATGTGGCAACTGCTTCTCCTTCACCTCTGGCAACACTTGGTTTACCGTCTGGCTGAACCTCTGCAACGATCAGGTTCCCTTTGGGCTGAGCCTCTACACACGTGGCTAGGCCTCAGGCTTAGGCCTAACATTCAGCTGTTGCTTCACCTACAGACCCCAGGCCTCAGCCTGGGGCTTAAAGAACACTGGTCACCTGACTTATTCCCCTTAAATAGACTCTCCCAACATGCTTAGCCACAAATATGATTGGCTGAGAAATTATGTCTATTCACAACCTGAACTCACTGTGGTCTTGTCATTCTAATGCCAAAGGTAGCAGTGCCACCTATTGACAGAAGAGAGAAATGCACCATATTCAGGCTTAGGACAGTAAGTCAGTGGATACAACTACTAATTTACCAGGTTAAATACCACTTAGCATAACTAAATTTGTTAGCAATCCTACCAGGGTGCTACACTATTTTGTTTGCTTATAAGCTGAAGGCTGGACCATATTTAAACTATCAATTTATATTAAAGTAAAATATGTATTTGGATTTGCATTAAGCAAAATGCAGTTTGCCTTTAATATATAATTTAACCCCATATACCCTCTGGAGGAACTAGACATAATGCGTAAAACTTCCAGTAAGCTAGTGATCTGTCAAAAGAGCTTTACATACAACGCGGCTGCCTGTGTGGGAGATTACAGCTGGAGCACTGGGAGGCTGAGCGAATCACCGAGCTAGGCAATTGGGAAGCTTTTTTTTTGCTTTTTTTTTATGTGACCTTGTGAGTATATTTATTTGTTTTAATAAACCAAGTTATTTGATGGTGTTACACTATGTGTATTTTTCTACTTTATTTGGATACTTTCTGGGAGCTTGATTTATTTTACCGGTAAACAAAAGCTGCAAGGAGGATCTAACAGCTGTGGGGTTGAGCTTGTCCTTGGGATGGTTTACACCTGTTTTGCCATACTTGAGAGAGTGCGGCAAAGAAAGATCAGTGAGTATAGGTCCATATAGATGGTGGTGGGCTACATTTGGCTGGTTTTACTCATTATAGTGAAAAAAAATAAACATTTGTCGCTTGTGCATGAGTGTATAAGGAAGACTATATATATTCACATTGGTGTTGGACTTTTAAATGTGGACTGGATATTTGAATTATTCACAATATTAAATATATATACACATTTATTTACAGATTTTTATATTCATCTACTAGAGGTTATTTACTTTTCTTGCTTATGTGATAAGTTTCACTGAGGGATTTTATGTTACTGTTGTATATTTTCGGGGTTAGCCTCTAATATTAATAGTTAATATAACATTTTGATCTAATGAAGGTCAGTTACTTGAAGGTTCCTACAAAAGACTCAATCTGCAGATGTTTGTGGGCTCACATTGAGAGTGACTACATAACAGTGACTAGGTATGCTGCAATGTTATTGCAAAAGTAAGATAATAGCATTTCTAAATTATTGGTATTAAATTTGAGTATTGAGCATTGAGGTTTGAGTATTGAATTTGTCTTTGTGTTTTGGTTGTGTATGGTTCATGTTAATTAGATAAATGCAAGTCTCTGTCAAAAAGTCCTTCCCCTGAATCATAATTCCCAATCTATAACTTTGGTCAGTGCCTATAGAACTACTGACATTTGTTTGATCTTTAGCATCACCTTTACACTTCATCAGTACATCAGCAATACCACTTGCTGGGCTTCTTCAATCAGTTTTGATTTCAGTAGGTATTAATCTACTCTAGATGCACAAGAGTATGTGTGTGTCTATCATGAGGAGATGATCTTAATCAGAAAATATGTAATGCTTTTTTTTCCATTGGATCAGTTAACTAAATGCATGATATGATATTCAGCTTAGGAAGATCTATAGACACAAACAGTAAATGTTCATGTGACAGTAAACCCTATAGTATAATATTAAAGGTATTTACTAAGTAGTTGAGATCCCAGAAACAGCATTTGAAGCTAATGTATTTTAACTGACTTTCAATTGATTCCAATGCATGTTTCATATCATAGTTGTTTACCGAAAATTGGTATACTTTCAGTTTTAGTTTTATTTAATGTTTTCATTTCTCAAAGAGATTGGTTTGAAGTTACATCTTAAAAATGTGCTCCCCCAGTTTTTCTTCTTATGACATTTACATTATGAATCAAAATAGATGGGATCATATCATTATCATGCTGTACAAACTCCTAAATTAATTTCCTTAATGCAATGAAATATTAAAAGCTGATCCTGAAGTAATGAAATTATTATTGTGCTTCTTTTAAAATATATATTGCCATCTTTATTGAATCGAAATGCATACCTTATTATATTACTGTTACCTTAATGAGATAGACATTACGTAGTCTGGAATTGTTTTCAACATTAGTTTGACTTTCGTGGAAAGCTTTTCGATTGGGTGCATTTATTAGTTATCTTTCTCGATTGTAAACTTTGAGGCTGGAATTGAATGCATTTCATTGTCCTTGGTATTCAAAGTCTTTTTTAGACATTTCATTGTTGTGTTGTGTTTCTTTCTTTGAGTTATTTTTCTTTAAGTTACAGTATCTCTATTATTGAAAGTTAAGCAAAATCAAGGCAAATTTGATGGGGGGGGGGGTTGTATTTCACCAGGAAAATGTCTGCTAGGTTAAGGTAGGCAATGTGAGCATTTTGGGAAAAAATCTTTACAGGTGATTAAAACAAATCTTCATAGTACCGTCCCATTAAGGTTCCAAACAATTTTTTTGATTGCGTTGTTATAATATATATACTGTGTATGTGTGTGATATTTATACATTACTTTGCAAATGTTTTAGGCAGGTGTGAAGAAATGCTGTGAAGTAAGAATTCTTTCAAAAATATATATTTTATTGTTTATTTTTATCAATTTACAAAATGCAAATTGAGTGAACAGAAGAAAAATCTAAATCAAATCAATATTTGGTGTGAATAACTTTTGGCTTCAAATCAGCACCAATTCTTACACTTTGTACACTTGCACAAAGTCAGGGATTTTGTAGGATTAGAGTCAGGTGTATTATTAACCAATTATGCCAAGCAGGTGCCAATAATAACCAATTTCATATATAAGTTTAAACACTGTCATGATATGAACAGAAAAATTTGTGTAGGAGGCTAAAAAATTGAGCGAGGAACAGCCAAACTAAGGAGAGGTTGTAGTGTATGACCTGTCATGTCACAGGTCATCCACCATGGCAAGACTCAGCACAACAACAAGACACAAGGCAGTTATACTGCATCAGCAAGGTCTCTCCCAGAAAAAGATTTCAAAGCAGCCTGGGGTTTCAAGATGTGCTGTTCAAGCTCTTTTGAAGAAGCACAAAGAAACCAGCAAGGTTGAGGACCATAGATGCAGTGGTCAGCTTACTTAATGCAGAAGATGAAAGACACATCATGATTACTTCCCATATTGGAAGTAATCATGGAACGTCCAGCAGTGCCATCAGCACATAACTGGTGGAAACAAGTGGGACCCAGGTACATCCACCTACTGTCCAGAAAAGTATGGCCAAAAGTGGTCTTCATGGAATAATTGCCACCCAAATGCCACACCTCAGATGTGGTAACAAGGCTAAGCGACTCAACTATGCATAAAAATATAGCAACTGGGGTGCAGGAAATGGTAACAGGTGCTCTGGACTGATGAGTCAAAATTTGAAATATTTGACTGTAGCTGGAGGCAGTTTTTTGCTGAAGGGCTGGAGAGCAGTACAATAATGAGTGTCTGCAGGCACCAGTGAAGCATGGTGGAGGTTCAGTGCAACTTTTCGGCTGAATTTCTGCAAATAGATTTAAATATTTAGTCAGGATCAATGGCGTCCTCAGTGCTGAGAAATACAGGCAGGCACTTATTCATCATGCCATTCATCAGGGAGGCAAGTGATAGGCCCCAAATGTATTCTGCATCAGGACTATGATCACAAATATATAGCCAATGTCATTAAAAATTATCTTCAGCGTAAAGAAGAACAAATAGTCCTGGAAGTGATGGTTTGGCCCCTACGGCTCCGTGATTTCAACATCGAGTCTCCAAGGGATTGCATGAAGAGACAGACGTATTTGAGGCAGCCTACATCCACCAAAGATCTGTGGTTAGTTTTGTTTGAAATAACCTACCTGCCAAATTCCTTCAAAAAACCTGGAAGAATTAATGCTGTTTTGAAGGCAAAGGGTGGTCACACCAAATATTGATTTAAATTGGATTTCTCTTCTGTTCATTTAACTGATAAAAAATCAACTATTAACCTCCCTAGCGGTGATCCCGAGTCTGGCTCGGGCTGCAATTTCAGTTCCACGTTCCCTGCAACGTTATGGTGCACGGGAGCGGGGATCGGCGCCAAATTCAAAAAAGTAAAAACACACAAAACATATACAGTACTGTAATCTTACAGATTACAGTACTGTATAAAAAAAATTGCACACCCCCTTTGTCCCTAGTGGTCTGTGTAGTGCCCTGCATGCACTTTTATATTATAAATACTGTTTTTTCTGCCTGGAATTTGGAGATTGTCCATAGCAACCAAAAACTGTCCCTTTATGTCAAAAGTAATTTTAGACCAACTAGAAAACAGCGATAATAAATTAGAATCACTTGCAGAATTGAGCGATAGCGATTTGTGGGGAAATTTGTCATCAAACACCAAATCTAATGACAGCGACAATTCTGCAAATGAGCAAATTTCAGTGCTTTTGGATTTGATTACATTATTGAATAATTTTTATTATTATTTATTATCATTATTTATTATATTATGAATTGTATCATACCCAGGATGTCTGCTAGACTCTGGTTTGAACAGATTTAAGAGAGTTATTCCTAAGAATTGCAGGCCTACAATATAAAACGCCAAATTTCCATGCAAAATTATTGTACCGCTTTCAGCACCTAAAAAGAGGAACTAATCATACCGCAAGGAAGGTTAATACTTCTATTTCTGAAAGCAATCCTAGTTTACAGCATTTTTTCATACCTGCCTAAAATGTTACACAGTAGTATGCAAAAATGGTGAAAGGTCCTAGAGATAAAACATTTTAGGAAATTAGTATGTACATTCTGTAGAAAAAAAAAGCGAAAGGAGAAACTTGAAATTCCATCTGCGTGATATCTGAAATAGTAAATTTTATTGCCATGAGTATAAGTTTTATTGTAAAGCTTGGGGAAACAAAGAGATGACACATATTATGTATTTCCACATTGTTTCAGACTATTCACCAAGTTAACCTCCCTGGCGGTATGATTCAGTCTGGAATAAGGTGCTGAAAGCGGTACAATTATTTTGCATGGAAATCTGGCTTTTATTTTGTAGTCCTGTAATTCTTAGGAATAACGCTCTGAAATCTCTTCAAACCAGAGTCTAGCGGACATCCCGGGTATGATAAAGTTTATAATATAATAAAGAATAATAAAAATTATTCAATAATGTAATCAAATCCAAAAAAAACTGAAAAAGGGACATGTTTTGGTTGCTATGGACAATCTCCAAATTCCAGGCAGTAAAAAACAGTATTTATAATATAAAAGTGCATGCAGGGCATTGCACAAACCACTAGGGACAAAGGGTGTGTGTATTTTTTAATACAGCACTGTAATCTGTAAGATTACAGTGCTGTGTGTGTTTTGTGTGTTTTTACTTTTTTGAATTTGCCGCCGTTCTCCGCTCCCGTGCGTCGTAACGTCGCAGGGAACGGAGCTCGGCGGCATTCGGCACTGTGAATCGAGCGGAGGACAGCTCGATCACACAGCGCGGCGGACATCGCTGGATCCAGGGGACAAGGTGAGTAACTCTCCCTGTGTCCTCCCCTGCATCGAGCGATGCGATCCCGAGTCTGGCTCGGGGTTACCGCTTATGTAATTAAAATCCCAACCCGAGCCAGACTCGGGATTACCGCTAGGAAGGTTAATGGACTTGTTGCTCAGTGATAATTTCACTATGAGAGCCACACAATAAAAGTTTTGTACCTTGTGTTATGCCAGAAACAGTATTAGGTGCCGGAATAATCCAATACGATTGATTCATTAAATGTGTTCTCTTAGCTTACTAAATACAGGCATACTCCACTTTTAAGTACGCAATGGGGTTTATTTACTAAAGCTGGAAAGTGCAAAATCGGGCCCACTTCTGCATAGAAACCAATGAGCCTCCAGATTTTATTACCAAAGCGTAATTGAACAAGCTGGGGTTAGAAGCTCATTGGTTTCTATGCAGCAGTGAGCCTGATTTTGCACTTTTTAGCTTTAGTAAATAAACCCCATTGTGTACTTAAAAGTGGGGTATGCCTGAAATATGTAACTTTGATTATGAGCATGGGGAATTGAACACTGTATGCTTTTTGCTTGCATATGACTGGTTGATTGAAGCAAATGCAACTGCACCTCTTTACAATGCTAAGGGAACCTGTATGTTACAATGCTTTTTTCTTTTAGTAAATCAACTCCAATATCTTTTACTAGTAGAAATATATTGTCAGATGCTTCAAAGCTACAGTAAATAATTTTCAGTATGGGCCTTTGTGAATCATGGGGGTTCAAAATAAATCATAGCCATTTTATTCATGAATATTTTTATTTATATCTATTTGTCTGATCATTAACTTTTCAATTCATCTGTTTTATACACAAAATAGGGCTTCTTCAAGAGGACAGTCCAAAATAACAAGCGATATACCTGCACAGAGAACCAGAGCTGTAAAATAGACAAAACACAAAGGAAAAGGTGTCCATACTGTCGTTTCCAAAAGTGTCTCAATGTAGGCATGAGGTTGGAAGGTAAGAAGATTTTTTTTTACAATTTACAAAGTTTCAAATGAATACATTACTGTTATTATTATTGTTGTTGTTTTAGCTTATTTTTCAATAATCCTAAACTGTAAATTTTTTGGTTCTAAATTGTGATGCTATATTCTTGTAGTTTTGGTATAATATTACACCAATCAGGGTAGAGAACTTACTAAATAGTAATACTTCAGCTTTTGCAATTAAGCTTTAACAACAAAAAAAATGGAAGCTGATTGTTGTGTAGAGCTGTACCCGATTTTGCACTCTCCAATTTTAGTAAATCAACCCCATTGCATATAAGGGAGCGTGTGTGCATTACAATTGCCAGATGAGGTTACCGGAAAGACTAAAAAGGCAGTCAGCTCTTTAAAGTCCAATTGATCCAAAAGGAATAATTTGGTTATAGGCTTTGCCTTAGATACGCCAAAACTTCAGTATCCGTATTTATAACTTTTTCTTTCCCCCTTGAGGTTTTTGGTGTTCACACTGACTTTACCATTTTTCTGTACCTCCTGTTGCACTCTCAATAGTGTATATTAATTTTGATGCTCAACAGGGATTGTAGAACCTCATATAATGACTACAGAATAAATAAACACCCAAGGGCATAAGTGCAAAAAGGATTCATTTTCCTGCATTTAAAAAAAAAAAAATGAAACAATAGTTTTGGGTAGATTTACCCTTTATTCTGATAGCATATTTTATGTGAGTGAAGGCTTGCAGTTCTAGTATACAACAAACCACCATCAGTAAGGACCCATTTATACCAGGGTGGTTCACTGCAATGCATTTAATGCATGGATATTAACACATATTATATCAAGGTAGCCCATTCATTTGAATAAGCAGCCAATCCTCCACAGCATACCAAAAATTGGAATGAACTAGGTTTGATCGTAGCATATCATAGTGTGTTACCGCATGTTGCAGTATGCTGCAATGCAGGTGAGATGGAGCACCAGTCCCTATTTATTGCAATGTAGCACACTAACTTGAGTAACATGTGTTATAACATTTTGGTGTGAATAGATCCTTAATCCTTAATCCATAGGTCCTTAAGCTTCATTTAAGGACATTTTAAATGTATATATATATATATATAACGACTGGAAGTAAATTTGGGATTTTGAACATGAACATTGAATGCCCTGTACACACGGTCAGACATTCCGAAGACAAAATCCGTCTGATTTTTTCCGATGGATTTTGGCCCAAACTTGTCTTGCATACACACAGTCGCACAAAGTTGTCGGAAAAGCCGATTGTTCAGAACGAGGTGACATAGAAAATGTAATAAAGAGGCCAGTAGCCAATAGCTTTCGTCACCTAATGTATTCTGAACATGCGTGGCATTTTGTGCATCGGAATTGTCTACACACATCCACATCTCAAATTTTGTGTGTTGGAAATGCCGACGGAAAAAGTCTGATGGAGCCCACACACGATCGGAATTTCCGACAACACAGTCCGATCGTACATTTTCCATCGGAAAGTTTGACCGTATGTACAGGGCATGCTTCATATCAGATGGGATACACCAGCCAATAGCTGTCTGGAGCTAGTTTTCACCTTTCACTTTTGTTGTCATAATGAGAAGGGCAGGGCAAGTTACCAGATCTTCTGTTGCGACTGAGGAACGCTCTCTTCATGTATGACTTTTTTAGTTAACGTGAAATAGTGAATAGTTTCCCCATTGGGGATGTTCACCCTTCTATTTGTACAAAAAACAAGAGCTACCAACATAGACATCTGTTTCAGGGACAAATGTCTAAAAGGGGAAAAAAGCACATTATTTCTCCTATATTCTAAAGCAGCCTGCCAGTGTCTCCTCTACCTCCAGGAGATTGCTTCTGTCCCTCTATGTCACTGTTTCTCAACCTTTTTCCCATTTCCAGTCGGATTGCCCTTAAAAAGTATTTTCAGTCTTGAGGCAGGCAAAATCGCACTTGTTCCTGACACGCAGACCAACACTCTGCTCATTAGGAGTGCCATTAATTCTTAATGGTACCCCATATATGGCAAACAAGGTGTTTTTGGTGTGGAGCAAATTTCAAAAAAGGGTCGTAGACTTCATTCACTACATTTCTGCAGTAGCAGAGCAATAAATATCAGAACTGTATGGACAGAATTACAAAACCTTTGACGGGTAAAGCGATAACCTTAGATGTATTATATTTGTATTTGTAGCGTTAATCTTTATTGACTGGAGCCAGTCTTTTAGTTAACTTCATGCTTCTACGTGCAACATGTCTATTTCATTTGAAATGCATGTAAACTGATATCAATTGACGTGAGTTCATCTTAAAGCATACCAATTGAAAAAAAACACCATCTTTTAACATGCTTCTTCATGCTGCTGAACACTGCAGATAAATACTCCTGGAGTAAATTAAGTCTTACATGCTTTTTATCGGTTAACATCTGTTTAATTCATCAATTCCTAATGTGTTTACACAGTAAAGATCATTTGAAATCATTTATCATAAAATATATCAAAAACAGTCACATATGTCTGTTTCTACAGGTACACTGCTTCTATCGTGTAATACAAATCTTAAGTATTAAAAAAATTAAAATAAAACCACTATTGCAAAATTAGTGTGGAGAGATTAAGAAAATGATTGCCAGATTATAACATCTAGAACATTTAAATTATCAAGGAATGTGTATACTACTCCCAATATATGGGATACAAATATATCAGTATGTAATCATTGCAACAAAACATGGTGGAGACTAATCCTTTTTGAAAAATTATGTGTAGGGTATAATTAAAATAAAGGCTTACATAGCCATCCACTTTAAAAAAAAATATTATACAGCTTTATTGAATACTTGTATAAAACACTCAAGATCTGATTGAAAACTTAAACAGTAACTGCATTTTCTTTGAATGGATATGATAAATAAAAAATAGCACAATTGCTACACAAGCCATACTGTAATTTAATGTTTTTAAAAATACACTTCGTTTTCAATCTGCAACCACTGTAATTTGCATTAAAATTTAAATCTAATGAGGCAACCTGAAGGCCTTCTGTACACAGCTGGTGTACAGAAAGTCCACAGAAATGCCAGTACCTGCTTGAGTGCTTGACTCATCAATTTTCCCAGAAAACCAAGTAAGCCTTTGCTACAACGTTTGTTAAAAGCCTTTCAATGTACACTGAATCCAGAGAGGGTATTGTTTGAGTCTCAACAAAAGTGGAGCTACACTTTAACCACATAAGGACCGTCTCACGTACATATACTGTGGCAGGCCCTTAAGTGCAAAATAATTTACCTGTACATGATTCCTCGGATTGGGCCTGGGGCACGCGTGCGCAACCGGAGCCCCACTCCCGATGTGATTGGACACAGCATGAGCCAATCAGTGGGTCCGGCAGCCGCGATGGCCCCTGGCCACCTGCGATCATTCACAGGAGAGGCAGAACGCCAGTCTGCCTATGTAAACAAAGCAGGCCGTCGTTCTGTCAGAGAGGAAGAGAGAAATCTTGTCTTCCTGCTAATCAGAAACACAGATCTCTCTTCCGCCAGTCAGTCCATCCCCCACACAGTTCGAAAGCATGCCTTAAGCCCCATACACACTATCAGATTTTCTGCTGAGTTTTTCCTTCAGATTTACCAAAACCATATAATATGAGGTCAAACCTTAGGAGTTTCAATGTGTATGCAATCAGGCAGGCCCTTGCACTACATGGTTTTGGTAAATCTGAAGGAAAACCTCAGCAGAAAATCTAATAGTGTGTATGGGGCTTTTGGAGCACACTTAACCCTTGGATTTCCCCTGATGTTAACCCCTTCCTTGCCATTGTCATTTATACAGTGACAGTGCATTTTTTTAGCCCCGATCACTGATCACTGTATTGGTGTCACTGGTCCCCAAAGTGTCCCTTATGCCGCGTACACACAGACTTTTTCATCGTAAAGTCCGGTGGACTTAGAAAGTAGTTTTGACTCAAAATTTGTCCGCCGGACTTGACTTTCAGCGGACAATCCGTTCGCCACTAGGCGGACTAAGAATGACGCATGCTCTGAAGCAAGTACGAGAAGGAAGCTATTGGCTACTGGCTATTGAACTTCCTTTTTCTAGTCCCGTCGTACGTGCTGTACGTCATCACGTTAGAAATCGCTGGACTTTCGGAGCGTCTGTGTGTGGCCAAGTCCGTTCGTTATAAAGTCCGCCAGAATGTTTGCCGGATTGTTTGCCGGACCAATTCCGCCGGACAATTCGATCGTGTGTATGCCGCAATATCTCAGTCGCCTAAAATTACTGATCGCTGCCATTGCTAGTAAAAACAATTAAAAAACGTTTAAAAATCCATAAATCTATCCGATAATTTGTATACACTATAACTTTTGTGCAAACCAATCAATCTACGCTTTTTGGGATTTTTTTTACCAAAAATATGTAGCAGAATACAAATTGGCTTAAACCGATGAAGAAATTAGATTTTACATTTTTTTTATTGGATATGTTTTATAGCAGAAAGTAAAAAATATTTTTTTTTTTCAAATTTGTCGGTCTATTTTTGTTTATAGCGTAAAAAATAAAAACCGCATAGGTGATCAAATTAAAAAAAGCTCTATTTGTGTGAAAAAACGACATCAATTTTATTTAGGTACAGCTTTGCATAACTGCGCAATTGTCAGTTAAAGCAACTCAGTGCAATATCACAAAAAATGGCCTGGTCAGGAAGGGGGTAAAATCTTCCGGGAGCTGAAGTGGATAAAACAGACAGATAATAATTCATGCAGTTCCCACACCAAACCTACACAGCCCTCAAGATAAGATATACAAATAGCATTAATTATTTATATAGCAATCAATTATATAAAGCCACATGAAGTCATGTTGAGAAACACTCATTGTGATCAAATGTCAGCAATATATCTCATATAGGAGGATTTAGTATTACTCTATGTGCAAATATTGTCTACATAGTGGTATTTTTTTGTAAAATCCTATATCTGTATGCTCTTGCTTTCAGTCTTTTATGGAGCTTCTTATTTAAAGCACTTGTCCAATGTGAAAGATGTACGTACAGGTATTGCTTGTACAGTACATTTTAAATTAGGAATTTCAAATGGCTTATGCCTGTATGCAGGATTGTGTTGTCTGCTGTTTATTTGTAGAACAGGCATGTATTTCATTTTCTATGTTACTTGTGGGAAAGACCACAAAAAGATTAGTTATTTCAGAGGATTAAGCACATCCAATTAGTTAAACAAAATACTGTATTGACATAATTTTTTATATTAACCACTTCAGACCCGGCCTATAGACATATGACGCCCCCCCCCCCCCGGGATGGAATCTCCCATCCTGGTGGGCGTCATATGACGTCCTCTTATTCCGGGGCGTCTAGGGGGCGTGCGCGCGTCGACGCGCACACCTGCGGCATCGCTCGGGACCCGGTGCGTGTACCCAGCGGCCGCGATGTCCGCCAGGCACCCGTGATTGCCTGGGAACACAGCAGGACCATGGATCTGTGTATGTAAACACACAGATCCTATCAGAGGAGAGGAGACCGATGGTATGTTCCCATTACAGAGGAAAACCGATCGGTCTCCTCCCCTTGTGAGTCCCCTCCCCCCACAGTTAGAATCACTCCCATAGGGAACATATTAACCCCTGCAGCACCCCCTGGTGTTAACCCCTTCCCTGGCAGTCACATTTACACAGTAATCAGTGCAATTTTATAGCACCGATCGCTGTGTACCGTATATACTCGAGTATAAGCCGAGATTTTCAGCCTCTTTTTTGAGGCTGAAAGTGCCCCCTCGGCTTATACTCGAGTCGCCGCTGTCTGACTGCTCGATCAGCGTATCGAGCAGACAGACGGCGGACATTAATTTTCAAAAGCCGCGCCTCCTTCTCCGCCTCCGCCTGTGATAGGCGGAACACTGAATTTCCCAGCAGTCAGTGTTCCGCCTATCACGGACATCCGCTCATTCTCATACTACGGACGAGTATGAGAGGATGTCTGTGATAGGCGGAACACAGGCTGCTGGGAAATTGAGTGTTCCGCCTATCACAGGCGGAGGCGGAATTTTGAATTGTAGAATGGCCGCCGAGAAGAGCGGCGATCCATCGGCACGGGACGGAGGAGGCACGGCACGGCACGGGACGGAGGAGACACGGGACGGAGGAGGCACGGCACGGGGGAGGCACGGCACGGGACGGAGGAGGCACGGCACGGGACGGAGGAGGCTCGGGACGACGGCGGCTCGGGACGGAGGCTTGGGACACAGGTAGGCTGGACACACACACAAGGCTGCACGGACACACACACACACACACACACACACACACACACACACACACACAGGGATGGATGGATGGATACACACACACACACACACACACACACACACACAGGGATGGATGGATGGATACACACACACACACACACACACACACACAGGGATGGATGGATACACACACACACACACACACACACACACACACAGGGATGGATGGATGGATGGATACACACACAGGGATGGATGGATGGATGGACACACACACAGGGATGGATGGACGGACACACACACAGGGATGGACGGACACACAGGGATGGACAGCCATGTCTCACCCTCGGCTTATACACGAGTCAATAAGTTTTCCAGTTTTTTGGGGGTAAATTGGGGGCCTCGGCTTATACTCGGGTCGGCCTATACTCGAGTATATACGGTAAATGTGAATGGTCACAAAAATGTGTCAAAAGTGTCCGATGTGTCCGCCATAATGTCGCAGTCATGAAAAAAACTTCAGATTGCCGCCATTACTAGTAAAAAAAAAAAATGCTACAAATCTATCCCTTATTTTGTAGATGCTAAAACTTTTGCACAAACCAATCAATAATCGCTAATTTTTTTAACCAAAAATATGTACAAGAATACGTATCAGCCTAAACTGAGGAAATTTTTTTTTTTTTAAATGGGATATTTATTATAGCAAAAAGTAAAAAATATTGTGTTTTTTTTCAAAATTAACTGCCTCCTGTTTTAATTTTTTTTGGCACTTTTTTTGGTGGATGGGTAGGGGGTACAATTTTCCCCTATACTCATTCACATAGGGATGGGGGCTGGAATCTGGGAGCCCCCCTGTTAGAGGGGGCTTCTAGAATCCAATAAGTCCCCTACCCGCAGACCCCCACAACCACCATCCAGGGTTGTTCGGGTAGAGCTCCTTGTCCCCATCAACATGGGGACAATGTGCTTTGGGGTAGGGGGCAGAGCTGACAGCTGAATGAAAAAAAAAATCTACACCAGACCCGCATTGCTGGCATTTATTGTTTTCATGCAGCTGTCAGCAGGGAAGCCCATTGACAACTGATGACTCATACATTGTTAAAGTGATTGTAAAGCTTCCTTGTAGAGTGGGTTAACAGGCATGGTGGGTGTAATTCAAGATGAAATTATGGGCACCAGTCACTTTTTGAATGCAAACAAGAGATTTATTGTCTCTTAACAAGAATGGTTGGAGAGCAAGTTAGGGCCAGGACACCCTTTTGTAGATGCAATCATAATTGACAGACTCTGAGACTCTATAGGTAAACAGCTATACAGGGAAAGGCCTACAGCCGGATGCCACATCTGTATAGGTAGGTCCGCTGTCTCCTTTGGCAACTGAACTTGTAACAGTAACTAAAGATATTTGCACATAACTCTTGGTAACACAGAATAGTTCTTCTCTTATCTCACAGTATCCCACTGTAGATCTTCACTCACTGAGCTCCCAGTCTCTCACTATACTTCCAGATCCAATCGTCACTTGATCTCCTGAGCTCTTCTACCACTATCCCGCTGTACAGTCATCAAGCTTCACCCCTGCTAACCTGCTGGGTCCCTGTATTGGCACTTGCTGAAGCTTTCCCACTTCTTTACCGTTCCCAGCTGGTGAGAAGACTGCTCTGGTACTTGCTCAAGCTTACTCACAGTGGTCTCTGGTAACAAGGTAGATGGTCCCTTAGTGGTGACTGCTTCTCTTTTACCTCTGACCACAACTGGTTCCCTGTGCAGCTGAACCTTCGCAACTCAGTTGGACTCCAATCCTGCAGTCCCAACCCTACGCTGCTTCTCCTGCTCATGGATAGGTCTCAGGCAGCCTACAAGCCAGGTGTTCCTGGGATAGGCTTCAGGCCTAGCAGCCTGGGACGACAAAACACATGTCCACCCAGGCAGCCATCCAGGTGGCAAATAACCCCAATCACCAGACTCCACCCAAATAAATAGGCTCTCCCAGCAGGCCAAGGGACTAAAAAAAAACACCTTCCAATTGGCTGAGACGATTATCCGTTCATAATCTGACCTTGCGAAGCCCTTGTCAATCTAATGTCACCAGCCAAAATGTCACCTAGTGACAGAAGAGAAAAGGTGTAGCAATTCCAGAATTAGAGAGGAATCAGTAGATTTACTAACAATTAAGCAGGACAATTACTACATGGCAAACTAAATTTGTTAGCAACCCTGCCTAAACACCAGGGTGCTACATCTATATATCGTACATGCGCTAATAATAGCAACTGCATGATATATATAATGAGTCTCGGGTCTCGTGAGATATAATTATAATGGTATGTTGGAAACATTTATCTTGTTTGAACTCGTGGCATGTCCATTTCAGCTATTAGATCAACTGGTTGCAAAAAGTAGGATAACAGCTTTTAACAAGCAATCAAGCCAGCTAAGATTGTGCTTTATAAATATGAAATAAACACTTTTTCAGGCAATCAAATGCAGGAGGACCAATATTGCAGCACGCAGGAGTGGGGCAAGTTGCAACATCAGATCCACGTATTGGCTCATATGTAGCCAGCTTACACTATATATGTAAGCTGGCTACATATACCACATTGGTGACCCCACAATAGGGATAATACTTTTTTACGGAAGGGAGTTTAATAGGACATATGGCCACTCATTAAAATGAGAAGAAATTAGATTTAACCTTAAACTGCGTAGATGGTTCTTTACTGTAAGAGTGGCAAGGATATGAAATTCCCTTCCACAGGTAGTGGTTTCAGAGGGGAACATCGATAGTTTCAAAAACTATTAGATAAGCATCTAAACGACCACAACATACAGGAATATACAATGTAATACTGACATATTATCGCACACATAGGTGGGACTTGATGGATTTTGTCTTTTTTCAACTGGCAGGGGCCAGCACAGAGGCGGGTGGAGACAAAGAGGTGCAGGCACTAGGAAAGAGCAGATGGTTGGCAGCTGGAAGGATAAAGGGGGAAGTTACACTGAGGTCGATCCAGTGCTGGGGCATCTCAATAAGTACGCTCAATTGAAAGATATTGGTGAAACCAGTCAGGGACCAGCACTGCTGGAGCAGAGGGATTCTCCTAGCAGCCGGGTGAAGAACTCCTCCAGTGATAGTGGGGGGGAAGCGAAGGGAAAGGAAAGACTGATTCTGGTGGTAGGTGACTCAATTCTTAGAAGGACAGAGAGGGCAAT
The DNA here is from genome assembly GCF_037356315.1 of Lithobates pipiens. Lineage (NCBI taxonomy): Eukaryota > Metazoa > Chordata > Amphibia > Anura > Ranidae > Lithobates > Lithobates pipiens. Next base: position 165,288,057 of record NW_027507685.1, on the reverse strand, counting down.
CTGTAACAAAGACCTGAAGTGCCGAACTGTATGTTGTCTACCGGGCACTCGGTCAGCACATCACAGATCTGGTGGATAGATTACTGAGAGGGGCTGGGGAAGACCACGCTGACATGGTGCATGTTGGCAGCAATGACAAAGTCAGAGGCAGATGGAGTGTTCTACAGAACGATTTTAGGGACTTGGGAGCTAAATTGAACAAAAGGACCTCCTAGGTAGTATTCTCAGGAATACTAACGGTACCTTGAGCCCTACCAGAAAGGGAGAAGGAGATTAGGGAAGTAAACAAGTAGCCAAGGAGCTAGTGTAGTAAAGAGGGGTTTGGGTTCCTGGAGGACGGGGTCGACTTCTCAGTCGGTCACCAGTCCTATAGAAGGGACAGACTGCACTTAAATGAGGAGGGTGCAGATCTGCTGGGAGTGAAGATGGCTGAAAAGTTAATGGGGTTTTTAAACTAGGGGATGGGGAGGGCCTAGAGGTAGAGATAGTCAGTGCGGAACATATTCCAGAGAGTAGTATTGGGGGCATTAGTGGTAGGTTGGCTAAAGCCCATAAACCCAAGGTAAGTATAGTAACAAGTCCTAGTTGCAATCTAAACACCCAATAAGAGGAGAGTATGCGACTGGTCTAAACTATGTGGCATGTTCACCAATGCCAGGAACCTGGGGGACAAGATGGGTGAACTAGACATACTGTTGTACGAGGAAGATTTGGATTTTGTCAGACTTTCAAAGACCTGGTTCAACAGCTCTCATGATTGACTGGCAACCATTAAAGGGTATACCCTTTATCGCAGGGATAGAGAGGGTAAAAAGGGGGAAGGGTATGCCTATATATCAAGAATAATGTACAAATGAATGTGAGAGATGACATCACTAAGGGAGCTAGGGAGGAGGTGGAATCCTTATGAGTAGAGCTCCAGAGAGATGACACTAAGGGAAAAATAATACTGGGAGCATGCTATAGGCCCCCTAACCTGAGGGAGGAGGGGGAGACGAATCTCCTATCACAAGTTGGATTAGCAGCAAGGATGGGACATGTTATCATAATGGTTGATTTTATTTATCCAGACATAGACTGGGTGGAGGGAACCATGCATCTATCTAAGGCTCGTCATTTCCTAGATGTCTTCCAGGACAATTTCATGGTTCAGATGGTAGACGCACCAACTAGAAATAAAGCTTTACTGGATCTACTGATTACCAACAATACAGACCTGATCACAGATGTGGAAAATTTAGGAAACAGCGACCACAGGTCAATTGGCTTCAGTATAAATCACACAAATAAGAAACATAAGGGGAAAAGGGGAATACAAAGACACTGAATTTCAAAAGAGTCAACTTCCCTAAACTACAAACCTTGCTAAAAGGCATAAATTGGGATAACATCTTAGGAACAAAGAATGCGGAGGAGAGATGAGTTTGCTTTAAGAGCATATTAAATCAGGGCATTAGCCAATGCAAATAAAAGGCAAAGGAGAATGGCTTAAAAAAAACAGAACGTTGAGGAATCATCATAAGCATTCAGACTTTATAAAGAATGCAACAAGAAATGTAAGGGTGCAATTACGGTGGCTACAACACGAAAGACACATAGCGGAGGAGAGCAAAAAAAATCCCAAGGAATTCTTTAAGTATGTAAACAATAAAAAAGGGAGGTCGTATTGGCCCCATAAAGAATGAGGAAGGACATCTGGTTACAAAGGATGGGAATATGGCAAAGGTTTTGAATTTATTCTTCTCCTCAGTCTTCACGAAGGAATCGGGGGGCTTCAGTAACCAAAACTGCAGTGTTTATCCTCATGACACATCACAGGAAGCCTCTCCATGGTTAACAGAGGACAGAATTAAAAGTAGACTTGGGAAGCTTAACATTAACAAATCACCGGCACCAGGTGGCTTGCACCGAGAGTACTTGGGGAACTCAGTCAAGTAATTTCCAGACCATTGTTCCTAATTTATACTGACAGTCTATTGACTGGAATGGTTCCAGCTGATTGGCGAAAAGCCAATGTAGCACCAATATTTAAAAAGGGCCCAAAATACATCCCTGGGAATTACAGACCATTTAACAAGATTTTAGTAAAGAGAACAGTATCATTAGCAGTAATCAGCAGGAATTCATGAAGAATCGTTCTTGCCAAATCAATCTATTAACCTTCTATGAGGAGGTGAGTTGCCATCTAAACAAAGGAAGGCCCGTAGACGTGGTGTATCTGGAGTTTGCAAAAGCATTTGACACAGTTCCCCATAAACGTTTTCTGTACAAAATAAGGTCTGTTGGTATGGACCATAGGGTGAATACATGGATTGAAAACTGGCTAAGGGCAAGTTCAGAGGGTGGTGATAAATGGGGAGTACTCTGAATGGTCAAGAGTGATTAGTGGGGTCCCCCAGGGTTCTGTGTTGAGACCACTCTTATTTAATTTGTTCATAAATGACCTGGAAGATGGAGTAAACAGTTCAATCTCTGTATTTGTGGACGATACTAAGCTTAGCAGGGCAATAATTTCTCCGCAGGACGTGGAAAACTTGCAAAAATATCTAAACAAATTTACGGGGTGTGTAACTACATGGCAAATGAGGTTTAATGTAGAAAAATGTAAAATAATGCATTTGGGTGGCGAAAATATGAATGCAATCTATACACTGGGGGGGGGGGCCTCTGGGGGAATCTAGGATGGAAAAGGACCTGAAGGTCCTAGTAGATGATAGGCTCAGCAATGGCATGCAATGCCAAGCTGCTGCTAACAAAGCAAACAGAATATTGGCATGCATTAAAAACGGGATCAACTCCAGAGATAAAATTATAATTCTCCTGCTCTACAAGACTCTGGTCTGGCCGTACCTAGAGTATGCTGTCCAGTTCTGGGCACCAGTCCTCAGGAAGGATGTATTGGAAATGGAGCGAGTACAAAGAAGGATAAGAAAGCTAATAAAGGTCTGGAGTATATTAGTTATGAGGAAAGGTTGCGGGCACGGAACTTATTCTCTGTAGAGACGCTTGAGAGGGGATATGATTTCAATTTACAAATACCATACTGTTGACCCCACAATAGGGATAAGACTTTTTTGTGGAAGGGAGTTTAACCGCTTGCTGACCACCTCACGCCAATATACGTCGGCAGAAGGGCTCGTACAGGCAAACTAATGTACCTGTACGTTGCCCTTTAAGAGGTGGCCTGGAGTGCGTGCGCGCCACCGTCGAACTTCGTGAGTCGCAGCAAGCTCCGTGAGTTGGATCGCGGGTCCCGCGGACTCAATCGCCGCTGACATACCCGTGATCGTCTAACGGAGAGGAAGAACGGGGAGATGCTAATGTAAACAAGCATAGGATAGACTCCCACACAGACTCCCTGATGAGATCAGTTACCTCCCTTGCATCCAAATCCTTCGCCCTGGTTGCTTCGTTGAAGCATGCGCAGCAGGCTAATTTGTCTGGCAAAACTGGAGCGCCACACAGCCAGCAAGCATCTGCTGAAGGGTGGGTGTGATAGCTCCTTTTGTGATAGGGTGATGGTGACAATCTATGACGTGAGCGGCTATGGCATGAGCGGCTGTGACGTGAGTGGCGATGGCGAGATGAGGACCTAGAGCAGCTTCTCCTAGACCTCCTATGGCTTGAGTAACCTCAATCAGTCTGGAATTCGCTGATCTTGACCTGGAGAAGCATAATCTTTGTGCTTCAGTCCCGACAATTAAATTAAAGTCCCAGCCCCTTCTTCTACATCTATCCACTGAGGCATGTAATTTCTGCGAACCACAGCATGTGGATTACTCCACCTGTGCCTGAAAAACATGAAATAGTCCCCAGCGGAGTAGTCCTCATGTTCGGCAGATTGAAGGGGCCTAGACTTTAATTTAATTGTCCGGACTGCAACACAAAGATTATGCCCCGTGTCCCCAAAAACTTTAATATTCTCATTCCTTCCCCACCCCCAGCTCAGCAAGAGTACCTGGAAATATTACTGTGCAGTCTGACACTGTAAAATAAAATATGTTGTAATTTGGAGAAACACAGACAAAGGCTGTTAGGCCGCGTACACACGCGCGGACTGTTCGCCCAACTTTGTCCGTCCAACAGTTTCAGCAAACAGTCCGCTCAAAATTAGCATGGACGGACATGCCCACACACGACGAACGAACAGTTTGCTGAAACCGTGCGCGAGGACGTGAACAGCACGTACGACGGGACGAAAAATACGACGTCCTATACACTGCATTATAGCTTTCGGCGTGAAAATCCTTTCTGAGCATGCGCGCAACTTTGTTTGACGAACAAGCCTACACACGAGCGGGCTGTTCGCTGAAACAAGGTTTCAGCGGACAGTTTTTCGGAAATTCCGAAAAACCTTGTCCGTCCAACTGTCCGCTGAAACTGTCCGCTGAAAGCCCACACACGAGCGGACTGTCCGCCCAAACACTGTTCAGCGGACAAAGTTGGGCGAACAGTCCGCCCGTGTGTACGCGGCCTTAGCTAGGGAAATCCTTGTTCATTTATTGCCACCCACATGTATGGGCTTACTTTATCAGAAATTTGAATGTGGATTCTTAATTAATAATGTATTGCAATTGACACTTCCCTTTTTGCTATTTTCATCTGCTTTGAGTTAGGAAAAAAATATTTTACAGGGAAAAGTGATTGAATTCAACGTTGTTCAACATGTGTGGCAGTATTCAAGCTGGGTGCAGAGGAGAATTTAAAATTTTTTGAGCACAAGGACAATTGCATGTAAAGGAGTGAGAGAAAGAAATGGGCTGCCATTGCAGCTTAAACGGAAAGGTTGGGTTGCGGTAAAAATACTGTTTTTTACAGTTGTGTTGACCTCTGAGTGATCCATATTATAACTTTTTTTAGAGGTGTTTGACAATTGGTGAGGAAGTGTTATGTTGCCACCTCACCACCTGTTTTAACCCCTAAAATCCACTGAACTGCAGCCATTTTCTTGACATCTGCATTTTGTATGATATATATACACAAATTTGATCCCTGTGCACTGTACAACTATTAAACCCCTACCACTGTCAGCAAAATTTTGTCACACCCTACTTTCTTCATAGTGCACACCATCTCCTTTTTCTCTGATGGCTGACTGTGAGCTGGGGGGCGGGATCAGGCCATGGCCCTGCCAGGTAAGCTGTACGGGGTCCCATGATTTCTAACAGTGGCCCCCGGGTATGATGGTATGTATAGAAAAGGAAAACGGAGTGTATGACAGTGGGTAGTATATATAGCAGAGGAGTAATTAGGATGTAATAGTGGCTAGTATATGCAGGAGTGGAGTGTGGAGGGTATGGTGGTGGTTAGTATGTACAGGAGAGGAATAGATAGTATATAGACACGAGCAGAACAAAAACATTTGTTTTGTTTCAATTCGTTATTTAAATAAAAAAATGTTCTTTAAAGCTTGTTAATGCCAGAAGGTGTGCCCTGAGACCACCAGATTGGGATTCTCTCCATAAAGGCTCCTTTAGAGATTGCACGGGAGAGACTTCCAACCAGGAGAGGCTTAACCTGCAGGAGCGAATGTGGTAAGAGGTGTGGACACATATGCTGCTGGCCCTCTCACAGTACCATGGGAATGTCTGCCTCTCCTTGTTTGCCTCCCAGATATGTTGGGGCGCTTATTAACAAAATGTAATAAAGATGTGGAAATGTATACACTGATGCATTTTAATCAATGGAAAGTGGTGTTTGGTGCACTTTAACTTGAGTACTCACCAAGCAGACACTCACCACTAACACATTACAATATACTGCAGTAAAACTGCACCGACACAATGCAATATACTGTGGTAAGCATGCACTGACGTACTGAAGTATACTGTGTTAAATGTGCAGTAATGCACTCAAATATACTACATTAAACGTACAGTAACGCACTAATATATACTACGTTAAACATGCAGCAACGGTCTAATATATATACTGCGTTAAACATGCAGTAACATAATCATATATATTGCGTTAAACGTACAGTAACGCACTGATATATACATCGTTAATTGTGCAGTAACACACTGATATATACTATGTTAAACGTGCAGTAAAGCACTCAAATATAGTGCCTTAAATGTTCAAAAATGCACTGATATTTACTGCATTAAACATGCAGTGACACACTCAAATATACTGCATTAAATGTGCAGTAACACACTCAAATATACTGCATTAAATGTGCAGTAATGCACTGGTATATACTGCATTAAACAAGCAGTAATGTACTCAAATATACTGTGTTACAAATGCTATACTGCGTTAAATGTGTAGTAACGCACTGATATATACTGTGTTAAATGTGCAGTAACACATTGATATGTACTGTGTTAAATGTGCAGTAACCTACTGTTATATACTGCGTTAAACATGCAATAATTCACTGATATATGTTGCGTTAAACGTGCAGTACCGCACTCAAATATATTGCATTAAATGTGCAGTAACACACTGATATTTACTGCATTAAATGTACAGTGACGCACTGATATATACTGTGTTAAATATGCAGTAACGTAATAATATATTCTGCATTAAAAGTGCAGTAATGCACTGATACAATATATACTGCTTTAAACGTGCAGTAACACACTCAGATATACTGCCTCAAATGCAAGAAACACACTGATATATATTCCGTTAAACGCACAGTATTGCACTGATATATACTGTGTTAAATGTGCAGTAATGTTTTTAAATATGCTGCCTTAAACAGGCTGGGGACTATTTAATGTCTTTCAGGCACAGGCGACATAATCTTTGTGCTTCAGTCCCGACAATTAAATTAAAGTCCCAGCCCCTTCTTCTACATCTATCCATTGAGGCATGTAATTTCTGCGAACCACAGCATGTGGATTACTCCACCTGTGCCTGAAAAACATGAAATAGTCCCCAACGGAGTAGTCCTCATGTTCGGTAGATTGAAGGGGTCTAGACTTTAATTTAATTGTCGGGACTGCAACACAAAGATTATGCCCTGTGTTCCCAAAAACTTTAGTATTCTCATTCCTTCCCCACCCCCAGCTCAGCAAGAGTACCTGGAAATATTTGATTACCTGTTTATATCATACAAGAAGTTTTTATTTTTTATTCATCATCAATACCTTTACTGTGTATTTGTATACTGTTTTTCTTCACTATTTAGGAGTCACTATTTGTATACCTACCCCTGGGGGTCACTCTGGGGATTTTGAATTTCTCACCATCGGTCCACCAATCCACAGATCTTATAAAGACCACAAGAGAATATTCCTTTAGGTTTTGGCAATCCCGTTAGCTAATCTGTGTAGTTCTGACATACTCTGGATGCATCAAGTGGTTTCCTACATTTTTTGCTCTTTTTACCACTATTTGGGGAAACAAACCTACTATATTTTTAATCTTTGGACATTGGGGGTTATTTACGAAAGGCAAATCCACTTTGCACCAGAAGTTGAAATTGCACTGAAAGTGCACTCGGAAGTGCAGTCGCTGTAAATCTGAGGGCTAGATCTGAAATGAGGGGAAGCTCTGCTGATTTTATCATCCAATTATGTGCAAGCTTAAATGCTGTTTTTTATTTTCCTTGCATGTCCCACTCGGATCTACAGGGACTGCACTTCCAAGTGCACTTTCAGTGCAATTTCAAGTCCACTTTGCACTTGTAATTTGCACTTCTGGTGTAAAGTGGATTTACCTTTCGTAAATAACCCCCATTGCATGAGAATATGCCAGTGAGGATATTTTTATTAAAATGTCACTGTGAATCATAATTAGTAATTATTCACACTGAAATTTCGGATTTCTTTGGTTGTGGATGGCAACTAGCTTGAAGTAAGGCTACTTTCAGACTGGGGCATTGTGGGCGTAAGTGGTAAAGCGGTGCTATATTTAGCGCTGCTTTACTGTTGTTTTAGAGATGCTATTCGGCCGCTAGTGGAACAGTTTTCACCCTCGCTAGCGGCCGAAAAAGGGTTAAAATCGCCAGCATGGCGCCACTGTATATGCCGGCAGTTTAGCGGCGCTGCCCCATTGTTTTCAATGGGAAGGGGCACTTTTTAGGAGTGGTGAATACACCGCTCCTACAGCACTGCAAATATGCAGCTTGCAGGACTTTTTTGTCCTGCAAGCGCACCGCTCCAGTCTGAAAGCCCGAGAGACACAATAGAGACTCTCTTCTACAGGATCTGTTGTATAAGTGAATTTTATGCTCCTCTCATTTCTGTTAAGCTCTCCCATGAATGTTTCCAATTCATTCATGGTGCCCCTGCATACCATCAGCTCTTCATCAATCAGGCGAGGCTTTGGCTGAGGTAAATAGAGGACTGATAGACAATTTGTTCCTCCCCAAATTCGAGGTATAACCATGCATATAAGGGGGCCTAGTGAGCTCCCATAGGTGTCCCTCTAATCTGATGGTAATATTGACTGTCAAATTGAAAGTAATTGTTCAACGATAAATTTAAAGGGAGTAACATGAGCCTACAGAGAGTGGAGAACACTGCTAAACAACAAATTGGCAGTCATATTCCCCCAGCCTCAGTTTTTTACAGCAAGGCCAATTCTTGCTTTCATCAAGAGTACCTCTATGGGGTTATGGTGTGAAGGCACCACCAACACCCAAAGCCCAATTTTTCCACGCCTGTTATTTCTATCCAAAGTCTGCAAAAGAGACACCAGACTATCGAAAATTTTTAATCTTGGCCTAAGTGTACTATAATTTGGCTTCTTCACATAAGGCTTGCTCACTGTGGTGCAAAACTTTGTTATTTCCATCCAAAGTCTATCAGAATTTATTCAAAAATCTCTAATCTTGTTCTGAGTGCACTCAATTCTGGCCGTATCATTCAGACTGGCTCCCTAAGCCATTGTTTACTAAATAAAGAAAGCTTTCAGGGAAAATAAATTGAAATGACATTTTCTTTTCTTTATAAATGTCAGTTTTACTGCAGTAGGTTCTATACGTGGTACACAGCTTTACAGGCAGACTAAGGAGACCCCCAGGCAATATATTTACAGGAATTTTTCATTTTTATTGTTTCACTTTAAGAATCATTAAAATCACTGATCCTTTAAAAATTATCTTTAAAAAAAAGTTTTTTTGCATTCGTACGTGTCCCCCAGTGCAGTGCCCAGGCCTCCATATTCTTTTTATGACCAATAACTTGCATATTATGCCCTGTACACACGGTCAGACACTCCGAAGACAAGATCCGTTGGATCTTTTACGATGGATTTTGACCCAAACTTGTCTTGCATACACATGGTCGCACAAAGTTGTCGGAAAATCCGATCGTTCAGAACGCGGTGACGTACACCACATATGATGGGACTATAAAGAGGGCAGTAGCCAATAGTTTTTGTCTCGTAATTTATTCTGAGCATGTGGGGCACTTTGTCCGTGGGAATTGTCTACACACGATCAGAATTTAAACGATCGGATTTTGCTGTCGGAAAATTTTAGATCCTGCTCTAACTTTGCGTGTCGGAAATTAGTAAAAGTCAGATGGAGACCACACATGATCTGATTTTTCGACAACAGTCTGACCGTGTGTACAGGTCATAAGCCTTCAAAATGGGGACTTTTGATTTTTCAAGTTCAGGTCCCATTGACTTCAATAAGTTTGGGTCCGAACATTTGCTATGTTCCAGAGCTCTGGCACAAACCGAAACGGAAGGTGTTCGGCCCATCTCTAATTATCATTTGCAGTTAGATGGGGATGAAGATAAATTTTATCCCAAAAGGAAAACAACTGTTTGCTGTAACTGATTATAAAGTGCTGGAGTTTGGCTTTAATTTGTTAGTGTATCTAAATCTGCTAATACATTTAACACTTCCATGCCCCCCAGACTGACAATGCTGCTGTCTGCTGTGCCTCCTTTTCTCATTCTTCCAGAGGTGTGTCTCACTAATACAGGAGGTGTGTTACTGGCCAGATCACCAGGTGAAAACAGAGGGCATAAGCCAAAGAATAGAAAACTAATGCAGCCACCACATCTAATGATTGGTAAGCTGCAATATAATGCACTTTTGGTTTTTGGTTTAAAATCACTTTAAGGACTTTAAAATTAATCAAACTGTTCCTAATACTTACCAAGTCAACTTGTGAGCAGATACAATTAAATTTAAAAGTGAGGGATAAGTACAGAAATGAATTTTTTTTTTTTTAATGTATAACAGTGCTTTGTAGAGCTTGCTTAATGCTATGTTGTGAAGATGAAAGGACGTGAAGCAGACTTCTATTTGTGTGATCTGCTCGAAGTGCCAGTGAATGTCTTCTTTCATTTTTATGGCAGCATAAATGTTATGAAATAGGCTTCCTTTGCTCAGTGGTCTGTCCTCTTCCTGTGTGGCTGCACTAGAATAGATTCTCCAGTCCTCCCTCTATCCGATCGACCTACCCCCACCTTGGGAACGAAGACACAAAGGGGAAGTTCATTTCACTAAACTTGGCAGAGTAGCGTCATACTCCCACATTTGGTGACACATTCTTGAATCAGCAATTGGGCATCTGAAGCAGATGTGTTACCCATATCTTGACACAGTTAATTATTTTTCCAGATTTTACTGGTATCCCTTTATCTATTTCAAATAACATGTTGAGCACAATATTGAGTGCTAGTAGGGATGCTGATTTTTCAGGAGAATATACTGAATGGACTTCATTGTTAACCACCAGATTTTTCTTTCTTTCTGTAACTGTTCTTACAAATGTTTGTTACAGTGCCTTAAAAAAGTATTCATGCCCCTTAACATTTTCCACATTTTGTCATGTTACAACCAAAAATGTAAATGTGTTTTATTGGGAATTATATGTGATAGAGCAACACATAGTGGCAGATGGTTTTCAACATTTTTTAAATATCAAATAAATATATGAAAAGTGTGGCATGCATTTGTATTCACCCCCCCTCGAGTCAATACTTTGTAGAACCACTTTTCAATGCAATTACAGCTGCAAGTCTTTTTGGGGATGTTTCTACCAGATTTGCACATCTAGTGAGTGAAACGTTTGCCCATTCTTCTCTGCAAAATAGCTCAAGCTCTGTCAGATTAGATGGAGAGCATCTGTGAACAGCAATTTTCAAGTCTTGTCACAGATTTTCAATGGGATTTAGGTCTGAACTTTGACTGGGCCATTATAACACATGAATATGCTTTGATGAAAACCATTCCATTGCAGCTCTAACTGTATGTTTAGGGTCATTGTCCTGCTGGAATGTGAATCTCCACCCTCGTCCCTAGTCTTTTGCAGACTCTAACAGGCTTTTTTCTTAGGCCCTGCACACACAATCGGATTTTCCGACAACAAATGTTGGATGTGAGCTTGTTGGCGGAAAGTCGACCTTGTTATTATCTTTAATGGAGTGCAACCAGCAGTAGTTGTTTTGTAAAGGTCAAAAAAGTAACTATCCCACAGTCAGTGTAAAGTGCATAAATCAATTGGGGTCCAAGATGTCGCTTAGTCCGCTAACATTGAAAAACACCTGACAAGGGATCTAACCATTCCTTACTCCATAGGATACATTCAACAACTGAAAATGTGACAGAAGTGGTGGGAACACCCTCAGGTTGAGTAAGAGGAGAACTAGGACACCTGTGGACTCCCCCTAGAGATATTAGAGCATATCAGCTTACTCAACCTACCAGACTTCAGATATGACTGAAGGTTGACTGATCTTGTGAAGCAAAATCATGTAAAACAAAAGTGTAGACTTTAGTGGCCTAATACATGTTCTGGGCCAGACTATCAGTAGATAGTGAAGAATGGATCATGGTGACATCCCTGGAGCTTGAACAGTTCAGCAATGACAGGATATATGTAGACAGTCAACATAAACATGGCAGATTTGGTTTCTAATGAAAGTGTAATAGCTAGACGCCACTTTGTGTATTGTATTTCCTTATCATACCAGTCAGAAAGTATAATCTAGATGATTATAGTGAGAAGGGACTAAGAGCCACTCACACGGTCATAATTCTCATTATATAGGCAGACAGAGTAAAAAACAGCTGTATTTGAGGCACCCAGGAGCCACAGCTACAGTATAATTGTGCCCATGGGAATGCATTTATCACATACCTTGTGGAGAATGAGTAGATGAGGGGGCTCCTCTTGCACCTCCTGCCCAACATTCCTGAAGGTGGTGACAGAGAGTGTGAGGGCATAGAGTGGCATAAGTGCTACTCTTGATCTGTGCTGAAGCCAGGTGAGTAGAACTGGAAGCTTTAGACCACTGCAAAAGAACCAGATACAGAAGCAGCTTGTTACAGGAACAGAGGACAGGAGCCAAGTCTGGAAAGTGAAGCAAGGTGATGGCTGGGTAGGCTTTGCCTGACAGCAAAATCAGGAAGCAAGACAAAGTCTAGTAAATGAGCCAAGGTTGGTAACCAATGGGCGAAGTATTAGCAGCATCAGCAGGCAAAATAAGGGTCTACGAGACAAGTTGAGGTTAGTAATAGCTGGGTAGATGATGAGTAAGGCAGAAGGCCAGTGGCATAACTAGAACCTTCAGGGCCCCAGTGCAAGAAATCGTGAAGGGCCCACTGATCCCCATCTGAGGCTTTTCCCTCTGAGCCCAGTGGCAGAATGCAACCTTTGTAAACCCCGTAAGCTCTGCCACTGGTGTCAGATTTTTATTTTATTTTTTTATTTTATTTTATTTTTTTATTATTTTTCTGACTTAAAAAAAAAAAAAAATTATTTAAAAATGTTTTTTCTTTTCTGTAGGAGCCCTGTTGAGAAGCTTTGTTGAAATATCAGGGGTCAGTCAACAGTTGTCTGATGTTCCTTTAAGACAGAGAAAGGAGATTCACAAGAGAGACACAGCTCTAAATCTCCATCTCTGCAGTTTTAGTTGCACAGAATGAATGGACAGGAATAGCTCTGTACAGTAAACAGTCTACCATGCCTCAGTTATAAATGAACAGAGTCAGTGATCAATACGGATCACTGACTCTATTCATTCAGACAATAAATGACACATTTACGAGCTCTCCATCCTGACAGTATGAGGGGGGCCAGGAGAGAGCACAGGGTAGCCGGGAAAGACCACAGAGGGGCAGGAGAGCATACAGGTGCACAGCAGAAAGAAGCTGGATAGGAGGAGCGGTGGGAGCAGCTGCATATAGAGGAACCCATCTCCCCATTTTCCTTCTGCAGCCGCTGAATGTCTGCAGAAAGGAGAGGAAAAGAAGCGGGCCCAGCCACTCCTCCTATCAAGGGGTACAGGGGGGCCGTACAGGCCCCCTGGCGCATGGCAACCGGTTGCAATTGCGACCTCTGTAGGTACTCCTCTGCAGAAGTCAGTAGCAAGGTCTAGAGGGAAAGCCGGGTCATATACAGGAAGGTAGAATCAACAGGTTGGGTTTTAGATAAGCAAAAAACAAACTGAAGACCATTCAGCAATTTCTCTTTGCCGATCAACAGTTTTCCAAAACCCTGTGCCGTGCATGCATGCTAAGCTCTGTGAACATGCACACTAGTTCCTGTGAGCATGCGCCTTAGGACTGTGGTGCATCCAATGTTTCCTCTGTGACTGGAAGTGTGAGCAGTGTAGTGTTCACATGCCTAAGTTCATACAGGATTCCCCCTGCTGCCAAGGATCCTGCTTTCCTTACAGCAGTACAGAAAATGCCTTACACACCTACATGGATTTAACCAGTGTATAGGCAAACTGAGTAAAATATACCTGTAGTTGTGGCACCCAGGAGCGACAGCTACAGCATATTTTTGTCCATAGGATTGCATTGTAGAAATGTTATGTGCGCCTTCATGGCACATGCATGAATGTAGTTTTAAAACATTACATTTTACAAAAGACTTTTACATAACACATTACATCACATATCCCAAAAGGAATAGGATTATCCTTCATTTCAGGATCGTGGGCTGAGCCATGCAAATTGTTAATTTACTCCAAAATGGCTAGCCTTATATCCAGAACTGCTGGAGTTCAGTACAGACAGACCTAATATACAGAAATTTATTCCAAACTGCACACGGCTGTTTTTGGGCTTGTTGACCAATATCAATGAAGTTATATTTGAAAAAAAAAAAAGATATTTCTAAAGTAGAGATTGAAAAATGGTGAATAAAGTGATTGTATAGTGACAGCATTGGGTAGTATAGAGAGGTGTAGTGACAGAATTGGATGGCATAGGGAGATATAGTGACAGGATTGGATGGCATAGGGATAGGGAGCTATAGTGACAGGATTGGAAAGTATAAGGAGGTATAGTGATAGGATTGGGTAGTATAGGGAGGTATCGTGACAGAATTGGATAGTATAGGGAGGTATATTGACAGGATTGGATGGCACATGGACATATAGTGACAGGATTGGATAGTATAGGGAGGTATCGTGGCAGGGTTGGGTAGTATAGGAAGGTATAGTGACAGGATTGGATAGTATGGGGAGCTATAGTGACAGGATTAGGTAGGGTGAAATAGTGGCAGCTTAGTTCTGTATGAAGTGACATGTACTCGGTCACTTACTGCATTCCTGGATATGGACACTCCTGGGGTTGCTGTAGTCTCTCCTCCTCAGCCTGTGTGAACAAGTGTTTGGGAGGAGTGGAGGAGGCAGCCACACCCCTTGCGCTGCCCACTAACTCAGGCTGCCTCAGGGAAATATTGAAAATCTCCGAGGCATAGTCTATTGTGATTAAATGAGAGCTGCAGCTGGGGCCCCTGGGCAGTGCCCAGGGGTGCAGACTCATTAAGATTGCCCTGATAGGCAGCCAAAACATAACCCACCATGAATCAAGAGCTCTGAGCCGAAATGTTGCTTCTCAGTATCCTCATGGAAATAACCACTCCCATCTGCTTCCACTATTAATCCCCAGGGGCGAATTGCCAGTTTGCCAACACCATGTGTGTGCAATCAAGGAGGGGGGAGCTTTCATTATACTATTAAATATTAAAGTCAGAATGGGCTACAATAACAAAAATAAAATGCAGCACTGGCTGGAGCAGTAATTGGCAGAAATGCATGATTAGCTTCTGAAAGGTACAAAAAGCTGCACCTGGTGGTGTAAAAAAAGAAAGGAAAAAAAACACTGCAATCTACTTCCACTATTTATCTCCAGATGCGAATCGGCAAGTTCCTCTCAACACCATGTGTTTGCAGTCAATGAGGGGAAGCGCTCGTCAACAGGTCAGCATCCACGGGCATTATGGCACTACGAGCACAATGCCCCTCCAGTCTGCAACAGGATGGAAACAGGGCACACCAGTCTGATAACGCCACAATGCGTTGACAACACACAGAGCGCAGACATGGTGCCAATGCGGCTCAAACCTGTCATGCATTGATCTGGCCCCCACCAGCTAATTGGCTCATTCATATCTATCATAATTGAATTAATTTTCCCACTTGTTGTACCGGCTTCCAGCCACTGGTAAAAAAGACACCTCTAATCTACCATTGGGTATACTTGACAAAGGAAGCAGGGCCTCTAAAAAGCCCCCCTATAATTATTGTTTTAAATAAATGACATATGCTTCCATCAATGTTTGCACTGTGGCTCCCTTTCTATTTTTCACATGGGCAGCAAAGAGAGTCTAAGCCTCCTTCTCAATGCATTGCAGTTCCCAGGATGAAGCAAACCCCAGCCATCAATCTCAAAACAGAAATGAAATGTTTTTTCACCGTAATGCACCCTATGCATTAAGGTGAAAAAATTTCTGACAGCCTCCAGCCCCCCTCCAGCCTCCCCCCCGTTTTACTCACCTGAGCCCTTCGATCCCTTGGCACTCTAGCACACACTCTAGCTGTCTGCCTGGGGTTCTTGGTTCTTGATTGGGTAGATTGATAGCAGCACAGTCATTGGCTCCCGCTGCTGTCAATCAAATCCCTCAGTGCTCTAGCACACGCTCTAGTTCTCTGCCTGGGGTTCTCGGCTCTTGATTGGATAGATTGATAGCAGCACAGCCATTGGCTCCCGCTGCTGTCAATCAAATCCAATGATGCGGGTGCCTGGGCACGGGGCCGAGTCCGGAATTCTGTGTCTATAGACGCAAATGCTGGATTTGGGAACACGACCCCAAGGAAACGCCCCTGGGAGAGTGCTTCTCCCAGGGGGATAACCGATGCGAGAAGGAGCTGCGAGAGCCGCTGGGACACCCCAGAAGATTAGGTTCAGGGCCACACTGTGCAAAATGAACTGCACAGTGTAGGTAAGTATGATATGTTTGTTATTTTTAAAAAAAGCCCTTTAAAGTGGTTGTAAACCCTTACAGACCACTTTGACCTACAGGTAAGCCTAGATTAAGGCTTACCTGTAGGTCCAAGAAAAATCTCCTTAACCTACACGGTTAAGGAGATATTTTACAAAAAAATGGCACCGCTGTCTACGGCACATGCGCGCCACTGGACGTGTCGCACGTGAAGGCAAACATGTCGTCACTTACGGCTCCCACGCGCACGCGCTTGAGTAACGTCATCGCTGCTCTGTCCACTCACAGCGCCGGAGCAGGAAGATGGATGCTCCGTGGAAGAGGGGACAGCGGTGACAGAGCTGGCTCCTGTGTCAGGTAAGTGACACATAATGGGCTACTATGCGATGCATAGTGACCCATCATGCTTTACCTTGGCAGGGAAACAAAGAGGAAGTAAAACCCTGATGGTTACTTCCTCTTTAATGCATTCTATGCATTAAGATAAAAAGCCTTCTGTGTGCAGCAGCCACCCTAATACTTACCTGAGCCTGATCTCTATCCAGTGATGTCCACGAGTCCATCGGCTGTCTGGAACTCTCCCCTTGATTGGCTGAGACATAGCAGCAGCGCTATTGGCTCCCACTGCTGTCAATAAAAGTCAGTTAGCCAATCAGAAGAGAGAAGGGGCCGTGCCATGACTCTGTGTCTGAATGGACACAGGGAGCTGCAGCTTGGTGTCGCCATAGCAAGCTGCTTGCTGTGGGGACACTCAACAGGAGGGAGGGGCCAGAAGTGATAAAGAGGGACCCAAGAAGAGGAGGGTCTGGGCTGCTCTGTGCAAAACCACTGCACAGAGCAGGTAAGTATAACATGTTTGTTATTTTTAACAAAAAAAATCTAGACTTTAGTATAACTTTAGATAAGTATTGAAGTAAGAATAAGCGATAAACAAAAATAAAGTGCAGCATTGGCTGCAATCTAGCAGTAATTAGAGAAAACACATGGGCTAGCACAAAGGGATTATTTAATTCAAATAAGAGACCAACAACCATTTCTTTTCTTTTATGAATATTTATTTGTTTGGCAAAATTTTAACATAGGCCACGGTATTGTTCAAGGGGTAACCTGCTAACGAATTAATAATTAATTCAAATAAAATATGAAGCCATCCTGGCTATAATACATCAACACAAAAATTACACGGTGTCCATCCAGACAATGCTGGATGACTATCCCCCACCAACCGAGGCCGGAAGGGAACCTTCTGGCTGAGGGCCCCCCCAATACTGTGGCACTTTCAATCAAACTTTGCCGGCTCGTATTGAATATGTCCTTGCCAATCTCGGACAAGTGTACAAAATCATTCCTGAATAACCCAGGCACAAATCCTTCTGGTGCCATGTGGCGGAATGCAAACCACTGGAAGATACTTAAAAATTATGGATAGTCCTATTCAGCCGTCTCCTACTTCTATCTACATAAAATAAATTACCGAAAGCAGACCAAAGGAGCCTTGGAATCATTTTGGAGAAAGCCAAAATAATAATGGCATAAAGATCCCTTTTCATTATTCATAACAGTTCCCAGGTTATAATTTTAGCAATGTCATTTGCTGTGAATAACTAGAACCTGAGGAGAAGGCCAAATGCTGGACAAATGAATTGAGTGGTCCCTAAGAATGCGCCATCTTAGGCCCCTAATGCCTGACCATAAAATTATAAAGTTATTAACATCCAGACCTAAATTGCTTGAATAAATCCTGGATTCTGCCTGAATCTCAGGCCAGAAAACATAGGAATGGTCCAGTATCCAGATTATGCATTTCAATGAATCTGAAAGAGAAAATCATAGAAATTAACAACTTGGGGCAGACATATATTTTTTATCTACTACCTGGCCAATGGCTGACCCTTTCTTAGACCATCTGGAGAGAGACCCAATGAATTAGCTGTAGTACAGCCCCAATCCTAAAGGAATGTGATGACAATTGGAAACCTGAGAGGTTAAAGCGCTTAAGGCATGAAGAAAACTGATATCTAGTCAAAGGGGACAAGTCCTGATGGATAAAAAGTGAACTATTGGATGAGGGTCTGACCAACATATACCTGACAACATGGGACACCGGGCACACTAGAGGATTGAGAGATTTACTCAGAGAGATCCACTGATCATTACCCAAACCAAAAGTTTTTGACCAACAGATAAATAGATGAAAACACTTTGCTTCCAGAGATACATGCAAAAACAGTAGAAAGGACAAACATACATTTTTGTGAGCTGTAAACTCCCCAACTCTTATGTCCTGTACACGTGGCCGGACATTCCGATGACAAAATCCGTCTGATTTTTTCAGACGGATTTTGGCCCAAACTTGTCTTGCATACACACGGTCGCACAAAGTTGTCGGAAAATCTGATCATTCAGAACAAGGTGGCATACAACACATACGATGGGACTATAAAGAGGCCAGTAGCCAATAGCTTTTGTATTGTAATTTATTCTGACCAATGTGGGGCACTGTGTGCATTGGAATTATCTACAAGTGATCAGAATTGAAACGATCGGATTTTGTTGTCAGAAAATTTTAGATCCAGATGTGTCAGAAATTCCGACGGAAAAAGTCAGATGGAGCCCACACACAATTGGAATTTCCGACAACACAGTCCGACCGCACATTTTCCTTCGGAACGTCCGGCCGTGTGTACAGGGCATTAGAGCACTAAAAAGGTAACTGAAAAGGCCGCTCATATTGTAAAAAACAAATGGCTTCCAATACCAAAAGCAGTTTAATTAACAAATTACCGTATTTATCGGCGTATAACACACACTTTTTCACCCTAAAATCAGGGGGAAATTGGGTGTGTGTGTTTTACGCCGATCCCCCTCCTTTCCTAACCTTCTGTGCCACCTTCGGTGGCTTTCTGGTATTTTTGGCCATTCTCGGGTATATTTGGCCGTTCTCGGCTATTTTCGGCCGCATTCAGCCGTTCTCGGTAGCTTTTGGAAAGCCGAAAGCCACTGAGAATGGCCGAGTGCGGCCGAAAATAGTCGAGAAGGGCTGAAAATAGGCGAGAACGGCCGAGTGTGGCCGAAAATACCCGAAAGCCGCCTATATCGGCCGAGAACGAGCGCCGCTGAGATACACAGGACATCCGCAAACTACTGACAAGCCTGCAAATGACTGACAAGGCTGGAATCGACTGACAAGGCTGGAATGCAAGGCTGCAATGAAAGGCTACAATGAAAGGCTGCAATGCAAGGCTGTAATACGTTTTTTTCCTTAAACTTCCCTCCTAAAAAAAAAATTCTTTTAAATTTCCTCCTAAACTTGGGGTGCGTGTTATACGCCGGCGCGTGTTATACGCCAATAAATACGGTAACCAAAATCCGACGTCTTGAATCCAGAGCAGGGTGGGATTTCCTGAATCCTTTGAGGATCTGGCTGACCTGAAAGAAGGAAGTGAAAGCTGGCAGGCCTGCAAAATTAAGAAAAAAGAAGCACCTGCCAATACCTTACTTACTAAGGCAGAACTAAGCTTTGATTCAATTAGAAAGGACACAAATGCTAATGAGACATATGCTTTCACTTCCTTAATATCTAAAAGCATGTTAGAGCAAAAAGAACACCATCTGTACCAGGCCAGCCTATATTTTGCCATGTCTTCTGTGATAACGATTTCCTGAGATTAACAGATATCAATCCCAAATCAAGCCCCACAGGAAGTCTTGGCACGGGGTGCTACATGGATCTGCCGATGGAGCCAGTTCCCGGGATCTCTTGATCTGTAAAGCCCCATACACACTATCAGTTTTTCTGCTGAGTTTTTCCTTCAGGTTTACCAAAACCATGTAGTGCAAGGGACTGCCTGATTGCATACAAATTGAAACTCTTAAGGTTTGACCTCATATTATATGGTTTTAGTAAATCTGAAGGAAAAACTCGGCAGAAAAACTGATAGTGTGTATGGGGCTTAAGCAAGATAAAGCGCCAGCTATGTTATTATGTATTCCGGATATGTGTCTTGCTTTCAAACAGATATTGAATCTTATGCAATGTAACACTAAGAAACGTAACAGTTTAATAACCAGTTCAGATTTAGATGATAGCATATCGATAGCAAAGAGTACACCTTTGTTATCCGTATGCAAAATTACTCTATGGTTCATAAACTTTTCCTTCCAGATCACTATTGAAACTATAACTGGAAATAACTCAAGGAGGACTATATTATGCAAAATGTCTTGATGCAACCAACTTGAGTGCCATTCAGAGGCACACCAATGGCTGTCTATAAAGGCTCCAAAGCCTGATGAACCTGTGGCATCAGTAAAGAAATTCAACTGAAAATCCTGTGTAAAAGATTTTTGCCAGATGGTTGACCCATTAAAGTGCAAAGAAAAGAATCCCAGACTTTTAAGTCTTCTTTGACACTTTTAGAGATGGGAACATGTGAATATGTTTTTTTTAAAACCTTTGGTGTCCAAGGCAAATCATCTAGAAAAGATTCTGACTATTGGGGTAACTCTAGCTGCGAATGCAAAGAGACCCAATAAAGATTGGGCTTCCTTTAACAACACCTTGCGCTTAGACAAAAATAATGAGATCACTGTTCTCATACGATGTAACTTTTCTATGGGCAATCTGAACTCCATCAAGGATAAGTTGATAGTGATCCCCAAAAATTCAATAGTAGTCATAGGAAAAAACGTCTTTTCATGTGCTCCCTTATGGGTAGAGCTCCCTTTGGAGCTCTACCCATAAGGATTCACCTCCTCCCTATCTCCCTTAGTGATGTCATCTCTCACATTCACTTGTACATTACTGTTGATATATAGGCATTCCTCTCCCCCTTTTTTACCCTTTCTGTCCCTGTGATAAAGGTCATACCCTTGAATGGTTGCCAGCCAATCATGAGAGCTATTGAACCAGGTCTCTGAAATTCCCACAAAATCCAAATCTTCCTTGTACAACAGTATCTCTAGTTCACCCATCTTATCCACCAGGCTTCTGGCATTGGTGAACATGCCACGTAGTTTAGACCGGTTGCATATTATCCTCTTATTAGGTGTTTACGAGATTGCAACTAGGACTTGTTACTATACTTACCTTGGGTTTATTTCAATAATGCAACAATACAATACAACACCCCCTTGTTTGGTCATAACTTGCGAACAGGGTAAAAGTGCCCATTTTGAAAGCTTATATGCAAGTAATTGGCCATAAAAGGATATGGGGGTCTGGGTACTGCCCTGGGGACATGTATGCAAAAATATTTTTTTAAAACAATAGTTTTTTTGAGGAGCAGTGATTTTAATAATGCTTAAAGTTAAACAATTAAAATTAAATATTCCTTTAAATGTCATGCCGGGAAGGTCCCCTTAGTCTGCCTGTAAAGTACAACATCTGTCTCATGTGTTTTACTGTGCCACAGCAAAAGTAGAGCGCGCTGTGATTGGCCGAAGCATGCATCAGACATCTCACAGTGCATTATAGGGTGTTCTGCAGCTCTCGAATTTGCTGTGAATGCCATATATTGTTTGGGATTCACCGAATGGGCGAACACCCAATGTTCAAGTCGAATTTACGTTCGACTCGAATAAGGGGCTTATTCCTAATGCTGTGTAGCTGCCTGCTTCCTGGCAAGCAACGATGCTTACAGTGCCATTGGTTGCTAGAATTCAGGCAGGGTTTTACATACAGACACCCAACAGCATCCTAGCAGCCAATGGCAGGGGAGCAGCCTTGAGCGGGCAGTTGTCATTTAGCAGCAGGAGTGATACTACCACTAAATGCATGACATCCGGCTGCAGAAACCAGAGATTCAAGTGGGTGAACTGGCCACATCTGAAATGTATTTCTTATTACCAGGGCCAAATACTGTCAGGGGGAAGGCAGCATGACTAATTCATATGTACTTTAGATGTGTGGGGGATTTTAAGAAGTGGGCAGCGCTGCCAAGAAAGGAGCAGGAATCATTTGGTGATTGGCTTTGTATAACTATATTAAATGTTAAGATTCTAATGTTCATTATGTAATGAACAAATTACCAAATAAAAGTGTTTTTGCACACAGATTCTGTGGCTTCAAATGTTCTATTTATAAGTTGTTTACTGTCCATAAATGATCTGCTATTTCATACTGTCACCAATTCTTTATACACAAAGCAGAATATTACTTTTATATACTGTTTTGATATGGTTGTTATTCTACAGTACATGGATGCCTTGGTTACTATATGTATAGAAATATCTGATTACATTCTGTTGCTAATAGCTTTTCTTCACTTTAATGCATTTTGCTTCAGTTTAATGCAGTAAAAATGCCTTTACATACAGTGAACTTGTCGTGAACTGATAGTATATTAACAGGTAGTATAGCATACTGCTCATTTCCTGCACTTAGCATATGTGTGTTCAGTCTTTTAGTTGATGGTCTATTGCTTGAAGTATCCCTGATGCTTGATGCATTCTAATAATCACTTTTTAACAACTTCAATATCAGACTTTTTTACCCCCTTTCTGCCCTGGCCAATTTTCAGCTTTCAGCCCTCTCACACTTTGAATGACAGTTGTGTGGTCATGCAATACTGTACCCAAACTCAATTTTTATAATTTTGTTCACACAATTAGAGCTTTCTTTTGGTGGTATCTAATCACCACAGGGTTTTTTATTTTTTGCTAAATAAATGAAAAAAGATTGAAAGTTTTGAAGCAAAAAACAAATTTTTCTTGTTTTCTGTTATAACATTTTGCAAATAAATAATTGTTCTTCATACATTTTGGCAAAAAGGTATTCTGCTACATTTCTTTGGTAAAAAATAACCCAAATCAGTGTATATTATTTAGCCTGTAGGAAAGTTAGGCCACAAACTATGGTATATATCTGAAAATTCATCAATCTTGACATACTGATGATTCATGGGGCCTTAAAATGCCAAAATTGTACAAATATCCCCCAAATGACCCCTTTTTGGAAAGCAGATAGTCCAGATAGTTTGGTAAGGATAAGCAAGTGCACAGGGTGTGCCAGCTGTGCCTGGGAACACCCTAAACACCCCATGCACATTAGCATTATAGCTCTGTGTTCCAGTAGGAAATTGGGAAAGATTGCCTTCTCATTGGCTCTGCCATGTTTATGCACTTCTCTTTCAATGTGTCGGCAGGGAGATCAATGTGCCAGGGTCATATACATGTAGACATATATATATATACACATGTAGACACACACGCGTGACTTTAAAATGCTGAATTTAGATCTAGTAATACAGGAGTGTAAGAAAAAATTTAAGATCTGGAAGGCATTGCCCCTATCGCTGCTGGGACGTATAAATTTAATAAAGATGAAGATTCTTCCTAAATTTCTGTATTTATTTAGAAATTCTCTGCAGTGGTTGCCTAAGAAGTTTTTTTTACACAGCTACACGGTATGTTTTCTACATTTATATGGAAAGGCAAACCAGCTAGAATTAAACTAAGCGTACTTATGCGTCCAGCTGGCTTTCCCAGACCTTTATAAATATTATATGGCTACACAGTTGGTGACGATAGGGAGATGGCTGAATCCGGATGGATTTAACTCTGCCACAATCAGTCTCTTTAAATCAAGAGGCAGAGATCTGCCTATTAGGACTAGTAGGGGATAATATCACCCCTATAGGAAGGAGAATACAGGTGGGTCTGTTGCTTTATTATGCTAGAAAGACAATAGTGCTGAATTGGAAGAAGGCGGAAGCTCCAATGTTAACACTGTGGAAAAATTTAGTAAATAGTAAACTACCGCTATATAGGGAAACATATTGGAGTAGAGGACATGGAGAGAAATATGAGAGAGTATGGGCAAGTTGGAAATTCCATAACGGCATCAGGATAAAACAGTATGGAGATAGGGCAAGCCACACCAAAAGCGAGAGAAAAAAAAAAAAAAAGAGTAAGAGGGATATGAATGTATAAATGTATATGTACAATTTTATAGTATTTGAGGACATGCCTATGAATGGATTTTATGGAAGCTCATAAGGGAGCGATGAATGTAAATAGTGAAATTTATAATGGATATGTAAAAAAACGAATAAAGAGATATTTAAAAAAAAAGACACACACGCATGTGTTTGAGCCTCAGGGTGCACACCCTAATTCAATAGGATGCACACACATATGTTAGTAAGAGGCATGGCGTTTTTTTTTCCACATTCTGTCACCAGTTTAGTACAGCATCATCTTGTAACTGGTGTGGTGGTGATCAGGGACACTGACTGGTGACAGTATGAAAAAGAAACAAAATATTTGATACATTTTTTTTTTCAATGATTTTTCATTAACACACTGTGACCAGAGAAATGTAATGTTATTATAGAAACATTGTACTAATCTGGGGAAGTGATCAGGATTTTGTTTTTCCATTTATGATTGCTTATAGCAGTGAATTACATTGCTATAAGCAAGCATTTTACTGAATTGTTGTGATTAGCTGTGATTGGTCTAAGCTAATCACATGGTACATATGGGTTGCGATTGGCCCTGTCTGTACCATGTGATCACATTGACCAATCACAGCTAGCTATGCAATTGTACACAATGAATGGCAGGAAAGGAAGCCATCCAACTGTCATGTGACCTGCTGTGATTGGTCACAGCGGTCACATGTTACAGGCAGTGGGCTGATACACTGATCAGTCGGTCACTGATCGTGCCACTGCCCAGCGACCCCTTCTGATTGCCACCGCCTGTTCCATCAGTCTGCTATAGGCTGGGTGGGAAGGTGTCAAAATGTGTGGGCACTAACTAATGTGAGTCTGCAGCCACAATGCTCAAAAGCCTGGTCGTTTCCAAGTCTAATCATAACTTCATGACAAAATATTATGTAGTGACCTTATTTAGGGTCACTAATATGACTTTAGATTACAATCTGATCATCTGTGGAATTTAAAGCTAATACTGTCTGTGACTGACATTCTTTTTCTGCAAATGAAAATCAGAAGGTGGCATCTACAACAACTAGGCTAAATATTGTATATGCGATAGGTATGCAGGTTTTTTTTTTAAGGATTTTTTAGGTGCTGAGATATTCAAAACACAATTTGTTAAAAAATTAATACATTTTGGCTTCTTAATAAAATTATTTGAAACAGGAAAAAATTAATACATTTTAATAGACAAACATAGAAAATGGATAAAAATGTTGTTCACAATAGACAAACATTGACATCAAAACAGCTTGTTCAAGAAATAAAAGGTATGGGAGTGGCTTATGCTAGTAGTGGTGACAGTAGCAATATTATTTCCCGACATATTTCACTGCCCTGGGCTTCCTCAGGGGATAGATATTTTATATATTTTACGATATATGTCACTAGATATGGGACAGAGAAAACATTTAGAACATATTATTAACAATTAATACTTATTATTAATTAAATAATTGATTCAGACCATTGCCCGCCAAGCATGACAAACCCCCGCTTACCACATTCCAGCTCCCAGAGACTCCCGCCATGGGCTTGAGCAAAATTAAATTCAATTCTGGGCTCCTCAACAGACCCCCCTATAGAAATCCATTAATCTCTATATATTAAATTAATTTTTACATTTTTATTATTTTTTCAGTTTTTCCATCTGTCTTATATCTGACAATGAGTGATTCCTATATTTTATACGGCACCCTTGATATATTCACATACTAACACCTTGTGCAGTAAGTATATCATTGACTCTTTTTGTGTAAAGCTTTTAGTATTTGGCTCTATATTCTAGTTATACTCATTTATTTTTGATTTCTCGCTAGCCATATAGGTAGTTGAGCAATTAACTGTAGTCTTATTAAATCTTGTAGCTCGGTCCATCTAGACCTGCTTTGGTCACTCTGCGAGTGACCCCAGGGTCTGTTGTCTATGCTCGGGCCCGTGCCGGGAGTCTCTGGAAGCTGGAGTGGCAATGGTCCGAATCAATTATTTAATCTATCTAGTATTAATTGTTAATAATATGTTCTAAATGTTTTCTCTGTTCTATATCTAGTGACATATATCATACAATATATGAGAAATCTATCTCCTGAGGAAGCCCAGGGCAGCGAAACATATTAACTAATATTGCTACTGTCACCACTACTAGCATAAGCTACTCTCATACCTTGTATTTCTTGAACAAGCTGTTTTGATGTCAATGTTTGTCTGTTGTGAACAAACTTTTTATTCATTTTCTATGTTTGTCTATTAAAATGTATTCATTTTTTAACAAATTGTGTTTTGAATATCTCAGCACCTAAAAAAATCCCTAAAAAAATAAAAAAATAAATAAATAAATCGTGCATACTTATTGTCAATTCAGGGATGTTGGTGCTTATTTTGACACCAACCCACACCACTACTCATTGTATATACAAGCTTTTTTTCCTAATGACTGCTACAAAGATTTTATGCTTAAAGGGTAACTTGATATTTATTGAGAGAAAAAAACAATCTCCTTGTGGTGATGAATGTACATGGCAAGGATTTTAACAAACTTTGTTGCAGAGTCCTACCCGTTTCTGCTCTGAAGAAAAAGTTCTTTGTGCACAGTGAATCTGAATGAGAGCAACTTTTCTATTATTATTCAACTGATTCACTTTCAGTGTTCTAACGAGGAAAGTTTCAGGGACTGCCTCCCTTATTTCAATAATATTTTTTTTTTATTGCAGAGGATACCTAAAATCTGACTGGCATCTTTGTGCAGATTTCTATGAAACTCAGTGAGTCAATCACAAGCAGGAAACTACATTCCTGGTGATGTTCTGTACATCAACTGTGCACAGAAGGCCTCCTGGTTGCTGTATTGCATTGAATTTATCAAACAATTTCAGCACTGCAGATTGAAAAGGAAATTACATTTTTAAAAGCATTCAACTACATCATGGCTTGTGTAGCAATTGTATATGCTATATATATTTTTTTTATTTGCAATAATTTTTTCCCATGAAAGTGGAGTCCCCACTTAAATATATAAGGATACGTCTGCCAAAAATATAGTGGAAATTTACTAAAACTGGTGCGTGCAAAATCTTTTGGCAACTCTGCATAGAAACCAGTTAGTTTCCAGGTTTTATTGTCAAAGCTTAATTGGACAAAGTCTATAGGTGGTGAATCCTGTTAATAAATTCTGACAATTTTTAGGGTTAATAGGCAAACTACTGTCAAAAAGGCATAGGGAGTTGTTTTAACAAATACCATACAGTAGGGGAAGGGACTTTTCAAGTGGTTTCAAGAACAACATTGAAAATAAATTGGAACAAGAATAGAGATAAGAAATCTTTTTGTTTCACTGACTATAATATCTTGCTGCTTAAGACAGATTAGTGACACAGAAGTACAGCCACACAACTAGCAATGGTAGTCCCCATATTGCTCTTATGACAGGTGGGCTGTAAATTAAGCATAAATAATAGTCTGTCAATATCATTAATAGATTTTGATTTCCACACGAGACTCCTGTTCATTTTACCAGTAGATATTTTTTACCCCACTCCAGGTAACACTCATTGTGTTGTAGCTGCCCGCGTGTCGTATTTGGTCCGTCAGACCAGCATTCAGACGAACTGGTTTCCCGCTATGAACTGGGTCTTCTTCTTCTTCCTTCTTCTGTTGTTCCGATGTTGACAGGAAGCTCTCTCCCACTGTAATGCTGTGTTCACAGTGCACGATGGGCATATATAGGCATGATGTCACCTGATGACCCCGTCCCTTATGATGTCACAGTGCCGGGGCATGCTGGGGACCCCGACAATGGCCAGGGTTGTTGGGAAGAGGCACTTGTCCTCATCAACATGGGGACAAGGTGCTTTGGGGTGGGGGGCCCGCAGGGTTCCCCCCTTCCCCAAAGCACCCACCCCCCCATGTTGAGGGCATGTGGCCTGGTACGGCTTGGGGGGCACTCGCTCGTCCCCACCCCCTTTCCTGACCGGTCGGGCTGCATGCTCGGATAAGAGTCTGGATTTTGGGGGGACCCCGCGCCATTTTTTCGGTATAGGGGGTTGCCATCCATAACAGACGATGGGGCTTGTGGGGTGTCAATCTCGCCGAGGTTGACTTCCTTTTCTAGTTCCGTCGTAACTCAGCCCATTCAAAATGAACAGACTTTAGTCCATGTGTGGGCAAGTCTGTTCATTTGGAAGTCTGCCGGAATGGTGTCAGAACTCTGCTGGTAAGTCCGGCGGACCTGGTCTGCCAGAAAGTCCGGTAAAGTGTGGGCAAGACCGTTTGTTCGGAAGGCCGCCGGAGTTTCAGCGGAAGTCCAGCGGACCTAGTCTGCCGGAAAGTCCGGTCACGTGTGGGCAAGACCGTTTGTTCGGAAGGCCACCGGAATTCCAGCGGAAGTCCATCGGACCCTAGTCTGCTGGAAAGTCTGGTCGTGTGTACATGCATAACTATAGCTAACACTTTTTAAGTAGTTAGAGCAACAGTTTTTTGTTATTCATAAAATATATATTTTTTTTTACTGTGAATGTTGTTAGGCATTCTCGCCTGTGTTAAATGGTTTGCTCAAACCACTGTAAAGCTTTTCCTGAACAGTTTAGCATGTTAAAGAAAGTGGAAAAATGCCAGAGGCAGAAAGGCTGGACTGGGATGAATAAAAGCTGCTGTGTTAATGGTATTGACAGATTGCATCACATATATAATTTTTGATTTTCATTTAGGTCAACCGATTAAATAATATTGTATGCAGCAGCTGGTTCTTTTCTTACTTTACACGTGAGCATGTCATTTTTGGAGTTTCATTGAACAGAAAGCTGAACAGTTTCTTCCAAAACTGCCCTAAACCCCTTGGAATTTGTTATCATCAGATCAAACATATAATGTATGCTTAAATGGATAATAACTAAGAATTTTGTGTTTTTCTTGTGGTTCTGTCTTAAATGTTGAATTTGTTAATTTCTTGCACAACTGGCATTCATGCCTCTTTGCTCTTTCTTCAATAGCTGTGCGTGCTGACCGAATGCGAGGAGGACGCAACAAGTTTGGCCCCATGTATAAACGGGATCGTGCCTTAAAGCAGCAGAAGAAAGCTCTTATACGTGCCAATGGTATAAAGCTGGAAACAGTTCCACAGATCGTATCTTCAGTGCAAACAGACTACTCAATTGCCACCAACATTCATAATATCCACCCTGTGTCTAAGAACTTGCCTTCAAATCCAGCTCCCATGACACCAGTTGAATATGATCGAGGTTCTTATGGTCCTCCTCCAATTGGAATGACTTTGCCTAATCATGCTCCATTGTCTAGCTATCATTATGCTTCATTCCAAAGTCGCACTATCAAATCTGAATACCCTGATCACTATTCAAATGTTCATGACCCGTCCACTGCAGGGGGGTATGTATATCCTGAAGCCTACACCAGCACTTCTCCACCAGACATTCCGGAAGTGATCCTTAAGTTATTGCAACTAGAGCCTGATGAACCTCAGATCAAGGCAAGGATAATATCTTGCCTACAGCAAGAGCAGAATAAGAGCAGACATGAAAAACTCAGCATGTTTGGTTTGATGTGCAAGATGGCTGACCAGACTCTATTCTCCATAGTAGAGTGGGCACGAAGCTGTATTTACTTTAAAGAGCTGGAGGTAAATGCATTTTTTATTATTAACAGTTTATTCTTATTTATCTCAGCAGTTTTTGTTTTTATTTAGTATATTGTTAAGGTGCACTAATAGAAGAGAATTATTTTTGCGTTTGGCCCTAGTGATATTTTAAACTACTGCAACACAAATCCTGGAATACTGGATAAATAACTATTAATACAAAAATGGTGCGCTGTTCCTTAAAATCATATGGAATGGTGTAAATACCATGAATCAATGTAGCACAATGCAAATTACATGCACAAATAAAGTGCAGGCGCTAATGTGCTGTGCAAACATGCAATAAATTTATCAAGATCAAAATTGATATGCAAGCAATATCTCAATCAAACATATGTAGTTGAGTTCAAATAAAGTCCATCATGAATATGCCACTATAGTAAAGTGCTGGGTGCTTCGTATCCCAATATCACTCCAAAAGGTGCTCCAGTATAGAAAGACATGCTTCTGAGTGTAAAAAAATGGCCTCTTACCAAGCGGAAAACAGATTTCTCTTGCATGGATCAAACACAGCCTGCAATCACTGCTTCCCAGTGAGCATATCTTCACAGCCCTCTCACAGCACCGTTATCCATCCTCCAATTCCAGAAGATGACATTTTTGTGGAAGCGTGTCAGATGGAGTACACATGTGACGTCATTGCGGCCGGTAGGGTGGGTGACACCACAGCCAGCTTACATAGTTACATAATTACAGTTAGGTTGAAAAAAAGACACAAGTCCATCTAGTTCAACCATAAACATAAATAAATAAATAAATAAAAAAGAATATCCTACAATCCCATATACCCAATCCTATACCCAAGGTTGATCCAGAGGAAGGTGCAAAAACCCCAGCAAAGCATGATCCAATTTGCTACAGCAGGGGAACAAATGTATTCCTAATCCCCCCGAGAGGCAATTGGATTTTCCCTGGATCAACGTTACCTATAAATGTCAGTACCTAAATATTATGTACATTTAGGAAAGAATCCAAGCCTTTCTTAAAGCAATCTACTGAGCTGGCCAGAACCGCCTCCGGAGGGAGTATATTCCACATTTTCACAGCTCTTACTGTGTAGAATCCTTTCCGTATTTGGAGATGAAATCTCCTTACCTCTAGGCGTAAAGAGTGCCCATTTGTCCTCTGTGTTGTCCGTAAAGTGAATAACTCAACACCAAGTTCACTATATGGACCTCTTATATATTTGTAAATGTTGATCACATCCCCCCTTAATCTCTTCTTCTCAAGAGAGAATACATTCAGTTCCTCTAATTTTTCCTCTTCTCTGCATTTTCTCCACTTCCCCAATATCCTTTTTCTGAACTGGTGCCCAAAACTGAACTGCCTATTCCAAATGAGGTCTTACTAATGATTTGTACAGGGGCAGAATGATATCTATCTCTGTTAATACAAGAAAAGACTTTGCTCGGTTTGGAAAACTCAGCTTGGCATTGCATGCTGTTATTGAGCTTATGAGCTACCAAAACCCCCAGATCCTTCTCCACTATGGATCCCCTCAGTTGTACTCCCCCTAGTATGTATGATGCATGCATATTCTTAGCCCCAAAGTGCATAACTTTACAATTATCAACATTAAACCTCATCTGACACATAGTCGATCAATTAGAGTGCATTGAGGTCAGGTTGTAAATTGGAGACATCCTGTAAGGACGTTATTCCACTGCATAGTTTGGTGTCATCAGTAAAGACTGAAATGGTACCTTTAATCCCAGACCCTATTTAGTTTATAAAGTTATTAAAAAGTAAGGGTCCCAACACTGAACCTTGCGGTACACCACTGATAACCTTAGACCATTCCGAGAATGACTCATTAACCACTACTCTCTGAATTCAGTCTTTTAGCCAGTTTTCTATCCACTGTATTGAACGATTTTGCAAAATCGAAATATACCACGTCCACAGCCATCCCTCTGTCCAAGGTTTTACTTACCTCTTCATAAAAATATATCAGATTTGTTTGACTTCTATCTTTCATAAATCCATGCCGTCTGTTGTTTAAAATATTTTTTCCCAGCAAGAACTCATCTATGTGGTCTTTTATTGGTCTATTATTTTCTTCCCAACTATAGATGTTAAACTAACGGGTCTATAGTTACTTGGTAAAGACTTTGCTCCCTTTTTAAATATAGGCACCACATTGGCCCTACGCCAATCAAGTGGTACAATTCTAGTCATTAATGAGTCCCTAAAATTTACCATATTTATCAACGTATAACATGCACAGGCATATAACACTCACCCCAATTTTAGAGGGAAGTTTCAGGATTTTTTTATTTTATTTAAGTAAACCACTTTGAAGCAAAGTAATGGTCAGTGAGCATCAATGCAGCCTGATTAGTGCCCATCTGCAGCCTCAATGCATCCTAATCTGTGTCCATCTGCAGCTTCAGTGCAGCCTGATCGGTGCCCATCTGTAGCTTCAGTGCAGCCTGATCTGTGCCCATCTGCAGCCTGATCTGTGCCCATCTGCAGCCTGAAGTGTGCCCATCTGCAGCCTGATCTGTGCTTATCTGCAGTATGATCTGCGCCCATCTCCCCTATCAATGCAGCTCCCCATCTCTCATCTCTTGCAGGAAATACCAAGCTGTCATCTCCTGTTTACTCAGCTCTCAGTCGGCAGTCACATACACAGTTCCGCCTCCGCCATTGGCATTGGACCAGCTCCTGTGATAGACAGAACCCTGGTCCAATGCCGGTGGCGGAGGCGGGATTATGTGTGTGACGTAAGAGCCCAATTAGAGCCGAGTGAGAGCTGAGTGGAAAGGAGATGACGGCTCTGTGAATTCCTGCAGCACTCGTCCCCCTCTGAGGTACGCTGTCAGCGTATAACACGCACCCGCGATTTTCCCCCCTATTTTCAGGAGAAAAATGTGTGTGTTATATGCCAATAAATACAGTAGATACAATGGCTTGAAATGACAGAGCACAATTTCGTTTAGTATCTGTGGGTGGATACAATCTGGTTCAGGTGCTTTATCCACCTTTATTGTGTCTAAATATTTCTGGACCATATCACTTTTGAGCCATTGTGGATCACTTGAGGCTGTGTCAATACCACCCCCATTATGGGCTTGAGCTCTTCCATGCTCTTTGTATAGACAGAACTGAAGAATGTATTTAATACATTTGCCTTCTCTTTGTCCCTAGTCACACACTCTAGATTATTTTGTAAAGGGCCTACATGCTCAGATCTGACCTTTTTACTATTAATATATTTAACAAAGTTTGGGGATTGTCCGACTATCTTTTGCAATCTGTTGTTCGTTTTGAATTTTTGCATCCTTGATTTCCTTTTTACATATTATTTTATATTCTTTGTAACATTTAAATGACAATAGTGTTCCTTCATTTTTATACTTTTTAAAAGCTCTTTTCGTATTGTTTATAGCTTTTTTTAACTTTGGCCGTAAGCCACTTATTGCCCATGGGAATGTACTTTGCAGTGAGTTCACAAACAGTCGTTTTGAAGAATTCCCATTTCTGTTCTTTGTTTATCAATGCCAATATTCCTTCTCAGTCTAAGTCCTGGGATTTTATCCAGGAGATTACAACCCACGACCATCCAATAGGTAAGTATGACAGCTGTCTTTTGAAGCAATAAAGAAGTGGCATATCTCTTTAAAACAATCCACAGGTATGGATATTGGGAATCTCAATTAAAGGAAAATCTGCAGCTCACTCCTCTGAGCCAAGCCAGCAGATGTGATGAACTTTTGTGGTGTACTTTTCCCCACCAAGAGCGGATGGTTGTGGATTCTCATGGATAAAATCCTATTTCTCCCTATGGTGGGTTGAAAAGAGGAGTCTTATGCCACGTACACACAATCAGATTTTCAAACAACAAATGTTCGCTTGTTGTCAGAAATGCCGACCATGTGTAGGCTCCATCGGACATTTTTTGTCGGAATTTCCGACAACAAAAATTTGAGAGCTGGATCTCAAATTTTCCGACAACAAAATCCGATGCACAAAATTCCATGTATGCTCTGAATCAAGAACAAGATGGAAGGGCTCGGTCTAGTAAAACTAGCGCTCATAATGGAGATAGCACATTCGTCACGCTGAACATTTTCTAATCTTTCAATGCAGCACATTCTCTTCTTCTTTATAATGCTAAAATAATGAAATTGTTTTGCAGCTGATATTCACATAGAGTTCTGACAAACTGATTTCTTTATTATTTCTTGTGATCTCATGAATGAAATTATTTGCTTTTTCTCCAGTTTATAGTAGTCTCCCTTTTTTCCAAAAATCAAGATCTCTTGTTTTGTTTTGTTTTCTAGTGATCGCCATAATCTTTTTTTTTTTCATTTTGCATGTCAAGTTACCACAACACATGGGGAGGGAGATCTGAGGGGGAGGGGAAGGGAAGATATAAGGTTATGGAATAGGAAGCATATTTTTGCAATATTTCTACTTCTTCGAAATTCTTATAAAATAAATAAAAATAAAATAGAGGAAAATGTTAAAAAAAAAAAAAAAAAAGGATTGCATGTGATGTGAAAGTAACACTGCCAATAGGCAAAATAGTGGCGATAAGAAGAAGGGTACCAAAAATTACAAGGGCGTAAAGCTTGCCACAAATTTGTTGATGAGAGATTATGGCGTGCTATAAACTGATGCAAAAAAAAAAAAAAAAGTTACCACAACACCATTATTATCTTGTATTTTTTACCCTTTAAAGAGATTGGTTGGTGTTGGTGTCCCTTGTTAATTTGACATTATTTTTTAAATGTACCTGCCTATTCACAAACTGTCATTTTTAATTATAACACATAGCCAATGATTTAAGAAAAAAATATACATTTATTAGGGGTCCTAACAAAATAAAGAGGAAGGCAACGCTGGATAAACGGGTGAAATTAGCGAAGCCTTTGTACCCCAGGGCACACATCAACTATTTGACAGGCAAAATTGGGAGTCTGAGGAGTCCGTTTAATAGGGAGCACAATCCGGTCCAGGACTCCGAGAGATCAAGAACAGCAGCAGATGACATATATATCCCCAGGCTGTGGTCCAACAACAGCCTGCATCTTTTGCCATACCAGACCAAACCCAAGAGGGAATAGATTCAGTTCCTCTAATCTTTCCTCATAGCTGAGCTCCTCCATGCCTCTTATCAGTTTGGTTGGTTGCCCTTATCATTTTGGGAAACTAACATTCCTTACCCTTTTTTTAAACTACAACTACGCCCAAACAATGTAATGTCCTGCGAGCCACCACTTGCTATAAGCCCAAAATAGGGTCTCTCAAATTACACTATAATTTTGAATCAGCAGCTAGCGGTGCACATGTCTCATAAATCATGTGCTATATAACAACAGAAATAAAGTGATAACGTGCTAAAATACATACAATAATCCAAGTGCTTTCATGCAGGACATGATAAAATGTCCATATGGTGAGAAAAAAGCAATCAATAAAATCCTTAAACCAATATAATGGTGAACCAAACTATAAAAATCCTTATAAAAAAATAAGAATATATATATATATATATATATATATATATATATATATATATATATATATATATATATATACACATATATGTGAGGAAAAAGTGCTACAATGTGCTGTGCAATCAAAAAAAAGTGGTCCCCCTAGGTAATGACCGCTCACCTTAGAGTGTGTGTGACCTTGCTGATTAGGCTTGGTCAATACACGCAATGGAACCTGTAAATGGTTCAGTGGTAAATCCGGATTCCTGTGGTGGCCTCACTCTGTGCTTCAATATGGTAATTGGGTCCCTTTTGTGCCTCAGTAATACCAATAGAAAAAGGAGGACTTCATAATGTAGTATATTAAAACTTTTAATATCAACACAGTAAAAAATCCCTTGCAGGGTACTCACATTTGCATGGCGTGTCAGGGCGCCACCTTAAAATAGAATAAAAAACGAGCTGTAATGGCTGATATCAGGGTGGTATGCTGATCATCCTTAGTGGGTGCACTGACTACCTTTTCCGTCCTGTCCCCTCACCAGGCTATTTTGTATATATGTATGTAAAGGTTATGTATGTGTTAGGCATTTGTCAAACACAAGGTCCAATGGGAAATCTTGTCCGTCAGGCCATTTCATGTGGACCTTCCACCTGTCCTGCAGCTGCAGCACCCCTCTTCTCTCAGCATTCGTCAGCAGAGAAGAGAACAGAATTCCTCTCCCAGATCCTGCGCTTCTCCGTACTGCTTTGGAGAGGCTTGCCTCTTTCCTACCTCAGTAGTCATCATAAGAAAGGAGGACAGAGCTCCTCCTACAGATTCTGCACCTCTCTGTGCAGCCACAGCACCCCCTTATCTCTATCTCCCCTGGTCACAGCATTCAGCAGACTCAGGCAGATAACTCCAGCCCTCCTCTGGCCCTCCTCCAGACCCTTCACTTTCTATGCACATGTAGCACTATTTCTGTAGGAGTTGCAAATGTCAGGGTTCCCCACTGTTGCACAGCCAGTCACATAGCATTTCCTTCTTGCATCCAGACACAGAAAAGCAGTCCTTTGAGCTTGTTTTTGTTGTTAACTTGGATGGTGTTAGGAATTATGTGATGCCCAACTTGACACTAAAACAGAACAGAACAAAACCATATTTACAGCTTCCACTTCTTCCTCCTGCACAAAATGTGATCATTTGCACAACTCTGTTGGGTTCACTTCTCTGGGAACTAACAGTCTCTTGTGAGTTCAGGAACAGATCCATACAGGCTAGAATCTCTCAGTCCCTTGTAGAAAATAGCACATGCGGAGTAAATTGCATCCTGCATCGCCTTCTGCTTTTCTGTAGGCACTAGTCCCAGCTCTACTACAGAAATGCTAGCACACCTGGTTGCCACCTCACCAGCCCATCTGGCTGCTTCTTCTTCCCAGTCTACCTGACCAACACACACTGGAGTTTTCCCAGGGCAAGGTTGGATGAAGACTTGAGCATACCGCTGTCTTCAAGAGAGACCTGTTACAGCTGGCAGTGTCTCCCCTGCACTGTGCTGATCTAGTCACTCTGTCTCTTTGCTCCTGCTGCCTCTCCAGAAAGCTTTCCTCCAACTGCCTCCTGTGGTAGTATCCTTCCAGGCAAGCCTTCCAAGCTCCAGCCCAAGCTAAAACCTGTCCCCATCAGGGGGTCACTCAAGGGCCATCAACAGACTCCCTCAGCACTGCTTCTCCATCTTTCACCAGACTCCTTTGCTTGCATGGCTCATGTCTATTTCCAGGCCCACTTCCTGGGGATTGGGTAAGGGCCCCAAAATATGCAAAGCAACCCTCCTAGCTTTCTCCCACTAATTTCTAGAACATTCTACAACATTTTAGAACCGGGGGGGGGGGGGCACCAGAGAGCTGCCAGGACTAGTCATTCAGCCCTAACCTCTAATAACCCTGATCCAGATTCCATGACTCAGGTTTATCCCTGGGCCAGCTATATCCTGCAATACAACTAGTAGCACAGTAGAGAGTGCTACACACAATTCTATGCCAGTAGAAAAGGAGGGTCACACACCACTAGTATCATCCACAAGAAGCTTTATTGGAAACTGCTCAGACAGGACACCAAAGGAGAACAATGCTCTGTGTGAGCAGTCTCCAATAAAGTTTTGTGTGGATGATACTAGCGGTGTGCAACCCTCATTTTCAGACTTGCATCATCTGCTACAGAAATGTGAATGGGCTTTGTGCCGGTCTGTAACTGCCCTTCACAGCCTAAATTTTAAGTTGTTACTAAAACCAGTAATAATCAAATGCAGAGGCAATTATTTAATATTATAAAGAGTAGATATGTTTATATAGTGTTACAGATGCAACCGGCCCTTTGAGGGCAACCATAATGCTGATGCAGCCTGCAATGAATTTGAGTTTGACACCTCTGTGTTAGATGAACAAAGATGTATACCCGATAGGTAGATTTCACCTTTCAATTTGCCTAGGTGTTCATTATCACTGATTTTACATATGTAAACAAAAAGTTGTTACTATGGGGTCATAAGTTCTCTTGAAAACTGCTTAAGAAGGTTACTTCCTTCATGGCATCTCCAGGACAGGCAGTGAAGGGAAATCTTCTCAAAGAGACACAAAAAACTGTCAAGTGTTTAGTAACACTGTTTACCCTTCCTTACTCTATCCAAATATAAAAAAAGGCTGTACAGTACATACACTCTAAACTGGGGTTGAATTAGTGCCTCTGCCAAGTTTTTAGTTGCTAATCTATAAATCTCTGTGTATTACAACATACAATCATACAATAACAGAAATATGGAAGAGCAGGATGGAAAATTTAAAAATCAGACCACAAATAAATTTGAGGCAGACACTGCAATTATAACTAGAAATCTGTGCCCTTTAAAATGCACTATATTTTAACTCATTTCCTATTTTCTTTAACATCATATACAAACTACAGTTACAAGCAAAGTATAATGTGTGACAATGGATAACAGTGGTGGTGCTTTATTTTATTGCTGGGACACTGATTCTCATATGATCCCTATGCCTCACAACTTGCAAACTGTAACCCATAGCTAAATGTCACACGTGACTATGAACTGAACATAATTCTTTGTCAATATCTTTTGGTTACTTTGCTTTTATTTG
Source organism: Lithobates pipiens (assembly GCF_037356315.1). Classification (NCBI taxonomy): domain Eukaryota; kingdom Metazoa; phylum Chordata; class Amphibia; order Anura; family Ranidae; genus Lithobates; species Lithobates pipiens. The sequence continues at coordinate 165,249,725 of NW_027507685.1, read as the reverse complement.
TATTTAATAGAACATAATTTAAAGGAAAGATAACCGGTGGTGAGTGACTAACAACACAATGGCAAGACCAACATAGAGTCTTAGGTTTACTTTCTAGAAGATTGATGATTGTGATAATTGATATTCTCCATACAGAACATTATGAAGACATGAAACTCTCAATCCACAGTTTAAATTGTGTGTCACTGGTATTACAGGAATGGCTTAAGGCCATGTGTTTTCGACTTTAAACTAATTCATACTGAGATACAGAGAGCTCAATCAGTTTATGGTACAGACGGTAGTGGATGATATGAAAGACAAAAGTCAGGAAGTCAGGTGACAAAACAATTCAGTGCTGTCTGGTTTGGGGTAATGATTTAGTATTTATTATCACCATCAGGGTCCAAATGTCAAAGCAATAACTAGTCTTCTGTACTCTGCATGTCACTCTGGAAATATAATTGAAAAATTGAACTTTGAAAAATTGTGGATGAGTCTATTGTAGCCATAGACAATCAATAGTGGTCATGTACGGGCACATTTACAAGGGACATCTGGGAATTGCCTAGGTGATCTTTCCATTTTATGGTTGATTTTTCTTTCTGTAAAGAGTAGTCAGATTTACAGCATGGCGCTTTAATGGCTGAGATAGCTATTTCTCATTTAGGTTCTCTACTCTATCTTTCATTCCAGGAAAGGTTGGAGTAAAAAGGAAAATAGCCAGAAGAAAAAGGCAACTGTATTGGATACTTGAAAATGAGGGAAAAACTCATAAAAAGGACTTTGTTCTTAATTCAGTTTTAAAGAATGGATTGTTTTTTACTTTTTCTTAAGTGTAATTAAAGTAAACCTTACCTAAATAGCATGTTTAAGGGTTTGCCGTTCTGTTTATTATTGCTGTCTGTGTCCTTGTCTGGGAGATTCACCTTTCAACCTCTCTATTTGTCCTGGTGATCACGGCCACTAGATAAAAACATAGTAAATTCACATTTTTACAGTTGTTTCCTAACCAAGAGACAGAGTAATAGGTACATGTATTCTTGAAACAACTGTCTAAGAGGGGATTTCTCTTTGCTTTGGAGAGTTTTCCTCTTGTTTCCAGCTGTGGATTGAAGGAAAATCCAGAGTAGCACAGGCAGCTGAGAAGATCTGCTTGAGATTTAACAAAAATCCATCTGATGCAATTAGTCAGTGATTGAAAGCATCCCTTGGCTCCTGAATTCTAAGTTAATTTAATTACTGCTACCCAATTATCAAGGTCTATCTATCTTTTTTTCTATCTATCTATCTATCTATCTATCTATCTATCTATCTATCTATCTATCTATCTATCTATCTATCTATCTATCTGTCTAGGGTATAGTATATCCATCCAATATCCATACTGTTGGTCACACCTCTTTCTGTGCACATCCATTGTGTCCAATTTAATAACTCAAATATGTAAAAGGAAAATCTTGTTTTTTTAACCACTTGCTTACTGGGCACTAAAACACCCTTCCTGCCCAGACCAATTTTCAGCTTTTGGTGCTCTCACAATTTGAATGACAATTACTCAGTCATGCAACTCTGTACCCAAATGAATTTTTTGTCCTTTTTTTCCCACAAATAGAGCTTTCTTTTGGTAGTATTTGATCACCTCTGGGGTTTTTATTTTTTGCGCTATAAATGAAAAAAGACCGAAAATTTTGAAAAAAAAACACATATTTCTTTGTTTCTGTGACAGAATTATGCAAATTATTAATTTTTCTTCATAAATTTTGGCCACAATTTATACTGCTACATATATTTGGTAAAAATAACCCAAATTAGTGGATATTATTTGGTCTTTGTGAAAGTTAGAGAGTCTACAAGCTGTGGTGCGAATCGCACAAAATTGATCACATCTGATGTACTGGTGGCCTATCTCACTTCTTGTGACCCGAACAAGTCAGGAAAGTACAAATACCCCCCAAATGACCCCTTTTTGGAAAGTAGACATTCCAAGGTATTTAGTAAGAGGCATAGTGAGCTTCTGGATGTTGTCATTTTTTTCCCACAATTCCAAATTGCCAAATTAAGATTTTTCATTTTTTTTTCTCCACAAAATTGTCATTGTAATAGGTTATTTCTCTCACATGGCATGTGTATACCACAAATGACACCCCCCCCCAAAAATTCTGCTACTCCTCCTGAGTATTACAATACCACATGTGTGGGACTTTTTCACAGCCTGGCCACATAGAGAGGCCCAACATGCAGGTAGCGCCATCATGTGTTCTAGGAACATAAATTACACATCTAACTTGTTGACTATTTATTACACTTTTGAAGCACCAGGACAATGACACGTGACACTGATGACAGATGGCACTGATACGTGGCAATGATGACACTTATACGTGGCACTGATGACACGTGGCACTGATAACAGATGGCACTAATATGTGGCACTGATGACAGATGGCACTAATATGTGGCACTGATGACACGTGGCACTTATACGTGGCACTGATGACACGTGGCACTAATACGTGGCACTGAAGACACGTGGCACTAATATGTGGCACTGATGACAGATGGCACTAATACGTGGCACTAATACGTGCACCGATGACAGATGGCACTAATACATGGCACCGATGATGCGTGACACTGATGACAGATGGCACTGATACGTGGCATTGATGACACGTGACACTGACAACAGATGGCACGTGACACTGGCAGGTGGCACTGATGACAAATGGCACTGATACGTGGCACTGATGACATATGGCACTAATACGTGGCACTGATGACAGATGGCACTATGTGGCACTGATGACACGTGGCACGGATGACAGATGGCACTTATACGTGGCACTGATGACAGATGGCACTGGGGAAAAATGGCACTGACAACAGGTGGCACTGGGGGCAGGTGACACTGGGGACAGGTAGCACTGGGGGCAGGTAGCACTGGGGTGGATGGCACTGGGGGCAGGTAGCACTGGGGTGGATGGCACTGGGGTGGATGGCACTGGGGCAGGATGGCACTGCTGGGGGAGGATGGATGGCACTGCTGGGGGAGGATGGCACTTTTTTTTTTTTACTTTTTTTTTTTTATCAAAAGAAAGCAAAGCAGAACGGCTGCCGCTGCAGCCGTTCATCTCTCCCCTCTAACACTCTGTCTGTGAGGAGGGAGAGCGGCGCTGAGAGATGATCTCATATGTTTATATATGAGATCATCTCCCATTGGACACGCCGATCGCGCTGTAAACGGCCGCTGTGATTGGCCGTTTACAGCGATCTGTGTTTGCCTGTCCCCGGGGGACACGGCGAACACAGAACTTCCGCGATGCGCGCCCGCGGTGGCGCGCATTGCGGAAGTAAACATTAGGACGTCCAGGGACGGCCTCCTGGACGAACGCGCCTGCTCTACGGCCGTCATTCGGCTATAGGGCGGGCGCGAGGTGGTTAAGCTCTATTGCATAAAATGTGAGATTCAGAATGACCAAAGCTCTGCTTTATTCATTAAGTAAGGTGAACATGCTCTTAGCTAACTGAACATTCACTGCTCATTTTGTAAATCAGCCTTGGATGATTTACATAGTCAGATGTAGTTGCAGGTTGGCCTACCTAATGCACATTTGGATATTTCTCCTAGAACACAATGGATCCTTGGAAGGGTTTGGACAGATATCAAGTTTTCTCATTTCCATGCATATCCTTTTTAGAGAGATTTCATTTTTTCCTGTCAGAACAGGAAGGAATAAAAAGTATTCCCAAGGTGGATGCAGACAAAAACATAATTTTAATAAAATCAAAATGTTTTAGAATTTCTGAACTATGTTTTTATTGCTATTCTATACCTTCTAGTCCCAATGACAAGAGCACCTCCTATTGCTATCACATGTGTCCCTGGAGCAGCTGCTGAAGGAGATTCTCTCCAAAAAGTCATAGACAGAATTGAAAACCTCAGAGGTTTTAACTTTTCATCCCTAAATGCCAGATTAAAAAAAAAAAATTGGGCTGAAGTTATCAATAAATATGAACGTATAAGCACAACAAAAAAATGACTGATAGCCGCATAGCCTATCTTTCAACACTCTCCACTCCTTACCAGCCATGTTTTAAGCTGGTGATACACTGATCTAAATTTGGCTGGTTTATCATCAGTGTATTTCTGTCATCACTTGACAATGCTCAGTCTTTTGATCAGGTTTCTTAGAAGGGACATGAAATCAAAAATTTGGAAAAACGTTTTTTTTCGATCACTGTATCACCTTGTTTGTGTGGATGGTAGAGTTTGTGATTTGTGATTTTGTTTGAGAGTTTGTGATTTTTTTTTTCAGTTTATGGCCAGTTTGACATACCCTAGCTGTACATTTTGTAAACTGTCATAGCCTTCTCTGCGCACTACAACTCCAACATCACATCCCACACATGAACATTGTGTCCACTGTCTTACTCCTTGCCCTCCTCTCTTGCATGTAATAACAGGTGTCATATCATTTAATTAACTCTCCTTCACATACTGCAACCCCTGTCTTGCACATATTGTTTGCTCTCATACCCTTTGCATTTCTTGCACAAATCTATCTCAGAATGATTCCTTTTACCTTATCTCACAATATGTCCATCTTTGAAGAATTCAAAAAATCATTTATTCAAGCTTTTATCTGACAGATGTTAAGTAACCATTTTCATTCTGTAGTATGATACTGGTCTGTTATTTGTGTACAAAATGAACACTAACACTTTATTTTTAGTTTACCACTTACCATACACCTTGAAAATGAAGACATTATAATATTTACAGTCCTCCCATAACAATAGTAACAAGGTCTGGAGTTAAGTGAAGCTCTCATAGAGAGTTTAATTACTTCCCTGAGCTGCAACCTTGTAACTCTCAACAATGAAACCTACTCACTGGTGCAGGGTATAGAAATAATGTTCTGATACTAAAATGGAACAGCACACTGATAGAAAATCACTTCAACTGGAAAATGAATTAAGAGCAATTTTATGGCTCAACTAAAGTAATACAGGTTTGTAACAAGGAGTCTTTACTTCCAAACATTTTGATTCCCAGTTCCACCTGATACTGAGTGTCCACATGCTAGCTGAATTTTTTTCCTGGTATCTATCCCTGTGTATTGATGCTTGTTAATAGCTGTACCTTTAGCCTGGATCTCCTCTCTGCAGAATTCCCTCACAACTTACTTAGCCGATACTCCCTACTCATACTATTATATCTTTCGGCTGCTTTTGATACAGTTGACAACCTAATCCCCCTCAAAAAATCCCACTCCCTTGACCTCTGACAGTTTGCTCTTTTCTATTTGTTTTCATACTATCAATGCACCTTCTATGTCACCTACAACTCTAGATCCTCCATCCTTTTTTATTTTGTTTTCCATAGGGGTCTCTGAAGGCTCTGTCCTTGGACTGTTTCTATTCTCTGTCTACACTTCCTCCCTTGGTCAGTTGATAGCCTCCCAAGGCTTCCAATACCATTTTTATGCTGCGGACACTCCAATCTATTGCTATTCTCCTCTTCTCACCCAGTCAGTCTTTTCACGTATCACTAATTTGCTGACATATCAGTATGGATGTCACACCATGTACTCAAACACAGTCTTTCCAAAACTGAGATCATAATATTTTCAACTCCCTCATGCTCCTTCCTGAACATTTCTATAAAGATCAATAGCTACAGTAACTATCAGTCCCTACCTTCATGACAGTGTGCTAGGTGTAATCTAGACTCTGACTTTTCCTTTCAGCCTGATATCCAATCTTTGCAACATCTTGTTCCCTTAACCTCCATAACATCTCTAAAATCGGCCCGTCTTATCAATGACACGACAAACCTAATAATTCACTGCCATTGCCTCAACTATTTCAATTCCCTCCTCACTAGCCTACAGTCACACAGGATATTCTCCCTTTAGTCTATGATTAAAGGAGTTGTACAGGGCAGACATTTTTTTTTATCTTAATGCATTCTATGCATCAAGATAAAAAAAAACCTTCTGTGTGTAGCAGCCTCCCCAGCACCCCTTAATTACTTACTTGAGCCCCATCCCTCTCCAGGGATGTCCACAAATGTCTTAGCCATCCAGGACTCTCCTCCTGATTGGCTGAGACACAGTAGCAGCGCCATTGGCCCCACAGCTGTCAATCAAAGTCAGTTAACCAATCAGGGGAGAAAGGGGGTGGGGCCGGGGTGGGGCCAGGTTGTGGCCCATGTCTGAATGGACACAGGGAGTTGTGACTCAGCTTGGGTGCCCCATAGCAAGCTGCTTGTTGTGGGGGCACTCAACAGGAGGGAGGGGCCAGGAGCAACAAAGAGGGACCCAAGAAGCGGAGGATCTAGGTTATTCTGTGAAAAACCACTGCACAGAGCAAGTAAGTATAACATTTGTTATTTAAAAAAAAAAAAATGTTCTAATCACTTTAATTATGCTTCCAGACTTATCCACCTTACCCAACATTCAGTGTCCTCTGCGCCTCTCTGTCTACTCCTCCATTGACTTTAACAAAACCAGCAAATATAATTCAAAATATCAACAGCAATATACAAAGCCATCCCCAACTCTGCCTCAAGCGCCATCACCAAGTTCAGCTCAAATACCACCCATACTGTCCTCCACACACCTCCCAAGACGTTCTACTGTTCAACTCACTCATCCCCTCCTTCTACATTTGCTTCCAGGATTTCTTCAGACCATCTCCCTTCCTCTGAAACTTCCCACGCCAAACCGTCTAGCTATCTCTGTGTGGCGGCACAGTGGCATAGTGGTTAGCACTCTCACCTAGCAGTAAAAAGGGTTGCTGGTTTTAATCCCAACCACGGCGTTACCTGCCTGGAGTTTGTGTTTTCTCCCTGTGCCTGCATGGGCTTCCTCCGGGTACTCCGGTTTCCTCCCACACTCCAAAGACATGCTGGTAGGTTAATTGGCTTCTGCCCAAAATAAAAAAATAAATAAATTCTAGTATATGAATGGGGGCCTTGGATTGTGGGCTTCTTGAGGGTAGGGACCGATGTGAGTGTGCAATGTACAAGGATAGGGACAATTGTAGACACTCACTCAGGATGGACTGGTGTCTTTATTCAACCTTACTAACTATGAAACTATCTCCTACTCTGTCTGCCTTTAGATGGCCCTGAATTTTCAGGTTCATCACCTCAGGCAAAGCTATTTAGCTTCTATCTAAAAATCTGTGCTTTTACTTTCTCCATTAGTGCATCCCTCATGTAATACCTATTGTATCATGTACCCCTCCTTTTTAGATTAAAAGCTCTTACAAGAAGGGCCTTCTGAACCCTCTTGTATTGAATTGTTTCTGTACTATCTCCCTTTATTTAGTAAAATGCTGTGCAAACTGTTCGAGCTATGTAATCCATGTATACATATAAGAATGCCATTCTAAAAATAATTAATAACATTAATTTATGTTAAAATAAAATGTTACGTTATGCAAACCAATTATTAGGTATGTCTCACTGCAAAGACTTACACAAGACACCTTTATATAACCAGAAACCTGGTAATAACCACAATGGTAAACTATGTAATGTAAAATGCACATGCAAAAGCAGCAACTGATTCTAATATGCACATCTAGACTCCTCCAAACAATTCTGAACAGAGGCCAATGGAGGTTGTCACACTATAGATAACAGCTCTTCTTGGAATGTGAATATTTTATGGGCACCTAGCCAATGCAGAATTGAAAATCATTGACTAAAATACCAACTAAGACAATGCAGATGTGACTAGGGAATTCTTGTAATGTTATCATTTTTGTAAGAAATCACATTTTACAATTAATGTATATGCAGGTTTTCCTATGTGAGATTTTACTGATCTTAATATAAAATTTACCATTCCCTGAATTCCACCCAGTAGTGTATTTTTTAAAATTCTCTGAGAAATCACAGGTGAAATAACATACATAAGTATTTACACCATTAGTGCTTAAAATGATTCTAAAGGCAAGACATTTTTTACCTTGCATTCTCTGCAGTAAGGTAAAAAATGTCCCAGTAAGTGTCTCGTCCCCTCACCTCCCTAGATACTTACCTGAGTCCTATCTTGATCCAGCGATGTGCCCCTCTAAAGCCAGTGCTGCTCTACTTCCCTCTTCACACAGGCACAGCGGCAGTAACAGGAACCATTGGCTCCCACTGCTGTCAATCAAATCATTTGAGATGCGAGTTTCGGTACACTTTGTGTCGATAGACAAAGTCCACTTCATGAGTGAGCCCCCAGGTGTGTCCCCATAGGAAGCAGCTTCCTATGGTGGCACATGAAGAAAGAGAGGAGCCTAGGGCACTGGTGGGGAACCCTAGAAGAGGAGGACCCGGGCCGCTCTGTGAGATACCATGTTACCATACCATGTTTGTTATTTTAGAAAAAAAATTGAAGAAAGCCTTTACAATCACTTTAACCACTTGCCGACCGCCGCACGACGATGTACGTCAACAGAATGGCACGGGCAGGCATATGGGCGTACCTGTACGTCCCTGCCTTCCCGCGGGTGGGGGGCCCGATCGGGCCCCCCCCCGGTGCCTGCGGCGGTCGGTATTCGTTCGGGAGCGATCCGGGATGAGGGGGCGGCCATTCATTCATGGCCACCCCCTCGCGATCGCTCCCGACGAATGGAAATCCTTCGTGACATCACTTCCTCTCCTGTAATGTAAACACAGGAGAGGAAGTGATGTAATCTCTCCTCCGTGTCGGTATTTTTCGTTCCGACACCGAGGAGAGAGGATCGGTGAGTTGCACCAACACGACACTTCACAGTAGAACATGCCAGGCACACTCACACCCCCCCTTTACCCCCCGATCACCCCCCCAATTACCCCTGCCCCCCCAGTCACAGTGACACCAATGCATTTTTTTTTTTTTTTGCATTGGTGTCATTTGTGACTGTAATAACTGTTAGGGCAGTTAGGGTTAGCCCCATTTAGTTCTAATGTACCCCCCTAACCCCCCCAATAAAGGTTTAACCCCGTGATCACCCTCCGTCGCCAGTGTCACTAAGGCTGGGTTCACATTGCAGCGGTTTATGAGAACGGATGTGATTCGCACCGCACTGCATCTCTGCGATTCGAGTTGAGCCATTCGCCGCACCCGCCGCAAATTCGCACGGGACCCTTTTTTTGGTCCGCAGCAGAATCGGATCACATGGGTGTTCACACCATGCGATCCGAGTTTGCAGATCGCACTGCGATATGCGAACTGATCTGGGGGTGTCATTAACATTTCACTGACACTCCCAGCAGTTCGCATAGGGCAGTGTGAACTGCCGCCGGGAGGCATGCGATGCGGGAACCCGCCGCGGATTCGTGGCGTTCCCGCATTGCTCCAGTGTGAACCCAGCCTAATAAGCGATCGTTTTTCTGATCGCTGTATTAGTGTCACAGGTGACGCTAGTTAGGCAGGTAGGTATTTAGGTTCGCCGCAGCTTTTTATAGCGCCAGGGACCCCCATATACTACCGCATAAAGCCCCCTGATTGCCCCCTAGTTAACCCTTTCACCAGTGATCACCATATAACTGTTACAGATGACGCTGGTTGGTTAGTTATTTTTTTATAGTTTCAGGGCACCCGCCATTTATTACCTAATAAAGGTTTAACCCCCTGATCACCCGGCGGGTGTCATTTGTGACTGTAATAACTGTTAGGGCAGTTAGGGTTAGCCCCCTTTAGTTCTAAGGTACCCCCCTAACCCCCCCAATAAAGGTTTAACCCCGTGATCACCCCCCGTCGCCAGTGTCACTAAGGCTGGGTTCACATTGCAGCGGTTTATGAGAACGGATGTGATTCGCACCGCACTGCAGTGCAAATCACATCCGATCTCTGTGCGATTCGAGTTCAGCCATACAGATAGTATGGCTGAATTCGTGTCGCACCCGCCGCACCCGTCGCAAACTCGCACGGGACCCTTTTTTTGGTCCGCAGCAGAATCGGATCGCATGGGTGTTCACACCATGCGATCCGAGTTTGCAGATCACACTGCGATATGCGAACTGATCTGGGGGTGTCATTAACATTTCACTGACACTCCCAGCAGTTCGCATAGGGCAGTGTGAACTGCCGCCGGGAGGCATGCGATGCGGGAACCCGCCGCGGATTCGTGGCGTTCCTGCATCGCTCCAGTGTGAACCCAGCCTAATAAGCGATCGTTTTTCTGATCGCTGTATTAGTGTCACAGGTGACGCTAGTTAGGCAGGTAGGTATTTAGGTTCGCCGCAGCTTTTTATAGCGCCAGGGACCCCCATATACTACCGCATAAAGCCCCCTGATTGCCCCCTAGTTAACCCTTTCACCAGTGATCACCATATAACTGTTACAGGTGACGCTGGTTGGTTAGTTATTTTTTTATAGTTTCAGGGCACCCGCCATTTATTACCTAGTCTCACTAGTGTACCCCTAAATTTAGGGGTGTCTACTTTCCAAAATGGGGTCATTTGGGGGGGTTTGTGCCATCTTGCCATTTTATGGCCTTCAAAACTGTAACGCCCTTAGAAAGCCTGAAGGCAGTGCTTGGTTTTCGGGGCCCCGTACGTGGCTAGGCTCCCAAAAAGTCCCACATATGTGGTATCCCCGTACTCAGGAGAAGCAGCAGAATTTATTTTGGGGTGTCATTTCACATATGCCCATAGCATGTGTGAGCAATATATCATTTAGTGACAACTTTGTGTAAAAAAAAAAAAATTTTTTTTTTGTCATTATTCAATCGCTTGAGGCAAAAAAATAAAATATTCAATGGGCTCAACATGCCACTTATCAATTTCCTTAGGGGGTCTACTTTCCAAAATGGGGTCATTTGGGGGGGTTTTGTACTGCCCTGCCATTTTAGCACCTCAAGAAATTAGATAGGCAGTCGTAAACTAAAAGCTGCGTAAATTCCAGAAAACTTACCTTAGTTTGTAGATGTGACAACTTTTGCGCAAACCAATAAATATACAGTTATTGACTTTTTTTTTACCAAAGACATGTGGCTGAATACATTTTGGCCTAAATGTATGACTAAAATTGAGTTTATTGGATTTTTCTAATAACAAAAAGTAGAAAATAGCATTTTTTTTCAAAATTTGCGGTCTTTTTACGTTTATATCGCAAAAAATAAAAATCGCAGAGTCAGTCAAATACCTTTAAAAGAAAGCTCTATTTGTGGAAAGAAAAGGACGCAAATTTCGTTTGGGTACAACATTGCATGACCGCGCAATTACCAGTTAAAGCAGCGCAGTGCCAAAGTGTAAAAAGACCTCTGGTCATTTACCAGCAAAATGGTCCGGTCTGAAAGTGGTTAAGAATATAAAAAAATCTAAAAGGGAGCAAAATCGATTATCAAATAAAAACCTTTCTTTTAAGGAATGTGGCAGAACTGAGAAGTTCTGTGCTCCCACTCTAATATGCAAGAGCAACCATTGTGGAAGCAAAGTTTTACACTGCATATGAGCACTTAATGGTTTATTTCCCTTCTGATTCATTGGCTGTATATTATGTACCCTCTCTTGCATTTTTTTCTCTCCTGGATACAGTGGTTTTATTTTCACTGTTTTACATTTGTTACTTTTCTGAACCCATCAATGTTTCCCATTGGCAAGCACAGAAGTCTTGTATGTTTTATTCAACTGGTATACTCTTTTGAGACTATTGCAGCTGCTCTTGTACAATACATAGTTCATTATTTTTCTCTAAGCTCTGCATCTTTCTCTGCTTTGTTCATAGTTTAGCTAATCTAAAACTTCATGTTCATCTAAAACAGTGAAATATGAAAAATCATAGAGGACCACATCTGCAGACTCTGATACTTCCAGAGAGCAGCAAAATAGCAGTGCCTTTTCGCAATTCAATGCCCCAAAATTTTGGTAATTTTTTTTTTGACAGCATATCACAATGCACCCTGTAGAAAATGGAGTCTTATGACCCCAAGCATTGGTATCAGTAAATGCAATAATAACCCCCGGCATTGGTGTCAGTTAGAGAAATAGTAACCCACTACTTTCATGTTGAATGCAATAATAATGCCAAAGCATTGGGGATAGAGAAAAAAAAAATCCCTATCCTGGTCATCAATGGGCGCAATAATAACCCCAAAATTGGTGCCCGTGAATGCAATACTAGCCCCGACTGGTGGCAGTACTAAAAATGCCTCCCACCTACATTGGTGGTCACTGGCTGTGAAATGTAATCCCCTTGCATTGGTCAGTGGCAGTGAACGTTAACCCCCAATCCCCACTTGCATTGGTGGTAACTGGCAGTTAAAAATCGAACTCCCGCTACATTGGTGGTCAGTAGCAGTGAAAGTTAACCTCCAATTACCCCCAGAATTGGTGCTCATGGCAGTGAAATGTAACTCCCTTTTCCCATCTGTCCCAGTGGTCATTGCATTGAAACTTACCCTCCATTGGTGATCACTTACCCATCACATTCTCCCATGCCCCTCTCTCTCTCTCCCCATTCTCAAACTTGTATTGTAGGCAGAGATAGCTTTCTCTTTCAGTGCTGGTTATTGGAATATGGAGAGCGTTCCAGTACCCGGCACCTCATTGACACTCTGCATTCTATATGGTTCACAGTGGCCTGCGGGCTGCTCACAGAGGGCCAGTGAGCTGCGTGTTGGGCACCAGGAACTTATAACTACCCTGTCCACAAATTAATAACACTGCTGTATGATTTCACTGCATAATTAACTGTTAAATCATCCTGTTAAAGGAAATGGAAACAAGCCAAACTACTGGCAGGGCCAACAGATAATGCAATTATGTAGTTATGTTAGGGAGACTCATAAAAAAAGCTAGTAACAAATAGTGATTAGCAAGTTACATAATTAGTAAGGTTGAATAAAGACACCAGTCCATCCAGTTCAACCTGAGTCTACAATTGTCCCTATTCCTGTACATTGCACACTCACATCTGTCCCTACCCTCAAGGAGCCCACAATCCAAGGTCCCCATTCATATACTAGGCCAATTAACCTACCTACATGGCTTTGGAGTGTGGGAGGAAAGCAGAGTAAACCCACACAGGGATAACATGCAAACTCCAGGCAGGTAGTGTCATGGTTGGGATTTGAACCAGTGACCCATTTTACTGCCAGATGAGAGTGCTAACCACTACACTACTATGCCGCCCAAAGTGTGTGTGGGTCCTTAATATGTGGGGTGTTCACTGAACTGGAAATTGCAAACCCCAAGTTTGCACCCCAATGAAGTCATGGGGGGGGGGCTTGAAAATCAATTTTGACCATTTTGACCACTGTCAAGGCTAATTTGCAAAGTATTGTCAAGCAAGGGGCATGAGGAGCTGGGCACTGCCATGGGTAATAATTGCCCAAAGCAAGAAACATAGTAGGGAGTCCTTCTTTTTATGCAGCTTTTAGGGTGATATAGAAACAAAAACAATCCTTCCAATTACTGCTTAGGAGATAACTTTAAGCTATATGCAGCGTTATGGAAAGTATTATTTTTGCAGAAAATATCAGGAACACCTTATTCTGGCATTACCTACTTAGCATGTATAATTTTCTTTTCTTTACTTTTACATTATTTATTGGCTTAAACACAGCAACACCCCAATCTGGTTCATTTAAATTAAAAAAGTCATTTTTAAATGATGAACACCCTGCAATGCTCTGTGCGCTGCACAGTGCACTCTGTGCCCTGATTGCGCAAAGCTTTGCCCAGTCAGGGCGCAGTGTAAGCTGGTTGTTAAGGAACGGGCAGGGAAACTTTCCTTAACAACCAACTAGTCATCAGATGTCAATGGGTTTCCCCACTGACACCTGAATAAAAAAAAGTGATGGAAAAAAAAAGAAAACAAAAAGGCATTATATGCAAGTGATTTGCCATAAAAGGGGTATGAGGGTCTGGGTACTGCCCTGGGGGAAATGTATCAATTAAAAAAAAAAAAAAAAAGATTGTTTTTCAGGAGCAGTGATTTTAATGATGCAATGAAAATGAAAAATTCCTTTAAATATATTGCCTGGGGGGCCCACTTAATGCGTCTGTAAAGTGGCACATTTGTAGCATATACAGAACATGCAAAACATTTCTAAAGAAAACAATCCCTTTTAAAATTATTCACGGTTGCAATTGCCAGCCCCCGGCTATTAAAAAAATAAAGAAAAAAATGGCGTGGGGTCACCACCAAAATCCATACCAGATCCTTATCTGAGCATGCAGCCTGACAGGTCAGGATGGGGGGGGCGAACAGTCTCTGCACACCCCACCCCAAAGCACCTTGTCCCCATTTTGATGGGGACAAGGGCCTCCTCTCGACAACCCTGGGCTGTGGTTGCCAGGGTCTGTGGGCCTATTCGGAATCTGGAAGCCCCCAGATCCCGCCCCCACATGTGAATTGGTATCAGGTACATCATACCCCTACCCATTCACCAAAAAAAGTGTCAAAAAGTTAAAACCACAAGAGACAGTTTTTAACAAACTCTTTAAAAAAAATTTTTTTTTTTTAAAAAGTGTGCCACGATGTAATCCACCATCATTCATACCACCGGACTGACCCAAAAAATAGGAAAAAATTTAAACGACCCGCTCCATTGGAGGCTATCTGCCATATGCACTCTCTTCCCTTTAACAATTTTGCCCCACCCCCTCCTGTGACGCCCTGACACCGTATGGGTGGGGGCCACCTTTTGTCCGTTTTTTTCTTTCATTTTTAATAGCTGAGTGCTGGCAATTGTAACCACAAGTCATTTTAATGGATTTTTTTCTTTAGAAATATCAATTTTGCTGTAGAATGTTCTGTATATGCTACAAATGAGCCACTTTACAGGCACATTAATGGGGCCCCCTAGGGCATGATATTTAACCCTGGAAGGTGTTACCCTCTTCCTGACCAGAGCACTTTTTACAATTTGGCACTGCGTTTTTAATTGGTAATTGCGCAGTCATGCAATGCTGCATCCAAACAAAATATATGTCTTTTTTTCTCACGAATATAGCTCTTTTTTTTTCTTCTTTGCGTTTTTTATTTTTTGCACTATACAGAAGGCCTCCAGGTTGCCTTATTGCATTTGATTTTACAGAAAATTAAAGCGTAATTTTAAATAGCATTAGGTTAATTTGCCATGAAAGAGGAGTTACCCTTTAACTTCCACTTTTTTCCCCTGCTTCATAGCTAGTGAACATAAAAGTATGAAAGTAACTCAGCTGTTTATGCAGTTGGGTTACATAGATTTAGTACATACGTATGAATATAGATGCTTGAACAAGTAGATGTTTACTTTTTAATATTAAGGGCACTGGAAGATACAAAATATTGAACACTATTTCAAGAATTGGTAATATGTATTACTTTTTGTTAAGTTTGTGAAAATGAATTATCTGACTTCTTTAATAGGAGATCTGTTGCTTGCCATCTGTATATACGCAGAAGGGGACAAGATTGGGTACTCGTCCTCTGGTTTTGCAGAGATGTTCTTTGAATAGAGCTTCTATCATCTCCTCATCAGATGGATAGTGACAGAAGTTTATTTTGTGCGCTTCACACACTTAAAGAGCTTCTGTCTGTATTCTGGAGTGATGAGAGACAGCTGCAAGTGCAAACACTTCACACAAGAGCGCATCCCGGGGCCATCCAGGTTCCTGATGGCTTAGGGATTCATTGCAAGCCATGCGAAGCAAATATTATCCTGCTCTGATCACATAGGGAAAACATAATACAATAGAAATGATTATACCTGGAATAGATAAACAGAAACAGATATGTATATGTTTGTTTATTTGAAAATACACTCTCTCCCAGATCTGAAAAATCCTGATGTAATTTTAAAATTTAAATGGTCCAGTTTACAGTATAGTGGTAAAACATAGCTCAATTCCAACCAGATTCTTTTATTGCTTGAAACAATCAGGGGCAAACAGGGTTGCACATGAATTCCACAGTGTGTCATAACAATTGCTTCTAATGCCGTGTACACACGACCGGACTTTTCGAGGGACTAGGTCCGACGGTCTTTCCGAAGGACTTTCGGCAGAGTTCCAACAGACTTCCTGAATGAACGTACTTGGCCACACCCAATCACACCAAAGTCTAACGGATTTGAACGCGATGGCGTACGACCGGACTAAAATAAGGAAGTTCATAGCCAGTAGCCAATAGCTGCCCTAGTGCCGTTTTTTGTCCGTCGGACTAGCATACACACGAACGGATTTCTCGGTCCGGCGGAGTTCTGGTGGAAAATTTTAAAACAAACAATCTATTTATAAAGTCCGCCGAATTTTTGGCAAGCAAAGGTCCGATGGAGCACACACAAGATCGAATTGTCCGACAGACTCGTTCCGTCGGACCTTTGCTGTCAAAAAGTCCAGTCGTGTGTACACGGCATTACACTGAGATTTTTTACTTTGTGTGATAGCCAACAAAGCTTACCTTTTCTTTGTAGAAGGGAAAAAAGTTAATCAAGCATATGCTTTATTAACCCATTTGCCAAGTATCAGGTTAAATCATAGTAAGATTAGAGATTGAGCTTGGGTTTATGGTTCGGCAGATCCACAATGCCTGCCTGACCTGCAGTCAGCAGGGTTAGAATGGCCCAAAATAGGAGCTTTGTTATGTGCCAGTCCCCACACTATCAAAAGGGGTTTCCCCTTTCATAGCGAGGGATGTGGGTTTGACACTGGTGAGCTGTGAAGAGGCAGGGATTAGCAAAAAAGTCCTCTTTGAGGCACATGATGTAATAGACAAGGAATAGAGACACAGAAGCAAGAGAGAGACTTGCTGCTGTCCCAGGGCCAACAGAAACCTTTCCTGCTCTTTATATCCGTTTGAAATATAGGCAGCAGAAGGCTGAGAAGGAATATGAGCAGATAGGTAGGAGGTTAGGGGGACGTTTCACCCCCACACAAAATCCTGGGTGTTGTACATGGGTGGGGTGAGATGGTTGAAGACTGTGCTGTTCTTAGTGACACCAAGAACTCTCATTCCTTGGCTGCAGACAATTTGTGGTGAATGAGGTCTTTTATGCTAAAATACACATGCAAGGACCCTAGGTTTTGGGTCATCAAGGAAAGAGATTGCTATTGGTTGGTTACACTATTAGATCCCTGAAGGGTAAACTGGCCTATCATCTACCACCATTCCAGAGGGAGCCTAAAATGTGTCAGTTTGAAGAAGTGTTACGTAGAGATTTTTTTGCTGTATCTTCTGAATATGGCAACATCCCTTCTGATGACTAATGTGCCTCTGTTCCCTAAAAGGAAGAGCAGGGGTGACAGTGAACATTTTTAGGCCAATAACAGGCAGCACCCAAAGCACATGCTCAGACTAATGCATATACAGTATTAGCTGGAGCCTCTAGCTTGCAATTCAGCAAGTGAGCCTGTGTGTCTGAGAGGCTCTTTAGTGCAACAGGCATTTTATAGAGGCGAATCTGCCTGTTCCCTGACAGTGTGGACTGGTTTGCATTCATTAAAATGCTACAGACTACACTGTTTTCATCATCAAAAACAAAAAGGTTTGATACCTTTCACCATTACCAGCTTCTGCCTCCCTTCCTAGACTTATTCCAGTGCTGTCAAGATAATACACAAGTTTTCCACAGCTTGACTTTAGCTGCAAAATGTATAATGCTTGTTGCAAGGTAAATCCTGCTTTGTATCTCTCTTTGTATGTGTGGCCTATTTTGGTGCTCAAGCACTCTGAATATGATCCACAATGTTTCAATTATTGGCTGCAAACTTTGTAATGTTTACTCCAGGGTAAATTTAGCTTTGTGCCTCAAAGTTTGTGTCCGATTCTGGTGCTCAAAAATATTTGTAGCTATTGTCTGTCAATTAATTAATTTTTTTTAAGGTAAAACATGCCTCTTTTCTCCATCTTCAATTGTGGCCTAGACAAGCTGGTTACAAATTGTCCGGTCACTTTGAAATAGGTGTGGCTATTGTCTCTCAGATAATACACTCTGCTTATTTCATAATACAACCTACCTTGTTTCTACCTGTTACATTGTGACATAACCAAGCTGCTAACACACTGCTCAGCCTCAGTATAGTATTTTTGTCTTTATGTCTTTCGGATTATAAACCCTGTTTATTTTAAGATGAAACTTGTCTCCCCATTTTAATTTGCAGCCTAACCAAACTGCTTACATACTGTCCAGCCATTCTAAAATAATTGTGTCTACTGTCTTTCAGATAGATATTAAAAATTCATTTGTATTTCAAGATTGAATCCACCTCTTCTCTCCCTCTAAATGTGTGGCCTGACCAAGCTACTAACATACTGGGGTTGATTTACTAAAGGCAAATCCACTTTGCACTGCGAGTGCAATTGTAAGTGAAGTCGCTGTAGATCTGAGGGAGAGATGTGAAATGAGGGGAAGCTCTGCTGATTTTATCATCCAACCATGTACAAGCAAAAATGCTGTTTTGTTTTCTTGCATGTCCCCCTCAGATCTACAGCGACTGCACTTCCAAGTGCACTTGTAGTGTAAAGTGGATTTGCCTTTAGTAAATAAACCTCACTGTCTAGCCACTCTAAAATATTCTTGTCTATTGACTTATAGTAATTTTTTTTTTTTATATTGCAGAAAACCTGCTTTGCCTCTCTGTTTGCTTGCATACTATCCTGAAGCAAGCCAATTTCTACCAAAATTATAGTCTATATTTTAAACATTTAGGGAATAATGGGGTATACTGGAATGGGAGGGGGTCAGAGAATGTGGGGTTGTGGGCAATCTCAATGTGATGGTTTTAGCTTTGTTTTGTTTTTTCTCGTCAAATTTGTTTATTATTTTTTTATATCAAAGATTGACAAATTGAGTACCTACAAGGATGGTTGTAAAATATTCAAATAGCAACAAAGCTTAACATATTGATTTATGAATAAGATGAGTACATAACAATATAAAAATGTAACAGGTAGAGCAACAAATAAACTTATAAAGTGTTACATCAAAAGCATTAGAAAATTCCATCAGAAGGAAAAAAGTAAGCTAGTGACTATTGATCAATTTTGCAAGAACAGTAATAAGGAGATCAATCTAAGAGGTATATATTAAAAACAAAAACTGCAAAACAATATTGTGCTTTTGCTGAATACAAAAAATACACAAAATACATACAGTATCTCACAAAAGTGACTATACCCCTCACATTTTTGTAAATATTTTATTATATCATTTCATGTGACAACACTGAAGAAATGACACTTTGCTACAATGTGAAGTAGTGAGTGTACAGCTTGTATAACAGTGTAAATTTTCTGCCCCCTCAAAATAACTCAACACATAATCATTAATGTCCAAACTTCTGGCATACCCCTAAGTGAAAATGTCCAAATTGGTCCCAAAGTGTCAATATTTTGCATGGCCACCATTATTTTACAGCACTACCTTAACCCTCTAGGGCAGCCATTCTCAACCTTTCCAACATGAGGAACTCTTGAAATTCATCCGGTCTCAGGGAACCCCTACTGAAAATGACTATATCTACAACTCATGATACATTAGTGTGATGGTCAGTGGGAAGAATGCTCCTTACACTGGGGGCCATTGGGAAGAATTACCCCCTTATAGGTAGCTAAAAAGATCAGTGATGTCCGTAGGAACTTATCTGAGAGGCAGAAATTGCTCATTGCTCAAGGAACCCCTAGCAACCTCTGGGGAAACCCTAGGGATCCATGGAACCATGGTTGAGAAACCCTGCTCTAGGGCATGGAGTTCACCAGAGCTTCACAGGTTGACACTGGAGTCCTCTTCTACTCCTCCATGACAACATCATGGAGCTGGTGGATGTTAGAGACCTTGCTCTCCTCCACCTTCAGTTTGAGGATGCTCCACAAATGCTCAATAGGGTTTAGGTCTGGAGACATGCTTGGCCAGTCCATCACCTTTACCCTCAGCTTCTTTAGCAAGGCAGTGCTCGTCTTGGAGGTGTGTTTGGGGTCGTTATCATGTTGGCATATTGCCCTGTGGCCCAGTCTCCGAAGGGAGAGGATCATGCTCTGCTTCGGTATGTCCCAGCACATATTGGCATTCATGGTTTCCTCAGTGAACTGTAGCTCCCCAGTGCCAGCAGCACTTTTTACTCATGAAGCCCCAGATCATGACATTCCCACCACCAAGCTTGACTGTAGGTAAGACACACTTGTCTTTGTACTCCTCACCTGGTTGATGCCACACATGCTAGACACCATCTGAACCAAATAAGTTTATCTTGGTCTCATCAGACCACAGGACTAGGGATGAGCAGAACATGTAAAAATTTGTTCGAACACATGAACACCATTAAAATCTATGGGACACGAACATGAATAATCAAATGTGCTAATTTTAAAGGCTTATATGCAGGGTATTGTCATAAAAAGTGTTTGGAGACCTGGGTCCCAGGGGACATGTTTCAGTGCAATGCGTTTTTTCGGGAGCAGTGAATTTAATAATGCTTAACCCCACTGGCGGTATTCCCGAGTTTGGCTCGGAGGGAAAATTTTGGTCCATTAGCGGAAACCCCGAGCCAGACAGGAAGAGCTTACTTACCTTGTCCCCTGGATCCAGCGATGTCCCCCCGCTTTACAAGCGAGCCGTCCTCCGCTCGACCTATCACATCGCTGAGCTCCATTCCCTCGAGAATTGCAACGCACGGGGATGGAGTTCAGCGCCAAATTCAAAAAGTAAAACACACACATTACATACAGTATAATGTATGCAATTACATTGCTGTATGCAATTATTTCACATCCCCTTTGTCCCTAGTGGTTTCTCCAGTGCCCTGCATGCAGTTTTATATTATAAAAACTGTTCTTTATGCCTGGAAACTGGAGATTGTCCATAGCAACCAAAACTGTCCCTTTACATCAAAAATGGTTTTAGACCAGCTAGAAAACAGCGATAATAAATTGGAATCACTCGCAGAAATGAGCAATAGTAATTTGAGGGGAGATCCATCATTAAATACTGAGAAGTAATGACAGTTGCAATTCTGCAACTGAGCAAATTTCAGTGTTTTTGATTTAATTACATTATTGAATATTTTTTATTGTTGTTAGATTTCTTATTTGGTATAATTATTTATAGTTATTTATTATATTATAATTTATGATTAAATTTTTCAAACTTTATCATACCCGGAATGTCTACTAGACTCTGGTTTGGACAGATTTAAGTGAGTTATTCCTAAGAATTACAGGCCTACAATATAAAATGGCAAATTTTCATGCAAAATAATTGTACCGTTTTCAGCACCTAAAATCTGAAATAATCATACCGCCAGGGAGGTTAAAGTGAAACAATAAAAGTGTAATATTCCTTTAAATTTTGTACCTGGGGGGTGTCTGACAGCAAAATGACATTTCTAAAAGGAAAAAAAAAGTAGTTTAACCACCTCCCGACCAGCGCACAACGATGTACGTCGACAGAATGGCACGGGCAGGCATATTGGCGTACAGGTACGTCCA
Source organism: Lithobates pipiens (assembly GCF_037356315.1). Lineage (NCBI taxonomy): Eukaryota > Metazoa > Chordata > Amphibia > Anura > Ranidae > Lithobates > Lithobates pipiens. The sequence goes on along the minus strand of NW_027507685.1, from coordinate 165,228,345 downwards.
ATATTCAATGCCGCCCTGCCATCGGGAGCGCGCCGCCGGCGGTGCGCTCCCGCGCTGGTCGGGACCCCCGTGAGTCCGGTCGCGGGACCCGCGGACTCGATCGCCGCGGGCATCCCCGCGATCATCTCACGGAGCAGCCGAATGGAGGAAATGCTGTGTAAACAACATTTCTCCATTCTGCCTAGCAACTAGTGACGCTGATCTCTGCTCCATGTGATTGGAGCAGAGATCAGTGTTCACTAAATGAAAGCCCAACCCCCCACAGTTAGTAACACACCCCTAGGAACACTTAACCCCTACACTGCCACCCACTGGTTAACCCTTTCACTGCCAGTGTAATTTACACAGGAATCACTGCATTTATATAGCAGTGATTACTGTATAAATGACAATGGTCCCAAAAATGTGTCAAAAATGTCCGATGGGTCCCCCACAATGTCGCAGTCACAATAAAAATCGCTGATCGCCGCCATTACTAGTAAAAAAAAAAAAAAAAAATTATTAATAAAAATGCTATAAAACTATCCCTATTTTGTAAACGCTATAACTTTTGCGCAAACCAATCAATAATCGCTTATTGCGATTTTTTTTACCAAAAATATGTAAAAGAATACGTATCGGCCTAAACTGAGGGAAAAAATGTTTTTTTATATATTTTTGGGGGATATTTATTATAACAAAAAGTAAAAAATAATGCGTTTTTTTCAAAATTGTCGCTCTATTTTTGTTTATAGCGCAAAAAATAAAAACCGCAGGGGTGATCAAATACCACCAAAAGAAACCTCTATTTGTGGGAAAAAAAGGACGTCAATTTTGTTTGGGAGCCACGTCGCACGACCGCGCAATTATCAGTTAAAGCGACGCAGTGCCGAATCGCAAAAAGTGGTCTGGTCTTTGACCAGCAAAATGGTCCGGTCTGCAAGTGGTTAAAACTACTCACAGCTATATCGAATTGTTGTCCCGCAATACACAGAAAAGTTGATTGATAAAAACGGCATGGGGATTTCCCCACAGGGGAACCTCGAACCAAATTTTTTTTAAAAAAATGCATGGGGGTCCCCCTCAAAATCCATACCAGACCCTTCAGGTCTGGTATGTATTTTAAGGGAAACCCCACACCAAAGTGTAAAAAAAAAAGGTGCGGGGTGCCCCCAAAAATCCATACCAGACCCTTATCTGAGCACGCAACCTGGCAGGCCGCAGGAAAAGAGGGGGGTGAGAGAGTGCCCCCCCTCCTGAACCGTACCAGGCCACATGCCCTCAACATTGGGAGGGTGTTTTGAGGTAGCCCCTCAATGTAAGCCCTTTCCATTATTTAAGAAGTGTCAGAAGAAGTGGAGCGTCCCACTGCTGAAGACTCCTACAGAGGACTGCATGGAGACTGCATGGAGAAGAAGCCGGAGCAAGATGTGGGATGAGAAGAGAGGAGGAAGAAGAAGATGAAGAAGAAGATGGAGCAGAAGAAGATGGAGAGGAAGACCAGAAGAAAGAAGATGAAAGAAGAAGCGCAAAGAAGAAGAATTTAATAAAGGACTTGTCAAAAACTCAAAAACTTTCTTTTGTCTTTTTTTACTTTTTTGTCACTTTTTTTTGTGAAATGGTAGGGGTAAATACCCCATTACCAATTCACACAGGGGTGGCAGGATCTGGGGGTCCCCTTGTTAAAGGGGGCTTCCAGATTCCGATAAGCCCCCTGGTCGCAGACGTCCAAAACCACAAGGCAAGGGTTGTGGGGATGAGGCCCTTCTCCCCATTAACATGGGGATGAGGTGCTTTGGGGGGTCTGGTATGGATTTTGAGGGGAACCCCCACACCATTTTTTTTTTATTTTGGCGCAGGCTTCCCCTGTGGGGAAATCCCCATGCCGTTTTTATCAATGAACTTATATGTGTATTGTGGACCAACAATTCATTATAGAGTAATTTTAAATTACTTTTTTTTGCATTGATACATGTCCCTTGGGGACCCTGACCCCATACACCTTTTATGACAATACCAAGCCTTTAAAATTAGCACTTTTGATTTCTCCCATAGACTTTTAAAGGGTGTTCAGTGGCTTTCGAATTTGCTGCAAACACCCAAAATTGTTTGCTGTTAGGCGAACTGGCGAACAGCCAATGTTCGAGTCGAACATGAGTTTGACTCAAGCATAAAGCTCATCCTTGCACAGAACATGATTCCAGTAATCCATGGCCTTAGTCTGCTTGTCTTCAGCAAACTGTTTGCAGGCTTTCTTGTGCATTATCTTTAGAAGAGGCTTTCTTCTGGGGCATGTGTTATGTTGAGGGTATGTGGCCTGGTACGATTCATCCCCCCTCTTTTAATGTGGCCTGCCAGGTTACGTGCTCGGATAAGGGTCTGGTGTGGATTTTTAGGGGAACCCCACACCATTTTTTTTATTTTGGAGCGGAGTTACCAGACTTGAAGGGCCTGGTATGGAATTTAGGGGGACCCTCAAGACCCTTTTTTTTACATTTTGGTTTGGGATTCCCCTGTTGGGAAATCCCCATGCTGTTTTTATCAATGAACTTTTGGCGCAGAGTTCCCCTTAATATCCATACCAGATCTAAAGGGCCTGATAATGGAATTTTTTGGGAGCCCCACGCATTTTATTTTTTATTTTTCAGTGACATTCAATTACTTTTATGTGTATTGTCGGGACCGACAATTCATTAATAGCCGGCACTAGCGCTAGTACTTTTAAATAACTATTTTTTTCTTTAGAAATTTCATTTTTGTCTGGGACTGTTATACAAACGGGAAACATGCGCCCCTTTATTACTATAGACACCCCCCAGATATGAAATTTAAAGGAATATTTCACTTTTATTGTTTCACTTTAAGCATTATTAAAATCACTGCTCTCGAAAAAACAGACGTTTTTAAAACTTTTTTTTTGCATTAATACATGTCCCCTGGGGCAGGACCCGGGTCCCCAAACACTTTTTATGACAATCACTTGCATATCAACCTTTAAAATTAGTACTTTTGATTTTTCATGTTCGTGTCCCATAGACTTTAATGGTGTTCACGTGTTCGAACAAATTATTTGCCTGTTCGCATGTTCTGGATGCGAAGTGAACAGGGGGGTGTTTGACTCATGTACTACTGTATATACCTGTGGATAAGAGGAGCTGAAAAACGTAAGACTTGATTGTTCAGTAAAATGTGTCTCCTGTGGGCAAACAATGTGGATTTTAGCTGCGGAAAATGAACGGAATGCTTTAGTGCGTTTTTTTGGTATATTAAGACCTTGGAAATTTTGCGTCAAAATGTTAAAGGGGCCATGTTGGTAATATAAGGAGTTGCAGAACAAAAACGTTAAGTTCTGACAGTAGAATCACATACAATTCAGTATAGGGGTAGGAAAAAGGAAAGTCTGGAAGAAAAGGAAAGGCATTGGCTCTTGTCGAGCAGATATTACTAATGCGTACACACGATCAAACAATCCGGTGGAAAAGTTCGGCAAACTCAAGTCCGCCGGACAATCCGCCCGTGTGTAGCCTCCGGCTGACTTTTTTTACCCAAAAGTCCGGCGGACTAAGAAAGTATCTTTGCACTCCAATCTGTCCGCCGGACTCGCTTTTCGGCGGACAGTATGGCCGTGTGTGTGCTAGTCTGCCGTACTTTTGAAATTAGTGGACTTTTCCCGCGTGGAGAAAAGTCCGCTCATTTTGAGCGCCTCTCCAGGTAGCCGGGGCCAGCGAAGGGGGTGTCGCTGGCCCCATCACCTGGTATGGACTTAAAGGGGAATCCCTACGCCGAAAAATCGGCTTGGGGGTCCCCCCCTAGGTCCACATCAGACCCTTGTCCGAGCACGCTACCCGGCCGGCCAGGAAAGGGGATGGGGATGAGTGAGCGGCCCACCTCCTGAGCCGTACCACCCCAAAGCACCTTGCCCCCATGTTGATGAGGACAAGGGCCTCTTCCCGACAACCCTGGCCGTTGGTTGTCGGGGTCTGCGGGTGGGGGGCTTATCGGAATCCGGGATCCCCCTTTAATAAGGGGGCCCCTGGATACCGGCCCCCCACCCTTTGTGAATGAGTATGGGGTACAATGTGGAATGTGGAAAAAAGTAAAAATAAAACACAACACACAAGGGTTAAAATAGTTTATTGCACAGCTCCGGGGTCTTCTGTCCGTCTTCGGGGGTCTTTCTTCTTTGCCGCCGCCCTCTTCTTCCGACTTCGGGGGTCTTGTCCCCCTCTTCGGGGGTCTTGTCCCCCTCTTCGGTTCTTCTTGCCGGGCCACCGTGCCTTCTTCTAGCTCTTTTACAGGCAGTGGCCCGGTCTTCTGTCACCACTGTCGCCGCTGTCGCCATCTTCTCTTCTTCTCTTCAGTTGTTGCCTCGTCGCTGCCTCCGCTCACAATGGCAGGGACGCGGTGCACGGCGACTTATATAGGGACATCACCGGATGATGTCCCCGCACATTGTGAGGTCACAGTCCCAGCATCCTTTGGGGACACCCCCTTCGCTGGCCCCGGCTACCTGGAGACGCGCTCAAAATGAGCGGACTTTCCTCCGCATGTGTGGGCGAGTCCGTTCATTTAAAAAATACGGCGGATAGTCCGTCGGACTTAGTACGCCGTATTAGTCCGCTGAAAAAGTGCCGTGTGTGGGCAAGAAGAAGAAGAGAAGAAGAGAAGACGGCGACAGCGGCGACAGAAGAACCAAAGAGGGGGACAAGACCCCCGAAGTCGGAAGAAGAGGGCGGCGGCAAAGAAGAAAGTTGGGCTCCTCCGCTAGTAAAAGAGCTAGCAGAAGATAGCGGAGGAGTCCGGCGAGAAGACCCCCAAAGACGGAGAGAAGACCCCCGGAGCTGTGCAATAAACTATTTTAACCCGTGTGTGTTGTGTTTTATTTTTACTTTTTTCCACAGGTGAATGGGTAGGGGTACATTGTACCCCATACTCATTCACATAGGGTGGGGGGCCGGTATCCGGGGGGGCTCCTGGATTCCGATAAGCCCCCCACTCGCAGACCCCGACAACCAACGGCCAGTGTTGTCGTGAAGAGGCTCTTGTCCTCATCAACATGGGGACAAGGTGCTTTGGGGTGGGGGGCCGCGCGGCCCCCCCTTCACCAAGGCACCCCCCCCATGTTGAGGGCACGCGGCCTGGTTTGGCTCGGGGGGGGACGTTCGCTTGTCCCCACCCCCTTTCCTGGCCGGCCAGGTAGCGTGCTCGGACAAGGGTCTGATGTGGACCTAGGGGGGACCCCCACGCCGATTTTTAGGCGTAGGGATTCCCCTTTAAGTCCATACCAGGTGGCGGGGCCAGCAACGCCCCCTTCACTGGCCCCGGCTACCTGGAGACGCGCTCAAAATGAGCAGACTTTCCTCCGCATGTGTGGGCGAGTCCGTTCATTTCAAAAATACGGCGGATAGTCTGGCGGACTTAGTACGCCATATTAGTCCACTGAAAAAGTGCAGTGTGTGGGCAAGTAGCTCGTTCGGAAAGTCCGGCGGACAGTTCGGCAGGAAGTCCACCAGACTAAGCCTGCCGGATAGTCTGCTACGTATTGTAAATTAATAACAAGAGCTAATAGCTCAACAGAGTGGCATACTGGTTGAGCGACAAGTGGTCCACCTGAGGCCAAAGAGCTACCGTCAGAAGTCCACATAATAATGGGGATTTGAGGATAGCAAACTGGAGGTGCAAATACACCACCAAAGGGAACACTGACAACAATAAAAAGTAATACATCAATAGTAATTATGCCATTGTCCCATTTTCCGAAAAAGTTTCCTACCCATCAATGTGTTATGAGAAAGCACATGAAGATGGATGGAAGGGATGGGGTAAGGTGTATACAAGTAACAAAAAACATTCAAAATGAATAATAGCTCGAGGCTATATAAAGAAATATAGTGAACAACTTGCTGCTGTCAGTAAAAAAAAAAAAAATAGACCAGCAGAAAAGTAAGGACTTAGACAATAGAAAAAAGTTTGCATTGAGTGAGTTCTAAACTGGTATGACAAGAAAAAAAAGAAAGAAAAAGTTTACCAAACATCTAGTTTGTTGGAAGTTAAGGCGTTTGCTATCCCAAAAAGAAAAAACAGATCCTGTTCCCTTAACCACATAACGACCGCACGCCAAACTACGTAGGCAGAATGGCACGGTCAGGCAAATGGGCATACCTGTATGACCCTTTGAACACTTATATAACGGAACTGTGCACCAGAGGGGGGCGGGGTCTCCGTTATATAAGAACTGTCAGAAGAAGAGAAGTGCCACACAGCGGGAGCCTCCCATTGATGTGGAGCGGCCCAAGAACGAATCGGGGAAGAAGACGCCGGTGAAGGAAGATGCCCCCCCCTCTTTTTCTGAAGGGCCTGGTATGGATTTTGAGGGGGACCCTGCGTCACTTTTTTTAAAAATTCTGGCGTGGGGTTCCCCTTAAAATCCATACCATACCCGAAGGGCCTGGTATGGAATTTCGGTGGACCCCCACACATTTTTTTTCTTAATTTTGTTTTTTTCTTAATGCTGTTTTTAACAATGAACTTTTATGTGTATTGCCGGCTCATCCCTAATGCTAACATGACCTGTGTGCAAATATCCTTTAAAAAAAAACATTAAAGTGAACTAGTGTAAAAAAAAAAAAAAGTTAAGTTGAGAGGTGCGCCCGTTCAACCTATGCAAATCCATTTACGTTGCATGACATTTACTAAGATTTTGCCGGCGCAATGAAACAAAGCATTTGAACATGTGCAAATGCCTCTTGCGCATGAGCTGTGCATAAATTGACCTCACGCAGTTTTAAGTGTACTTGCAGGCACAGCAGGCTTGTTCAGAAAAATTTACTTTATCATTCTATTTTGGGCATATTTGTTACTTAGGCAGTTATTACTATACTTCCTCACATCACCCCCATAATATTGCCACTTCCAGCTTCTTTAAATTTTGAGTTGAAGAATGCGTGTGCCATGTCTATAGTGGTGCACTGATCGCCGTCTCCAGTGCGCTGAGAATATTATAGTAAATGGAGAATTGTGCTGTGTTACAGGCGCAAATGTTTAGTAAATACAAAAACGGCTGTTGCTCATCGGTGTGCGCCACAACTCATGGCGCAAACCGTTCGTAAATCAGCCCCGAGTATTACAAGCATACTTTACTACATATACAGACTGATTTTACTGTTGTGGATTTAGTAACGCTTTTATTTATCAAATGTATTAGCCTGAAAAATTTACAGTATTTAGGTAGTCTGGTGGATGGTTTGGAGAGTCTCCTTTTATACCTATGTGAGTGGATTTCACGTTTATCATTATTTTCTATTAAAGTGGACACAATTAGCAACCTTGAACGCACTTGTTTTTTTTGGTTGGAGAATATTCCCTGGGACTGCACATTATCCATTTTTCAATTAAATGTATGCTGTTCAATTTGATCAATGTGTGAATGGGGACATTTGACAAGTGGGTTTGATGTCTAATGCTCATAAGTCCTTTGGAGACGCAGATACACAGTTCTTGCAGGGAGAGCATAGCATTTATCATAGCATGAATTACTTTTCTTTATAGCAACACATTCTTGAACTAGCTGTACTTTTCCTTAGTTTATTATACTTTTTACAACTACAGATTCAGTACTGGACTTTGATAATCCTCAATTCTGAGTTTGTTGACACCCAGATACTGGTATTTTTGCTATATTGGTGGGGTGAGTTCTGCAGATCTGGAGCACCAAGTGACCCAAATGTTGCACTTGGTTGCAGTCTAGTGCAGATATGGATTTGGTTGAACCGAATTGCATTTTTTTTCTACTGTTAGTCATTATACAAAAAGATAAAGCCTGTGTTTTTAGAAATATTCTATTCATTGCTGTCAGGCCCGTTTTTAATATTGATTGGACCCTGGGCAAAAATTTTCTTGAACCCCCCCATGCAATTTCACCCTCCGACTGCTCTGAGACATATAATAAATAGCAGTTAGACTCCAAATCAGTTTACTGTATCAGATCAGGCAGCAATTGCGATTGGTTGCCAGCGGTTACAGCATATCATTACTGCTTACTGACTGGTTGCTAGAGGTTACAGCACACATTACGGCTCACTGATTAGTTGCTAGAGGTTACAGCAAATGATTTCTGCTTGTTAATTGGTTGCTAGAGATTACTGTACAGTAATACTGCTCACTGATTGATTGTTAGAGATTACAGCACATCATCTCCTCACTGCAGGAGAGCATGATATACATATGAATGCTTTTATTTAAATATCAATGCTGCCGGCCGCAGCTATTTACTTAGTAATTACATATGAATTCAGGTTATTTACATGTAAACAAAGGGTCTGCAGGTGAGTCATCTTTACACAACAATAGGGCAGAGCTGGGCAGCATTAGTAACATCACTTCACATTGAGATATCGGGACACAGCACAGGACTAAAACTTCAAGGGGCAAGGGAATTTAAACTGGGATAGTTGCCAAGTATGAGGCAGATGCTTTGGGCACCACAACAATGACAGAGCCCAGGGCAGCTGCCCCTTTTGCCCTGCCTTAAAGACAGCCCTGATTGCTGTACACATAAAGCATTTTATAAAGTCAAAATAAAGAAAATCATGACAGCATAATGCAGGCAGCAGATTGAAATTTACAAATATCTCCATCTTTTAATGACAAAAATACTCATTGCAATGCATTCATGCTTTCATTCTTCCCTGAGAGCTCTTTAATTGTTCCTAGGTTTACTTCTTTATTTTACTGCAAGTAAATTGAGAAGCGGGGAAAAATGCTTAATAATATGAGTAATAGAATCAGAATTGTAGCACTGCGTCGTGTGGAAAGGAGCTCTGCCAGAACACATGGTAATTAGTTGACACTTGCAATGTCAATGTACACAGGCTGACTGAAGAGATCATTCTGTTTGGACCACTTGACACCTCTCCTGCTATGTTCCTGTGTATGAAACAGATGGTAAACACTTATACTAAATTGTCCATATGGCCTGAGTCTGAGAACAGAATGTTGTAGCTCTTTATGCCAGCCAGTACTGTTGCAACACGGCTTAATGTGGGGTAATGGATGATCCAAGTGCTATTCATTAGTGTGTTCAATGCTGGGGCATTCAGAGTCTGATTTTGAAAGCTCTTACTGGCTAATCTTCAGGTAAATGCATGGATCAGGACATTGTGACAAGGTGTTAGGTCACAGGCATGCTATGCAGTTCTTGACAGCTGATTTACCTTAAAGTGTAACTCTACCATGAAGTACATTTCAGTAATAAATGCAATCTGAATACATTGTTTTCACTCAAAAATATTTCCTTAATTTTTTTCATTTGTAAAATCTTAATATGAGATTTTTCCAGTTCTATCTGCAATCTGTAAAACATGAACATTTCTTATCACTTGCTTTCCATCCTTTGCATATTTTTTGTTCTTAACCACTTGCTTACTGGGCACTTAAACCCCCCTCATGCCCAGACCAATTTTCAGCTTTCAGCGCTGATGCACTTTGAATGACAATTGCGCGGCCATAAAACACTGTACCTAAATGACATTTTATCATTTTTTCCCACAAATAGAGCTTTCTTTTGGTGGTATTTAATTACAGCTGGGAGTTTTATTTTTTGCTAAACAAACAAAAAAAGATGCAAAATAAAAATAAAATAAAAAATCATGTTCAATAGTTTGTTATAAACAGGTCATTTTTCTCCTTCATTGAAGTGCGCTGATGAGGCGGCACTGGTGGGCACTGATAGGCTGCACTGGTGGGCACTGATAGGCATAGTTAAGGCGGCACTAATAGGCACAGATAAGGTGGCACAGAAAGGCACAGATAAGGCAGCACTGATCTGCACAGATAAGGCGGCACTGATGGGCAAAGATGGGCACAGATAAGATGGCACGGATGGGTGGCATGGATGGGTGGCACGGATGGGTGGCACTAAGGGGCACTGATAGGTACCACTGATAGATGGGACTGATGGGCACTAATAGGTGGCACTGGTAGATGGCTCTGATAGGTGGCACTGCTGGGCACTGATGGGCGGCACTGATGGGCACTGACTGGCACTGGTAGATGACACTGATGGGCACGGATATGTGGCACTAGGGTGCAGCACCATTGTTGAGGCATATTGTGGGCACTGATTGGTGGCACTGTGGGCACTGATGGGTGGCACTGTGCGCACTGATGTGTGGCACTGTGGGCACTGATGGGTGGCACTGATGAGGGGCACTTTTTAATCACTGAGGTGGCACTGGCAGTGGGCAGGTGGGCACTGGTAAGCTGGCCGTGATCGGCTCTTTTTTTTCTCCTCGCGCTGTCAGCGCGAGGAGGAAAAATAGCCGATTGCCGGCTTCGTTGTATCACATGATCAGCTGTCATTGGCTGACAGCTGATCACGTGGTAAGGGGTCGGGATCGACCCCTTGCTCCGATCCGTGATTAGGCGAGTCTCATAGACTCGCTGATCACAGAGCACGCCGCGCGCGCCCCTCAGGGGGCACGCAGGCCGCTCGTGCACGGGACGACGTCAATAGACGTAGTCCCGGCAAAGGAGGTCCACGCTGTAGCCGTCATTTGGCTATAGCGCGGATCTCTAGTGGTTAATGTGGAACTATGGGCAAAATGAATAAACATGTTGTAATCTGTCACTAGCAATAACCCCCCCGTAACAGTTTTATTAACTGTTGATCATGCCAGTTTATTTGTTATTTTTATACTACCTGTAATAGGGTGACAACCTTGTTTATTTCTCAGTGAAATCATGCAGAAATGTGGGGTAGTTTTCGATCTACTGTATAAAAATGGACATTAAAGGGTAACTCAATTTTCACAAGAAGAAAATAGCAAATATACACATACACACACACTATATTTCCAAAATTATTCGGACACCTGCCTTTACACGCACATTAACTTTAATGGCATTCCAGTCTTAGCCCTTGTACACATGGTCGGAGATTCCGTTGGAATGTGTCCGATTGGAGCGTTTTGTCGGATATTCCGACTGTGTGTGGTATGCATCGGACTGTTTCCGTCAGAATATCCGTCGGACCAAATTTTCCAACTTGCCGGAAATATTTTCCGGCAAACTGCTCTGATCGGACAAACTCCGATCATGTGTAGAGAATTCCGATCGGACAAAGTGCCACGCATGCTCAGATCAAATTCTTACATCAAAGCTATTGGCTACTAGCCTGAACGTAGTCCCATCGTAACGAAATTACATCATCACGTTCTGAAAGATCGGATTTTCCGACAAATTTGTCCGACCGTGTGTATGCAACAGTTTCGGACAAGATCCGTCAGACAAAATCCGACGGACAAAATCCGACGGATTTGGTTATCGGAATGTCCGACCGTGTGGGTTCAAAATTTAGTTGGCCCACGCTTTGCAGCTTTAACAGCTTCAACTCTTCTAGGAAGGTTGTCCACAAGGTTTAGGAGTGTGTCTATGGGAATGTTTAACCATTTGTGAGATCAGGCTCTGATGTTGGACAAGAAGGCCTGGCTCACAGTCTCCACTCCTATTCATCCCAAAGTTTTTCTATTGGGTTGCGGTCAGGATGCTGTGCAGGCCAGTCAAGTTCCTCCAATAGAAGCTGTTGTTGAAGCTGTTATAGCTGCAAAGGGTGGGCCAACTCAATATTGAACCCTATAGACTATGACTGGGATGCAATTATTGTTTATGTTCATGTAAAGGCAGGTGTCCCAATTCTTTAGGCAAAATAGTGTGGGTATATATACATATATATATATATATATATATATATATATATATATATATATATATATATATATATATGACACTCACTTTTTCACAATGAAATAAACAAGTGCATGTTATACGCCAATACTTAAATTTTAGCTGCCTTGGAGGGACAGGGAGGGGGGGGGGGGGGGCGGGCGGGACAAACGCCATCAGATTACATACAGCGAGAATCTCCTGTTTACTTGGTGGCCTCTGTAATAGGAAGGCACATCTCCTGGGCCACCATTGGACCAGTGTTCTGTCTATCATGGGAGATTCTCCCTGTAATCTGTCAGTGCTCATCCCATCCCCTCCCTGTCCCCTCTAGGCTGCAGATGGGCATCGATCAGGCTGCACTGATGGCAATGGTGAGACTGCTGCACTGAAGGCAATGGTGAGGCTGCTGCATTTATGGCAATGGTGAGGTTGATGCATTGATGGCATTGATGACAGTGGTGAGGCTGCTGCATTGAAGGCAATGGTGAGGCTGCTGCATTAAAGGCAATGGTGTGGCTGCTGCATTGAAGGCAATGGTGAAGCGGCTGCATTGAAGGCAATGGTGAGGCTGCTGCATTGATGGTAATGGCGAGGCTGCTGCATTGATGGCAATGGTGAGGTTGATGCATTGATGGCATTGATGGCAGTGGTGAGGCTGCTACATTGATGGCACTATGTGGACCCTGTATGTAGAGTAATGGAGAGGCATTGAAACCATGATGTTGGAACATTGCCATGGGAAGGAAGTTCTAAAAGAGGGACTGACCTGTTGGTACGCACTTATGCTATAGATGGACTGCATTATATATGTTTTTTTATTTTTTTTATTTTGCCCATTGTTCCACTTTAACTGTCACAGAATAAATGCACACTTGACATACTTAAGAAATGCATTGTGGAACTTCATGTTAGGTTTGCACATTTCTAAGAAGACCAAAACTAGATCAGGGTGCACTTCCCTACGCACCAAAAGGCCACTTAACTAAAACTTAGTTAAGTGGCCTTTTGGTGTGTAGGGAAGTGCACCCTTGTCTAGTTCTAGTTTACTTTTGCCACAGTTAAAGTGGTTGTACACCCTGTTGTTATTATTGATTAAAAGAATTTAGGAGCTCTGTTGGGGGGCTTTGGTGAGATACCAGGGGTCTAAGCAGACCTCTGATGTTTCATCTTTGATACAGAGAAAGGAGATTGAGGATACAGCCCTCAATATTCATCTCTGTAGCCTCAGCTGCACAGAATGAGTGGACAGGAAGAGCTCTGTACAGAGCTTCCTATTCATTCATGATACCATACCAATCACTTACTGTGCTCATTAAGAAAGGAAAAGGGCCAGTAAATTACATATTTATCAGCCCCTTTTCCAGCTCTCCACCCTAAAAGCATCGCCCGCAGCAGCTGGTGAGAGAGGGGAGGCCGGAAACTGGCAGTGCTGAGAAAGAGGGGGGAACCGAGGAACACATGGGGCAGCAGGAAGCAAGTAACACACCTCCTGTATTAGAATGCCCCTGCTCTGGATGAAGGAGCACAGGGGGCAGCTTCAGTCTGGGGGGAGAGGTGTGTGAAATGTAGTAGCAGATTTAAAATCACTAACAAACTGAAGCCAGCCCTCCTTCTCAGCTTGTCGTCACTAAGGAGATCAGGGAGCGGCTTCAGGAGTGGAAACATGTTACATGATCCACAATAAAAACAGGTGGAACATGTAACATGTTACCAAAGATGAACTTATCCTTACAGCATAACTATAACTATGGGCAAAATAAAAATGAGATCTATGATGTTACTAGCTTTAAACCAGCAGTATGATTGCCATAAGGTGCTGGGACAGACTTTTCGTTTTGAATGATGATCTCCAGAGTACTAACAAATTCTGCAAAAATGTAGCTTTTAATTTAACAAGTCAAATATTTTATTTTATTGGTAACTGTAGCTCAGTAGAGCCGTTGTAAATATTTTTTGGCCAGTAGGTCCTGGGGTAGCTCTGGAACCAGAACCTGGGTACTGGAGCAGCTGCCTGTAGTTCAGTGCTGAACCCAATACAGATATGAAACTAGCAAACATGGAGTACTGCTAACCCTCATATCGAGGCTTCAATCCTTTCAGTTTACTGACAATGCATCTGCTTGATCCCTATCTGCTACTGTGCCTGACTTGTTAACCTCCTGGCCTGGGGCGATCAGAGGACCGTGACTTGGTACTAACACATAGCAAAACCCCATCCCCACTGTCAGGTGCTGTGATAAATACCTGTTAGTGGTTAGACCTTGCACCTCAGGTGAACCCATGGGATCCTTGATGATGTAATGTCAGACAGAGGATTGTAATTTACTTTAAAATACTGGAAAAGCTTTTGCTCAGTGCTAGCTGTTAGCCCTTGTACACACAGTCGGACATTCAGACAACAAAATCCATCGTATTTTGTCCGACGGATTTTGTCCGAAACTTGTGTTGCATACACACGGTCGGACAAAGTTGTCGGAAAATCCGATCGTACATAACGTGACGTTATTTCGTTATGACGGGACTACGTTCAGGCTAGTAGCCAATAGCTTTGGTCTAGAAATTTGATCTGAGCATGCGTGGCACTTTGTCCGATCGGAATTCTCTACACACAATTGGACAAAGTCTGATCGGATCATGTTGTTGGAAAGTTTTATAGTCCAGCTCTAAAACTTTGTCCATCGGATATTCAGACGGAAACAGTCCAATGGAGCCCACACACAGTCGGATTAACCGACAACACGGTCCAATAGGACATTTTCCTTTGGAATGTCCGACCGTGTGTACAAGGACTTAGCCCTTGTACACACAGTCGGACATTCCCACAACCAAATCCGTCGGATTTTGTCCGAAACTGTTGCATACACACAGTCAGACAAAGTTGTCAGAAAATCTGATCGTACTTAACGTGATGATGTTATTTCATTAGGACGGGACTACGTTCAGGCTAGTAGCAAATATCTTTGGTTTAGGAATTTGATCTGAGCATGCGTGCCACTTTGTCCGATCGGAATTCTCTACACATGATCGGACAAAGTCTGATCGGATCATGTTGTCGGAAAATTTTATAGACAAGTTGGAAAACTTGGTCCATCGGATACTCCAACGGAAACAGTCCGATGGAGCCCACACACAGTCGGATTATCCGACAACATGGTCCGATCGGACACCTTCCGTCAGGAATGTCCGACCGTGTGTACAAGGGCTAACAGTTAATCTGTCCTATGATTTTCATTAGGGATGAGCCAAACACCCCCCCCCCCCCCCGGTTCGGTTCGCAGCAGAACATGCAAACAGGCAAAAAATTTGTGCGAACACCCGAACACCATGAAAATCTATAGGACACGAACATGAAAAATCAAAAGTGCTCTTTTTAAAGGCTTATATGCAAGTTATTGCCATAAAAAGTGTTTGTCCTGCCCCAGGGGACATGTATCAATGCAAAAAAAGTTTTTAAAACTGAAGTTTTTTCGGGAGCAGTGATTTCAAAAATGCCTAAAGTGAAACAATAAAAATAAAATATTCCTTTAAATATCATGCCTGGGGGTAGTCCTTAGTATGTCTGTGAAGTAGTGCATCTTTCCCATGTTTATAACTGTGCCACAGCAAAATGACATTTCTAAAGAAAAACATTATACTCTGAACAGCAGTATATATACTATACGGCCTGCCCTATATACTCTGCAGAAATTGGGCCTTAGATGTTGTTGGTACCAAAACACTGTATGCGCTCACAGTTACTCTTGTTGTGGCAGGAACGGGCCCTGATGTGAAAAATTATATCAAGAATTGTAATTACATGCCCCTGTTAAACAGGGGTCGTAAAATTGGGCCTTGAGTGGTAGTGTGACAACACTGTAAGCCCTCACAATTACTCTTGTTGGGTACAGCAACAGGCCATGCATTGAAATATTATATCAAACATCATAATTACATGCCCCTGTTAAACTTGGGTGGTGGTGGTGCCACAACACTATACCCCTTCACAGATACTCTTGTTGGACACAGGAACGGGCCCTGCTGTGAAATATTATATACAAAATTGTAATTACATGCCCCTGTTTAACAGGGGCAGAAAAATTGGGCCTTGGGTGGTGGTACCTTAAACCAAAAATACTGTTGGAAACTAGCATAATCAAGATTGAGGAGGAATAGGATAGTCAGCATAGACAGTCTTCAAGGTATCCCAGATCCATAGCAAATTCAAGCAGTTACATCAGCATCAGGTGCTTGATAGCTGCTGATCCAAGACTGATTTATTTTTATGAATGTGAACCTATCAACGGAGTCTGTGGACAAGTGCACTCTTTGATCTGTTACAAACCCTCCAGCAGCACTGAATGTGAGTTCAGAAAGCATGCTGGATGCAGGACAGGCCAGTAGCTCAATTGCATATTGAGCAAGTTCTGGCCAGTGGTCCATCCTCAAGACCCAGTAACCCAGTGAATGCTCTGTTGGAAAGGTCTCCAAGTCTGCTCTTGCCCCTAGATATTCCAGCACCATATAATGCAGATGCTGGTGATGGCTGCTTGAACCGATCAGACCTTGGACTGAAAAATTGTTTAAAGGCATAGGTCAGCATGTGTGTCAAACATGAAACATGGGACAAGTGCCCCTGTTGGAGGGTGGAGAGAAGGTTGGTACCATTGTCACATACAACAATTCCTGGCTGAAGCTGGTGTGGTATCAACCACCTCTGAGCCTGCCTCTGCAGAGCTGACAAAATCTCTGCCCCAGGGAGGCTCCTGTCCCCTAGGCAGACCAATGCCGCGTACACACGAGCGGATTGTATGGCGTACTTAGTCCGTCATACAATCCGACGGACAGTCCGTCGTACTTTCCACTGAACGGACTTGACCACACACGGATACACAAACAGTCCGTCGAAAGCTTGCACGATGACGTGTACAGCACGTACGACGGGACTAGAAATAGGAAGTCCAAGACACAGCAAAGCACCCTTCCGCTGTGTAAATCCTTTCTGGGCATGCGCCATTCTTAGTCCGTCGAACTAGCATACTGACGACCGTATTGTCCGCTGAAACCAAAGTACGACGGACAGAATTTCGAAAAAACCTAAATACTTAGTACTCAGGACTGCACGCTGAAAAAGTCCGCTGAAGCCCACACACGAGCGGATTGTCCGCTGAAATGTGTTTCGACGGACTAAGTACGCCATACAATCCGCCCGTGTGTACGCGGCATAACTCAAGCACCGCTGGTTCAGAGAACACATCTACAGAACAAGCTCCAACAACACTGAACCCTATCCTGCATCCTTTCCAGCTGCCAGTAGAGTTACCCAGTGCGCCGTGAAGGAAAGGTAATGTTCCTGCCCATGCCTGCTGGACCATGAGTCAGCGGTAATATGAACCTTACTGCTGACCGCCCAGTCCAACTAGGCCAAAACATTGCCTTCCACATGTCGGTACAGAGCTGGAATAGCCTTCCATGAAAATAAATGGCATTTTGGAACCTGCCACTGAGGTACAAAACATTCCACACATTCATGAAAGGGGGCAGAGTCTACCAGCTGAAAAGGCAGCAGTTGCAGTGCTTGCAATTTGGCCAAGCTAGCATTTAGACGCTGAGCATGTGGATGGCTGGGACTGAATTTCTTTTTGCAGTTCAGCAACTGGGGTAGGAAAATTTGCCTGCTAAAATGAATTGGAGGCGTACTGCTAGCAGATTGGCTGCAAGTACTTGGGACACCTATTGCTATACCTTTATTCCTCTCAGTGCAGGTTTTTGAGAGGACTGGAGGTATAATCGGGTTGGAGATACCAAATGAGGAGCAAGGAGAAGCCATCTTTTTCTTTGATGTGCGTCTTTCAAGTGCTGTTGCCAAAGGACTGCATGGCAGGTCGTCATATGAGGCACCCCCTTTCTTTAGGTTCACATTACTCCCTTCCTCAATCTGGGAACCAACATCAGAGATTTCAAATCGCTGCGCATCCTCCAGCAACATATAACCGACACTGTGGTCGAATAATTCTGGGGACTCCTCTATGTATGATGGTGGGGTTACTGAAGGAGTGACTATGGACAAGGAACTAGTGAAATAGGCCGCTTTAGCAGCTGCGTTGGAAGGCAAACTACTCTGAGCCTGGGTGACAGAGGATGAGGAGGCTTTGTTATCCACTCCACCAATTTTTATGCATGTTGTGGCTCAATAACACAGCCAGCAGCAGCAAAAAAAGGCAAGCGTGTTCCATGGCCACCTGCAGAGGATGCACCATGTTCACGACCACCACTGTTGACTGTAGACACAGAGGCTGCTTGCCCTCTTTTAGTGGCCTGTGAGCGTCTGCCTCTCCTTGGTGGCCTTCCGGACATGATGTATTTTTTGTTTTGCAACACCACACTACATTGTATTAGATAGTGTGTACACCGCCTGCACTGTAATTAGCAACTGTACGCAGCTGCACTGTATTGTATACTGTGTACACCACCAGAAGTGTAGTAGAAACTGAACACACTGTATTAGATAATATGTACACCGCCTGAAGTTTATTAGAAAGTGTACAATGGCTGCACTGTATTGTATACTGTGTGCATCACCAGAAGTGTAGTAGAAACTGTACACACTGTATTAGATACTGTGTATACCACCTGCACTGTATTAGCAACTGTACAACGGCTTCACTGTATTATATACTGTGAACAACGCCTGAAGTGTATTCGAAACAGTACACCACGGAATGCACTGTAGATATAGGCTACACTAAATGCAGCGTATATATATATATATATACTGTATATACACGGGGATTTTTTTCTCAGCGAATAGGTACAGAAACTCCCCCCTCTGGAGCCACCTTTTGTCTCCGCCCCTACTCAACCCAGAGCACCGTTCCCTTATTCCGCCCCTACTTGTCTCCCAGCTCACAATGCATTATGGAGCGTTCTGCGGAGCTCAAATTTCCCACGAACGCCCCTTATGTTCGCTTTATTTTAGAACAAACGAACACCCTATATTCAAGTCAAACTTTTCATCCCCAAGTCTAATGGTCAGACTGAGAGGACCAATCAAACTCTAGAGCAGTACCTTCTATTTTTTCAGTTATCTTCAATATTATTGGCTGGACTATCTTTCTAAGGCAGAATTTGCCTATCAGAATTCTAAACATAACTCCTTTTTCTTAAACACCAGGTATCATTTAGTTTTTTTTTCCTGATCTCCCTATCTCAACTCCAATTCCTGCTGTTCTCAACAAATAAATTACATTGCAGGTGATTCAGGAGAAATTGATTGAGACTTTGAAGAAGGCTCAGGAAAAGTGACAGACATCACAGATTGCTTTCTACCCTTCATGTGGGTGACAAAAGTTTGGTTATCAACTATAAATTTTAAGGTACATATTCACTCCGCAAAAATGGGCAAATGTTTGTCGGACCTTTCTAGATTTCAGCTCAAATTAACCTAATCACTTTTCTCATAAAACTTCCTGACAGTGTGGTCCATTCACAAAGCATTTTCTTATTAAAAATTTTCAGTAAAAAACCTTGTAGCGTTTTTTTCAAAAACATTTTTGCAATTCACAAAAAAATACTACTAAAATACCACAATCGGTATTTCATTGAAATATGCAGTATTTATCTTATGAAACCATGTGGTATTTTATCTCATGCGATATGCAGTAGGATGGATACAGTGGAGAAGAATTAGAACCCCTGTCATTTTATATTGCAAATAAATTGGTAAAATGGTTTAAACCATAGAAATATGTCACTAAGTCCGTATGATCCCTGCAGAATATTATTATTATTATACAGGATTTATATAGTGTCAACAGTTTGCACAGTGCTTTACAATATAAAGGGAGACAATACAGCAACAATACAATTCAATACAAGAGGGTTAGGAGGGCCCAGCTAGTGCGAGCTTACAATCTAATAGGGAAGGGCTAGCATATGTATTATCACAAAATAAAAAGGTGACTAGAATATAATTCAAAGGGAAGCTGCTTTCACAGGACACACATGGTGTATCAAAAACAACTAAATTAAATTAAGGAAATGCAAAATATCTTTAAAAATGTCAAATTTTGAATGAAAATAGTATCAAAAATTACGCACATATATAAATACACTTCTTACACCAATACAAAAGACAGCGTTGTCTTTTTTATTGATGGAAGAAGGGTATTTATATACAGTATGTGTGTAATTTTTTTATACTATTTACCCTGGTATCCTCTGGAGGATCCTTAGGCTTCCATGGAACCCTGGTTGATAAACCCTATATCATACAATTTATCCAATTATTTTTCTTGCATGTGATTGGGTATTCTTTGTAAAGTGAAGCTTTACCTCATTTACTAAGCTCTAGAGCAACTTACAGTGTAGAGCTATAGGCACAACTTATTTTTTTAATTTTGGATAGAGTAAGGAAGGGTTATAACCCCTGTCAGTTTTTTTGCCATCTGTGTCCCATTGGAAGATTTCCCCTCTATTACTTTTCCAGGGATAACCCAAAATTCGGGATTTTCTTTTACATTTTACTTTCAATGATAATGGTAAACAGGACAAATAAAGAGAGGGTAAATCCTTAATGGGGCACAGATGACAATAAAAACTGACAGGTGTTCTAATCCCTCTCCTCTCCATCCAAAACAAAAACAAAAAATATTTTCTTTTAGTTATACTTTAAGTAAATCAGCCTCAATGATTTCCAAATTTCCATATTTAGATTTCTATGCATCAATGCCTTGTACACCCGGTCGGACATTCCGACAATAAAATCCGTTGGATTTTTTCAGACGGATTTTGTCCTAAACTGGTGTTGCATACACACAGTTGGACAAAGCCGCCATAAAATCTGATCGGTCAGAACGTGATGACGTTCGTTCGTTACGATGGGACTACGTTGAGGCTAGTAGCCAATAGTGTTGGTCTCGTAATTTGATCTGCGCAAGCGTGGCACTTTGTCCAATCGGAATTCTCTACAAACGATCGGAAAAAGTCAGATCGGATTTTTCTGTCAGAAAATTTGAGATCCTGCTCTCAATTTTTTTCCGTCTGAAAAAGATAGAGCCCACACATGATCTGATTTTCCGACAATATAATCCGATCTGACCTTTTCCGTCGGAATTTCTGACGGAAACGGTCAATTACTGTTGAGAGAACTGATCCCAAAAGGTAGAGACTACTGAAAATTGGCTAGTAAATCTTATTGCTTAAGCCCCAGACCATTTTGCAGGCCAAAGACCAGAGTACATTTTGCAATTCGGCACTGTGTCGCTTTAACTGACATTTAACTGACAATTGCGCGGTAGTGTGACGTGGCTCCCAAACAAAATTGATGTCCTTTTTTCCTATAAATAGAGCTTTCTTTTAGTGGCATTTGATCACCCCTGCGGTTTTTATTTTTTGCGCTATAAACAAAACAGGAGCATCAATTTTGAAAAACACATTCTTTTTTACATTTAGCTATAATAAATATCCCCCAAAAATATATAAAAAAACAATTTTTCCCTCAATTTAGGCTGATACGTATTCGTCTACGTATTTTTGGTAAAAAATAAATCACAATAAGCGATTATTGATTGGTTTGTGCAAAAGTTATACCGTTTACAAAATAGGGATAGTTTTATGGCATTTTTATTAATAATTTTTTTTTTTTACTAGTAATGGCAGCGATCAGTGATTTTTATCGGGACTGCGACATTATGGAGGACACTTCGGACATTTTTGACACATTTTTGGGACCATTGTCATTTATACAGCAATCAGTGCTATACAAATGCCCTAAGTGACACTGGCAGTGAAGAGGTTAACCACTGGGTGGCAGTGTAGGAGTTAAGTGAGCCCTAGGGTGTGTTTCTAACTGTGGGGCGGGGTGTGGCTGTGTATGACACGTCACTGATCTTTGCTCTGATCACAGGGAGCAGAAATCAGTGACAGTGTCACTAGGCAGAACGGGGAGATGCTTGTTTATATTAGCAACTCCCCATTCTTCCTCCCATGGGACATTTGTGGGTATCCCCGCAGCGATCGAGTCCGTGGAAAATTTCAAACTGGCTATCCAACATTTGTCCATGGAAAATCCGAGAACAATTGTCCGATGGAGCATAAAAACGGTCAGATTTTCCGCCAACATTTTCCGTCGGAAAATATGATCGTGTGTACAAGGTTTAACATGCAGCAAAACCCATCTCAACTGTCAGGAGTTCTAGTGAATACCAATTAGTGCTTAGACCCCACAGCTCAGGTGAGCCCGCATCATCTACCAGGGTAACCCACTTGTTTAGTTATCCTACTGTTAACCTCTCTACTGCTTTAGCTTCTGGTCTCCCAGCCTGACCCCTGATCGTGAAAGATTAATCTGGCCCGAACCTGCAGGCTGCTATAGCAACTGCCGTAGCCTCCTCAGGCAGAAAATTGCAGTGCCACAAGAGTTCAGTGTAACCTTGCAAGAATAATTTTTCTGGAGATTGTGGTGAAAGCGCAACAAGAGGAAAACCATGCTTTGCAGAGACAATTGCTGAACTTGCACTCCAGAGATGATGGTGACGCACATATGCCTCTCAAGTTCAATGGAGACTCCTGCCATTACAGAGTTTTCCTTAATCAGTGTCACATATATTTTTTCCAAATGCATTTACTTCTGAGAAAAATAGGATATTGTTAATTATAAACCTGCTTGACAAGGAATTCAAGGGGGGCGGGAGGGACTCTACTTGGTACTCCTGGATGTGAGGGGGCACTCTAATTGGCACCCCTGGCTGTAAGAGGGGACTCTGTTGGGCTGTCCTGGATGTCAGTAGGGACTCTGTTGGCCACTGAAAAGGCCACTGAAAGGGAGAAACTCTGCCATGCACTCCTGGATGTAAGGGAGCAATATGGGGAGGGGGACTTTGGTGGACACTTCTGGATGTAAGAGGACCCTCTGCTGGGCACTCCTATATTTAATTTATAATGTATTCAATCATTTATTAAACTGATTTTTGTTGGTCCTCAAATATTTGTAAAATGTTTGTTGGCCCTTGTCCTGAAAAATGTTGGAACTACTGGCTTAAAGTGGTTGTAAACCTCAAACATATAATATGAACAAAGCTTTTGCCTCTATAGTGTGTACTTGTCTCAATTAAAAGTACTAGGGTTTTTTTTCTTTTTTCAATCCAAGAAAAGTCATATGGGATTCAGGATAGGTGGGGGAGTATTGGTTGAGTCTTAATGCAGACATGAGACAACAGCTTAAATGGAGGCCTTTTTTTTTTTTTTTACGGGAATCATAAGTATATTTTTAAAACGTTGACCGATATATAAATTAATAAATGTAGAATGGCTATAATTGAAAAATACACATTTTTCTATTATAAGGAACATTTCAAGCATAAATGCATCAGTTCAGGAATGCTTTATGACTAGATATGAGTGTATTGATATTTATATTCTGTATTAATTTAGTGAACATGTCTTGGCACATCCTTTTAGAATGGCAGAGGGGTCAGTGACCTTACTGTGAAAGTCTATTTCTAAAGATACTACATTCAAGCTCAAACAGATTGAAGATGCCAGATATATTGTTTTGTTTAACCTCTACTATGGCTGTCATTGTGCAGTTGACAAATAAGAGAGAGTCTCTGGGGTCTAATACTAATTTTCAACTTGTGTCAACTAATGGAGAACAACAGACCTTGTTGCCAAGAATAATGACATTGCAGCAACCATGGCGATCTTACTTCTTCTCTTTTCATAAGGTAACACAATAGGTTGAGAACGAAACTGTGAATATTGAAAAAGACAGTGGTACATTATCAGAGTATCAATATTAACCACTTACAGACCGGACCATTTTGCTGGTCAAAGACCAGACCACTTTTTGCGATTCGGCACTGCGTCGCTTTAACTGACAATTGACAAAATTGACGTCCTTTTTTCCCCACAAATAGAGCTTTCTTTTGGTGGTTTTATGATCACCTCTGCCTTTTTCATTTTTTGCGCTATAAACAAAAATAGAGCGACAATTTTGAAAATAAATATCCCCCAAAAATATATAAAAAAACATTTTTTTCCCTCAGTTTAGGCCGATACGTATTCTTCTACATATTTTTGGTAAAGAAAATTGCAATAAGCGATTATTGATTGCTTTGCGCAAAGGTTATAGCGTTTACAAAATAGGGATAGTTTATGGCATTTTTATTAATCATTTTTTATTATTTTTTTTTTACTAGTAATGGCGGCGATCAGCGATTTTTATTGTGACTGCGACATTGTGGCGGACACATCGGACAATTTTGACACATTTTTGGGACCATTGTCATTTATACAGTAATCACTGCTATATAAATGCAGTGATTCCTGTGTAAATGGCACTGGCAGTGAAAGGGTTAACCAGTGGGTGGCAGTGTAGGGGTTAAGTGTTCCTAGGGGTGTGTAGCTAACTGTGGGGGGTTGGGCTTTAATTTAGTGAACACTGATCTCTGCTCCAATCACATGGAGCAGAGATCAGCGTCACTAGTTGCTAGGCAGAATGGAGAAATGCTGTTTACGATCGCGGGTATGCCCACGGCGATCGAGTCCGTGGGTCCCGCGACCGGACTCACGGGGGTCCCTACCAGCGCGGGAGCGCGCCGCCGGCGGCGTGCTCCCGATGGCAGGGCGGCAAATTTAAAGGGACGTACAGGTACGCCCATTTGCCTACCCGTGCCATTCTGCCGACGTACATCTGCGTGCGCTGGTCGGCAAGTGGTTAAAGAAGCACCGCAGTACAGTATCCCACAAAAGTGTGTACACGCCTCACATTATTGTAAATATTTTATTGTATCTTTTCATGTGACAACACTGAATAAATTACACTTTGCTACAATGTAAAGTAGTGAGTGTGCAGCTTGTATAACAATGTAAATTTGCTGCCCCTTCAAAATTACTCAACGACACCCAGCCATTAATGTCTAAACTGCTGGCAAATAAAGTGAATATTCCCCTAAGTGAAAATGTCCAAATTGGGCCCAATTAGCCATTTTCCCTCCCCGGTGTCATGTGACTTGTTAGTGTTGAGGAGCAGGTGTGTTAAATTTGCTGTTATCATTCTCACTCTTTCATACTGGTCACTGAAAGTTCAACATGGCACCTCATGGCAAAAAACTCTCTGGGGATCTTAAAAAAATAATTGTTGCTCTACATAAAGAAGGCCTAGGATGTAAGAAGATTGCCAAGACCCTGAAATTGAGCTGCAGCTAGACATGTGCAGACTGAAATATTTTGTTTTTCGGAATTTCGTTTTCGTCCGAAAAATTAATTTATTTAGTTACTCCTGAAATACGTTTTTATTTATTTTGTTTTTCGTAAAAAAATTGCATTCGTCCGAAAATCCAAATTAATTATGGTCGAATTTGTAATTGAAGGCTTATGGTGTCTGTCAAATGTATAAAGAAGATTCAATGGAGCAGCAAAACTCATTTATGATGCTGCAATCATACATTCCAGATTGAATATTTCTACTACAAGCTATAGTAGGATTCTAATGTTGTACGTCTTCTATGTTTTTTTTTTTTTTTTTTAAGGCTATTTGCATTGCAATGCACACAGGGCATTAGCATCAAGAGAAAAAAAAAAAGAAAAAAAAATGCGTGGGGGTCCCCCGAAATCCCATACCAGGCCCTTCGGGTCTGGTATGGATATTAAGGGGAACCCGTGGCAAAAAAATGGCGTGGGGGTCCCCCTCAAAATCCACACCACACCCTTATCCAAGCACGCAACCTGGTAGGCCGCAGGAAAAGAGAGGGGACAAGAGAGCGCCCCCCCTCCTGAACCATACCAGGCCACATGCCCTCAACATTGGGAGGATGCTTTGGGGGTCTGTGACCCCTCAAAGCACAATGTCCCCATGTTGATGGGGACAAGGGCCTCATCCCCACAACCCTAGTCGGTGGTTGTGGAGGTCTCCAGGTGGGGGGCTTATCGGAATCTGGAAGCCCCCTTTAACAAGAGGACCCCCAGATCTCGGCCTCCCCCCCTGTGTGAAATGGTAAGGGGGTACAAAAGTACCCCTACCATTTCACCAAAAAGGTGACAAAAAAGTGTTAAAAATTACAGGAGACGGTCTTTGACAATTCCTTTTTAAGTCTTCTTTCATCTTCTTTCTTTGGGTCTTCTTCCTTTCTTCATCCTTCAGTTTCTTCATTTTCTTACTTCATCTTCTTCTTCCTCTGATCCGCATCTTCCTCCACGGCGTCTCTTCTTGGTTTATGGGCCACTCTGCGCAATGGGGGGCTCCCACTGTGTGACACTTCTCTTCTTCTGACAGTTCTTTTATAACGGAGGGCGGGGCCACCCGGTGACCCCGTCCCCTCTGATGCATGGAATTCCTGTAAAGTAGCGCATATTTCCTGTGTTTAGAACAATACCACAGCAAAATTACATTTCTAAAGGAAGAAAATCTAATTTAAAACGTTTTTTTTTTACATTTTGGTGCGGGAATTCCCCTTAATATTCATACCAGACCAAAAAGGGCCTGGTAACGGACTGGGGGGGGGACCCATGCTGTTTTTTTCAATGATTTCTATCTATATCGCCGGGATCTGACAATTCATTACAGCCGCAAGCAGTTTTAAATTACCTTTTTTCCTTTAGAAACATAATTTTGCTGTAGTATTGTTCTAAACACAGGGAAAATGTGCTGCTTTACAGGCATACTAAGAACCCCCCCCCCCCCGGCATGTTATTTAAAGGAATAGTTCATTTTTATTGTTTCACTTTAAGCATTATTAAAATCTCTGCTCCTGATAAAATGTCTGTTTTGCATTGATACATGTCCCCATGCAATTTTTCACAATGATTTTTATCTATATTGCCTGTATCCGACAATTCATTACAGCAGAAAGCAGTTTTAAATGAGATTTTGTTCCTTTAGAAATTTAATTTTGCTGTGGTATTGTTCTAAACGTGGGAAAGATGTGCTATTTACAGGCATACAGGTACAATATTTAACCACTTGCCGACTGCTGCATGTACATATACTTAGCCAGAATGGCATGGCTGGGCAAATGGGCGTACCTGTACGTCCCTTTAAATTTACTGCCATGTGGTGACCCTGCCACAAGCTCTGTGAGTAGGATGGCAGGTCCCACATACTCAATGTCCGTGGGGATACTTCTCCTCATGGAGAGGAAGAGGCTTGTTTACATTAGCATCTCCCCATTCCGCCTAGTGACGCTGTCACTGATCATAGCTCCCTGTGATCGGGAGCTATGATCAGTGGCATGTCACTCGTAGCCACGCCCCCTAACAGTTAGAATCACTCCCTAGGACACAATTCAACCCCTTCATAGTCAGCTAGTGGTTAACCCCTTCACTGTCGGTTTAATTTTTACAGTAATCCGTGCAATTTTATAGCACTGATCGCTGTAAAAATGACAATGGTCCCATAAATGTGTCAAAATTGTCCAACGTGTCCGTCATAATGTAGCAGTCATGATAAAAATCACAGATCACTGCCATTACTAGTAAGAAAAAAAAATTAATAAAACTGCCATAAAACTAACCCCTATTTTGTAGACACTATAACCTTTGCGCAAATAAATCAATAAATGCTTATTGCAACTTTTTTACCAAAAATATATAGAATAATATGTATCAGCCTAAACTGAGGAAAAAAATGTTTTTGCTATATTTTTTTGGTTTGATTGGTTTGCGCAAAAGTTTTGACACATTTTTGGGACCATTGTCATTCATACAGCAATCAGTGCTATACAAATGCAGTAATTCCTGTGTAAATGACACTGGCAGTGAAGAGGTTAACCAGGGGGTGGCAGTGTAGGGGTTAAGTGTTCCTAGGTTACCCTAATTTCAGTACTCAGTATAACTTTTAATTAACATAATTTTTCACAAGTTTGTCCATTTGGTGCAGATGTAGGACTTTTTACCCCAATTATTAATAATAGCATGCAATGCCAAGCTGCAGTTCCTAAAACTAGCAAGTACTTTCTTGTATTAAAAGAGCCTTGAGAGAGCAAGAAAGAGAGAGAGAGAGAGAGAGAGAGAGAGAGAGAGAGAGAGAGATACAAATCATTAGTAAGACCTCATCTGGAATATGCAGTTTAGTTTTGGGCACCAGTTCTCAAAAAGGATATTGGAAAACTGGAGAAAGTGCAGAGAAGGGCAACCAAACTGATAAGAGGCATGGAGGAGCACAGCTATGAGGAAAGATGAGCTGAACTGAATGTATTCTCTCCTGAGAAGAGGTAATAATTAGTGATGGCCGAACGGTTCGCCCGGCGGTCGTTTCGCGGCGAATTTCCGACTTTCGCCGTCCGCGGGTTCGAACGCCTTTTTCCGTCGTTCGCCCCGGCGGACTTACGTGTTTAATGTATACAAGAACTTTAACCTTTCGTGACACGTTTATCATGTGTTACAGGACAACCAATTGAGACATGACAGCTCATGGACACTTGGACATTCCCCCTAACCTATAAATACACCCGATCCGGTGGCCATTTTACATTCTTTCTTCTGTCACTGTAGGGAAAGGATCCTGTGTGGAGTAGGGACAGAGAAAACGCTAGCTATTTGGTACACAAAAGTTCTTTTCAGGACTGGTATAGGTGTTAGGTCAGCAGCCTGAGTTTCTTTTGTCAGTTTAGATAAAGGGACAGAGCGCTGTATGCTGCTATTTTAGGGACAGCTCAGCCAGATTAGTCTTTCTTCATCATCATCATCATCATCATCATTAGCTGTTACTATCAGGTCCACAAAAGAGCTGTTCCAGCTAATCGTTCCAGCCTACTCTTTTTTGCCAATTTGTATAGGGACAGGCAGGAAGCAGTGTGTCAGGCAGTGAGGATAATTTTAAAGACTTGCTGTTACTATTAGTTCCACAAAGGTTCTTTTCAGGACTGGTATCAGTGGTACGGTAATAGGCTTGTACACGTATAATATTCTTTCTTCCAAATATAGAAAGAATATTATACTTGACTGCTGCCCTTCTGCTGCAGTCTGCTAATCATTCACAACTCACTTGTTCCACAAAGCTCTTTATCAGGACTGGTAACTTGGTCTGTCTAGGGTGCTACGGTACATAGGCTTGGGTGCGGTACAGTCTGCTGTTCTGTAAGGACCGCTATCGGTCCACAATACATAGGGTTGCC
Organism: Lithobates pipiens; assembly: GCF_037356315.1. Classification (NCBI taxonomy): domain Eukaryota; kingdom Metazoa; phylum Chordata; class Amphibia; order Anura; family Ranidae; genus Lithobates; species Lithobates pipiens. The sequence goes on along the minus strand of NW_027507685.1, from coordinate 165,199,552 downwards.
GTGCACTACTGCTGACCGCTGCCCTATACTGCAGCAGTCCTTCATTGGTATAGGGACTGACGTACAGTCTGCTAATCACTAACACACAACCTGCTTGGTCCACAAAAGTTCTTATAAGGACTGGTAACTTGGTATAGGGTGCTACGGTACATAGGCCTGAGTGCGTTACAGTCTGCTGTTCTGTAAGGACCGCTATCGGTCCACAATACATAGGGTTGCCGTGCACTACTGCTGACCGCTGCCCTATACTGCAGCAGTCCTTCAGCGGTATAGGGACTGACGCACAGTCTGCTAAACACTAACACACAACCTGCTTGGTCCACAAAAGTTTTTATAAGGACTGGTAACTTGGTATAGGGTGCTACGGTACATAGGCCTGAGTGCAGTACAGTCTGCTGTTCTGTAAGGACCGCTATCGGTCCACAATACATAGGGTTGCCGTGCACTACTGCTGACCGCTGCCCTATACTGCAGCAGTCCTTCATTGGTATAGGGACTGACGTACAGTCTGCTAATCACTAACACACAACCTGCTTGGTCCACAAAAGTTCTTATAAGGACTGGTAACTTGGTATAGGGGTGCTACGGTACATAGGCCTGAGTGCGTTACAGTCTGCTGTTCTGTAAGGACCGCTATCGGTCCACAATACATAGGGTTGCCGTGCACTACTGCTGACCGCTGCCCTATACTGCAGCAGTCCTTCATTGGTATAGGGACTGACGTACAGTCTGCTAATCACTAACACACAACCTGCTTGTTCCACAAAAGTTCTTATAAGGACTGGTAACTTGGTATAGGGTGCTACGGTACATAGGCTTGAGTGCGGTACAGTCTGCTGTTCTGTAAGGACCGCTATCGGTCCACAATAGATAGGGTTGACGTGCACCACTGCTGACCGCTGCCCTATACTGCAGCAGTCCTTCAGCGGTATAGGGACTGACGTACAGTCTGCTAAACACTAATACACAACCTGCTTGGTCCACAAAAGTTCTTATAAGGACTGGTAACTTGGTATAGGGTGCTACGGTACATAGGCTTGAGTGCGGTACAGTCTGCTGTTCTGTAAGGACCGCTATCGGTCCACAATAGATAGGGTTGACGTGCACCACTGCTGACCGCTGCCCTATACTGCAGCAGTCCTTCAGCGGTATAGGGACTGACGCACAGTCTGCTAAACACTAACACACAACCTGCTTGGTCCACAAAAGTTTTTATAAGGACTGGTAACTTGGTATAGGGTGCTACGGTACATAGGCCTGAGTGCGTTACAGTCTGCTGTTCTGTAAGGACCGCTATCGGTCCACAATACATAGGGTTGCCGTGCACTACTGCTGACCGCTGCCCTATACTGCAGCAGTCCTTCATTGGTATAGGGACTGACGTACAGTCTGCTAATCACTAACACACAACCTGCTTGGTCCACAAAAGTTCTTATAAGGACTGGTAACTTGGTATAGGGTGCTACGGTACATAGGCCTGAGTGCGTTACAGTCTGCTGTTCTGTAAGGACCGCTATCGGTCCACAATACATAGGGTTGCCGTGCACTACTGCTGACCGCTGCCCTATACTGCAGCAGTCCTTCAGCGGTATAGGGACTGACGCACAGTCTGCTAAACACTAACACACAACCTGCTTGGTCCACAAAAGTTCTTATAAGGACTGGTAACTTGGTATAGGGTGCTACGGTACATAGGCCTGAGTGCAGTACAGTCTGCTGTTCTGTAAGGACCGCTATCGGTCCACAATACATAGGGTTGCCGTGCACTACTGCTGACCGCTGCCCTATACTGCAGCAGTCCTTCATTGGTATAGGGACTGACGTACAGTCTGCTAATCACTAACACACAACCTGCTTGTTCCACAAAAGTTCTTATAAGGACTGGTAACTTGGTATAGGGTGCTACGGTACATAGGCTTGAGTGCGGTACAGTCTGCTGTTCTGTAAGGACCGCTATCGGTCCACAATAGATAGGGTTGACGTGCACCACTGCTGACCGCTGCCCTATACTGCAGCAGTCCTTCAGCGGTATAGGGACTGACGTACAGTCTGCTAAACACTAATACACAACCTGCTTGGTCCACAAAAGTTCTTATAAGGACTGGTAACTTGGTATAGGGTGCTACGGTACATAGGCTTGAGTGCGGTACAGTCTGCTGTTCTGTAAGGACCGCTATCGGTCCACAATAGATAGGGTTGACGTGCACCACTGCTGACCGCTGCCCTATACTGCAGCAGTCCTTCAGCGGTATAGGGACTGACGCACAGTCTGCTAAACACTAACACACAACCTGCTTGGTCCACAAAAGTTTTTATAAGGACTGGTAACTTGGTATAGGGTGCTACGGTACATAGGCCTGAGTGCGTTACAGTCTGCTGTTCTGTAAGGACCGCTATCGGTCCACAATACATAGGGTTGCCGTGCACTACTGCTGACCGCTGCCCTATACTGCAGCAGTCCTTCATTGGTATAGGGACTGACGTACAGTCTGCTAATCACTAACACACAACCTGCTTGGTCCACAAAAGTTCTTATAAGGACTGGTAACTTGGTATAGGGTGCTACGGTACATAGGCCTGAGTGCGTTACAGTCTGCTGTTCTGTAAGGACCGCTATCGGTCCACAATACATAGGGTTGCCGTGCACTACTGCTGACCGCTGCCCTATACTGCAGCAGTCCTTCAGCGGTATAGGGACTGACGCACAGTCTGCTAAACACTAACACACAACCTGCTTGGTCCACAAAAGTTCTTATAAGGACTGGTAACTTGGTATAGGGTGCTACGGTACATAGGCTTGAGTGCGGTACAGTCTGCTGTTCTGTAAGGACCGCTATCGGTCCACAATAGATAGGGTTGACGTGCACCACTGCTGACCGCTGCCCTATACTGCAGCAGTCCTTCAGCGGTATAGGGACTGACGTACAGTCTGCTAAACACTAATACACAACCTGCTTGGTCCACAAAAGTTCTTATAAGGACTGGTAACTTGGTATAGGGTGCTACGGTACATAGGCTTGAGTGCGGTACAGTCTGCTGTTCTGTAAGGACCGCTATAGGTCCACAATAGATAGGGTTGACGTGCACCACTGCTGACCGCTCACCTATACTGCAGCAGTCCTTCAGCGGTATAGGGACTAAGAGTTTTGTCACAGGGTCATTTAAAAAATGACATGCAGAGGAAGAGGCAGGCCCTTCCGCAGGGGTGGTAGGGGTAGGGCAGGAGCAACAGGCTTGAGCCAAAGTGGGAAGTTGCAGAAGGTGCGTTCAATTACTTTAAAGGATGCACCAGACTTGGTTGAGTGGCTCGCTCAGCCTTACTCTTCTGCACCCTCCTCATCCTCTCGATCTGCACCCTCTTCTTCACTCTCTGCTATGTGCACCCCCAAAGACACTACCACCAACAACACGACCACCACCACCACCACCACATACCTTCCGCTTGAGTCACTGGAATTATTTTCCGATCCATATCAAGAGGACATTTCTGATGCGCAGCCACTCTTGGTATTGGATCAGGAAGAGGAGGTAGCAACAAGCGCTACTCAGCAGTCTGACGCCAGTACCCAGATCAGCCCAAGGAGGAGGTTGGTCCCCGGTGTTGCTGCCTACTCTACTTATAGCGGTGGGGAAGGTGACGTTGATGATGACGTGTCTAGTGATGTCACGTGGGTGCCCACAAGAGAGGAAGAGGAGGGGAGTTCAGAGGGAGATATGGACCAGCAGATAGGGAGGAGAAGCAGCAATGACTTACATTGCACAGCAGGGACAAAGCAGACTGCAAATGTATCAGGAGCGAGTCATCGACCATGTACGGTCACATCTGGCGCTCCCAGGACACCGGCACATGGCTCCGCAGTGTGGGCTTTTTTTAACGTGTCCGCTGCTGACAATAGCGTTGCCATCTGCAATCTTTGCAGTCAACGCGTTAGTCGCGGTAAGCCCAATACTCACCTAGGGACGACCGCCTTAAGAAGGCACATGAGCAGCCATCACCGAGCCCAGTGGGAGCAACGGAACACACAAAGCCACACTGCAGGCTCTCACCGTCCAGCCTCGTCTTCTACTTCTCCTTCTCCTCTCTCCTCACAATTGTCCTCCACTCCACCTTCCATCACGCCAAGCTCACATTTTTCTGCAAAAAGGCAGGCTTCCGTGGGCCTAATGTTTGAGCGTAAAAAAATGATGACGCCGGATAACCCTCTTGCCCAACGGTTGGCGGCTGGCTTGTCAGAACTCATAGCCCGCCAACTACTGCCATATAAACTGGTGGACTCGGAGGCCTTTCGCAAATTTGTGGCCATTGGAACACCACAATGGAAGGTCCCAGGAAGGAAGTATTTCTCAGAGAAGGGCATCCCAGAGCTATATGGCCATGTTCAGCGGCAAGTGAATGTATCTCTGGCACACAGTGTCGGTGCCAAGATACATCTGACCACAGACACGTGGTCTAGCAAACACGGGCAGGGAAGGTATATCAGTTTTACTGCCCACTGGGTGAACCTTCTGACGGCCGTCAAGCATGTAACCCGTGGCACCCGTGTAGATTTGGTTTTACCGCCACGGATTGCATGCAGGCCTGACTCTTCTTCTCCTCCTCCTACTCCATCCTCCTCCCTCTCCTCCTCAGCTGCCTCCTCCTTTTCCGCTGCTAGCGTCTCTTCCACTGCACCGCCCAAGCTCCCCAGAACCTATTCCACATGCCAGGTGAGACGTTGCCATGCCGTGCTGCGTCTGTTGTGCCTGGAAGCAAAGAGCCACACTGGCCCGGCACTCCTTTCAGCTTTGCGTTCACAGGCAGATGAGTGGCTAACACCGCTCAATTTGACAGTTGGTAAAGTGGTGTGTGACAACGGTGCCAATCTGCTTAGCGCATTGAAACAGGGCAAAATCACGCACGTGCCGTGCATGGCACACGTCTTAAACTTGGTCGTGCAGCGATTCCTTGTCAAATACCCTGGGGTCCAGGACATCTTGCGGCAGGCAAGGAAAATCTCGGCCCATTTCAGAAGATCTTACACGGCCATGGCTCGCCTTGCTGACATTCAGCGGCGACACCATCTGCCGGTCAGACGTCTTATTTGCGATTGCCCGACGCGATGGAACTCAACCTTCTATATGCTTGATAGGCTGCTCCAGCAGAAACGTGCAGTTAACGTCTACCTGTATGAACTCTGCGAAAGAAACGGTTCTGGGGAGCTGGGTTTTTTTTCACCGCGCCAGTGGCTGCTCATGCGCGACACATGCAGACTTCTGCGGCCATTTGAGGAGATCACCAAACTGGTCAGTCGCAGCCATGGCGCCATCAGTGACATGGTACCTTATGCCTTCTTTCTGGAGCGTGCATTGCGTCGTGTCATTGATCAGGCTGTGGAGGAGCAGGAGCGGGAAGATGAGGAAGTCGCAATGCTGGATGAATTCCCAGGGGGGGCTACTCTATCTGAGACAAGTCAACAACAGGAGTCTGATGAGGAGTCAGAGGAGGATGGTGCCGGGGCGGATGAGCAGGAGCAAGAAGAGCATGCTTTAAACCTTTCTGGGATCCCTGTTGTGCGAGGATGGGGAGAGGAGAATGAAGAGGACGACATTATCCTGGATGATGAGCAGGAGCCAGGCCACCACACCGCTTCCACTTTAGTGCAAATGGGGGCCTTCATGCTCCAGTGTTTTAATAGGGACCCCCGTATAAAAAGCATGAGGGTCAAGGACCAGTACTGGGTGGCAACGTACTTAGACCCCCGGTACAAACACAAAATGGCGGAAATGTTACCGCCGTCGCAGAGGGCTGTCAGAATGCAGCACTTCCAGGCCTTGCTTCGAGAAATGCTGCATTCTGCTTTTGCGTGCGCTGGCAGAGGAGCAATTCCCACTCCCAGAGAAGGATTTGCGGGTACCAATCCAACAGCGCCTGCAAGAAGAGGCCGGTTTGAAGATGTGTTGGTGACTTCGGATATGAGGTCATTCTTTCAGCCGACCCATCGACAGGTGTCATCCGGATCCAGCATCAGGGAACGCCTAGACCGTCAGGTGTCCGACTACATTGGGTTAACGGCCGATGTGGACGCTCTGAGGAGTGATGAACCCCTAGACTACTGGGTGGGCAGGCTTGACCTCTGGCCAGAGCTTGCCCAATTTGCAATCGAACTGTTGGCTTGCCCCTCATCCAGTGTCCTGTCCGAAAGGACGTTCAGCGCAGCAGGGGGGATTGTGACCGATAAGCGTACTCGCCTAGCTCACCACAGTGTTAACTACCTCACATTTCTAAAAATGAATGAGGCATGGATCTCGGAGGAATTCAACACATGTGATCAGTAGACCATGTATATGTCTATAAACAATTTTTGGAATCAAGCACACAGACCTTCTTAATTCATTTGGCTCACTTCCCTGACCCAAAAAAGCACACCGTACTATATGCCCCTACCCTCCTCTTTGAAGAGGTTGAGCGGTGTCATATTTCTACTGGGGCTGCTTATTATGAGGGGTTCCCACCATCCCTGTGCTGTGCTGACTTCCTCCTGGGTGTTCTTATTATGAGGGGCTCCCACCATCCCTGTGCTGTGCTGACTTCCTCCTGGGGGTTCTTATTATGAGGGGATCACACCATCCCTGTGCTGTGCTGACTTCCTCCTGGGGCTGCTTACGGTGCTGCTGTCAGCGCTGTATGTCACGGAGCTGCTGTCAGCGCTGTATGTCACGGAGCTGCTGTCAGCGCTGTATGTCACGGAGCTGCTGTCAGCGCTGTATGTCACGGAGCTGCTGTCAGCGCTGTATGTCACGGAGCTGCTGTCAGCGCTGTATGTCACGGAGCTGCTGTCAGCGCTGTATGTCACGGAGCTGCTGTCAGCGCTGTATGTCACGGAGCTGCTGTCAGCGCTGTATGTCACGGAGCTGCTGTCAGCGCTGTATGTCACGGAGCTGCTGTCAGCGCTGTATGTCACGGTGCTGCTGTCAGCGCTGTATGTCACGGAGCTGCTGTCAGCGCTGTATGTCACGGAGCTGCTGTCAGTGCTGTATGTCACGGAGCTGCTGTCAGCGCTGTATGTCACGGAGCTGCTGTCAGCGCTGTATGTCACGGAGCTGCTGTCAGCGCTGTATGTCACGGTGCTGCTGTCAGCGCTGTATGTCACGGAGCTGCTGTCAGCGCTGTATGTCACGGAGCTGCTGTCAGCGCTGTATGTCACGGAGCTGCTGTCAGCGCTGTATGTCACGGAGCTGCTGTCAGCGCTGTATGTCACGGAGCTGCTGTCAGCGCTGTATGTCACGGTGCTGATGTCAGTGCTCTGTATTACGGTGCTGCTGTCAGTGCTCTGTATCTCCTGCACCCTCTTGTTTGCCTACCCTGGTCCCTGACCTTCCCTCTCCTCCATTGCCTTCATTAGCTCCATAGTCCTGAATTGTCAGAACAATTTCCCAAATAAAAAAAAAATGCTTGTAGTTATCGATCCCAAATTCACCTCATACATGTATTATGCTATTGTCCAGGTGGTGGGACTACGTGCTACCCCCTAATAATTACCCCGTGGCCGCAAATTCGACCTAAAGGTTTGCGAAATTCGCCTCCCATTGAAGTCAATGGAGCCCGCGGCGAACGGTCGTTTTCGCGAACGTTTGTGTCCGTTCGCGTTTCGCGTTCGCGAAACGTCCCGTCGGAAGTTCGTCCATCACGAGTAATAATCCCCTTCAGCCCCTAAAAATGTTACCCCCTTCCTGACCAGAGCACTTTTTACAATTAGGCACTGCATCACTTTAATTGACAATTGTGCATCCTTTTTTCCATACAAATAGAGCTTTCTTGTGGTGGTATTTGATAAGCGGTTCTTATTTTTTGTGCTATAAACAAAAAAAGTGAAATTTTTGAAAAAAAAAATATATTTTTAACTTTTTGCTATAATAACTATCCCCCCAATTTAAAAAAAAATAAAAATTTCTTTATCAGTTTAGGCCAATACATATTCTTCTACATATTTTTGGTAAAAAAAATCGCAATAAGTGTATATTGATTGGTTTGCGCAAAAGTTATAGCATCTACAAACTATGTGAAAGTTTTATGGCATTTTTATTATTATTTTTTTACAAGTAGTGTTGGTAATCTGTGATTTTTAGCGGTACTGCAACATTGCGATGGACAGATCGGACACTTTTGACAATTTTTTGGGGCGTTTGACAATTATACAGTGATCAGTGATATAAAAATGCATTGATTACTGTGTGATTGTTACTGGCAGGTAGGGAGTTAACACTAGGGGCGATCAAGGGGTTAATTGTGGGTTCTAACTGTGTGGGGATGGCAAGGACTAGGAGAGGAGACATATATACTTAGTAGGAACAAACAATATGTTTCCTCTTCCCTGACAGCCAAGGGATTGTGTGTCTACACACACAAATCCCCATGCAGGCGCTTGTGCACGCGATCATGTATGGCCAGCGGTGTTCGTGCCCGCCAGCCACACTCATCGGGTCCCCCATGTGCAGCACGCCCTCTGGTGGCCAAAAAAGGGAAGAACGTACCCATATGGGATTTTACTCAGGGGAGCCATTCTGCCGCTGTATATCTGCGTGAGCCAGTCGGGAACTGGTTAACAGGGTATATGATCATCACCAAGAATAAATACATAAGTGAATTTTAATTTTTAATATTAAGAGCATACTCACCCATCCATCCATGTCTACATGTTTTATTTTGTTGAAAAATCGCTTTGAAAAACACCTTGGTATTTCTAGCCGTGGCCATCTTGAGTAAGGGCAAATGAAATGATAGACCCTTCATTTCTTTGTAAGTGGGCAAAATCTGCAGGGGATCAAATAATTAGGGACAGCAAACCAGCGACAGCAAAACTTACCGCGCCAGCACCATGAGCTACCTGTGTACCCTTCTAGGAGTTACACAGTGTAAATACAGAGATTTGTTGTGCTCCTCTCTCCATCCATGAAAAATATACCTGCACATCATACTGGATATCTGTCGATGAGCAGTGTTCGGCCTTGATCTGGGATAGCGATTGTAGATGGCACATCTCCATAAATACGGTGATTAACACCACAAGCCTACATGACTTAAGAGTTCTATACCCCTTTAAGTTCATATAATCCAGTAAGCCTTTGCACAGACGGTGGTGGTGGTTGTCTGCAAATATTTTTTTTTACTGTGTTTCCAGTGTGGCTCCAGTGATGTCAATCAGCTGATTTTTCATTTATATATTATATCATATTTATATTGCACATTTATATCAAGAATTCTGTATGGACTTTGTTTCTTTTTATATCACATTACTTTTTCCAGTTGATTTGTATTCACTCTCAGCATTTTGTACTTTCACATTGGTGATACATATTTTTACATTTTATTTTTCCCTTTATAGGGCTTAAAAACCTTTTTTGTTTATTTATTTTTTACATCTGGTCACACAGTTTTGTATCATTCTTTGGTTGTATATTTGAGCGCTGCATATTATTCTATGATCAAATAATTATTTTCCCCACTGTAATTCATGTAGCGTGCGGCAGCAGGATGTGCTTAGATAGGAAAACCTCTCCTCCCCTCCCCTCCCCTCCTTCAGCTGAAAGAAAAATGTAATTGAGACATCTGGGATGTATGACATAATTTTGGCCTAGGCCAGAACCCAAAAAGCAACTGAAGAAGTGTAAAAAAAAAGAAGTTTAAAACAAGTAAATATAATATACCCTCCTATCCATTTACTAATACTAGCATCATAAGGATTAAACATAGGTAATGTTGATTGAGAGAATTCAGTTCAGTTTTAATTTGTTTATAACTTATGTCAAGCCTCTAACTCTACTAGCTCATCTTAGCCCTTGTACACACGGTCAGAAATTCCGACGGAAAATAATCCGACCTTGTGTGGACTTTTTCCTTCTGAATGCCCGATCAACAGAGTTTTAGAGCTGGATATAAAATTTTCTGACAACATGATCCGATTGGACTTTGTCCGATCGTTTGTAGAGAATTCTGATCGGACAAAGTGCCATGCATGCTCAGATCAAATTACAAGCTATTGGCTACTAGCCTGAACGTAGTCCCGTTGTAACCAACGAACATCATCACGTTCCGAACGATCAGATTTTCCGACAACTTTGTCTGACCATGTGTATGCAACACCAGTTTTGGACAAAATCCGTCAGAAAAAATCAGATGGATTTTGTTGTCGGACTGTCCGATTATGTTCAAGGGCTAACACCACCATGTCCAGGTAATGCTGCTATACAAGGGTGTTTCTGTTGCTTCTCCATAGATAGAAGAGTCACAAACAAACAACAAGTGTTTTACTGGCCAAAACAACTATTGCAAATTAAAAAAAATATATAAAAATTAAAAACAAAAAAACAACAAAAAACCCCCCAGAAAACTGAAGCAGTCACCACATTTAAGTATTGGTAAGCTGCAAAATATTACATTTTTGTTATGCATGCTTTTTACAGCTAGTTTACCTAGAAAATGAAAATCACTACAAGGTTACAAGGTGCAAGGTGTCTTTACATTGTAATGATTTTCAGTACAGTTATTTTATAAAGGTTTTTCCCCAACTTTTTTTTTTATTATTTTGACCCTTAAATTTCTACTCAGTGGTTCAGTCTAAGCTTAAAATGGTGAATATCACAGAGCATTGAAGCAGCAATCCCATTATGTGCAAATACTTATAATATTCCTTGTGTCCTGGTGATTTTTCACTGATAAGAACAGTGGCTTTGAACTTGACCTTGTAGCAGGATAGGTTTCCTGTGTGTTAGAAGATTGTTTATTATGGAAGAGGCTGTGATATATGCAACACTGTCAAACTGTCAGCACAGATAGGACATTTGGGAAATAGAAAACACGGCAGCCATGGACTGTCTTTCATAGCTGCTAGAATGCAAACCTACTTAAACTTGCTTTATGCCAACAATATATTGTTGTGTGAAAAACATGTAATAATATGGTGTAGAAATAGGTACTATGAGATATTTTACCTTGCTCCTTCCTTTCATCACAACAGAAAACTGTTTACTAGATTTTGCAGCTCCATGCATCTTCAAAAAACAAGCACAAACAAAAAACATAGGAATAGTGTAGTAATTTTATAAAATGTGGAAAAATAAAAATGCACTCACAGGGAAGTAACATAATGGTATATACAGTATATACAGTATATATATATATATATATATATATATATATATATATATAGAGAGAGAGAGAGATAGATAGATAGATAGATAGATAGATAGATAGATAGATAGATAGATACATTTTTATATTATTCACAACTGATATGAGATCAGTGTATTATAATAAGCAAACCCGTCAATTATAAAATAGTTTTCACTTTTGAATTTTCATTGCAACCAAATCGAGTTAGATTGGAGTGGTCAATTTAAGTATTCAGTAAGTTAACACTATAACAGTGTTCAGTTGTTCTTGCCTACATAATATTTATAGGGTATATTTATAGTTCTTTTTGTAGGGTATTTCTAAGAGATATTTTCTATTGCAAATAATTTTAAATCTTAAAGCTGCAGGACATCACTCTGGATTCATCTAATGAGGGGGCCGGTTATTTCTGGGATCCATCAAATGGCATAGCCTAACTCCAGTAGAAATCTCATAAAGAAACTGTGCCGCTTAAAGCTCTGCTCAGCATTTCTCAGGTCTTGGTTGTGCAACAGGTGCTGACTCTTTAAGCTATCCATAGTAGGGATGAGCTTTGAGTTTGAGTTGAACATTGCCTGTTCGCCTGTTCACCGAACAGCGAACAATTTGGGGTGTTCGTGGCAAATTCGAAAATCTGTGGAAAACCCTGTACAAGTCTATGGGAGAAATCTAAAGTGCTCATTTTAAAGGTTTATATGCAAGTTATTGTCATAAAAAGTGTTTGGGGACCTGGGTCCTGCCCCAGGAGACATGTATCAATGCAAAAAAAGTTTTAAAAACTGACATTTTCTCGGGAGCAGCGATTTTAATAATGCTTAAAGTGAAATAATAAAAGTGTAATATTCCTTTAATTTTTTTACCGGGGTGTGTGTATAGTATGCCTGTGAAGGGGCGCATGTTTCCCGTGCTTAGAACTGTCCCTGCACAAAGTGTCATGTCTACAGGAAAAAAAGTAATTTAAAATCACTTGCGGCTATAATGAATTGTCGGCTCCCCGTAATACAGAGAACAGTAATTGAAAGTCATTGATAAAAAAAAAAAGAAGCATGGGGTTCCCCCAAATTCAATTACCAGGCCCCCTTCAGGTCTGGTATGGATTTATGGGGAACTCAATGGCAAATTTAAAAGAAAAATGGCGTGGAATTCCCCCTAAAAATCCATACCAGATCCGAGCACGCAACCTGGCAGGCCGCAGGAAAAGAGGGGGGACGAGAGAGAACAATTTTTTACACTTTCTTTGTGAAATGGTAGGGGTACTTTTCTATCCCCTTACCATTTCAAACAGGGGGGGCAGGATCTGGTGGTCCCCTTGTTAAAGGGGGCTTCCAGATTCTGATAAGCCCCCTGCCTGCAGACCCCCACAACCACCGGCCAGGGTTGTGGGGATGAGCCCTTGTCCCCATGAACATGGGGACATGGTGCTTTGAGGGGTCGCAGACCCCCAAAGCATCCTCCCAATGTTGAGGGCATGTGGCCTGGTACGGTTCAAGAGGGGGGCACTCTCTCGTCCCCTCTTTTCCTGCGGCCTGCCAGGTTGTGTGCTCGGGTAAAGGGTCAGGTATGGGTTTTTAGGGGGAACTCCACGCCATTTTTTTTTTAATTTGGCGTGGAGTTCCCCTTAAAATCCATACTAGACCCTGGTATGGATATTTGGGGGAACCCCACGTAATTATTTTTTTATTAATGACTTTCAATGACTGTTCTCGGTATTATGGGGAGCCAACAATTCATTATAGCCACGAGTGATTTTAAATGACTTTTTTTCCTGCAGAAATAACACTTTGTGCAGGGACAGTTCTAAGCATGGGAACACATGCGCCCCTTTACAGGCATAGTATACACACCCCCCAGGTACGAAATTTAAAGGAATATTATACTTTTATTGTTTCACTTTAAGCATTATTAAAATCACTGCACCCGAAAAAAAAATGCAGTTTTTAAAACTTTTTTTGCATTGATACGTGTCCCCTGGGGCAGGACTCAGGTCCCCAAACACTTTTTATGACAATAACTTGCATATTAGCCTTTAAAATTATCACTTTTGATTTTGAATGTTCGAGTCCCATAGACTTTAATAGGATTCTAAAGTTCACACAAAGTTTAGGTCTGTTGGCAGGTTCTGGTGCGAACTGAACCGGGGGGTGTTCGGCTCATCCTTAATCCATAGTGCTAAACATATCTAGTAATCTAACAGGGGCATATAAAGACAAATGAATAAAAGTGCATTTAAAAAGAATGGTTTCGAAAATATTAATAATAATATTATATACAGATATATAGCTATAGACATAGCTATATATCTATATCTATATATAGATAGATGGATGGATAGATAGATAGATAGATAGATAGATAGATAGATAGATAGATAGATAGATAGATAGATAGATAGATAGATAATATATATCATATATATCAATAATAAATATTATGAATGCATAATATGTTGTTTGAAGCTACTTGATATTTTAAAGCTTCCTAAAAGATTAGGATTTCTTCTTAATTATGCCATTTCTTTTTGTATTTATTTGGCCAGCCATTTCTCCTTTTTTTTCATTTATTTATATTTTCCTTAGGGATCAGCGAACTGACAAAGTTTGGTTCATGGAAGGTTCATTGAACTCAGTCTTTGAACCCCAAACATATTGCTGAAACCTATTAAAATCTATGAAAAACAAATCTTGCTATTTTGTTCCTCTTTTTAAGGCTAATTTGCAAGTTTTAGTTAAAAAATGGATGGTTAGCCAGGCATTGCCATAGTGCGATTGCACCAACGCCAACATTTAAACAAAAAAATACCATTCAGTGGGAAGAGGGTAATTTAATGACTTAAAGGGCAACATTAAAAATACACAAATCCTCTCATTAATATGCCCTCAAGATGCCTGAAATCTCCACAAAAAGTCACAAAGCCGTATGAGTTAATCTTTTAAAAGTGGCATTTAAAAAAAAATTTATATATATATTTTGGGATCTGGCTGCCTATAAAGAGGAGTTTCCAGATTCAAGTCCCATTCTGCAAACCCCCGCATCCTCTTAGGGATCGCATGTTGGGTCATCATGGGAACAAGATACTTTGGAAGGGGGTAGGCTGTAATACTCCCTGCAGTTTCTAAATGCTGAAGGCATGTCACCTTTTATTGTTCAGGAAGGGGGAGTGGTGCTCACTGGCCTGTCTTTTATGGCCACTCAGGCTGCATGTCTGAATAGAGGCCTGGAATAAATTTTAAGGATAATCCCATGCATTTTTCCTTGTTTTAAAAAAAATTAGCATTTCCCCTTATTCATACCAGCCCCTTATCCATGATGATCTGCTGCAAATGACAAATCCCTAGCTGGCTTACATAGTTACATACAGTAGTTTTTCAGGTTGAAAAAATACACACGTCCATCCATCTAGTTCAACAAATAAAAAAAAATACCAGAATACCAGCCAGAGATCCTCGGCAATGTTTTTGACCAAATATGGCCATGATATTAAAGGTTTTTTCACTGCGAAAAAAAATTCTGTCACTGAGCAGCTCCCCAGCCCCCCCCCCCCCCCCTGTTTTACTCACTTGAACCCGTTCGTTCCCACGCTGGAGATGTGCACACCCTATCTGGCCGGGGGAATTGGCTTTTGATTGGATAGATTGATAGCTGCGCAGCCATTGGCTCCCGCTGCTGTCAATCAAACCCAATAACACAGGTACCGGGTTCGGGGCCGAGTTCGGCTTTCTGTGTCTATGGACAAAAGCATGACGCTGGAGTACACCCACATGGTTACCCCCAAGGAGAGAGCTTCTCCTAGGGGGTTTCCCAATGCGGGGAGGAGCTGATAGTGCCCCCGAGGGAAGAGGAGGATTGGGACCAGTCTGGGCAAAATTAGCTGCACAGTGGAGGTAAGTATGACATGTTTGTTATTTAAAAACAAACAAACAAACAAAAAAAAACATTAGGGTATAGTAGCCCTTTAATGTCATTAACATGATTATTGCAATACTTTGATGTTTACCAGCTGCAGAAATAAGCTGAAAAACTATCTGAGTGTTCTCCCTACAGTTTTCTATAAATGTGTTTTAGTTTTCCTAAAGCATTAGATTCAAAATTATTATGCTGAACCATTAATCTGCTGCCTGGTTTGCGGTATCTAGCCCATGTTTCTCTCGCTGTAGGTGACAAAGTGTCTTGCAATTTATTGTTCTGCATGGAATGAGGGATTGAAACCCTCTGTTTCTGTTGTTTGTGTTCATCTATCACTAGAATGTGGACATTGCGTTACTGATTATCACATACCTTATTTTTTTTACCTATAAAGGCCTTTGGTATGGTCATTTTATTTCTATCAAACTGCCAGTCCAGTTTGCATCAGTAGATCATTTTTCTACTATTATGCCATACAATGTATCTTAAACTTTGGTCTTCAATCAGCTTTAACAGTGCATGGTTTCAAAGCTCCTTCCACAGCATAAAAGGAAAAATCATTGCAGAGAGGTTTCAAAGCAAGATACTGGCTGAATTTGATAAAAAAAAGTAATGTTAATTAGACTGTCTATCATTAATCAAAAGATTTTCTACATTTTTGTATATATTTGTGGCCCTGCAAGAAAAATTGCACATTAGATGCGGTATTTCACTAAAATTAACACAAGTTAAAACTCTCTTAGCTGCCAGTGGAAGAACTCCTCCAGTGAGAGTGTGTGTGTGTGTGTGTGTGGGGGGGGGGGGGGGGGAATGGCAAAGGGAAAGGACAGACAGTTCCTGGTGGTAGGGGACTCAATTCTTAGAAGGACAGAGAGGGCAATCTGTGACAGAGACCTGAAGCGCTGAACTGTATGCTGTCTACCGGGTTGTGCTATTCAGCATATCATGGATCTAGTGGACAGATTCCTGGGAGGGGCTGGGGAAAACCGGGCTGTCATAGTCAGAGGCAGATGGAGTGTCCTAAATAACAATTTTAGGGACTTGGGAGCTAAATTGAGGAAAAGGACCTCCAAGGTAGTATTCTCAGGAATACTACTGGTACATCGAGCTACACCAGAAAGGCAGAGGGAGATTAGGGAACAAGTGGCTGAGGAGCTGGTGTAGTAAGGAGGGATTTGGGGTCCTGGAGGACTGGGCTGACGCCTCAGTCAGTCACCAGTACTATAGAAGGGACATACTGCACCTAAATGAGGAGGGTGCAGATGTATTGGGAGTAAAGATAGACAAAAAGTTAGAGGGGTTTTTAAACTAGGTGATGGGGGAGGGTGCAGAGGTTGAGATAGTCAGCACGTAAACCCAAGGTAAGTATAGTAAAAAGTCCTAGTTGCCATCTTGGAACACCCAATAAGAGGATAGCATGCGACCGGTCTAAACTACATGGCATGTTCCCCAATGCCAGGAGCCTGGCAGACAAGATGGGTGAACTGGAGATACTGTTGTTTCATAGTTTCATAGTTAGTAAGGTTGAATAAAGACACCAGTCCATCCAGTTCAACCTGAGTGAGTGTCTACAATTGTCCCTGTACATTGCACACTCACATCGGTTCCTACCTTCAAGGAACCCACACGAGGAGTATTTGTATTTTGTGGGAATTTCAGAGAATTTCAGGGATAGAGAGGGTAAAAAAAGGGGGGGGTACGTCTGTGTATCAAGAATAATGTACAAGTGAATGTGAGAGGTGACATTACAAAGGGAGCCAAGGAGGAGGTGGAATCCTTATGGGTAGAGCTCCAAAGGGATGAAGCTAAGGAAAAAATAATACTGGGAGTATGCTATAGGCCCCCTAACATGAGGGAGGAGGGGGAGGCGGACCTCCTATCACAATTTGGATTTGTAGCAAGGATGGGAAGTGTTATCATAATGGGGGATTTTAATTATGCAGACATTGACTGGGCGAAAGGAACCACACATTCCTCTAAGGATTGCCAGTTCCTATAGGATAATTGCAGGACAATTTCATGGGTCAGATGATAGACCAACTAGAAATAAAACGTTACTAGAGATACTGATTACCAACAACACAAACCTGATCATGGATTTGGAAATAGGGGGCAATTTAGGAAACAGCGATCACAAGTCAATTGGCTTCAGTATAAATCACACAAATAGGTAACATAAGTGAAATACAAAGACACTGAATTCAAAAGAACCAACTTCCCTAAACTAAGAACCTTGCTAGAAGATATACATTTGGATAAAATCTTGGGAATAAAGAACATGGAGGAGAGATGGGTTTACTTTAAGAGCATATTAAATAAGGGCATTAGCCAGTGCATCCCATTGGGTAATAAATTTAAAAGAGCGAACAAAAGTCCTGGATGGCTTGCCACCAATGTATTAAATGCATATAAAAGGAAAGGCCTTCAAAAAATACAAGGTTGAGGGATCATCTGCATTCATACTTCATAAAGAATGCAACAATAAATGTAAGGGTGCAATTATGGCAGCTAAGATAGCACACGAAAGACACGTAGCGAAGGAGAACAAAAAAAATCCCAAGAAATTCTTTAAGTATATAAACAGTAAATTAGGGAAGACAGACCATATTGGCCCCATAAAGAATGAGGAAGGACATCTGGCTACAAAGGATGCAAAGGTATTGAATTTTTTCTGCTCCTCAGTATTCATGAGGGAATTAGGGGGTTTTCAGTAACCAAAACTGTAGTGTTTATCCTTGTGACACATTACAGGAAGCACCCTCATGGCTAACAGAGGACAGAATTAGAATTAGACTTGGGGAACTTAACATTAGTAAATCACTGGGACCCGATGGCTTGCACCCAAGAGTACCTGGGGAACACAGTCAAGTAATTGCCAGACCATTGTTCCTAATTTTTAGGGACAGTCTACTGACTGAAATGGTACCAGCAGATTGGAGAAAAGCCAATATAACAACAATATTTAAAAAAGGGCCAAAATACATCTCCGGGGGTCCTAGTAGATGATAGGCTCAGCAATTGCATGCAATGCCAAGCTGCTGCTAACAAAGCAAATTGAATATTGGCATTAGCATTTGCATAAAAAAAAGGGATTAACTTAACAGGGATAAAATTAACACTTAACCACTTTACAAGACTCTGGTCTGGCAGCACCTGGAGTAAGCTGTCCAGTTCTGGGCACCAGTCCTCAGGATGTACTGGAAATGGAGCGAGTACAAAGAAGGGCAACAAAGCTAAAGTGTCTGGAGGACATTAGTTATGAAGAAAGATTGTGAGCACTGAACTTATTCTCTATGGAGAAGGGACGCTTGAGAGGGGATATGATTTCAATTTACAAATACCATACTGGTGACCCCACAATAGGGATAAAACTTTTTTGCGGAAGGGAGTTTAACAAGACGTGTGGCCACTCATTAAAGCCTACTATGTAACTATGTAAAAAATTTTGTTTTTCTGAGCCCCCATCATATTATATGACCTTATGACCAAAAAAAGAAGAAGAGGGAAGCACATTCTATAAGAAAAACAAAGCAAAGAAAAAGGCGCGTCTAAGTGCAGTAATAAAACAGTATAATGACAAGGAAGGGTTAAAAACACTTACAAGATGTTAGTGAAAAACAGGCATATCAATGAATCCATAACATCCAACGGGATGCTTCCTAAGAGTAAAGAAAGCTGCAGGTGAAAGTTCCAGCTGACCACCGATGGGAAACACTGTATCTCTGATCCAAGATGAAGAGCCATGCTATCAGGAACAGCATGGAATCCAGGCAATCGGAAGTAGTGTCAGAGTGGGCAGCATATGTTTCAGGGCATGCCCAGTTGCTCCTCTTCAAAAAAGAAGGAGCGACTGGGCATGCTCAGAAACATGTCCTGCCCACTCTGACTTCACTTCTGTTTGCCTGGATTCCATGCTAGTCTTGACAGCATGGCTTTTCATCTTGGATCAGGGACACAGTGTTTTCCACGGCTGGTTGGCTGGAACTTCCACCTGCAACTGTCTTTACTTCCAGGAGGCATCACGCTGGACATTATGGATTCATTGATATGCCTGTTTTTCACTTCTATCTTGTAAGTGTTTTGAACCCTTCCTTGTCATTAAAGTGTTTTATTAGTGCACTTAGAAGTGCCGTCCTCTCTGATCTGTTTACGCTTTCTGACATGGTCACTTATGACATATGTCACTTAAATAGACTTTATGGAAAAGAAGAATTAAAGTTAAAAGCTATCATTTTGGAAAAAGGTTAAAGCCATATTAACAAAAATGGACAGTTGTAAGTAGCCCTGTGAGTTTAATGTCGGTAAATGTTTTTTGAGCAGCAGAGAAAATAATTTACCGTATGAATAAAACTGTAATCTTAAAGGAACTTTGTCACGTGTTATACGTTATTGCTCTTATTTTTTTTCACTGTCATTTCACGGTCAGTTTAAGACAGGTTGGAGCTCTGAATGAGAGCCAAACTGTGGTCCTCTATGCTGGAACTATGCAGGTACTTCGAACATAATTTGATCTATAGCTCATTTAACAGTCTCTTTGCAAGAGGTCATTCAGAGAAATTTCTGAGCTGTATTTTGTAATTTGAGTGGATCATGTTGGATTGTGACACTGTAATGTTGGCACAGTACTGTAAATGCTGTGCTATTTGGCAAACATAAAATTAAACCCAGAAATATTGACAAATTATCGGAGCCAGAATATTCGCCATGTTACAAGTTCTATACTATAATCAGTGTGCCATAAGTACAGTATCTCATTGCTTTGAGATGTGTCTTACCCAAATATCGAGGAACAAAATGCATCTGTGCCTTCTCCTTATTCAGTTATTCTCATTTTTAGTCTGATGTTCAGACCCCTATAAAAAATAACTTTTAATTCAATGACCAAAACTGTCCTACATTCATCCTTTCATTTACCTTCTGGGGTTTTACCAACTATTTGTCGAAACTTCTTCCAAAAATATTCTAATTTTGGACATGTCCAAAATATATGTAAAATTGTTCCCCTATCCTCTTGACATCTCCAACACTGGTCCGAAAGAGAAGGATATATCCTTTGTGATTTTACCGCAGTTTGATACTACATGGTAACCACTTTAAAATTTGTCTCCTGTACTTTGGTGCATATAGAGTATCTGTGTATAAGGCTAAAGATATTTTGACGTTGACGTGCTGTAAACTTGCATCCAATATCTATCTCCCATGCCCTAAGGCATGGCAGCTGATAGTCATCTGATGGCGTAATCAAGAGCTGATATACAGTCGATAAAGCATGTGGCATTGCCCCCTCCTCTGTACAGTAGATCTCATATCTGGTCAAATTTTGGCTAAATCCATCTGAGGATGGTAGAGACCTCAAGAAATGGGTCAATTGTAAAGCTCTCCAATGATCCAGTCCAAAGATACCCATTTTATCCATAAATTCTAGCATAGACGGCCACTTATTATTAACCAAAAAATGCGATACCTGGAAGTGACCATGTTGCCTTATTGACAATAAGGTATTGTCAAAAAGGTATTTCAATTTTTAATGGACTAGCCTAAAATGAAAAATGGAAACATATTAAGGTTCATATAGGCTGTGGAACAATTATATTATATATCAAGCCACAGATGATTTTCAGTTTTCGATAGAGTGGGGAAGAATTATAACAGAACAGGATGAAAGCGAATTACCTTCACTTTCTGTCCATCTGATTATGGTTTAATTCATCAGAAAGTAAGAGAAAATCTGGAACAGGGACACAGACGGAAATAAAAAATGTCTCAAAGTGACTCTAGCCTTGCCCTGCTCTACTAAAGAAGAGTATCTAGATTTCTGTCTGTGTTGCTTTTGGAGAAATATGCTCATGTTTTTTCAAGTAAAATGCTACAATGCATGATGGGAAGTGGAGGGCACAAAAGGAGCCTTGAATAGCAATACATTCTTCCCCATGCTACCAAAAACTAAAACAAAAACTTTTGTCTGGATATACACATTAGGGAAATGCTAATTTTTGGTTTACCAAAAAGTAAATGTAATCTTTTGCTGGTATTCTCACCTCTCCTGCACCAGGATCTTCTGTATCTATGACAAGCTTTCCTTTGCCAATGCCCATGCAAAAGGTCCTTCTGTTTTTCAAAACTGTAAAAATGATAACTACAGTTTGCTGTAATCCTGTTGTCTTAAGCTACAAATGCTTTATGTGAAAGACAGGCCTGTGTAAATAAGGCCTCAAGCACACACGCATATTAAAGTAGTCCTAGCAGAAAAATCCAGTATGAAAAAGGATCATTTTGGCTCTTAATTACACTTGTTTACAGGCTTATGGCATTTAAAATAATATGCACGTAAACTCATTCTATTGGCCAGAATATTCACTTATTATAGCCATTTAAATTTACACATGTTAAGCCTCGTACACACGATCAGATTTTCTGACGGGAATTGTGTGATGACAGGCTGTTGGTGGAAAATCCAACCGTTTGTACGCTCCATCGGACAATTGTTGTCAGATTTTCCACGGACAATTGTTGGATGGCAGGCTTTAACATTTTCTGCGGGCAAATGTCTGTTGCTGGATTTTCCGAGTGTGTGTACACAAGTCCATCGCACAAAAGTCCAAAGTACAAACAAGCATGCTCGGTAGCAAGGACGAGCTGGAAGTGGTCAGTCTTGTAAACTAGTGTTTGTAACGGAGAATTAACATCTGTGACATGACAAATTATATAATCTCAAAATGTAGTGCACATTATCTTCTTTTTTAATAATAATGAAGCTGTTTTGCTGGTGATAATGATGGAGTTATGGCAAACACATTTCCAAATGATTTTTTTTTTCTAGTGATATCAAGAATAATATTATTATGCTTGTTATTTGATTAAATTTTTGGTGCACCTTACCACAACACCATTATCCTTTAGTTTTTAAGATCAAAGATACAACTGTGTTGGTGTCCCTTGTTAATTTTACATTGTATTTTTTTAAATGTAACTGGCTACTCCCAAACTGTCATTTGAACTAAAACACATAGCCAAGTATTATCTCTACAGTTTTTTATTGTGCATTAAAAAAAGAAAACAAATACAATTAGACATGCTATCTGCAATATAACTTAACCAAAAATTGCATTCTATGCATCCAAAAATATAGAAAATATACCAAATCAAATCATTATTGAAACCAAAAAATAAAATAAAAGCCTCATGCATGTGTCCTGCTTGTTAATATAGGGAGTCAACAATGCCAAGAGTTGGTGAAAGCAGGGGTCCGTCATCCGGAGATAATTCCGAAAATCATCTGGATTATTCTCCTGGAGCTCCCGCAGCAATGGCATATGACATAATAAAGCAACCAATGTTTGGTCCAAGAACTCCTCCTGTTCCTGGACGGGACTTGGGTCAAAGCAATAACTCCATGGCCAATAATAAATAACACTTTATCTCCTCTGATTTTGCAACATGGCTGGTTGACGAACGGCCATTCAGAAACAAACTGAAAACCGTGAACTGAGAAGCACAAAATTAAAAGTGCAAAATGAAAAGCACAAACCAACACTCATCAAACTTCTACTAACATGAAATTAGCAGAAGGAGCCCAAAAGGGTGGCGCTAAAGAGCTGAAAAAACACTAGTACTGTACGTCACTATGTTCGTGTTTGTTGGCCGACAATTGTGTGTCGTTTGTATGCAAGACAATTCTGGGGCCAACGCTCTTTAGACGAAAGTCCAAGGTTTTGTTTGTGGAAAATTCGATCGTGTGTACAAGGCTTTAATGTGCTATTGCAAATGTTTATAAGCAATAATGCCAGTTTAGGATATTTTTTGTTTTTATGCCTCTGAATGCTACTCTAAATTCCAGAATGTGAATGGACAAGCTGGCTAAAATAGAGTTTCATTAAGAGGCATAAAGAAAAAAATGAAAAATTCCTCTAAAGGCAGAATTTTTAGTGTCAGCATACATGGGGGTCTAAGAGTATAATGTGGGAGATAAATCAACAGATATGACTATTTTAGAGCTTCAGAAAAAAACTGTTTAAAAGTGGCCAAAGATGACTTGTGTTATTTAATAGTCATTAGACTGATTGGAAAAAAAAAACTGGTTCCTCCATCCACACAAGAAAGGTGGATAGAGGAACCCTCCCTGTTTTGACATTGTATTCGAATAGTGGGATTCCTACACATCCAGAATATACTGATCAGCAGCTGCAGGCCATTGGCTGCAGCCGCTGATCAACAAAAATTCCCAGCATTCCTGTACAACAGAAGTCATTCTAGCCATCAAATTCAATTGAATGGGGACAGCCATAGATGGATCAAAATTCACCTAGTCCCTGCTAAACTGACTGAATTTCAATTAATCTTTGGCCAGCTTAAGAGAAGAAAGTCTTGCATTAGCTCTAAAACAGTGGTTCTCAACCCTGTCCTCAAGTACCCTTAGAGAGGGAAATAAAGTGAACCTTCTGCTCTGTCCTATTTGGATAAAAGGCAGGTTTGCTTTAAACTCTTTCAGAACATTGCTTTAACCACTTCAGCCCTGGAAGAATTTAACCCCTTCCTGACCAGAGCACTTTTTTGCAATACGGCACTGCGTCGCTTTAACTGACAATCATGCGATGTTGCACCCAAACAAAATTGACGTCCTTTTTTTCCCCACAAATAGAGCTTTCTTTGAATGGTATTTGATCACCTCTGCTATAAACAAAAACTATTTGTTTTGCTATAATAAATATCGCCCTCAAAAAATGTAAAAAAAAAAAATTTCTTCATTAGTTTAGGCCAATATGTATTCTACTACATATTTTTGGTAAAAAAAAAAAAATCGCAATAAGTGTATATTGATTGTTTTGCGCAAAAGCTATAGCATCTACAAAATTGGGGATAGCTTTATGCCATTTTTATTATTCTTTTTTTTTTTTACTAGTAATGGCGGTGATCATCGATTTTTAGTGGGACTGTGATATTGCGACATATCGGACACTTTGAAACTTTTTTGGGACCAGTGACATTTATACAGTGATCAGTGCTAAAAAAAATTCACTGACTACTGTATAAAGGACACTGGCAGGGAAGGGGTTAACACTAGGGGGCGATCAAGAGGTTATGTGTGTTCTATGGAGGTGTTTCTAACTGTGGGAGGAGTGTACTGACAGGGAATACAGAGAGATTGCTGTTCCTGATCACTAGAAACAAACAATCTATCTCTACTCCCTTGACAAAACGGGGATCTGTTTGTTTACATTAACAGATCCCCGCTCTGCTTCTCTGAGGAGCAATCGTGGGTGGCCGGCGGACATCACAGCTACTATAGCTCTTAGGCCCTTTTCACACTGGGGCGGTTTTCAGGCGCTACAGCGGTAAAAAATAGCGCCTGTGTCTGTGTTTTCTACAATGGACATGCTTCAATCAGTAGAGCATTCCAAATACGTTTTTTTAGATGAATTATTTTCGCAATTCCCAAAAGACTTTTTCAAGGTACATTTCAAAATAGGAGAGAATGTATATATGAAATTATGCACACTATTTAGAAAAATTGAGGATTCAATCATAACACTTAATCACCAAAAATGGGACAAGTTTTTTCTTGAAAACTACCTTTCCTCCAAAATTACCCCGAGGGGCCTCAGAATAAAAACTAGATGTGCCTTCCTCTCACCCGATCTCCAAACCGAATGGGAACATATCTCTGAATTTTGTTCCCAAAAATGGATAAACATCATTTTGAAACAGCGTGACCTCAAAAGCACGTCTCTTTCAGAAAAACTAAAAAATCAGATACTAAACCTCACTAAGGAGACACCAAACCTTCCCAGCACATGGCTAGATCTACTAAAGAAAAAAACAAAATTAGATGAAGATAAACTAATTAAGACAAAACTCCAAAAAATGAGACGAGATGTGGATGACTACAACAACAAAAGGGTCTTCCAATGGAAAACCAATAACTCTGCTCCAGTGCCTCTAATGCAGATCCAATTTCCACCGTCCTTTCGGCCCTTCAAAACCCACCACCCTCCTATACTTCCCTCCCAATATCCCTCCCAACATCCATACTCAAAACACACCAACCAACCAACACAACACATATCATCCTACAATCCAGAACCCATAAGGGAGAACAGCCCCCACACCTCACAACCAAAACCTAAACGGTATAGAAAACCAAAAAGAAATATAGAAACCCTACAAAATAGAAAATATACCACTACTCCTATTGACAGTGCAATTAATAACAAACCAACAAACACCCCCAACCAACACAAAAATAGTAATAAAAATAATACCAATAGAGGTGATAATACCCCTCCAGGACACACAAAAAAGAGTAATCAGGCTACCTCCAATACAACCACTCCGGATGTTCCTGTAAAACAGTCTCTCCAAAGCACACATGATACTAACATTCCAATGGGTCAATATAAAACCTATTCACAAATAGTCCAAAATTGCCCTCTCGAGTTTCCCACACAGACAGACGACCAGTCTTTTTTAGTCCTAACCCCTCAACCTGCACAAAAAAGAAAACTAGAAGAGGCAGAAGAGGGGGGAGAAGAAACAAAACCCAAAGAAAAGTTTGCCAAACTATAAAAATCTACAACCTTTCTTCACATACCCTGGTCCCAGATGAAATCTCTCTACTTAATAAAGGACTCAACTTCGCACCCACCAGCCAGCCCAACCCTTTCACTTTATTTGTGGATCTAAACAAATTTATACGTAATCTCACAGTGAAACGCTTTTTCAATATCAAATCCAATAAGGAAAATCCCAACAATACCACAATACCCAGTATGTACAATACCTCTCCTTTATGTACAAAAAATATATACCAAGATGATCCCTGCCTAGCCATTTTGGAAGAATTATACAATATGAATGAAGACCCCGCCGTCACCACCATTAGTCTCTCAGACACTTCTTGCATTTATTATCAACCAGATTCCCCCCCAATAAAACACACTTCTCTTAGGCCAAAATCCATCTTCAACCCCAGCCAGGCAAAAGGCCCTTACATACAAAGTTTCTACCAGGTTGTGTATGCAGATATCAAACGACTTTGTAAATTAAGGCCACCCCCCTCCCCCCTGCATCACCACAGGAACAACCTAACCCCACAAGAAGCCCGGGCTCTCCAAAGTCTAGCAAAAAATAACTCTATTGTCATCAAAACAGCAGACAAAGGAGGTGGCATAGTAATCCAGAATTCGGAAGACTATCTAAATGAGGCCAACAGACTACTCTCCGATAACAACACATACAAGCCCTTAAAAAGTGACCCGCTCCCCCTCTTCTCTATAGAAGCTGAAGCACTCATAAAACGAGCCCTTGGAGATAATATTATTACAAAAGCAGAAGCTTCCTTTCTATCCAAAACATATTATAACACTCCCTATTTCTATCACCTTCCCAAAATACATAAAAATTCAGAGAATCCCCCGGGGAGACCAATTGTTGCCGCAATGGAAAGTATAACCAGCCCCTTTTCTATCTACATTGACCATTTCCTGCAACCACTGGCACAGAATCTCCAAACTTACATACGAGATGGTACACACCTACTAGAGATCCTAAAAACCTACTCCTGGGAGCCCACCTACCAATGGGTGTCCTTAGATGTCAATTCCCTCTATACTTCAATTCCCCATGCTGTTGGCCTTCAGGCAGTAAAACACTTCTTAGCCCTAGACCCATCCCTAAAAACTGCACAAGCAGAGTTTATCTTAGATTCCACAAAGTTCTGCCTCACCCACAACTACTTCTCCTTCAATAAAAAATTCTACTTACAAACCCAAGGGACAGCTATGGGTGCCAATTTTGCACCTAGCTATGCAAACCTGACAATGGGCTTCTGGGAAACTCTTTACATTTGGAACAACAATCCATATACAGAGCATATTATATACATAGGTCGCTATATAGATGATATTATCATCATATGGGACAACACCGGACCACCCATAGACCACTTCGTCTCACACTGTAACGCTAATGATCTAGGCCTATCTTTCACTTTTGAATCCAGTCCAGATACCTTACCCTTTTTAGATCTTGAACTCTGTCATATCAATAAAACCATCTTCGCAAGAAACCACATAAAACCCACTGCAGGAAATTCATATTTACACTTCCAAAGTTGCCACCACCCAAGGTGGATCACCAATATCCCAAAGAGTCAATTTAATCGTTTAAAACGAAATTGTACTCACAACTCAGATTATATCGAGCAGGGCACTCTGTTTAAAAGAAAATTTGAAGACAAAGGCTATCCCCCCACCCTAGTAGATGAAGCCTTCACCAAATTCCTGGACACCCAGCCAGTAACACACCCGGTCACACCCCAACCACATGAAACCACACCGAACAAACCGACTGTCCATTCCCAAACTCACAGCACCAGATTCATTACTCAATATCACTCCCAACACAAAAAAATGGAAAAAATCTTCAAAAACCATTGGAGTATCCTTCTAGAAGACCCTCTGTTAAAAACCTCCATAACAGATACCCCCAAGATAACATATCGTAGAGCACGCAACATAAAAAGTTTTATCGCCCCGAGCAAATTAAAAACCGATAACAAACCAAAGCCACTCAGGACATTCCTCACCCTGAAGGGCATGTACCAATGCAAGAAACAAAAATGTCTCACCTGTAAATTTGTCCAACACCGCCAAAAATCTTTTACGACAAAGGGCAACACATACCAACTAAAAGAGTTCTACAACTGCTCCTCTGAGTTTGTAATATATGCAATCCGCTGCCCTTGCAATCTACTTTATATAGGGCGTACCATTCGTACCCTAAGAAAAAGGTTTGGCGAACATCGCCGATCAGTAGAAGGGGACTCCAATCTCACTATCCCACGACACTTTAAAGAACACCATCAAGGGTCCACAGAGGGCATGCAAGTATGGGCCCTTGAACAGATACCTGGATCCTTCCCCCTCGCAGAACGTTTCAAACGTCTCTGCGAGAGGGAAACTTTTTGGATATATACGTTAGACACCCTCACGCCTGGAGGCCTCAACGAGGACATAGAAATCAACTCAGTTGTCTAATTTTTACCCATCACACTTTTTCCATGAGATTTTTTAATGAGACTTAAAATTGCTTAGCCGCCAGTAACCAGTGGTACCCAAATTATCACCCTCAGGACGATCTGCTGGTTGCAGTGAACTGGCCCCCACAATGAGAAGACCCTGATTGAATAGCTAGGGAGCCATTGTGCAGAGTGGCAGTGAGTATCTGGTGTAGAAACTCAATGTATTCCAGAAAACAGCAGTTTTTAACGGTTCAATGGGGCAGTGTGATCTTCTGCCTGATGGTAACTGTATAGTCCTGGCTGTGACATTGCAGCGAACATCGTCTAATATGGACTTAAATGTTGTTGTTTTTTTGTTAGCTTACTGACATTAGTGGAGGGAAAAAATGGTTCTCCTTTATTACTGACACCAGTGCCAGAGAAGGGAAATTTTATTACTACTACTGTATCTTTATTATTCCTATTAACATCAGGGAGGTGGGTGGTGACGCCATTGCATTTTCTTATTCCCTCTTACCACTGATGTTGAGACCTTTTAACGCATACGGACCACAAATATAAAGGCTTTTTGTTTTACTCATACTGACCTCTAGTGCAGGACATTTCTTTTAGTCTCTGACCACCGACGCAGAACATTTTTTACTCCCACGGACCACCTACACCTGATGCATTTAATACTCCAGCTTAGCACCGACCATTAAGGGCATATGTAATACTACTGACCCCCACAACTAAGACATTTTTTATGCCTTAGTCCAGCCCTCAGTTTGATGGATGGTGATCTGTCACTTTGTTTAAAATGTTTTTTTGTTTGTTTAAAATGTTTGTTTGCTTTAAACAGTCTAAGCTGCATCTTTTTATTTGCTTGTTGTTGTTTGTTTGCTTTAAACAGTCTAAGCGGCATCTTTTTTTCTTTTTTTTTGCATTTTTTATCTTGCTGCTTGCAACAAAAAATGAATTACCAAATGAGAGGTCTATAGATGCTAAAAAATGGTGTGAAAAATAATATTGGTGTGCAAAGCGGGTATAAACGTATTGTTGAGTGACCAGGTCCCTACCAAAACATCAAAAATTGGTCCGTTACAAAAAAATGTTTTACTCTACCGCAGAGATGAAAACAATATGTATTTGAAAAATGGCTTTGTTTTTTTCTCGGCAAAGGTAACTTGCATGGCTACAAGATAAAAAAAACATTTCTATGAGGACCATCTCTGTTCACAAATGTTTCTATAAGGGTCATTGCAGGGCACACTACTACATAAAATTCTACAGAGTTTAATAGACAATATTTAACAATTTTTAAACCAACTGGCTTTATTTTGTGCATAGGGGAGGCACATCCCATAATCCTACATAGGAGTCACAGAAAAACACAGCTACTATATAAGAGACAGATCATTGCGGTTTATTTATTTTATTTAAAAAGAAATGTTCTCCATTAGCAGAAGGTACAAATGGTGAATTGGGTCATATAGTTAAAGCTGAACTCTAGGCAGTTACAAAATACCCAAATTAATGCTGTTCTATAAACGCTAACATGCAGCTAAAATAGTTTTAAATGCAAGCACTGTAAGTACCTGAATTTGACCTGGTATCAGCCTCTTGCCGCCCCTATATAAAAAACATGAAGTGTGAGAGGAAGACGCAACAAAATGAGCCAATCAGGTCATGTGCTGACAAAAAGTATGCTGATTAGGGTTGCCACCTGTCCAGGATTCACCCGGACAGTTCGGGTTTGGAATCATGCGTCCGGGTTTCAGACTGTCTGAGACCCAGACACATTATTTAAACTGGACTTTGTCCTCCCAGCAGGGTTGCTGGCTGCAGTTGTCTAAGCTGAGAGTGTCTGTAACATTCTCTTTTACACTTCCCAAAGCCGGCACTAACAATCCCCCCCCCCAAAAAAAACACACACAGACAGGAGAGGAGAGAGGGCTCCATTTGCACCTCTTCCCCCACCCCTACCCCTCTGTGTCTGCCCACATTCCAATCCTGAGTGCTGTGCCTCAGAAAAGGATAGTGGGGGCTGGAAATGTGAAGTCCAGCAGACTCAGATACATCTGGATGAGAGGTGCCAAGGGGTGAGTGAGCTCACCATCCATCCCTGTCTGGGACTGAAGTCTCCCCCCTTCTTCCTACACTAAGGCAAATCAGGGTTCTCAGAGCACCTCTTACATCAGAGTTCTCCTTTACATCAGAGCCCTCTCCGTACATCGGAGTTCTCAGTGTTCCCCCTTAAATCAGGGTTCCCAGAGCATCCCTTTTGTTAGAGTCCCCAGAGTTCTCCCTTACATCAGAGTCTGCAGAGTCCCCCCTTACAGTGAAAGGGAACTCTGCCAGTTCAGATGTAAAAGGGGAACTTTGTGGACTCTGATGTAAAGGGGGACTCATATGATTAAAAATGGTATTTAATATAAAAATATATCTATAGTTAATACTATAAAAAAAAATTGGTGTGCGCTGCTAAGGTGTTTGGGTTTGCCTTGAAGAAAAGGTGGCAACTAATGCTGATAGAAAGTAAAGTGATAGGGAGATGAGCTCATCACTGTGCTGCTTCTCTTTTGATCATCCAGACACAGGCTGGGGCAGATCCAGAATGACCTGGGATTACAGGAAGTGGGTTGAATTATGCTGGTCATTAGACCAAGGATATTTAAAGGCAATAAACATTTCAATGAGGAAGTCTCTGGATTAAAATGTGCTATCTTATATTTGAATGAGTTATTAATTCATATTCTTTCATTTCTGACTGGGGGGTTTTGCTTTAATAGCTTGCCTACAAAAGCAATTATTTCATTTTTCACATACATTTAAAATCTGCATTTTTTTCTAGAAAATTACTTAGGAGGCCCAAGTATTATATATTTCTGAAAGCAGATACTCTGGAAAATAAAATGGTGGCTGTTGCAATTTTTTACATTTGCAAGATATTTATCAAACACAAATATTTAGGAAAAATACAAATAAATGAATTTAAGTACCTACACAAATACAATATAGCCATCACAGTATTAGACACATTCATTCTCTTCCTGTGCAGACCAATTTTCAGATTTTACCACTTTCACACAGAATGACGATTACTCGGTCATGGAACACTGTACCCAAATTCATTTTTATATTTTTTTAAGACAGGTAGAGATCTTTTTTTTTAGAGGTATTTAATCAACACTGGATTTTTTATTTATTTTTGAAAAAAAAAATACATCATTTAGAAAAAATAAATAGTTTTCTTATTTTGTTATATAAGTTTGCAAATAAATAATCTTTCTTCATAAATCCAGGTCAAATGCATTCTGCTACATTTGTGTGCTACAATTAACCCAAATAAGTGTATATTATTTAGCCTGTTTGAAAATGATAGCAGCTACAAACTATGGTATTTATATTTGAAAAGTAATCATTCCTGATGTACTTACTGTATATCTTATTTCTTGAGGCCCTAAAATGCCAGGATAATACAAATACCCCCCCAAATCATCCTAATGTGAGACTTTTTCACAGACAAGATGTATAAAGGGTCCAAAATCCAAGCACTTTTTGGCTTTTAAGGAGCACAAATTACGCATCTAATTTCCTGACTACCAAACACATTTTGGAGGCCCTAGAACACCAGGACAGTGGCAATACCCACAAAAACACTCCAAGGTATTTTCTGAAAGGCATAGCGAGTCTTTTGAAAATGTAATTTTTCACCACGATTTTGGAAAATTCCAGAAATAAAATGAAAAAATTTTTTTTTTCTACACAAAGTTCTAAATGAATAAGATATTTCTAACACACATCATAGGCATACTTAGAACTACACCCCAAAAAACATCCCTCTACTGCTAGTATAAACACCCACAAAATTACCACATTTTGGAGGGCAAACACCCAAGATATGGTGTGTCTTTTGAAAGCTTCATTTTATTTCCACAGGTTTTTGGACAATGCAGAAAGAAAATAAAAAATATATATATTTTTTACACAAGGTTGGCAATTTAAGATATTTCACACATGCAGCATAGGCATATTCTGCTACTGATTATATACCGGATCACGTGTATCACACAAATCAACCAGTTGTGTAAAAACTGATGTAAAAACTGACGCACCAACGTACTGTAATGGTCACTGAACAGGCCAGGGTTAGTACTGGCAGCTGGTAGTGGCAAGGCAACACGTCACTGGTGTGGCTGTGTTTAGGGACACTGTAACTGATGTGACTGTGATCAGGGACAATATTACTGGTGTGGTGCTGATCAGGGACACTGTGACTGGTGTGGCTGTGATTAGGGACAATATGACTGATGTGGCAGTGATCAGAGGCAATATGATGAGAGACAGAATAATTGGTGTGGTGGTGATCAGGAACAATATGACTGGTGTGGTGGTGAAAGGGACACAGTAACTGACGTGGCAGTGATAAGGGGTGTTTAAGGACACCCTGAGTGCTTGGTAGTGATTAGGGACACTGTGACTGAAATTGAAGAAGTCCTGACTACCTGAGATGCTGAAAGTCTTGACTGCCTGAGAGTCCAGTAAGTGGTGCTGTTACAGAGTTTTGTCACTGAAGTGCAGAAGTGCAGGAAGTGTCAGATGCGTTTTGTCTACAAAGACTTCAACTGGTCTATGAGTCCACATCCATGCACTACACGATAATATACACTCAATAATCTATAATAATTAAACAAACCATTTATTATTCAACCCCAGTTGAAGTCTTTGTAGAGGAAACACGTCATTTTAAAGAGTCCTTTCCATGCCATTGCGACTTTTTGGATTTTATGCTTTTGTGATCAAGGAGATTTTTTATCTGATGCAATATATCTATATAAAACATTTTTATTCCAAATAAACCCATATCCATAGACTTTTTCACTATGTGGAGGCTTCCTGTTGTTTTGTATGGATTTTGTAAACCATAAACCTACCAAACGGTTCTGTGGTAGAAGGAAGTTTTTTACCATCTGTGACATTACCATCCTGATCCATATTCTCACATACCAGGTTGAGGTTGTCTGTGAGCACCTGTGAGCCCGTGGGCCTGTGAGTTACCTTTGTTTTGTGTGTACCTGTGTATTACGAGTACCTGTGTATTGTCCCAAGTGCTGTGAGTACCCGTGTGCGAGTACCGTTTGCTATGAGTACCCGAATACTGTGAGTACCTGAATGCTGTGAGTACCCGAGTGCTTTGAGTACCAGTGTACTATGAGTACCCTTGTGAGGTGAGTACCCTTGTATTGTTGAGTATTAGTGTCAGGAAGCTAGTTGTTAGTTAATTGGACAAAGCATGATTCTCAATCCCCATTGTATTAGCGGCATATATGCGACTCGGCGCACATCTTGCAGCATGTATGATCACCCGATCGAGGGCAACTACTGCTACGCAAAATGTAAGAATGTTGTTTCCCTGAAAGCCCAGGTTCTGAATCTAGGGAAGCCACTGTCAACACTGAGAAGACTCTCCATACTAAAGGAGAGTTGGTATTGTTCCCTGCAGCTGCCGGCTGGGACCAGAACAGAGGCGGGTGGAAACAAAGAGGTGCAGGCACCAGAGCAGAGTAGATGGGAGACAGTCAGAGAGGTCGGTGCTGGGCTGAAACACCCCAATAGGTACAACCTGATATTGGGGAAACCAGTCAGGGACCAGCACTGCTGGAGCAGAGTGACGCCCCTAGCTCTCATGGGAAAAACTCCTCCTGTGAGGGTGGGAGTAAAGCCAAGGGATAGGAAAGACAGTTTCTGGTGGTAGGGAACTCAATTATTGGAAGGACAGAGAGAGCAATCTGTCACAAAGATCTGAAGCACCGAACTATATGTTGTTTACCCAGCGCTTGGGTTTGGCACGTCACATATTCAGGGGACAGACTACTGGGTGGGGGCTGGGGAAGACCCAGCTGTCATGGTGCACATTGGTCAGAGGAAGATGGAGTGACCTAAAAAATAATTTTAGGAACTTAGGACCTCCAAGATAGTATTCTCAGAAATCCTACCGGTACCTCCAGCCACACCAGAAAGGGAGCCTAAGGAAGTTAACAAGTGGCTGAGAAGCTGGT
This sequence comes from Lithobates pipiens, assembly GCF_037356315.1. Lineage (NCBI taxonomy): Eukaryota > Metazoa > Chordata > Amphibia > Anura > Ranidae > Lithobates > Lithobates pipiens. The sequence continues at coordinate 165,165,441 of NW_027507685.1, read as the reverse complement.
GTAGAAAATAAGGGTTTGGGTTCCTGGAGAAGGGATGCACTGCACCTAAATAAGGAGGGTGCAGCTCGGCTGGGAGAGAAGATGGCCAAAAAGTTAGAAGGGCTTTTCAACTAGGCGACAGAGTTGGGAGGGTCCAGATGTAGAGATAGCCAGTGTGGAACAAATTTCAGAGTGTAGTATTGGGGGCATTAGTGGTAGGTTGACTAAGCACTTAAAACCGGGCTAAGTAAATTAACAAGTCCAATTTGCAACCTAAGAACAACCAACAAGGAGATAGTATGCAACCAGACAAAACTATGAGGCTTGTTCACTAATGCCAGGAGTCTGGCTGACAAGATGGGAGAGCTAGAGCTGCTTTTGTATGAAGAGGATTTAGATTTTGTGGGAATTTCAGAGACTTGGTTCAACAGCACTCATGATTTCCTATATCTCAGAGATAGGGAGGGTAAAAAAGGGGGAGGGGTATACCTGTATATCAAGAATGATGTACAAGGGAATGTGAGAGACAGCATCACTAATGGAGCAAGGGTGGAGGTGGAATCATTATGGGTAAAGCTTCAAAGGGAGGAATTCAAGGGGAAAGTAATTCTGGGAGTATGCTATTGGTCCCCTAATCAGAGGGAGGAGGGGGAGGTGGACCCACTATCACAGTTTGGAATGGCGGCAAGAATGGGAAGTGTTATTATAATGGGGGATTTTAGTTATCCAGACATAGACTGGGTGGAAGGAACCACGCATTTGTCTAAGGCTCACGATTTCCTAAATGTCTTCCAGGGCAATTTCATGGGTCAGATGGTAAATGCACCAACAAGAAGCGATGTGTTACTAGACCTACTGATTACTAACAATACAGACCTGATGTCGGATGTGGAAATACGAGCCAATTTAGGAAACAAAGATCACAGGTCAATTAGTTTCAGCATAAATCACACAAATAGCAAACACAAGGGTAATACAAAGACACTGAATTTCAAAAGAGCCAACTTCCCTAAACTACACTCCTTACTAGACGATATTAAATTATATAAAATCCTAGAACAAATAACATGGAGGAAAAAATGTGAGTGCTTTAAGAGCATATTAAATAAAGGTATTGGGCAATGTATCCCAATGGGAAATAATGTTAAACGAGCTAACAAAAGTCCTGGGTGGTTTAACTCCTACATAAGAATGTACAGTATATAAAAACAAATAATACAAGGCAGAGGGGTCATTATCAGCATTCCAACTTTATAAAGAACAATAAGAAATGTAAAGGTTCAATCAGAGTGGCTAAGATAGGACACGAAAGGCACATAGTGGAGGAGAGTTAAAAAAACAAAAAACAAGACATAAATAAATAGTAAAAAAGGGAGGTCAGAACATATTGGCCTCAAAGAATAATGAGGGGAATCTGGTTACAAAACATGGAGAGATGGTGAAGATTTTCAATTTATTCTTCTCCTCAGTCTTCACAAGGAAAACGGGGGGATTCAGTAACCAAGACTGAAATGTTTATCCTCGTGACACATCACAGGAAATACCCTCAGAGGATAGAATTAGAAATAGACTTGAAAAACGTAACATTAATAAGTAACCGGGACCAGATGACTTGCACTTGCCCCGACTTGTTCATGCCCCGACTTAGTTGGGGTAGGCAGAACACTTTGGTGGGGGTGGGTCCGCCCGACACTTGACCTTTGACCTCTGGGGGACATGCCTGTGTATGGCCTGTGGGGGGGTGGGGGGAGATGGGGGTCAGTGGTACCTTGTCTCTCCTAAAATGTCTTGAATGTCTCTCTCTCTCTCTCTCTCTCTCTCTCTCTCTTTCTCTCCATTCCTCATCCTATAGCCCTTCTAGGTCTGATCCTCAGCGCACATGCAAGGGAAGCTAATTTTCTAAATCTCATAGTCGGCACCCCACTTCCAGATCTAGCCGCCACGGTTCACCCTCTGGGTCAAGGCACTGTAGTAGAGACCCAGCTCGCACTCCCACAACTTACTCCAGCCATTCAGCTTAAAATGCCTGCTGGGGGTACATATTCCAAGTACCGGTGGGCAGATCCTCTGTAACCCCTGTTACACCAGGGCAGCGGGCGAGAGAGGAGGTACGGACCAAGTCCCTTGTCAAGCATATCATTAAGGATTCACTGAAAGAAATGGGGTCTTGTCAGGCTCGCAAACCTCCTGCAGAAGGTTTACATTCACCAGCAAGGGAGACACAAGCCCAGGAAACATGGGAATCCTCTCAAAAAATCTACCATCTGCCGTCCTTTCGGACAGTGACTCAGATGCAGAAGATCCCTGTGGGTTTCCATTTTGCCCTGCTTTCTCCTCTGGTGAAGGCAGTAAGAGAAGTCTTAAACTGGGAAGAACCTGTGGTATCCCCTCCTAAATGGAGGAATTTCTTTAAACAGCTAAGTAGGGAGCGCCTGAACTTTCCCTGTAATTAGAGATGAGTGGAGCAAAGTGGAGAAGAACTCCATGCTTCCCAAAGTTTTAAAGCTTTATCCCTTCAGGGAAGAAGAGGTTAAGCATCTGGAATCACCCCCCCCCCCCCCCCCGTGGATGCAACCGTGATGAGGCTGGTCAAACATGTGACCCTTCCTCTGGAAGACCCGGTCTCTTTTAAAGGTGCCTTCGATAGGCAGATGGACTCCGACCTTAAGAAAATCTACCTAACGGCAGTTATGGCTTGCAAGCCAGTGCTAGCTCTAGCTGCAGTGTCCAAAGTCATGTAGATCTAGACAGACAATGTAGACGAGATGCTCATAAGTGTCTCGGAAGAATTGGCCAGAAGTTCGCCCAATCAGGCGCTGAGACTGCTACTTTCCTGGGGGTGGCTTCCAGCGACGTTATCTGCCTGGAAAGCCTGAATGCTTTCAGCTGTCATGGCCAAGCATGCTCTGTGGCTTCGCCCCTGGTCGGCCGACCCAGCATCTAAACAGGTATGGTGCCGAATTCCTATTAAGGGCTCCTCCCTCTTTGGCAACAAATTAGATAGCACTATAGCCCGGGCCACGATAAGTAAGTTGGGGGTTCCTCCCACAGGACCATCGCCAGAATCAGAGCCTTCCCAAGAAGGTAGAATATGGATCATGCTAGAGAGACCCATAACTATAAGCCTGGACATTCATTTGCTAGACCCTGAAAGTCAAGGCAGACTTCTTTTCAAGAAACTCGCAAAAGGCGGCTCCACTGGTGGTTGGGAAACCTCGAAGTCCTTTTGATATTGAGCCCACTCAGACATGCCAGGTGGGAGCTCATCATCTCCCATATCGGCATATCTGGGCGGCCTCAATCCAGGATTTCTGGACTGGTATCCTCAGGCCACGCCTGGTCCTTCAGCAGTGTTCCCAGGCTCTGGTTTGTCCCCACGTCTCTTCCACGTAGATTCCCTGATAGAAAAAGGGGCTGCTATTCTTGTTTCAGGCAACGAACGAGGCCAGGGTATTTACGCTCCTCTCTCCTTGGTAAAAAATAAGAATGGCACATAGATTTGACCAACCTGAACCACTTCATCAAAAAAGAGATGTTCAAAATGGAGACACTGGCCATGATCCAGCAGTCAGTCCAACCAGGAGACTCGCTAGTATCTATCGATCTAAAAGACGCTTACTTCCACGTCCTGGTGGCAGCGGATTTTCAACAGTTTCTCCCGTTTGCCGTTGGTCAGCTTCCCCTGCAGTTCACTTGTCTCCCCTTCGGGTTTATGACTTCTCCTTGCATCTTTTCAAAAGTCTTATTGACCGTCATAGCCCTCCTGAGAACCAAAGGGATCCACCTGCACCATTACTTAGATGATCTCCTGCTGGCACAAGACAGATTTCAACTTCTAAGTAACAGGGGTTAGGTCATCTCCACTTTCCAGGATTTCGGGTGGCTCTTGAATATAGAGAAAAGTCACCTAGAATTGTCACAGTCCCTCGTATTCCTTGGAGCTCATTTCGACATGATGAAGGGCACCATCTCCCTACTTGAGAAGGTATAGGTGGTCAGAGACAGGATTCGTCTGGCACTTTCATCATCCCATATTTGTGCTCTCCATTGTCTGAAATCGGCACCATGGTGGCCAGGATACCCATGGTGGGCACAGTGGAGAATGTGACCCTTCCAAAAAGGATTCCTCCAACAATGGTGGTCAGACAGCAAGGACCAGCACATCTACCTGACACAGGCCATGAGGGCTTCCCTCCTCTGGTGACTCAAGTGGAAGAATCTATGTAACTGTCACTCCATTGCCCCCATTACGTGGGTCACAATAAAGATGGTCACCAGAAACAAGGTGTGGGATGCTCATTGTGGTGCAGGGCTCCTGAGATTTCCCCTCTTGAGGGATAGTGTCAAACATTCTAGAGCTCCGGACAGCGATTCAAGCCCTCCGGGTGTTCTGCCATTTAACAGCAGGTTCCTCTGTGATGGTCAGATAGGACAACACAACAGCAGTGGCCTACATAAGAAGACAGGGGGTGTCAGGGTGCACATGCCAGCAGACAAGTTCGCCCCTCTAGAAGTACTGCAAAGCGCAGAAGAACACTCATAGGAAACAAGCATTGGCGCATAGAAGAGCGCATGTGCAAACTGGTGCGCAAACAGGAGTCGTTGGGCATTCCCATGTGCGCCAACACCTGCGTGCACCCGCGTTCGCCTTCACGCACACACACGCGCGCACCAGTGATCATTTCTGGCACCAAACAGTCTATTTAAACCCAGCCAGTGCCTGCCTCCAGTGCTGTTTTGTCTCAGCTCCTGTGTGCTTTGTTACCTGTGTCCTGATCTCTGTGTTAACCCGACCATCCCTTAAACTCCACCTGCATTGACCTCGGCTTGTCCTGTGACCCTTCTATTGCCTTCTCCCTTGGCTCCTGTTCGGACTCATCTGGTTCCAGACCTGGCTTGTCTCCTGACTACGCTCCTGCCTGTACCCTGCATTTGACTGTCTTGCCATGTATGATCCAGCCTGTCTGACCCTGCTATCTGTTGCTGTCAACTGCACCAGCTGCCTGCCAAGATCTTCTGGTATCTTCTCCAGCCATTCAGGACATCTGCCCTGCTGCCTGCAAGATTCCTTGGCGCCTTCTGTTCACATTATTAGAGGCCTGAGTCAGAGGAGTAAGGGAGGCCTTCCTCGTCCAATCAGGCTCTACTACCAGGTACATGATAGGGGGAACTGACAGCCTGTCCCTGCTTCAGGAGGTAGAACTGATTATGACCTGGGCACAGAAGAACTTGGTCAGCATATCAGCAGCGTATGCACGCAGGGTCTAGAATGCTCAGACGGATTTTCTCTCACAAATCAGGCTGAACAACGAGTGAGCTCTCCACAAGGCAGTGTTAAAGTGGGTCTTAACCCTGGTGATCTCTCCAGATGTCGACCACTTTGCATCCCCATGCAACAACAAACTGACAAAATATTATTCCAGGTTCTGAGACCCTCAGGCCTATGGGATGGATGCCCTCAAGGATCAATGGAGGTTCCGCAGGGCCTATGCTTCTCCTCCAGTCCCAATTATCCTACAGAGACTCAGGACGGAGGGAGTGAAAGTGGTTGCAATAATCCCTTACTTACCTAACAGGCCTTGGTTCCCCTCTTGACACTTCTCAGCTATCGGGATCCAGTTCCCCTGCCCTTCAGACCAGACCTGTTGTCTCAGGGCACGGCTCTACACCCTTGCTCAGCTAACCTGCACCTGAAGGCCTGGTTCTTGAGAGGGGAATGCTAGCAATGTTAGCCTATCTGGAAGAAGTCATTGCTACACTCCTGAGTGTGAGAAGAAGAAGCACCAACCAGGTCCATGAGCGGATATGGGTAAAATTTATGAACCATATGTCTTCCAGAGTCAACCCATGCAGTGTCCCAGTTTTCCAGTATGTCCTAGGATTTCTACAGTCCGACCTAGACATAGCCTGATGGTCGGCTCCCTTCGGGAACATGTATTGGATATTTCTGCTTTCACTGGAATGTCATGGGCCAGACACGTCCTTGTTCGTCAATTCTTCTAAGGAGCAGTCAGAGTTAGCCCCAGAGGAACCCGAGGTTCCCCAAGTGGAATCTCCCATTTGTCCTTGATTTCTTCTCACAGCTTGACAAGCCACTCTTAATGAACTATTTGTTCTTAAAACTACTTTTGTAGCCACCACATCAGCTAAGGGAATATCTGAATAGCCTTGGGTTCAAAAGAGCCTTTCCTAACCTTTTTCCCAGACAGAGTGGTGCTAATTCCGATGCTGGGGGCTAACCCCAAGTTACTTCAATCTTTTACTAGAATCAGGAAATCGTACTTTCCACCTTTAGATCAGCCAAAAGCTCAGAGGTGCATCCCCTCGGCGTGGGGGACAGCTTGAGACAATACCTGGATACCACAGTCCAAGTATCTCTTTGTCCTCTTCCATGCGAAGAACAACGGGGTGCATGCCTCCATCAGATCCATCGCTGTTTGGATTGTCCAGTCTATCCAATGGGTCTACAAAGCGGAGGCGGTGACAGCGCATTCAACCACAAGTGTCTCAACATCATGGGCGGCCTTGTGACACATTGCCCCCCAAAGTGATCTGCAAATCTGCCTCTTGGTCTTCGATCAACACATTTATAGCCCACTACTGTGTTGAACCAGCTCCATTATCTTCTGTTAATTTTGGTGTATAAGTACTGTTGGTTGACTGTGTTAATTAAATCTTTATTTGTTCAGCAATCTGCCCACCTCGGTGTGTACGGAGAGTTATTTCCCACAGGTATGCTGCCATGGAGTCTGTCAGGAAAATGTAAAATTCCCTATCAAATACTCACCATCATTTTCCTTTCCTGATGGGCTCAATGGCAGCAGGAGTTCCCTCCCAGTATCTGGAGTAGGCTAGTTACGGAACACAGTGGCTGGCTTGGAGCAAAGATTTATGGGAGTAGGGACCTATAGGGTAGAAGTGGAATCGGGACTAAACCCACATGTATGCTGCCATGGAGTCCACCAGAAATTAAAAGTCTGGTAAGTATTTGATAAGGGAAGATAGGTAGAATTATAACAGCTTCTCATAAAGGGGTTATTTTAAGGTAAAACAACATTTTGTGTTAAGTAAAAAGAGTGCTTTATGCTGTATTTTCCTTTTTAATACATACAGTATAGTGTAAGAGCGGTGTTCTGACATAGAAGGTAACATGAATGACACTGAAATCATTTATTCATACATCTTGTACTCTTTTCATAGCTTGTTACCTAAGCTGCATAAACACTAGCTAAGTTAGTCGGGTCAGCTTTGTCAAGAAGAAGTAGGTAGCTACACCACATTATAAGTAGTGATGGCCGAACGGTTCGCCCGGCGGTCGTTTCGCGGCGAATTTCCGACTTTCGCCGTCCGCGGGTTCGAACGCCTTTTTCCGTCGTTCGCCCCGGCGGACTTACGTGTTTAATGTATACAAGAACTTTAACCTTTCGTGACACGTTTATCATGTGTTACAGGACAACCAATTGAGACATGACAGCTCATGGACACTTGGACATTCCCCCTAACCTATAAATACACCCGATCCGGTGGCCATTTTACATTCTTTCTTCTGTCACTGTAGGGAAAGGATCCTGTGTGGAGTAGGGACAGAGAAAACGCTAGCTATTTGGTACACAAAAGTTCTTTTCAGGACTGGTATAGGTGTTAGGTCAGCAGCCTGAGTTTCTTTTGTCAGTTTAGATAAAGGGACAGAGCGCTGTATGCTGCTATTTTAGGGACAGCTCAGCCAGATTAGTCTTTCTTCATCATCATCATCATCATCATCATTAGCTGTTACTATCAGGTCCACAAAAGAGCTGTTCCAGCTAATCGTTCCAGCCTACTCTTTTTTGCCAATTTGTATAGGGACAGGCAGGAAGCAGTGTGTCAGGCAGTGAGGATAATTTTAAAGACTTGCTGTTACTATTAGTTCCACAAAGGTTCTTTTCAGGACTGGTATCAGTGGTACGGTAATAGGCTTGTACACGTATAATATTCTTTCTTCCAAATATAGAAAGAATATTATACTTGACTGCTGCCCTTCTGCTGCAGTCTGCTAATCATTCACAACTCACTTGTTCCACAAAGCTCTTTATCAGGACTGGTAACTTGGTCTGTCTAGGGTGCTACGGTACATAGGCTTGGGTGCGGTACAGTCTGCTGTTCTGTAAGGACCGCTATCGGTCCACAATAGATAGGGTTGCCGTGCACTACTGCTGACCGCTGCCCTATACTGCAGCAGTCCTTCAGCGGTATAGGGACTGACGCACAGTCTGCTAAACACTAATACACAACCTGCTTGGTCCACAAAAGTTCTTATAAGGACTGGTAACTTGGTATAGGGTGCTACGGTACATAGGCCTGAGTGCGTTACAGTCTGCTGTTCTGTAAGGACCGCTATCGGTCCACAATACATAGGGTTGACGTGCACTACTGCTGACCGCTGCCCTATACTGCAGCAGTCCTTCAGCGGTATAGGGACTGACGCACAGTCTGCTAAACACTAACACACAACCTGCTTGGTCCACAAAAGTTCTTATAAGGACTGGTAACTTGGTATAGGGTGCTACGGTACATAGGCCTGAGTGCAGTACAGTCTGCTGTTCTGTAAGGACTGCTATCGGTCCACAATACATAGGGTTGCCGTGCACTACTGCTGACCGCTGCCCTATACTGCAGCAGTCCTTCAGCGGTATAGGGACTGACGCACAGTCTGCTAAACACTAATACACAACCTGCTTGGTCCACAAAAGTTCTTATAAGGACTGGTAACTTGGTATAGGGTGCTACGGTACATAGGCCTGAGTGCGTTACAGTCTGCTGTTCTGTAAGGACCGCTATCGGTCCACAATACATAGGGTTGCCGTGCACTACTGCTGACCGCTGCCCTATACTGCAGCAGTCCTTCATTGGTATAGGGACTGACGTACAGTCTGCTAATCACTAACACACAACCTGCTTGGTCCACAAAAGTTCTTATAAGGACTGGTAACTTGGTATAGGGTGCTACGGTACATAGGCCTGAGTGCGTTACAGTCTGCTGTTCTGTAAGGACCGCTATCGGTCCACAATACATAGGGTTGCCGTGCACTACTGCTGACCGCTGCCCTATACTGCAGCAGTCCTTCATTGGTATAGGGACTGACGTACAGTCTGCTAATCACTAACACACAACCTGCTTGGTCCACAAAAGTTCTTATAAGGACTGGTAACTTGGTATAGGGTGCTACGGTACATAGGCCTGAGTGCGTTACAGTCTGCTGTTCTGTAAGGACCGCTATCGGTCCACAATACATAGGGTTGCCGTGCACTACTGCTGACCGCTGCCCTATACTGCAGCAGTCCTTCAGCGGTATAGGGACTGACGCACAGTCTGCTAAACACTAACACACAACCTGCTTGGTCCACAAAAGTTCTTATAAGGACTGGTAACTTGGTATAGGGTGCTACGGTACATAGGCCTGAGTGCGTTACAGTCTGCTGTTCTGTAAGGACCGCTATCGGTCCACAATACATAGGGTTGCCGTGCACTACTGCTGACCGCTGCCCTATACTGCAGCAGTCCTTCAGCGGTATAGGGACTGACGCACAGTCTGCTAAACACTAACACACAACCTGCTTGGTCCACAAAAGTTCTTATAAGGACTGGTAACTTGGTATAGGGTGCTACGGTACATAGGCCTGAGTGCGTTACAGTCTGCTGTTCTGTAAGGACCGCTATCGGTCCACAATACATAGGGTTGCCGTGCACTACTGCTGACCGCTGCCCTATACTGCAGCAGTCCTTCAGCGGTATAGGGACTGACGCACAGTCTGCTAAACACTAACACACAACCTGCTTGGTCCACAAAAGTTCTTATAAGGACTGGTAACTTGGTATAGGGTGCTACGGTACATAGGCCTGAGTGCGTTACAGTCTGCTGTTCTGTAAGGACCGCTATCGGTCCACAATACATAGGGTTGCCGTGCACTACTGCTGACCGCTGCCCTATACTGCAGCAGTCCTTCAGCGGTATAGGGACTGACGCACAGTCTGCTAAACACTAACACACAACCTGCTTGGTCCACAAAAGTTCTTATAAGGACTGGTAACTTGGTATAGGGTGCTACGGTACATAGGCCTGAGTGCAGTACAGTCTGCTGTTCTGTAAGGACCGCTATCGGTCCACAATACATAGGGTTGCCGTGCACTACTGCTGACCGCTGCCCTATACTGCAGCAGTCCTTCATTGGTATAGGGACTGACGTACAGTCTGCTAATCACTAACACACAACCTGCTTGGTCCACAAAAGTTCTTATAAGGACTGGTAACTTGGTATAGGGTGCTACGGTACATAGGCCTGAGTGCGTTACAGTCTGCTGTTCTGTAAGGACCGCTATCGGTCCACAATACATAGGGTTGCCGTGCACTACTGCTGACCGCTGCCCTATACTGCAGCAGTCCTTCATTGGTATAGGGACTGACGTACAGTCTGCTAATCACTAACACACAACCTGCTTGGTCCACAAAAGTTCTTATAAGGACTGGTAACTTGGTATAGGGTGCTACGGTACATAGGCCTGAGTGCGTTACAGTCTGCTGTTCTGTAAGGACCGCTATCGGTCCACAATACATAGGGTTGCCGTGCACTACTGCTGACCGCTGCCCTATACTGCAGCAGTCCTTCATTGGTATAGGGACTGACGTACAGTCTGCTAATCACTAACACACAACCTGCTTGGTCCACAAAAGTTTTTATAAGGACTGGTAACTTGGTATAGGGTGCTACGGTACATAGGCCTGAGTGCAGTACAGTCTGCTGTTCTGTAAGGACCGCTATCGGTCCACAATACATAGGGTTGACGTGCACTACTGCTGACCGCTGCCCTATACTGCAGCAGTCCTTCATTGGTATAGGGACTGACGTACAGTCTGCTAATCACTAACACACAACCTGCTTGGTCCACAAAAGTTCTTATAAGGACTGGTAACTTGGTATAGGGTGCTACGGTACATAGGCCTGAGTGCAGTACAGTCTGCTGTTCTGTAAGGACCGCTATCGGTCCACAATACATAGGGTTGCCGTGCACTACTGCTGACCGCTGCCCTATACTGCAGCAGTCCTTCATTGGTATAGGGACTGACGTACAGTCTGCTAATCACTAACACACAACCTGCTTGGTCCACAAAAGTTTTTATAAGGACTGGTAACTTGGTATAGGGTGCTACGGTACATAGGCCTGAGTGCAGTACAGTCTGCTGTTCTGTAAGGACCGCTATCGGTCCACAATACATAGGGTTGACGTGCACTACTGCTGACCGCTGCCCTATACTGCAGCAGTCCTTCAGCGGTATAGGGACTAAGAGTTTTGTCACAGGGTGATTTAAAAAATGACAGGCAGAGGAAGAGGCAGGCCCTTCCGCAGGGGTGGTAGGGGTAGGGCAGGAGCAACAGCCTTGAGCCAAAGTGGGAAGTTGCAGAAGGTGCGTTCAATTACTTTAAAGGACGCACCAGACTTGGTTGAGTGGCTCACTCAGCCTTATTCTTCTGCACCCTCCTCATCCTCTCGATCTGCACCCTCTTCTTCACTCTCTGCTATGTGCACCCCCAAAGACACTACCACCAACAACACCACCACCACCACATACCTTCCGCTTGAGTGCAAATGGGGGCCTTCATGCTCCAGTGTTTTAATAGGGACCCCCGTATAAAAAGCATGAGGGTCAAGGACCAGTACTGGGTGGCAACGTACTTAGATCCCCGGTACAAACACAAAATGGCGGAAATGTTACCGCCGTCGCAGAGGGCTGTCAGAATGCAGCACTTCCAGGCCTTGCTTCGAGAAATGCTGCATTCTGCTTTTGCGTGCGCTGGCAGAGGAGCAATTCCCACTCCCAGAGAAGGATTTGCGGGTACCAATCCAACAGCGCCTGCAAGAAGAGGCCGGTTTGAAGATGTGTTGGTGACTTCGGATATGAGGTCATTCTTTCAGCCGACCCATCGACAGGTGTCATCCGGATCCAGCATCAGGGAACGCCTAGACCGTCAGGTGTCCGACTACATTGGGTTAACGGCCGATGTGGACGCTCTGAGGAGTGATGAACCCCTAGACTACTGGGTGGGCAGGCTTGACCTCTGGCCAGAGCTTGCCCAATTTGCAATCGAACTGTTGGCTTGCCCCTCATCCAGTGTCCTGTCCGAAAGGACGTTCAGCGCAGCAGGGGGGATTGTGACCGATAAGCGTACTCGCCTAGCTCACGACAGTGTTAACTACCTCACATTTCTAAAAATGAATGAGGCATGGATCTCGGAGGAATTCAACACATGTGATCAGTAGACCATGTATATGTCTATAAACAATTTTTGGAATCAAGCACACAGACCTTCTTAATTCATTTGGCTCACTTCCCTGACCCAAAAAAGCACACCGTACTATATGCCCCTACCCTCCTCTTTGAAGAGGTTGAGCGGTGTCATATTTCTACTGGGGCTGCTTATTATGAGGGGTTCCCACCATCCCTGTGCTGTGCTGACTTCCTCCTGGGTGTTCTTATTATGAGGGGCTCCCACCATCCCTGTGCTGTGCTGACTTCCTCCTGGGGGTTCTTATTATGAGGGGCTCCCACCATCCCTGTGCTGTGCTGACTTCCTCCTGGGGGTTCTTATTATGAGGGGATCACACCATCCCTGTGCTGTGCTGACTTCCTCCTGGGGCTGCTTACGGTGCTGCTGTCAGCGCTGTATGTCACGGAGCTGCTGTCAGCGCTGTATGTCACGGAGCTGCTGTCAGCGCTGTATGTCACGGAGCTGCTGTCAGCGCTGTATGTCACGGAGCTGCTGTCAGCGCTGTATGTCACGGAGCTGCTGTCAGCGCTGTATGTCACGGAGCTGCTGTCAGCGCTGTATGTCACGGAGCTGCTGTCAGCGCTGTATGTCACGGAGCTGCTGTCAGCGCTGTATGTCACGGTGCTGCTGTCAGCGCTGTATGTCACGGAGCTGCTGTCAGCGCTGTATGTCACGGAGCTGCTGTCAGTGCTGTATGTCACGGAGCTGCTGTCAGCGCTGTATGTCACGGAGCTGCTGTCAGCGCTGTATGTCACGGAGCTGCTGTCAGCGCTGTATGTCACGGTGCTGCTGTCAGCGCTGTATGTCACGGAGCTGCTGTCAGCGCTGTATGTCACGGAGCTGCTGTCAGTGCTGTATGTCACGGAGCTGCTGTCAGCGCTGTATGTCACGGAGCTGCTGTCAAGCTGCTGTCAGCGCTGTATGTCACGGAGCTGCTGTCAGCGCTGTATGTCACGGTGCTGCTGTCAGCGCTGTATGTCACGGAGCTGCTGTCAGCGCTGTATGTCACGGAGCTGCTGTCAGCGCTGTATGTCACGGAGCTGCTGTCAGCGCTGTATGTCACGGAGCTGCTGTCAGCGCTGTATGTCACGGAGCTGCTGTCAGCGCTGTATGTCACGGTGCTGATGTCAGTGCTCTGTATTACGGTGCTGCTGTCAGTGCTCTGTATCTCCTGCACCCTCTTGTTTGCCTACCCTGGTCCCTGACCTTCCCTCTCCTCCATTGCCTTCATTAGCTCCATAGTCCTGAATTGTCAGAACAATTTCCCAAATAAAAAAAAAATGCTTGTAGTTATCGATCCCAAATTCACCTCATACATGTATTATGCTATTGTCCAGGTGGTGGGACTACGTGCTACCCCCTAATAATTACCCCGTGGCCGCAAATTCGACCTAAAGGTTTGCGAAATTCGCCTCCCATTGAAGTCAATGGAGCCCGCGGCGAACGGTCGTTTTCGCGAACGTTTGTGCCCGTTCGCGTTTCGCGTTCGCGAAACGTCCCGTCGGAAGTTCGTCCATCACTAATTATAAGTAAAATTTATGCTTTAGTTACATGTGGATATAATGTCTATGGCGACCCTGGTCTGCTACATGAATGTGGTTGTAAAAGTCAAAGTTTTTTTTTTTACCTTAATGCATTTGATGCATAAAGGTAAAAAAATTACTTTTGTGTGCAGCTCCTCCCTTAGGCCGCGTACACACGGGCGGACTGTTCGCCCAACCTTGTCCGCTGAACAGTGTTTGGGCGGACAGTCCGCTCGTGTGTGGGCTTTCAGCGGACAGTTTCAGCGGACAGTTGGACGGACAAAGTCTTTCGGAAATTCCGAAAAACTGTCCGCTGAAACTGTGTTTGAGCGAACAGTCCGCCCGTGTGTGGGCTTGTCCGCTGTACTTTCGAAATGAGCGGACTGTTCCCGCTCGGAAAGTCCGCCCATTTCGAGCGCGTGTACAGGTAGGCGGGGCCCGCGAAGGAGACGTCGCGGGCTCCGCCGCCTGGAATGGGCTTAAAGGGGAACCCCAACGCCGAAAAAAATCGGCGTGGGGGTTCCCCCCAAGTCCACACCAGACCCTTGTCCGAGCACGCTACCCGGCCGGCCAGGAAAGGGGGGCGAGCGAGCGCGCCCCCCCTCCTGAGCCGTACCAGGCCGCGTGCCCTCAACATGGGGGGGTGCCTTGGGGAAGGGGGGGCCGCGCGGCCCCCCCACCCCAAAGCACCTTGTCCCCATGTTGATGAGGACAAGGGCCTCTTCCCGACAACCCTGGCCGTTGGTTGTCGGGGTCTGCAGGCGGGGGGCTTATCGGAATCCGGGAGCCCCCTTTAAGAAGGGGGCCCCCGGATACCGGCCCCCCACCCTATGTGAATGAGTATGGGGTACAATGTACCCCTACCCATTCACCTGTGAAATAAAGTACAAATAAAAACACAACACAGGGGGAAAAAATATTTTATTGCACAGCCGGGGGTCTTCCGTCTTCGGGGGTCTTCTCGCCGGACTCCTCCGCTATGTGTGTGTAGCTCTTTTGCCAGCGGAGGAGTCCGGCTTTCTTCCTCCCCGCCGCCGGCCTCTTCTCCCGACTTCGGGGGTCTTGTCCCCCTCTTCGGTTCTTCTGCCGGGCCACCGCGCCTGGTCCGGTGGCCCGGTCTTCTGTCGCCGTCTTCCGTTCTTCTGTCGCCGCCTTCGGTTCTTCTGCCGGGCCACCGCGCCTTCTTGTAGCTCTTTTACAGGCGGTGGCCCGGTCTTCTGTCGCCGTCGCCGCCTTCCGTTCGTGTTCTTCTTCTTGTTCTTCTTGTTCTTCTCCTGGAGATGTTGACTCGACGAGCTCTCCGGCCGGAATGCCGGGGACGCGCTGTGCGGTCACTTATATAGTGACAATGGGGCGGGGTCACATGGTATATGTCACATGGGTTGGTCACATGGGTTGATGTCACATGGGGACTATGACATCGTAAGGGGGCGGGGTCACCATGTGACATCAACCCATGTGACATATACCATGTGACCCCGCCCCATTGTCACTATATAAGTCACAGCGCAGGGCGGCTCTGGCATTCCGGCCGGAGGGAGCGACGTGTCAACATCGCCTGGAGAAGAACAAGAAGAACAAGAAGAAGAACACGAACGGAAGGCGGCGACGGCGACAGAAGACCGGGCCACCGCCTGTAAAAGAGCTACAAGAAGGCGCGGTGGCCCGGCAGAAGAACCGAAGGCGGCGACAGAAGAACGGAAGACGGCGACAGAAGACCGGGCCACCGGACCAGGCGCGGTGGCCCGGCAGAAGAACCGAAGAGGGGGACAAGACCCCCGAAGTCGGGAGAAGAGGCCGGCGGCGGGGAGGAAGAAAGCCGGACTCCTCCGCTGGCAAAAGAGCTACACACACATAGCGGAGGAGTCCGGCGAGAAGACCCCCGAAGACGGAAGACCCCCGGCTGTGCAATAAAATATTTTTTCCCCCTGTGTTGTGTTTTTATTTGTACTTTATTTCACAGGTGAATGGGTAGGGGTACATTGTACCCCATACTCATTCACATAGGGTGGGGGGCCGGTATCCGGGGACCCCCTTCTTAAAGGGGGCTCCCGGATTCCGATAAGCCCCCCGCCCGCAGACCCCGACAACCAACGGCCAGGGTTGTCGGGAAGAGGCCCTTGTCCTCATCAACATGGGGACAAGGTGCTTTGGGGTGGGGGAGCCGCGCGGCCCCCCCTTCCCCAAGGCACCCCCCCATGTTGAGGGCACGCGGCCTGGTACGGCTCAGGAGGGGGGGCGCGCTCGCTCGCCCCCCTTTCCTGGCCGGCCGGGTAGCGTGCTCGGACAAGGGTCTGGTGTGGACTTGGGGGGAACCCCCACGCCGATTTTTTTCGGCGTTGGGGTTCCCCTTTAAGCCCATTCCAGGCGGCGGAGCCCGCGACGTCTCCTTCGCGGGCCCCGCCTACCTGTACACGCGCTCGAAATGGGCGGACTTGCCTCCGCCTTACGTGGGCGAGTCCGTTCATTTCAAAAGTTGAGCGGACTGTTTGCCCAACCTTGTTCGTCAAACAGTCCGCTCGTGTGTGGGCAAGTCCGCTCATGCAAATTTTGAGCGGACTGTTTGACAAACTGTTTGCCGAACAAGGTTGGGCAAACAGTCCGCGCGTGTGTACGCGGCCTTAGCCTCTCTTTAACCACTTCAGCCCCAGAAGATTTTACCCCCTTCCTGACCAGAGTACTTTTTGTGATTCGGCACTGCATTGCTTTAACTGACAATTGTGTGGTCATGCAACGTTGCACCCAAACAAAATTGACGTCCTTTTTTTTCCCACAAATAGAGCTTTCTTTTGGTGGTATTTGACCACCTCTACATTTTTTTTGTGCTATAAACAAAAAAAAGAGCATCAATTAAAAAAAAAAGCAACATTGAGTCCGCCAGGGGACATACAGGTACGCCCATTTGCCCACCGCTGCCATTGTGCCGACGTATATTGAGCCCCCCGAGCCTGGTCTTGATCCAGCACTGTGCCAAAGAGCAGCAGTTCTCTTAGCTCCTTCCTTCTGACAGCTCCGCTGTTGGACAGTTCTTAATTAATAAGGGGCAGGGCCAACCAATGACATCACTGGGTGACCCCTGACCCCTTGTGACATCATCAACCCAACATGCCCCCTGTCAATGACATCACAAGTATCCCATAACATTCACATGGGTGGGTCAGGACCTGGGGGTCCATTTGTTGAAGGGGCTTCCAGATTCTGCTAAGTCACTCAATGTTGTCATGTTACATAGTTAGTAATGTTGAATAAAGACACCAGTCCATCCAGTTCAACCTGAGTGAGTGTCTACAATTGTCCCTATCCCTGTACATTGCACACTCACATGCTCAAGGAGCCCACAATCTAAATGCATTAGTTCATATACTAGGGCCAATTTACCTACCTGCATGTCTTTGGAGTGTGGGAGGAAACCGGAGTACCTGGAGGAAACCCACGCAGGCAAAGGGAGAACATGAAAACTCCAGGCAGGTAGTGTCGTGGTTGGGATTGGAACCAGCAACCCTTTTTACTGCTAGGCGAGAATGCTAATCGCTACAGCACTGTGCCACCTGTATGTTGCAGCCTAATACTACAGTATTAGACTGCAATAGTTTTTTTTAAATATTTATTTTTCTCATTAATTTACACTCAGTACCCCATAATGACAATGTGAAATCAGAATTTTAGAAATGTTTGTTAATTTTTTAAAGAAGGAAAAACTGAAATATCACATTAGCAGTAAGTATTCAGACCCTTTACTAAGTTTTTGTAAGCTATTCATGGGCAGGAATTTTGTTTGGCTTGTTAATGTTTTATGGATAAAGGGTAATACTGGATAAACATCTCTGCCCGCTGCATAAAGGTTGTAGAATAATTGGAATTATTTTATAAAATATTCTCAAGTAAATAAATAAGATATCCCATATGTGATAAACATATAAAAAATATTGTTTTGAGTTTTAATATTCCTTAATTTCTTGGTAAACAGGGTGCCTGGTTTATTACCATGCTGATAAAAGAGACAGCCTAAGGCATGTGATATTTTAATTTAGTTTAATTATTTAGACTTTCCCTGGTAAACAGGAATAAGAGAACATACGGTATATAAGTTCAGTTCCATAAACCTAGCAGGAAGTCCACACACCCTGAACATATAGCTGAACCCCATGAGGATCTATGAAAGAATGATGAAGGGAATCTGGTTACTAAGGATGGAGAGATGGTGAAGGCATTGAATTTATTCTTCTCCTTAATCTTCACAAGGGAATCGGGGTCTTCAGCAACCAAAACTGCAATGTTTATCCTCATGACGTCACAGGAAGCACCCTCATGGCTAAAAGAGGACAGAATTAGAAATAGGCTTGAAAAACATAATGGTAATAAATCACCGGAACCAGATGGCTTGCACCTGTGGGTCCTTAGGAAACTCAGTCAAGTAATTGCCAGACCATTTTTACGAACAGTCTACTGACTGGAATGGTACCAGCTGATTGGAGAAAAGCCAATGTAGCACCAATATTTAAAAAAGGCCCAAGATACATCCCTGGGAATTACAGACTAGTTAGCCAAAGATTAATTGTATGCAAGCTCTTGGAGGGGATGATAAGGGGCTATATACAAGATTTTAGTAATGGCAACTGTATCAGTAGCAGTATTCAGCATGGATTCATGAAGAACTATTCTTGCCAAAGCAATCTATTAAAGTGGTTGTAAACCCTTACAACACACTTTGACCTACATGTAAGCCTAGATTAAGGCTTACCTGTAGGTCCAAGAAATATCTCCTAAACCTATACGGTTTAGCAGATATTTTCCCGAAGACAGGCACATGATGAAGGTCCATGACGAAGATGCCGCGCGTGTTGGCTCCCGTGCACATGCACGGGAGTGACGTCATCGCGGCTTCGCCGAATGACAGCGGCGGAGCTGCGAGACCCCACCAAGAAGATGGATGCGTTGGACTACAAAGGACAGCGGTGACTTCGCTGGCTCCTGTGTCAGGTAAGTGACACATAATCGACTACTATGTAAAGCATAGTAGTCCATTATGCTTTGCCTTTGCAGGGAATGAAAGAGGAAGTAAACCCATCAGGGCTTACTTCCTCTTTAACCTTCTATGAGGAGGTGAGCTGGCATCTAGATAAAGGAAGGGCCGTAGCCATGCTGTATCTGGATTTTGCAAACGCATTTGATACAGTTCCCCATAAATGTTTACTGTACAAAGTAAGTTCCGTTGGCATGGACCATAGGGTGAGTACATGGATTGAAAACTGGCTACAAGGGCGAGTTCAGAGGGTAGTGATAAGTGGGGAGTATTCGGAATGGTCCTGGGAGAAAAGTTGGTTCCCCCAGGGTTCTATCCTGGAACCAATCCTATTTAATTTAGTCATAAACGACCTGGAAGATGGGATAAACAGCTCAATCTCTTTATTTGCAGACAATACTAAGCTAAGCAGGGCAATAACTTCTCTGCAGGATGTGGAAACCTTGCAAGAAGATCTGAACAAATTAATTGGAATGGGCAACTACATGGCACATGAGGTTTAATGTTTTTAAAATTGTAAAATAATTAATTTGTGTGGCACAAATATGAATGCAATCTACTCACTAGGGGGAACATCTGGCGGAATCTAGAATGGAGAAGGACCTGGTGGTCCTAGTAGATGGCAGGCTCAACAATGCCAAGGTGCTGCAAGCAAACCAAACACAATATTGGCATGCATTAAAAAGGGGATTAACTCCAGAGATAAAACAATAATTCTCCCACTCTACAAGTCTCTGATCCGGCCGCACCTGGAATATGTTGTGCAGTTCTGGGCTCCATTTCTCAGGAAGGATGTGCTGGAACTAAAGAGAGTCCAGAGAAGGGCAACTAACTAATAAAGGGACATGGTGGACCTTAGTTATGAGGAAAGGTTACGAGCAATGAACCTGTTCTCTCTGGAGAAGAGACTCTTGAGAGGGGATATGATTTCAATGTACAAATACTGTACTGGTGACCCCTCAATAGGGATAAAACAATCCCGTGAAACGGAATTTAATAAGACATGCGGCCATTCACTAAAATTAGAAGAAAAGCAGTTTAACCTAAAACTGCATAGAGGGTTCTTTACTGTAAAGAAAGAGCGTTAGGATGTGGAATTCTTTTCCACAGGCAGTGGTTTCAGCCGGGAGCATCCATAATTTCAAAAAACGATTAGATAAGCACCTGAACGACCGCAACATACAAGGATATACAATGTAATCCTGACATGATGGACTTGTGTCTTTTTTCAACCTCTCCTACTATGTAACTATGTATTTAACTATGTAACTATGTGAAGCTGAAATCGAATTTGCAAGTTATTGTTAAAAAAAAATCGTTATTCGGATGTATCCGAATTTCCAAATTAGAACAGTCCTGAATTTAAACGAATCTCAAATAACGAAATTTGAATTGGAATAATTTTCAAAATACTTTTCAAATTCGAATAGTTTTCAATTTCGAACACTTTTTGAATTCAAATAGTTTTCCAATTTCCAAAGAGAATAAAATAGAAAAGAAAATAAAAGAATAGAATAGAAAAAACTTTTTTTTCTAGTCTATTCCTTTATTTTCTATTTGATTTTATTCTTTTTGGAAATTGAAAAACTATTCGAATTTGAAAACAATTCGAATTCAAAAACTATTCGAAATTGATTGGAAAACTTTTTGAACAAATTAACAAAATGAATCCTGAAAACGAATTAAACAAATCAAACAAATTTAACTAAACTAATTTATGTAAATAACAAATTGAAACAAAACAATTATTTTAGTTCTGCACATGTCTACTAGCCACTGTTACATGGGACATGTACCAATGCAAAGAAATACTGATCAGTAAAGAGAAGGGCTTTAAGGCTGTATTCACATTATAATTTCACAAATGAGTGAAAAGTCGCCCCACGCATGCGCATTTTAGTCACATGACATGCATAGGGCAGCCAAATCAAAGGACTGCCCTATGTTTGACAGATGCAACTATTTTGTTTAAAGGTGCTCCAGGGAAACATCTAGAGTTGGCTCTAAAATATGTTCCTTTTTATTTCTTATGAAAATGTAAGTTTGACATCTCTGTCAGGTTTTTATTGCTATCTGCAGCCACATTTGAAAACTGCCCTCCACTTTCTGTTTTGGACAATACGTGAGGGAAATATTCCAGATAGGTACACTGAAATGAATTAACGTTTATTTCATCAGAACAGGGAAGGCTACTGTCTGTTTTTTTTTTTTTTTTACTTTTAGTGTCTTCTTTTCCTACCTCTTCCAGCATTGATTCAGGCTGCTCTAAAGAGCACATTTTTTTTTTTTTTTTTTAATCAGAAAGGTTTTTATTAAATGAGACAATACCAAATACAAATAATAACAGAAGAGTATGCAAATACAAAAGCTGTTTCCATTCCACTATACCAATAAACACAGTTAAATACAAATCACATTCCTTGCAAATTTGGTAAATTATTAAACAGCCTCTCTGCCCTGTAAAGTTTCAGCTCCCACTGAAACTCCCCTATCCAATACTCAAGATAGATGGAGTTTGAGTGATGGGTTTGTGGGATCCACAGGGGGCCAGACAGCTCATTCATACCCCACCTACATTCCCCTGGTGCATTCCAAATTATACTCAGCCTGTGGGCAGTACCAGAATCAGAACGAGTTCCCTTGAGAACAACCCAGGGACATTGAGCCATGGCAACCAGAGTTTCTAATATTTATTCATTGGGCCCCTGTGTTCATATATGTATCTTTTCCAAGTTTTAGCCAATCGGGGGATTATATATTTCCAATTTAAGAGAATGGCCTTCCTAGGCTGAAATAGGGCCCTGGAAATTGCCATTCTGGACATCTCCTCGGGTATAACCTCTTCAAGGATTCTAAGCTTGGAAGATTCTGTTAATTGTGAAGATAACCTTACTCCAATAGCGATGCAACTTTGGACATCGCCAGAAAAGATGGATAAGGTCCTCTGAGGTATGCCTGCATTTACCACAGAGTGGGTCGGAGACTCTACCCATTCTGTGAAACTTCATAATGTACTATGAGTAAAACGTACAGTGGTGATACCTTCTGCGAGACATTAAAAGAGCACATTTTGTTCTCTCTAATTGTGTTAATGTTAAGGGCTGGCCTACTCCCTCATGCCCCTTCTTATGAGCAGCATCTTTGGCCAAAAGGATGTTGCAGGATGTGGTGGGGTAGCCATTGATCTATCATCATTAAGCTATTAACAATACAAATAGTAAATTACCCTGATGCTCTTTAAAAATATCTTTCCCCCTATCATATTTATATTAGGAAATTCAATTTGGTCATGTTAAACAGGGTTTGATGTTTTTGAGGATGCTGTAGAAAGCGTTTTTAAAATGCTTTTCTCAAAACAACTGATTTTAATCCTATGTCAGTCCATAGTTTGAAAGTTTGCAAATTTCAAATATTTTTCCCCCCACTAGACCATAGGGTAGAAGATTTTAAAAGTTTTTATTATCTACTATCACTAGCAAACTTCTGTATTCCTAGCATCTTAATATTAACATGTTTAATTTATATATTTTTTTCACCATTTATGTTCTTTGTTTGGGAATTCAAGTTGCTCCAACATTCACTCGTGCATTGCCCACCGCAATTTATATATATATTTTTTTGCCTGAGTGACTGATATATCACATAGCTCTGAATTTGTTTATTTTTTTATATTTTATATACATATTATGGGTGTGTGAATATGCTTAGTGGCTGTGGATTGGTTCTCTTACGTTTAAAACATTCTTTGGACACTCTTGGACACTCATTGGTAGCTCGTAAGACATCTATCTATAACACTTGTTTTATTTTTTTTCGTTTTTTTATGTTAACATGATTTTGGCCTGGCATTATTTTTAGAATGCATAAAAATGGGATCTACTCCTACTATGTTAGTAAAAGTGATAACTTCAGCTTTTAATTTTTATTTTTTTATTTCACTACACAGCACAGACTGGGATAAAGTGTATACTGGTAAAAAAAGGAACAAAATGAGAGAGAGAGAGGTAGAGGGAGAGAGGGAGAGACAGAGAGAGATAGAGAGGGACAGATAGAGAGAGACAGATAGGGAGAGACAGAGAGAGAGAGAGAGAGAGATATACACAGAGAGAGAAATACAGTGACAGAGAGAGAGACAGAGAGACAGAGAGTGAGACAGAGACAGAGAGGGAGACAGAGACAGTGAGAGAGACAGAGAGAAACAGTGAGAGAGACAGAGAGAATAAGGCAGAGACAGAGAGAGATACAGAGAGAGACAGAGACAGAGAGAGACAGAGAGATACAGAGACAGAGAGAGACAGAGGGAGACAGAGACAGAGACAGAGAGAGAGAGAAACACAGACAGAGAGCGAGAGACAAAGAGAGACAGAGACAGACAGAGAGAGAGAGAGAGAGACAGAGAGACAGAGAGAGAGACAGAGAGCGAGATACAAAGAGAGACAGAGAGAGAGACAGACAGAGAGAGAGAGACAGAGACAGAGAGAGAGAAACACAGACAGAGAGAGAGACAGAGAGAGACAGAGAGAGAGAGACAGAGAGAGACAGAGAGAGAGAATCATGGCTGCTGAGCCCCTAACATTGTTGTCTATTTGCGTGATTCCATCAGCCACAGCTTGTCTGTGTCCTCTGTCCTCCTCCCTCTCCCCTCCCTGCTCATAGCTGTGTGCTTGCCCCCCCCTGCTCCTGCTCCTCTCATATCTGATCTGGGGCATTAGAACATCTGTCCCTGTGTAATGTAAAACTCAGCTGATCTATACCTGTGTAAACGGCTCCTACCGCTCAGCTGATTGTCAGCTCTTTTTCTCCTCTCTCCTCCTCCTCCACTGGCTGACGTCAGCAGGACGGCCTCAGCCCCGCCCACTTCAGCTCTGAGCTGGAGAAATAAGGGAGCTGATATGTCAGCTGAGCGCTCGGAATGCTGCTTATACAGGTACAGATCGGCCTTTTTTTTACATTACACAGAACAGGGACAAATGTTATTATGATACAGAGGGAATAACACTCTTTTAGTACAGTGGGTTAACAACCCCTTTAAGTATAAGTTTATTGAAAACCTTGTGGCAGAGGCATAACTAGAACCTTCAGGGCCATCGGTGCAAGAAACCATGATGCCCCCCCCCTTCCATCCGAGCCCCAGGCTTCCAATTTTGGGAGGGAGGGTGTCCATGGACATCCTCCCAAAACCGTGCTTCCCGCGTGCCCCCCTGGGACGTGCATCCAGCGCAATCACAGTGGGCCTTTACTATGTGATGTCCGCTGATCACATGTAAACAGACTTGCCGGTTATCCACAGCCCTTTAACTGTCAAGAATGTCAGCAAATTGTTTACACTGATAATCAGTGCCCCAATCATCAGTGCCCATCAATGCTGCCTATCAGTGCCCATCAATGTCGCCTACAAGTGTTACCTATCAGTGCTCATTAATGCTGCCTATTAGTGCCCATCAAATCTACCTATCAGCACCACCTATCATTGCTTATTAATGCTGCTTAACTTCATCCATCCGTGCCACCTATCAGTACTCTGCAATGCTGCTCATCAGTACACATCAATACTGCCTGAGTTCTGCCTATCAGTGTTCCTCAATGCCCATCAGTGCCACCTATAAGTGCCCATCTATGCCTCCTATCAGTGTCTCCTATCAGTGCTCATCAGTAAATCCTATCAGTGCCCCCTATCAAATGCTCATCAGTGCCCCCTATCAGTGCCCACTAGACATGTGCACACTGAAATATTTTGTTTCGGAATTTCGTTTTCGTCCGAAAAATACATTTATTTAGTTACTCTCGAAATTAGTTTTAATTTATTTTTAGTTTTTCATTAAAAATTGCATTCGTCCGAAAATCCAAATTAATTAAGGTCGAATCTGTCATTGAAGGCTTATGGTGTCTTTCGAAAGTTCAAAGAAGATTCGACTAAGCAGCTAAACTGTATGACTTCGTATAGTTTAGCTGCTCCGTCGAATCTTCTTAGAACTTTCGACACACACCATAAGCCAAAGATTCAACAATTGTTTGTTTTTCGCTGCTTTGTCCAATCTTTGTCGCTCATGTTGAATGTATATAGTTCAAACAGAAAATGGACTGGTGGTAGTGATCACTGATCAGACAGGTAACAAGATATAGAATATAGAATCTATATAGAATCTCAATCTATAATATAGAATCTATAATAATAAATCCCCCCCCCCCCCACAACACAGGCAGCCTCTGAGGCTAT
Organism: Lithobates pipiens; assembly: GCF_037356315.1. NCBI lineage: Eukaryota > Metazoa > Chordata > Amphibia > Anura > Ranidae > Lithobates > Lithobates pipiens. The sequence continues at coordinate 165,140,396 of NW_027507685.1, read as the reverse complement.
CACAACACTTGCAACACTAGTATCACTATAAGGTTCACAATACTAACACAATAGCAGCAGATTATTATGAAAAAGTTAAGTTGAACTGTAGCTTGCTTCACTATTGTTCTGCTGCTGTGATTATGCCTAATTGGTAAATAATTCAGGTTCGCTGACAAACCAGATAAGATTGACTGTCTTCTTAAATGATTCAGTGTCTATGTCTCTCTCTGCTAGCAATCGTAAGTGAAAGTAAGTTGGCTGTACATGTGTACTTAGTTCTAGCTATTTTACTGCGCCTCCTCTTTGGTTACAATCAGCCAATAACATTCATCATCATCATTGTTTTTATTTTACTTCCACCCAATTCCAGCAGCAATCTTTTCTCTCTGTCTCAAATCTTTCCTCTCTATGTCGAATCTTTTCTCTCTATGTAGAATCATCCTGGACTAATAGAGTTAAGGTTAGGCACATTCGACCACAGATTATATAGACACAGATTGTTATTGTCAGTGTCATGTCGAATTTCCTATCTATATCGAACTGTTGTCACAATGAAAATGAAAATAAAGCATTTGTTTATGTTGGATCTTTCGTTTTTCGGATTCTGCACTTTCGTTATCGTTTGTTAAAACGATAACAAAAATACCTGAAATTTGGACGAAAATGCATTCAGATGAAAATGAATGCACATGTCTAGTACCCACTAGTGCCTCCTATCAGTGCCCCCTATCAGTGCCCCCTAGTGCCTTCTCAGTGCCCCTATCAGTGGTCCCTATCAATGCCCCCTATTATTGTCCCCTATCAGTGCCCCCTAGTGCCTTCTCAGTGCCGCTATCAGTGCCCCCTATCAGCATTCCCTATCAGTGCCTTCTACCAGTGTCCCCTATCAGTGCCCCCTATCAGTGCCCCCTATCAGTGTCCCCTATCAGTGTCCCCTATCAGTGTCCCCTATCAGCGTACCCTATCAGCGGTGCCCCTTATCGGTGCCTTCTATCAGTGTCCCCTATCAGTGCCCATCGGAGTTCTCTGTCTTCCCAGAGGAGAGTGTGTCTCTCTGTAACAGCAGCACTGAGACACCGGCATTGACGTTTTATTTCCCCATTGTCCGTCCTTTATTGCACGGGATGACACGGGACACCCCTTCCCCCTTCTCCCCCCTCTTCTCTCCTGTGTGCTCCACGGGAAATGTGAGATCCTTAGCTTCACACTTGACTGCCTGCGGAGCACACAGGAGAGGGGAGGGGGGGGATGGGGTGCAGATCAGCTGTGTGTCCTGTGTCATCTCGTGCAAGAGAGGATGAACGAGGGGGAAATAAAATGTCAATTCCGGTGTCTCTGTGCTGCTGTAACATGAGAGACACTCTCTCCGCTCAGAGCCCTGTGAATAGCAATCCCACTGATGCCACCCCACAGTGACGGAATGCCAGGGCCCCATCACAACTGCGACTGTTGTGACCCTGGTAATTCCGCCACTGCTTTGTGGCAAAGGACGGATTCTACTCACAGAGACAATGTTTATTGTTCCCCTTTTATGTGCAGTCAAATTGTAATTTTGTTTGTTATTTCTGTTCTTGATTCACAAGGTTAACAACTTAGAAAATGTAAAGAAACAGATACAGCTGTAAGGAAACTTAGTTAAATAGCTGGGTTGTAGAGATGGTTTATTATGACAAAGAGAGCCACAGTCGATACTGAGAATTCAGTCATTAGCTTTCTGCATTTGGTGTTTATTAAATTACATAATAATGAAAATACAATTGCTGTTAACCTGACTCACCAAGAACAAATATGCAGTCGGTCAGAAGTCCTTATCACATACTATTTTGAATTAGTGATGCAATGTATTGACACTAGGGATGGGAGAGCCTTCCGAGAAGAGTTGAAGATGTTATAGCTGCAAAGGGTGGGACAATATTGAACCCTATGGACTAAGACTGGGTTGCCATTAAATCTTACTGTATGTGCATGTAAAGACAGGTGTCCCGATACTTTTGGTAATATAGTGTAGCAACTAAAGTGACTGGCCTCAGGTGATACAGAGATTAAACAAATCCTCCTACATAAGTTGTACCTGTTTATCTGTTGCCATCTCCTCCATGTAGTCTTCTAAAACACACACATCAATGGCTATTTCTCATATCCAGCAGGCAGGAGGTGGGGATCTGACATTACAC